>NC_134140.1:109597617-110222617 GCF_033958435.1 Carettochelys insculpta | reverse complement strand
GTGTAGCCGCGACGGGCGCTATTTCGATGTTAGTGCCACTACTTCGAAGTCGCGTGCACGTGTAGACACAGCTTAAAGTAGCTGAGTCTTCCGAGTGAAATTTTGAGCCAAAAATCTCATGGAAACAAGTTCACCAATGGGAATTTTTGTCTTAAGATTCTACTTCCTGTTAGTACTATGAGAACAGCTTTGCTCATGCTGTTTCGGTGCTCCCATTTCCAAACCTGGTCAAAAGAAGAAAGTCCAGTGGGGTACTGAAATTAAAAACAACTTGACAAATCCATAGGTCAAGACTGTCAGTATGAGGCATGTTGTGGTCTCCCAGAACCTAGTGAAATTAAGGCAACAGAAATCAGATTTTCCATCTTCCAAAGATGTAGTCCTGTAGCTAAGGAAAACCTCTGTTAGAGCACTCACTTTATTCTCCACAGAATTACACCCATTAAAATCAGTGTAATTTCATTGTCTTTAGTGGTTATAGGATGTATTGTCCTTTACAACAGTTTTTGTATGAACGCCCACATCTATGCAGTTTAAAGGCAGGGCCGTTATATTCAGTAGCGATGGCAAGCAGCACTGACTTTCAAGCAACAGTTATTTTAAATAGCTTAAACCACTAGTTTATTGGATGATGCAAAGCAACTCTTCCTCCCTGACAAGTGGCTAGCTACATGCCACATTTGAAAGGTTCAGCCACTTTTCAGGTTGCCCGACAAACTGAATGAACACATTTTAAAGCACATACATTGAAATTTTATTCCATATTAAATATAACAATATTGCTACAATATTTAGAACTGCACAAATAATGAGGAAAATAGGTTTAAACATATTTGCAATTAGACATCTTAATCTGAATTTGTTGCTGCTTATGGGGCTATTTCCAAATATTTGACCAATCATTAGTATTCATGAATGTATTTGTGTTGTGCATGATGTGTGCTATTCATGAACGTTTACATTTGTTATTCTGTGAAAATGTCAGTCACTCAGTTAGGAAGCAGAACCAGTATCAGACTATTCACAATTCATGATTTCTGGTGAGTTGTAGTGAACAGGTACAAATCAATTTGCAAACCATCCACGGTCTAAAAATCGCTAGCCCAATGAAAAACCAATATAATGTCAGAGAGGCATTGTGACTGGATCACCAGAAAAAAGGGGAAGGGGCTAAATTCATAACATTTTTGGTTTGTTAATCACTGTTTGAGATACTTTAATAATAACTATGGGGAATGTTTGTACCTGGGAACAAACCCAGGACCAACATTTGTAACCTTCCTATCATTATGTTAATTGTGTGTTTTCTTCTTTGCTAACACCAAGTTTCTAAATTGTCTTTTTCTTTAAAAACTATCTTGGTTTACCTCAAAATGTTAATGTTCACTTGCAAGATTCATTCCTCTGCTTTGGAAATACCCCAGGCCCCAAGTCATTGCTGTACAGTTAGGCTATGTCTAAATTGCAGGCTTCTTTAGACAGAACATCTGTCAACGGAAGTTTTGTCAACAGAACGCTTGTCCAGACTGCAGATCTGTTGGAAAAGATCTGCCAGTTGGGAGCATTCTGTTGACAACCCTGTACACCTCATTCCATGAGGAAGAAGGAGTGTCTCAACAAAGGGGTTTCTGACATTTGGCCCCTCATGGACAGGCCAAATGCTGGAAAAGCCTCTCCCAGCCGAACTGTCAGCAAAAGATATGCAAATACATTGCGCAATTTGCATATCTTTTGATGACAGTTCTCGGCAATCTAGACATAGCCTTATAGAGCAAACTGGTCCTGTGCAAAAGAAAAGAGTTTATTCAGAGCAGACATTTGTAAATAAGTAATTGACATTTCAGCAATAACAATAGGCGGTCCAAAAATAACACAGAATTGCCAGCATAAACAAGGTTGCATATCCATCTGGGTCAGTCACAGCCATGATGCTCAGAGTAATAGCTAAGGGAAGAGGTGGCTGCAGCTCAGCGCTCACCTCCTGCTTTCTCCTCTTCCTGCCTTTGCAGCTGCCTTTCAGCAAAAGGAGGTGGACTGGGAATCCAGGTCACTCACAGGCTGTTCTCTATGCTAACACTGCCCAAACAGATTCTTTTTTGAAGTTTTGACACTTCCAAACCCTTCAGAAACACTGAGGTCTGAACAAAAAAAAAATGAATGACTGGTGCTGCTGAGGGCAGAACCGACTTGACATTTTTAATGTATTTTTCTTAGTTAGTGCCTCCTACCCAGGAAATCCTAGTTTCCCTCACTGGGCTTTACTTCCATCTCACTCCATTCCTACTGTATTGCAAGCTCATTAGGGATCTCACACACAGCAAATTCTCTTCTGCTCATTCCCCCTTCCTGGCTGGTGGCGATGAGACTGGAACTTTGGAAGAAGAGCAGCTCCCTTTCTCCCATCCTTAGGCCTTTGCATAGGGAAGCAGTGGGCTACCTCTGGCCTCTGGGCCACATGAGGTTCATCAGGATTCTGTGTGTGGCCTGACACATTTTATTTACCATTGCCCATGAACAGAGTTGCCAGATTCCGATGGTTTCCATCCAAGTTGTTCTTTTCTTACCAGTATTAGTAAAAGGACATGAATGTAAAGCAGTGGCACAGGAAGTGAGGTGCATGCTGTTTGCACACACGATTGACTGTGAGAGTCATGCACTCTCTCTGAAACCAATCAAAGCGCTGCTATGGTTCAGTTGGCACATCCAGCAAATTCTAGATATGAAAGTGCAGTGAGCAAAACACCCCTATCCCAGGAGACTGTCTTTGTTTCTTGAAGCCTTCTTGGGATGAAGGAATACTCCTTGTGTGGCCCCCTCCACTAGCCTAGGTTGACCATCACTGGTGTAGGAAGTGTAACCAGAGGAATCCATACCACAAGCACCTGATCACCTCTGTCCTGTCCCTCCTTCGCCAATCATTCTTTCTGCCTTTCTCTCCTCTCCTGCTGTGCTCCACTGAACAGGGAAGCAGCCCACTGGCAGAGGAAGGAGAGGGCACAAGGAACAGGAAAGGAAACATGCCACTGTTCACCAACGGTGACAATGGCACTAGCAGCAAGAAAGCAAAACTGCTGAGGTAACAAAAATGCCCTTCTCCCAGCCACATCTGCTCACTAGAGTGGATTTAAAAAATAACCTAACAAAACATGGCTTTTTTTTTCAAAACAGAATTTTTCATTCCTTTTTCCTCACAGAGCTTTCAGGTTTTCAAGAGAAAAAAAATACTGGAAACCTGAAAAACCAAATTTTGAATGTTTGAAGTTTTGATGAGTGGGAAAGGCAGAACAGAAACAGGATAGAAAGGGACACAAGAAATCACAGTTTTAGGAGTTGGATTTTGGGGTTGTGAGCACCAGCTGGCAATCTAGTAAGTTACAGGGATAAGAGCACAGAAATATTTTAATTGTTTTCATGTAAAATGTTTAAAATCCATAAATGCCATAGGATGTAATACAAAGCACTCAAGATAAAGATGGATAAAGATAAAGATAAAAATGGATAACACAGTAATTCATATAGGCTACATCTACACTACATGGAACCTTCAAAAGAAGTCCTTCCAGAAGATCTCTTCTGAAAGAACTTCTTTCAAAAGAGCATGTCCACATACAAAAAGGCAGCTCAAAAGAGTGATCTGCTCTTTCAAAAGAGCATCCACCCAGCACCCGCTCTTTGAAAGAACAGGTCGGGGATTGAAAAATCAGACCCCCATGAGGACTGCTCTTCAGATAAAAAGGGTCAGTGGAGCGTCTACACACCTTTTCTTTTGAAAGAAGCTTTGGAAAGATGGTGCTGTTCCTGAAACAGGAATGGAAGAGCAATTTCGAAAGGCGTGCCACTTTCTTTCAATTTAATTTCAAAGAACACATTTTGTGTGTAAACACTCTGCTAGATATTTCAAAAAAGCCCCTTCTTTTGGAAAATATTTAGAAAGAACTTGTCAGTGTAGACGCAGCCATAGTACCCATGTGATATGATGTGATGTATGTTTCCATGTTGTTACTATGACATTGTGTGAAATGTATCAATTTTAGATGAGTATCTCTGAAAAGAGAGCGTATCTCTGAGGCTGTTTGGGAACAACAGCTAGAACACCCCAGTTGCTTAGCAACATTTTCTTCAGCACTTGCTTCTTGACTTATGTTTTTGAAATGCAATCATGGAGCCAAATTCTGTCTTCTGTTTATTGCAGTAGCAACTCAATGATCCAATGTTAGGTTTGGGACTTTCTTTGTTTTGTTTTTCCAAATGTTTGCAACCTAATTTCAAAATATTTATTTCTTATTCAAAATATTGACTGAACTGTTTCTATGCAAACTAATTTAAGCTTGCGAGCTCTTCATGTGCTGTTCATTTCACTTGTTTGCTATTTATTATTTGTGGCATTTGATTGGCAACCAGTGGCCAATGTTTCTGCTCCATGACTGTATGACTGATGGCGTGTTTTGAGTAAGCCAGGTTCTACTCAAGTAATGGGAAGCAGCAGATGCTCAGACTTGAGCAGACAATGAATCATTTTCTGAGTAAGAGGCTCACAAAGAGCAAATACCAAATAATTAATAGCAAATAATAGATAGCAAATTCTTTTGGCTTTGTACATACAACATTCATTGTTCACCGAGAGAATATTCCTTTCATCAAACATTCATGTGAACAAAAACCCATTCACGCAAATGGTTGCAAATAAAAAATAAAAGGGATATAAACATAGTGAAACTGATCCATTTTTCATAACTGGAAGAAATGTTGACAGACACTGTTTTAGAAGCATTTGACCAGCTCTGCCAGAGAGCCGACCTCTTATTATCTATTTGTCAATGGAAGTCTTTGATTGTGTCATGTCTATTGTTTCATTATCATAGCGTTTGAATGGTCTAAGAGGTTGCATATATGTGTGATTATATTTCAGTTAAGAAGCACTTCCATGATTGATTAATATAAATATACCATATGCCAAATCTCTGGCTATTTTCTGTGTTCTCTTATCCTGGTGATCACTGGATATGTGGGCAGCTGTTCTATTTGATTCCTCTGCATATTATATGCATACAGATGGGTTTATTTTTACTTAAAAAGTAGTTCTTCTTGACTGACTATGAGGCAAATTCTCTTCTCAGTTGCATATACACACTTCGCACATGTCAATGTTGCATAAATGACACTATAGACATGAGAAGAATCCTAGAATAGGTTCCACCACATATCAGTGAACAGATACTGTCAAGTGGAAGATATAAATATCTGCTTCTTGAACGATCAGCTAAAAACAGATGTTTTTTATTCTTTAGGTGAGTTTATTACGCCCTTATTGATTTCAGCATCTAGTCTGCACAGTGTACAGCATTGCAAACTCTTGTGATTTGATGGAAAGTTTCACAGTATTTGACAGATTTTTAAACTTCTGCAGCTGTAATCAAGAGACTGCCTGAAAGTCTCAGGTTTTTTTGGAAAATTAAAGAATCCCCAAGAAAATATTAAGCAAATGCACCCAAAAATTCTGAATCCAGACAATAACTCCAAAGAACCCCATTTTTTAAAATGTCTAACGACTTTTAACCCAATCTATTTATTTTGGGGTCTGATTCATGATATTTTGGAAATATTGAGTGGACCTTCCAATCCAGCCCCTCTGATAAAAAAAAACCTACACTTAAACAGCAGGCAAGGAATGTGGGTAAATATTTCTGGGAAAAAGGACATTTAATATATTTAATCTTATTGTACATTATTTTTGTAAATTACAAAGTCATCAGGCAGGACATATATTCTGCTATAAAGCTTTTTGTAAGAAATATCTCTATAAGAAAATAAATCTCATTAAACATTTCCTGTAAATAAATTATTCCAAATACTAAGTTTTGTAGCGAGAAGGGGAGATTATGCAGAAAGTCAGCACATAAGATGCAAAACATGAAGGAAAGGGCAATTCTGCAACCCATTATTCACAGAGTAGACGTGCTGATGTCTGTGAAACTGCTCGTATGTGTAGGTGCTATAACGGTGCAAGAAAAGTTTTCAGAACTGGCCTTTATCTTTCACTTGTTCTGCTGAAATGATTCGCTTTCCAGACCTGATTTCTGTTCTCATTTGCACTGAAGCAACTCCATTGAAACACTGGAGTTCCATTAATGTAGCACTTGTGACAGTGGGACCAGAAACAGAGAATCACTTTTTAAGGAATATGAGAGCCTCTCTTTACAGCCCATTCCCTTTGTAACAATAAAAACTGGCTTGGATATGAAAAGTTTTATCCTGTAAATCATTCTCTTTAATTCACTAGATATGTTGGAATTTAGACGCCTATCAGAGATAAGGAAGCGAAGTTCAGATCTGATTTCCAGTTAGAAAGTTTGAGTCAAAAGATGTATATGAACCATTATTTGTGCAAAAGCCAGTGATGTAGAAATGCTGTACCCAAGTTATTTGGAACTGATTAACTGAAGAGGTGAGCCATTGCCTTATAAATTGTGGAGACAGATAATTCAGTATTTTATATAATCAGATTTTTTTAAAAAAAGAAATTCCAGTCTCTTTACTTACGTTGACATAGGTAACATTCTTTAAAATAAGTGAGCAAAGTAGGAGGAGGTGCAGAGACATTAGGAGAAACATCACATGGTGGACATTATTTTTTTTAGTCACTTCACAAGTAGGGTAGTCATGTTATGAGATTTTTTTAGGCACTATAGTCAATGTGAATCCACTGCTCACAACAAGATCCAAACTGTTAGCATGCATTCAACCAGAATCTACTCTCTTATCAGTCAGAGTTTTTGTTACATGACATGATGGCTTGCAGCGTGTCATGGATGACAGCATCACACGTCAGTGTCTGTTCTTTAGAAGAAGCAATGAGATGCTTGCCAAAATCAGCTCTAATATTTTTGCTGATTATGCAAGGTGAATCCAATCCATCTTAGCTTCTCCGAAGAAGAACCAGTTTTACACGAACATCCTACTGTTACTATCAAAGTATGAATTTTTTTAATTTATCAGAATAAAATCTAATTGTAGCAGATGCAGAACGTTACCTTCCATATTCAAATGTTCATAACTTTAAAAAAAATCACATTTATGGAACTATCCTTAATGCAAGTGTGTTCTGGCGAGAAAACTATACTTAGTAGGTCTATGAGCAGCGGAAAGGGTATCATTCTGCATGCATCACGCACATCTTTTCTGTTATCTGCTCAGCCCATGTATGCTAGCAGTATTCAGAGACACACATAAGCTATTAATTATAGTAACTGAAAATGAACTGATTAAGCATTTCAGTTTAAATATTTATAGAATTATATATATATATATATATATATATATATATATATATATAAAAACAAACCCCCCTCGCTTAAATGCCTCTGCTCAGAAAATCTGCCACTGCTGCCTTGAAATCATGGTGTGATGAAATTTTGCCATTCCCTCTGGGAGCTGCAAAATCTAGCACACTTGCCCTGCAAGAGTGCCTTCCTTTGTTAAGTGACAGCCCTGATTAACAAGATGTGTGGACATTCACAGTAACTTTTAGCCCCATATCTAACAGCTGCGATTCATCACTAATATTTTAGTAGCCAATAACATGTTGACAGAAAAAATCTTCCTCTAAAGCAGCGCTTTATGTTGGAATATACTGTATGCAATTTATTTAACAGACTTTACCGTGGTAGAAACCTAGCCCATCCTTGACACCGAACTCTTGAAAAGTCACCGGATCATGCAGCTTGGTAAATGTCAATAATTTCCATTGTGCTTTTTTTAAAATATCATTTTCCCACAAACTGTCAAAATTATTTACACAAAGTTGCATAATGGAAAAAATCCAGCCGCCACAGCATTCACCTCCTGGTCAAAACACATGCACTTTGGGGCGATTTCTAGTCCTACCTCAATCATTACTTTAACCATTCTGTGTTTATTTACAATCCTCATTTCCCAACATGCTGCAATGCATTAAATACACAAATTCACAGTCTGTTAGTAACATTTTTTCCAACCCTCATTCAGATTTTCTGACATACATGAAGTCTTGATTTAGAAGAATACGTGGCATCTTTCCATACTTTGCAAGACAGCCCTTTAGCACAGTCGCATCGCTGGAAAATCTCCAAGCCATGAGAGCCTTTCTTGCGCTGCTTGGTACACACCTCCCCCTGATGCAACACGGGTTTGCAAATTTTGGTCCAGAAATGGCGAGCACAGCAGTACCCCTCCATGCAGTCTGATGACCGTAAGCAGGGGTCTCCTTCATGCCCTAAGAAAAGCAACCAAAATATTTCAGTGTCTGGGACAGAGTGAAAACACAGAAGTGTCTGGTGTATATAAACACCAAGGCATGGTGCAAAAGAGGTGCAAACTGTCAAAATTATTGACATGAAAAAGTACCATCATGAAAAAACTCCAGACACCACAGCATTCACTTCCAGTTAAAAACAAATGCACTTTGGGGTGATTTCTATTCCTACAGCAACCATTACTTTAACCATTCTGTGTTCGTTTTCAATCCACATTTCCCACCATGTTTCAATGTGTTAAATACCCAGATTGTATCAATACAATCTATCATAAGGCCTGATACAAAGAAATTCAACTAATAAAACCTCATGGTCACAAAGGCATGTGTTACATTTTGCATGATCAAAACAATATAAATAAAGTGCAGCCTGCACAAAAGGAAAATATGCTTTCATACCACACCTGACATATGGCTTGCTGTAAAAGAACTAATGCTATTGGCTACAGTTACACTAGTGAGTTTTGCCAACAAAATCCTGGTTTTGTCAACAAAATGGGTGGAACGTCCACACACAAAATGTGTTTAGTTGACAGGTTGTCAGCAAAACTCAGCACTTTGCCAGCAGTGTTCTGCCTCTCAGCCATGAGGCATAATGCTGCTGTTGGCAGATTCTGTCGATAAAAAAGCTGTGTAGATGATCTGGGGGCCCTTCCCTCGACAGACAGCAGGCATGGGCAGCCCTGTCTGCTGTGCTTCCGGGTGCTTGTTTTGTCAAGAGAGCAGCTGGGCAGTCCAGCCTTTCTGTCGACCGAGCCGAGCACTCTTCCAATTGGCTATTGAGTGTGGCCTCACTCTGTCCACAGAAGTTTTGTCAGGAAATCTCTTCCAACAGTGACTTCTGTTGACAGATTGCTGTAGTATAACCATACTAAGTGAACACAGAAACTATGACTAACTTATACAAGCAAATTGGTATAATATTGTTTGTGGTATGTGACTTCCTGAGATGTACATGTGATGTTAATTCCAGACCTCCCTACATTTCCTAGCAGATTACTGTAAGTCACCCTTATTTGCATTGCTGTATCCTGTCTTGCTATGGGGGGAGGGGTGTGTGTGAATGAACCAACTATATTCCAAATGCAATCCTACCTTTTATGTGTGACACCTTGGACTGTGATCTCCCTAGATTCTGCCATCCCAAGTCCTTGCTGGAATAAAGACCATTTTTCTTGTGGCGTGGCCCTTCCAGAGCAGGGATGTGAGGAGTAAGGATGCTTTCAGTTACTGGTATGCAAATACCTATGGGAATGAGATGTTAGAATTGGAAGGCCTATTAGAAGGATGTTGTAAGAGTTTCTGAGGCAGTGTTTTCCAGCCCTCAACTGAAGATCAGGAGGCCTGGGTTCTGTTCATGGCTTGGCTAGCGCCCTTGAGCAAATCCCTTTACCTGTTTGTGCCAAGTGTTTTCACCCCGTCCTATGCCTGTCTTGTTTATTTGGATTCAAGATGTTTTGGAGCAGGGACTGTCTGTTACAATGGGACCTGCAGTCTCAGCTGAGGCATCAACAAATTAAACGTTAACAAGAATAAACTACAAAGCCCAAGAAGTCATTTCACGGGAGTCACACCACAGATAAATTTGACCCTTTACATATACTGAAAAGGAATGAGTGTCCAGTTTGCCACTGAATTGTTGAATTAATCCGTATTTTAAACAATCTGTCAGCAACTGGTAGTGGTTGACAGATTATTTAAACCCCTAAAAGAAAGAGGAGAGGGAGCCAGAGAGCTGATTCACAATATGTTAAATGAATAAAATGTGCTATAAAAGTTACAGAAAATTCAGTGCAAAAGAGGATTTTTGAAAACAGGAAACATTCCCCTGCAGTGTTTGACATTGTATTAGCGTGGAACACAACAGAACTGCACTAACACAAGAGTGATGAATCTGCCCAGACCCTGCATGACTACACACTAAATGGCTAGTTATGCATCTAACTTGCTATTGCCAGTTGCAAATACAGTTGCCTACACAGTTCTAAAAATCATGTCAGATACACTACTACACACAGCCTCTGCTCACACAACTTTTCCATTTATGCCAGAAACCAGTCCTTGTCATTTATAAAAGGCAAGAACTGCTTAAGTACCATTGTTACAGCGGTTCCCAGGGCAGCACATTCCATCTCTGTGGCACCGCTTCTTTTTCCTTCTGCAGATCATGCAGGCCGAAGTAGCTTGATGAGGACTATGGCAGTATCTCCCCACTTCACATTCTTTGTCATTAGTGCACGGGTACACCTGCTCAAGAAAAAAGGTTTACAATAAAGTATTCATGCACAGTAATTATTAATTCATATGTTTCACGTCATGTTAGAGAAACCAAAGAAAGAAAAACTAATTTGAGAGGTGTATTCAGCACAACAGGGGGAAGGGAGGTATTTGCTGAAACCAGGAAGGGGCCACAAGGGTGTTGAATGAAGGTTTGCTTCTCTGTGGTAATTCACAGCTGGCATATGGTCCTTCAGGGACTATGGCCAGGTTTCTTAAGTTATTGTAGCCCATAGGCTTCTGTAGCTGATGTTGGAGCTGGGGAAACTTAAAAATCAGGGAGTCATAACCAGCTCCTTGACAGCCTCATTCCTTCTTACGTCAAGCATATCTTGGTGGAAGAGAGAATCTGTCCTATGTTTTAATGCATTCCAAGTTATGGAAGCCTGTAAGTAATTCATAAAACCTCAGTAATCCAAAGTAAGCAATGAACAATTTTCTCTCTGGTAGCAATCCACCTGGAAGTAAGTAAAATCACTTGTCTAAAATCTGGGTTAAATACCTAAGTGACAGCTTTCCTTCGAATCGTTTCAAAGTCAGGTCACCAACATGGATGAAGAGACCTTTCCCATAAGTGTGCAAGCTTTACACTCCCATGTTGCTACAAATTCTTCTTTTCTTTGCAGACTGATCCCACTGACACCTGTGAATGGGATCCCTTGACAGCAAACAGCACCTGTAGTCATCTTCACATGGATATCCTATTTTTACATCATTTTTAGCCATCTCATACCCTGCTGTCTAAATTCTCACTCCTGATTAATAACATCCTCCTCGCCTTATTGCCACCAAGGAAGGAAGACACAGAACACTCCTGTACTCATCAAAACCATATTTCTCTGCCACAAAGACCTCCCCTTGGGCACTTCTTAATGTGCAAATAAGAGAATACGGTCCTAAGGAGAGAGGAAAAGAAGCTTCTTCCTTCCAGATCAGACATAATGCTTCCAGGAGACCAACATAAGGACCCCAGCACATTCCAGGAATCCTACCACTGGTTCCCATGCAGCTGCAGTCGTGTATCACTGCTGTATCTGATTAAGACATATTAAATTGCACTTTCACTTACACAGCAAATATAAGTTGTCATGTTATCTCACGTTAATTAATTCAAGATTTTCCACATGCTTACTTTAACAATATATTCAAGGTTGTATTTCGTTTTCCATTTAATTATTTGGATTTGAGATCTCAACACATCTCAGAACAAGTGCAGGGGAAAAGTTAGTTCGCCTACAAATGTCAAAAAATGCTGAAGAATTTTGGAAATCATTTCCCCCTCCATTTTTTTAAATTGAAAATGCAATCAAAATGGTTAATGTAATTATATGTTTACCACAGGGGGCCTGGTTGGGCTATGCACTGAAATCCATTCTGCTGTCTTAACTGCTATTTTCCACCATACTGGCTAGATTACAGCTAGCTCAATTATGCCTGCCTGAGCTGGAAATCACACCATTCATTTCAGCGTAGGCATTCCGAAGCTTGTTTCCCAACCACAGAATTAGCTCCCTGCAGAACGTGCAATATTTAAAAGGCCTTTTCCTCATATATGAACATGCAGCAATAACAAATAAATGCCTGGCTATTTCTGAACATTTGACTTTACCAGTCTGCATGCAGTGGTGTTAATTCCTTCTCACTTGAAGCTGCCTCACAAGCTGACTCTACAGCTTCATGGAGAGCAGATGGAGAAAAGGTGCTTTGGCTGACTGGAATTTGGTAATGTAAATGAAGGAGGTGCATTTAACCAGGAATTTCCTCATCCTACTCCATACTATTTGGAATATCTTAAGCTGATTTATCTAAACAAACCTGCCGGAGCTTTCTGGTACACACCTAGGAATCTCAGAGAGTGCAACCCCTCTCCAGGCTCCCATGAATGCAGGGGATGTATGTAGCCTGCCGCAAAAATCATGCCCAGCTCACAGATTGCTGCAATATAGGGAATGGGGCCAACGCCCACGTCTTTCCTCCAACCACTTGTTTTCAGGGATGTATGAAGGGAGTTTACTAGAGATAATCCAATGCCTATTAAGCCATGGAAAATTCCAATTTGACCTGAGTGGACTCTGGATCGTGCTTCTTGAGCGTTGGAACTGCAACTTTCTATTGTCTTTCCACAGGGACTGCAGAGGAAGCTAAAACATTCCCTTGTGTCCACTTTTCTATATAAGGACCATGGAAAATCTGTTCTTTCGTTTTTATCCCCTTAGGTATTTGTAGACAGTTACGCTCCCTGTAGTGATTGCTTAATCATGCTATAGTTCCCCCATACATCAGCCCCTCCACCAGGCAATCCCATGATTTGCTTTGGCAAAAGGTAATATGGTGTAAGTAGTTTCTGTTGTTACCCAAGCCCCTTTGATGTAGGAATCTGGATAGCAAGTCCTAGACAACCAACTGATAAGATTTCTAGTATGGTACTTCCTAATTTCAGTTAAGTGGGAAAGGCTACAATGGGGTGTAAAGGTAATCCAAAGAGTATCTTTCACATTAAAAAGTTAACCAAAACTTTTTGCATCTTACTTTTGTTGGTTGGTTTAGTTTTGAGGATTTTTTAAAATATAACATAATGAAAGTAATGAACTCAGCCTGTTGGGTTGCATGGCCTTATCCTTTTTTTATGGGTAGAGTTTTGTCTTCATTAAAACAATCTGCCTGGAGATACTGGTTTTAAGAGAGCCAGCTGTTCACTAGTGTCAAACGAGTGGGAATAATTTAAAGTCTAAGATGGAATTTTTCACTGGGTTATAAAACGTACCATTATCCACAGTGGCTGAGCCAATTTATAAATAAAGCTGTAAATCATTAAATTATACAAATCATGGAAAATACATTTTTTCACACAATGGTAAATTCAAAGAGCTGCTCAACTATCCAGTGCTGAGTTAATGTACTGTGGAAAATTTAAAGGCTGAGAGATTTACTCAAATAGTGAGCTTGACTGAATTTGATTATGGTGCACTATAGTAACAGCTATGGTCAGGTAACCAGGTGACAGTTTATGGATAGATTGTCTGTACCTACCCTTGCATGAGTACGCAGGAGGCAGATAACCAGGGTCTTTCCAGCCCACACCAGGACAGGGGACAAGCGCAGCCCTTGCATTTGGGGAACTGCAGGGTCTGCTTCTTCTAGGGACTGGTTTTTAGGGGCAGAGGAGGGGTGCAAATTTACCTAGAAAGGGCCAGGAGGAGGCAGGTTCATAATTCACTCATGAAGTTGTTCTTCAAATAGCAGAGATAGCCTTCTATGCCATAACTCAGCTAAGGGACACCATGTCACCCTCAAGGGCTCTAAATATGCATCCACTCAGTGCAGCTCTGATGATAGGGGAATCTCAGTGAAACTGACAAATATTCTGCATTCTCCACAGCTTCATTTAGACAAACTCATTTAATGTTTTCAGCCCAAAATTAGACTTGGTCATTTCAATAAAAACACAGAATAATGCAGACTGAAACTATGACAGAGATAGAAGCTTTATTTTCAAATAATTGCTCTTCTCCCCACACCTGCCTGTGGTTTCAGTCTATTGTGAGTATTTTCATAATAAACACCTCTGATTTTGGGGGCAAAGAACCACACTTCAACAACTTTTTTGAATTATTGCTGAGGCAGAGAACTTTGCAACAAGATCGCTTGAATTTTACTTTTTAGGGGATGTCTCTGGAAAGTGCATCTTGCAGGTTGTATCATGGCATTCAAGTACATCAGTACTCAAAGACTATCCTGTTTCAGGCAAGTCATGGAAAGGCATGGATGTCAACTCTACAGTGACCCTCTGAAAGAGTGATTTTGCTGCATTTATGATATGAGGAGCTGTGAATGAATTATGCGAAATCACAAAAGGGTCAAGGTAAAAACAGCAAAGTGGATTTCTTTAGTTTTGGACACATCAGGAGTATTGGCTGAAAGCATTAGGACACAGCTTATGGTAAAACTAACTCTTATTTTTCCACTTTTTGTGCAAGCTGTGACAGAGAGATGTTCCACTCTTGTCTTCTGCTCTGTCTATGCAGGCTTAGGGACCTTCATTTGTTAAACAACCCTCCACCAGACTATCCGTAAACCATAGTTATTTACAAGTTTCAATTTTTCCTCTGATCTCTGCCAAGAAGAGCAGAGGGAAAACATCTCTCTCTACCCAAAGATCCTTCCTAGCAATAATTCCACTAGCTTGCCTTTCTCCTCCACACTTCCTTACTGAGTCTTCTTTTACCTCCTTTGTTAATAGGGCAATTTGCTCATTAGTTCCCCCCAGACCATTCTAATCAACTAATGAAGCATGACTAGTGCAGCCTGGTGGGAATTAATTTGTGTTCAAGTGACAAGAGTGCTGAGTAAGTTTTTTATATCCAGCTCTGTTACTGACCTCCCCTTTGGACTGCTGGCCCTGTTTTGTTATTGTTGTTGTTTCGGTTTTGTTTTTCTAATTTCGTTGGGTCTAACTCCATTGCCTGAGATGTTACTCCGCCTGAGTCTCTCCTCATCCTCATGATGGTGCCATTATGGAGGCCACACATTCTTCACCCCACAGAAATTGCATTGGATAGGTCAAGGTCACCTCCACAATTCTGCTTCTGCCCATGGGTCCTTAGTTTATGGGAAAACTTGAGGACAAGCCTCCCTACCCACAACTCCTTTACTTTGTGGTGGGTCCTGGACCCGCTTTCCTCCAACTGGTTGCTCAGGGTCCCTCTTACCCCCAATTCTCCAATCTGTGCCTAAGCTCTTTCTCTGGTGTGTGTGTGTGTGTGTGTGTGTGTGTGTGTGTGTGTGTGGGTGGGTGGGTGGGTGGAGTTGGGTTTCCAATGACATCCTAAGACTGATCTCCATGGTGAGGTATTTGTTTCTTATGCCTCTATTTCCATATTTTCCTCATCCCTCAGCTCTGTTTCTCAGGAGACTCCTCTTTCTTTCCCCTCCTCATGGCTTGTTGTCCTAGGTCTGTTGTTTACCAACCCAACTCCTCTCAGTTTCAATATCCCTCCCCCACCCCCGCGCCTCAGTTGGTATTTCCTTCAGCTTGGGTTTTACTTTCCACTGTTTGGTCTTCCTAGCACCATACTGCTTCCCAGAGGGGAATGGACTCCATCTGTGCCCAAAGCCACAAGATGGGTCACTCCATCTACCATCCTGGTTCAAACTCCTATAGAAGGTCAGCCATCTTTCTGGGGGAGGTTCACCTCTATGAATTCATCTGTCAGTTTGACAGCCATCTCCAGTGTGACACACTGATAGAATCTGACCCATACTTAGCTGTTCTACAGAAACTGTCCAAGGATCAGTGGTGTCCATGATCTTCCTCAGCCAATGCATGGTCCAGTCTGTCAGCCTCTAGGCAAAAGTCCAAGGCTAGACTCCCACAACCATAATGTGGTTTGAAATTTCTGTCAATAGTTTTCCATGGATTAGTCCATGTTATCCAGGGTGGCCACCTTTACTGACTCCTAGTCTTTCATTTTCTCATTTGTTAAAGCCATATAGGCCACCTGCACCTTCCCAGTCACATAGCTGCTGCTGGGCTCAGATCTCCTTGTCTCAGTCAGCACAAACAGCTTCCCTCTTAAATGTGCTCCCTGAGCAAGGTGACTGTTCACTTTCACAGTACTCACCATCCTTTGGTGCAGCTGCTTCTTCATTGTGATTACTCCTATGTAAAACCTTGCAAGCTCTTACATCAGTCAGGTGAGCAAAGATTGTCTTTGCAGATAGTGCCCTATTCGTGCTACCGTGATGTGTTTAGGGTAACAATAGCACAATACTGTAGCACACATATTTTTTCTGAACAGTTTTGGTATTTTGCCCTGAATGGCCCCTTTTCTGCTCAGGTCTTTACCCCAAATTCTTGTGGGTGAAGAAAGCTCAAACAAGCAGCAAATAAGTGGCCACTTGTACACTGTCAAGTTGTAGCAGCATTTGTTCTAGGAATGAACAGAGTGTTGTGGGTAGGACTAGTATGTGGCTTTAGGCTGCTCACAGAGTTAGTCCAGCATAGCATGTGTGACATTCCATTATGTCACCTTCACTGCTTCCTCTGTGGGCAGTAAGCAGATTCTCCTCTTGAAGACCCTCAAGAAAACTGCATGAGGCTGGCTGAAGTGGCTAGAGCAGGAAGAGATAATTCCCACTGCTCTGGAGTATCTATTGCTAACTGCTGTGCTTAATTTTTGCCAGGACTGAGCCCTGCACCTCTGGGCTTGGCAGTTCATAACCCAAGTATCTCTGGTTTGCTGCATCAGTTATGAAAGTAAAAATTAAAAAAAAATTGTTTGAGCTCCAGTGCCTCTTTCATTCCCAATTAAGCAGTGGCTAACAGTGTGGAGGAAGGTGGGAAATGGGATGTGGTGGGAAGTGACTATGTACCACTTTCCATAGTGCTGCCTTGTTGTCTGAGGCACATCACCTGGCGATAAGAGAGGAGCTTGTCAAAACTCTTCATCAGCAGCGCAGCTTCTTCACTGTACTGCCAATTCTCAGCTTCACAAGAGCACAGCTGATGGTGAACAATGCAACTGTTGATGCTTCTGCTGAAGCAGAGTAGCCCTTACAGCGTGGAAGCCATGATTTGTTCTGAGACGTTTGCAAGAAGAAAACGAGGCTAATTCCTCTGAGAGAATTATTGGCTGTGAATCCTTTTTTTTTTCCCCAGCTCTCATTTTCTTCTTTAATTTGATAGTAGAGAAAGAGAGGAGTCCAGGGTTCAGTGCAAGGACAGTTTGCCTGGAATTCTTTGAGTGCTAATCTTGGCTCTGGTACTGACCATCACCGCTCCCACTAAAGCAGAACTCTCACTGACTTCAGGGGAAGCTAGATTGGGCCCTTGGTGTGTAGTCACAAGCTCAGCCATGTAGCCTCTCTTTCACACATTATAAAATGGTTTAACAATGCTCACCCGCTTCTCTGCCACATTCATAATCAGGTTCTGCTGGGAGCAGCAAGTCCCTTTCAGCCAAAGGGACTGAATTCACTAGGGGGTCACTGACTCTGTTTTTTCCTACACCAACAACCTTCCTAACTTTTCAGCTTGCCGTCTCTGCAGCTGTGTAGAACTTGAAGCTGGCAGGGCAGCCAACACATGTAGGGCCAGATTGTGTGTGTTGGTGCATGCCTGAGTGAGGGAAGGTGCTGCCCCACCCCGTGAGTAACTCCACAAGCCTTGTGCCTCACAGACACCCATCTGAGTCACAATTTGCTCCTCGCTCCCCACCTTGATGCTGTGGCAGAATATTCCAACTCTCCCTCCCTCCGGCTCCCCATGCTAGCTCAGCTGTGTTGGACAGTGTGCCGAGGGGTGGAGCCAAGACTCTCCTCATTCCTCAGCCCTCCCTGCCTACTCCCTGCGCATCTGTTCTGGGTGAAGGGAGATTTAGTAAGACCGCAGATCCGTAAAACCTATGTAAGAGAGTAAGTGGGTTCTTATTCCCTCTCCATATCCTTACTCCCCTTCAAGGCACACAGTAAATGGAAAACAACTTGATCTGCTACCTCGGGTTCTCTTTAAGATAACAAAATAAAAAACCCAGCAACTGTGTTGCAAGGTATCTGTGAACATGATGATTCTGTCTGTACCTCCAATTCCAATTGCAGCCATTTCCCACTGGAGAAAAGCACCAACTTTTCAGAAAAGCCCATTTTAAGGGAAGAGGCCAAGCTTGACGTACCACCTCCCCATCTGCCCATGTTTTAGGGGACCCTCTTCCTGTCAGACAATGCAATCATCAAACAATGCAACATTTTTTCCACCAAACTAGTCCACTTTTATCCCCTTTTCCCTCCAGTTTTCTGTTTTCCTTGCTCCTTGCCATGACGTTAAAGCAGAGGGCAAGCCACAAAGCAAACTGCATATGTAACTGGCATAATATCCCCCTGCTTTTTTTAAATCAAGAAAGTTTGATTGCCCCTATATATTTTCAAGGCTACCTATTTGACAGGTGCATATGTTGACTCTGTTCCACCTTTAATATTGC
Source organism: Carettochelys insculpta (assembly GCF_033958435.1). Classification (NCBI taxonomy): domain Eukaryota; kingdom Metazoa; phylum Chordata; order Testudines; family Carettochelyidae; genus Carettochelys; species Carettochelys insculpta. The sequence continues at coordinate 110,204,074 of NC_134140.1, read as the reverse complement.
AGAAAAGGAAAAATCCTTAAAGTTTAATTATTCCTGGTGGTTCCCCCCACTCCAGCTACTGTAGTAGTGTAGTGATTTCAAGTGACACCAGAGCAACTCCATAGCAGAGTTCACTAGTAGTATCAGCAGCAGCAGCAACTGGCTCTTTTCTGGATTGAGACCTAATAAGAGATAAATAGTGAGTTACAGGGTATGAGGGGTTAGTTTGTGGTACCTGGGTCAGAAATTGGCACATACCAGTAACTCGCTGCTTACATGGATTGTAGGCCTCTCTTCCACTCCCACCTATGTCTGTTATTTGTGTGAATGCTTCTGTTGAAGCATGGCAACATTGTACTGCAAAACTAGTTTTGAGGTATGTCTCCACAGCAAAGTTGTTTCAGCCCTATTTCAAAATAACTTTGTGAGCATCTACACAATGCTCATTTCAAAACTGGCAAACCTCATTCCAGGAGGAACAGCACCTATTTTTGAAAGAAGTATTTCAAACTGTTGACAAAATGCATTTTGTGTCTGGATATTTAGTTGGCAAAACTCTCTAGAGTAGCCATAGCTGTAGAGTATACCTGAGTAAATGTACTTGAGACTGAGGTTTTTCCAATGTCTAAAGTATTCTATTCTCTGGGCTCACAAAATTAGTTCATAAACTTGTATCATTTCACTTGTATCATAAACTATTAAGGTCATATTTGGCCTTTAGCAAGGGACTATGAATAAACTGTGGTGATTCAAGAATAGTCTCATCAGGCATTCTATGTCAGAGACAGCTCTCTGAGGCACAATTTCCCCTCCCCACCCCCGCTTTCTCTTTGCCGCAAGGAGCAGTACTTTAGTCTTTACTTCAGTCTTATTCTGATAGCCTGTATTGGCTGATGTCATGGGAAGTTGAAGCCAAGTCTACACTAATTCCATATTCTTCCTCACTCATCTGCCTCAGAGACAGCCATGCCCCAGACTCCACTGGTGTGACTGTTCTTACCCCCTCACTCTCTTCCATGTAGATGTTCAGTCCAGTAACATTCTAGTCTTTATTTTTCATGAAGAATTAAAAGCAAAACTAAAAATGCCTATTTTGTATTGGGGGGCAGGGACCTAAAGGGAACTTTATGCAGGCCAATGTATCTTAGGCATTATCTTCATGCTCATTCCTGCCCCCTTTCCTGCTCCTTTTTTCACCGCCTCTTCTAAGTAGAACTTGAACACATTTGGCTTTGAACCGAACTTTCACGAGCACAAGTCTGCCGCCCCCTAAATATAATCCTAACTAACTAATTGCATGCTATGCACAGACAGAGCTAAATGCAGGTGTTACGCTAGGCCTTCATCTCTGGAGAGCAGGGTTACAGTCTTGATTATGTCACAAGTGAAAATGAGTTTTGTGACCTCAGCTTACTCTCTGGTGGACATTTGTCAATATCGCAAGACACCAGAGTATCTGATAAACTCCAGTCATTTCCTGTTCTATGTATGGGGAAAAATCAAACTCCCACAGTGTTGGTGAATGGGAATCACCATAGTTATTTAATTATGGTTAGCATTAAATGGGACTTACATGATGTATCTACCACTCTGGGTGAATGGATTTTGTTAATATGGTTCAGGATCCTAAATAAAGGGAAAATAGCTGCAAACTGGGGCAGGGAGTTACATGAAAACTGTAGTACCTTTCAAAAAAAGGTACATAAAGCCTTCTTTCCTTTACTTTAAAGCTATGTTTTTTTCCACAGGAAACTTAACTTTTAAAACCATGTATTTCTTACTAAATGACAACCTAGTTAAGCAAAAAAATAAATGTTCCTGTTTGAGAATAATCCTCAGCTTGGTTCTAGAACACCACGGAAAGAGAGTTTTTAAAACACTCCGCAGTTCAAACCTCATGCTTCTGCAGAGCCAAGTAAAACTTGGAACTTAAAATTTTTGAGCTCTCTTCTGAATCTGGAGCCCATAAGTAGGAGAGAGTTCTAAATGTGACAACCTATTTCTCATTAAAATGCTATGAGCAAGAGTACAAGGGAGTTGTGGTAAGAGCCATGAACAGTACTCTGTAGGTGAGTTAGTGGAGGCCATGTCTCATTGAAGACCCAGGAGCAAGTAGTGCATGTGTGTGTGTGTGTGTGTGGTGGGGGCAGGGAGATTTGCAATTAAACTGCCAAGAATTGGGTGCAGTGTGCATCCACCATTCATAGGGACAGCCATTGTGGCCAGTCCCTGCTTCATTTTTGGAAGAATGGGCTCCAGTCCCTTTGCACACCCAGATATTTTCAGGCCCTAGGTCAGGTATCACGTTTCAACTGACATGTTAGGCTTTGGTTTACACATGCATCCAGAGGAGTAACAGAGTACTCCGACTTTCGCTACATAACTATCTAGACCTTTGGGCTGGGTGAATAAGGGTAAGCAGATCACATGCCCACTTACTCTCTCCCTTGATTAAGTGGATCAGGAGAGGACAGGAAGGGAAGGGAAGGAGCCTTGGTTCACCCTACACTACCCAGAGGGCAGAGCCGGCATGCATGATGGAGGGTAATAATTTAATGCTGGTACTCTACGGGCTTGTCTACACTACCACCTTCCTTTGAAGGAAGGATGGTAATTAGGGTGTTGAGAGTTTACTAATGAAGTGCTGCTGTGCATAGGCAGCACCTCATTAAGCAAATTCCCCCACGCGGCATCTTTGAAGTTTTAAATTTCGAAGTACTAGCATGTGTCTAGCCATGGCGCACACGCCGGTACTTTGAAGTGCTGGGGCAGCTCCAAAATTTTGAGGAGTAAGGGGACTTGGAAGTACCAGCGGGTGTGCCACGGCTAGATGCCTGCTGGTACTTCGAAGTTTAAAACTTTGAAGTTGCCGCGGGGGGAGTTTGCTTAATGAAGTACTGCCTATGCACAGCAGCACTTCATTAGTAAACTCCGAACACCCTAACTACCATCCTTCCTTCAAAGGAAGGTGGTAGTGTAGACACAGGCTAGGCTAGCCTGAAAATACTAACACTGCAGAGCAGAGAAGGAATTGTGGTTCCCAGAGCAGTGCAGTCTCTGGCCAGCCTTTCCTACCCTGTGTGTTCTTGTGACAAATTCTAGCCACAGGACTATAAATAAATCACTACTCTCATTTAACCAGTTGGCATACTTAACAAGAATTGCTTCAGTTTATGCAGACTGTGCACGATACCACCAAGGGAAAAGAGATGCTTTCTCAAAAGCTTCAGTGCTACAGTGGTGCATTAACAGCTAAATAAACCTAGTGAGTTCCAGATCAAATACACGCAAATGACACATAACAACGAAAGTGCTCCTAGAACTCCTGACTCTCTGCCTTGCCTGGTGGACTCTAGCACTATATGGAATTGCTCCCCTTTCAAACTCTGTGCGTGTATTTTGTGGGTCCGCAGTCCCCTCCAAGGTCAGGATGTGGATCTATGAATCACTAGATCCAGGCTTAATTATATCCAACTCCTTATCCACTTTAAAACTAATGTTTGAAGAGACAAGTTAAAAATGTTCCAAGCTTCGGAAGTAGTCAGACTGACCCAACCTTTACTGGCTTTGGTTGACCCAGAATGACTCATTGACTGATGAACTATCAGCATTATAATGGAGGCACCAGAGAAACACTCGGTAATTTTTGAAAGCAGCCATACACAGCTTATTCAATTGTGACAAGAAAGCTTTATCTCTTGGTTACATGCCATCTCACCAAAGACTTCTTGAAAGATTGTTTGTTAATATGTACTTAGTTCCACAAGCCTCATTTTCAACAGTCAGCATTTGTCCTTTTATCTTCTTTCTTCCCACCCATTTCTTCTGGCTTTGCTTTTCAATTTTGTCTCTAATTGGCTATTTATCATCTGGTCCAGAGTAAGAGCTTTCTGGCTTTTTGATCAGCACGTTCATCATGATGGATGAGTCGTGGGGTGCCAAAAACAATTTCCATACATGATCTGTTATTACTGGAAGTATGCATTTTTATTCACTGAAGAATACAATACAGCTGGAAACAGTTAGTTAGCAGATTCAATGGCACACAAAGCAACAAGAATTAAACCTCAGGTAAGTACTCACGCATTATGATAAGAAGACTATTAATGTAGACAGGAGCTAGAAAAAAGTTAATGTTTCAACACCTCTCATATCACTTCTCTATCCCATTGCCTATTATTCAACATTTTGATCCATCTCTAGAATTACAAATGAAATAACTTTATTTTCACTGTACAAAAGGTCTAAAATCGGGGAAAAACATTCTAACTGTTGCAAAAATTGTCTCCCCCTCTCTTTTTTTAATGAAAATTAGAAATTTCCATGAAAACTTTGAAATATGGAACAATTTGGCCCAGCTCTTACTCCTGTGTCAGAGTCTGATTGAGGTAAATTGACAACAGAGTGAAACTACTGCCACTTATCTCTTACATGGATTTAGAAAAGCTTGGTGTGATAGGCCTGAAATCCCTTGAGCAGAGCTGGCAATAGATTTTTTGGGCCCTGGGCAATGTTGGGGGACTTGGTGTTCCCCGAGAAGGGGTGGGGCCTCAGGTGGATAGGGCGGGCCTAGGTCTAGCCTCCCCTAATCAGCCTTCCCTTCACCATTGTGAAGCTCCAGGAGCAATTCAAAAGGCCAAAGGCTCTGTCTGCTTTTAAATCACCAGGCCCCAGGCAACTGTCCCCTTTCTCTCTCCCCTCTCCACAACTCACAATCAGCAGCCCTGACCTTGAGTGTAATCTGCAATAGCAAGGTGACTATCCTTCCTGTATTTGGCAGGATGGTCCCATATTTGGGACTCGAAAAAGAGTGGTAGAAATGGGCTGAAGTCACAAAGGTTGGACACAGATTGGTGCTTTCCTTTCAGAAGATATTGCTTTGGCCCCATCTTTACAGAACAGTTATCAGCAGATGGGGCCAGGAGAAATAACAAATGCACTAAGAACATAGAAATAGGAAGAGTTTATATCATTTCCCTGTGGGTTCAAACTGCTGCTCAGGAAGTGCACCTACTTAATATTAAGAAGTCCACAAAAACACAGAGAAAACAATTAATCAAAAGGGTGAAACCCTGGCGCCAGTGAAGTCATTGGTAAACCTCCCATTGATTTCAGTGAAGCCAGGATTTCACCCATGGAGAATGTTGCATGGTTATAAAATGAAAGCTCACCTAATAAACTATTTTGCTAGTCTTTAAAGTGCTACTCGACTGCTTTTTGTTTTGGTTATAAATTATGTGCAAGGCCCCACATATTCTGAAATTCCATTTCTGTGGACTTGACCAAGAAAACTATTCTTTCCCTATTAATTGCTCCAGAAATAGGCTGCAGCATCTACAATTTCTTCATTTAAAAAAATACACATTTCTAGTCCTCTTGTTTGTAAATATAACCTTGGAGATGTGAAATGAGTGTCAAACTGAGGCAGCCTGTAACAACAGACCTGAGAGGCATGAATTTTGCTCTTTGTCACAATTATGGCAATTATTGCAATTGATAATTAACTCTATAACATCAAGGTGTCAATATGTGGCAGCATTGTTATTTACTTCCCTGATGTCAAAATTAATAATAGGCTACCTGTACAGATCCCATTAATCATTTTCATGTCTATGATGATTAAAATGCACACTTTTATGTATAAAGGAAGACATCATGGAATGAGAGCACTGAAGAATTCAGGATCTAGACCTAGATGAGGGATTGAATATATATGTTAAAACAAACCCCTCCTCTGCTGTCCTTTCATGTGAGTCAGTGTAGGTCAGCCTGATTAAGAGGTGCAGAATGGCACTCAAAATTAAGCCACTGAATGCAAACTCTGGTCTTTCATCATTACTACTACAATATTGCTTTTAATTTTTCAACAATGTACACTTTTTATTTTTTTTAAAAACTGTTCTTTAGGTTTGCACAAACAAGAAAATATAAATCACACAGCAAGACAAAGATATGAGTAAAACAAGATGAACGCTAACATATTTACATGGCATATTTGAGCTACATCTCTCCAGATTTGCCCTTTTCTCCCCTCACAGGCTCCCTCCCACTTTCAGACATGTCTTGGCATTTCCAAATACCACAGTCTAAAGGAGAAGACGTGGACAGTCCTATGTGGACAGACAGGGAGATCTGGATGCTTTCTGACTCCTTTAATGCCACAGGTATAGTCAAAAGGGACTAGAATGCAAACCAGACCCAGAGTCTGTAACTCCAGAAAGGACCTTGCATGGCATTTTGTGTGCAATACAGGTAAATGCACCTCCAAAATATGTGAAGGGGAAAGGAAAAATCATATGCATTTGAGAAGCCAAACAAGCTCTCTGGTCTAACCTACCGACTATTGATGTGCAAAAACATAAAAAAATGTCTTTTTGCACAACAGAGACATTACTATACCTATAGTATTAAACTCGCCCTTAACCTCAGATTCTTCTTCTGATATTTCTCTTTACCCGCTCTCCTGCCATATTTTACAATATTCATTTGATCCATTTTTGCAACCCATCTGAAAATAACATTTTTGAATATTTTCTTTATTTCTGGATACCTTGGATGCTAATCAACATAAGTAATTACAAAGTTTAATCCCCTACACTTGACAAAACATCAGGCTGTGAGCAGTTTCATGTGGCTTCCTCTGGAATAAATACCACTGAAGATTTGTTGTTGTTTTTAAGTACCAGGAGTCTCCCACACTTTATAGTGGGTGGCTTAGTTGTGAGTTCCCATTATTATATTTTCTACCTCTGAAACTTAGCCAAATACAGCAACCTGATACTACATTTTTAGCCCTTGCAGATCTTCTGTAATGCAACTTGTAATCTTCACTAATACTGCTCAGAGCCTACAAGAATCAAGAACTATGCTAATATTGCACCCTCTTCTTGATAACTTTTATTCTGCAAGTGTCAAATTCTCTAGCACAGCATGTGCATTAGTACACATTTAGTGCAATTTTTTTTCAAACATGGGTGCTTAAACATCAGCACCTGCAGTAAATATGGATTACTCTTTTTAGGGATCGTGCACACACATAGTAAGGAATGATCTCCACCTCATATAGTTCCAAGTGCAATAGACAAGGAAGGAGAAAGGAAGTATTATCAGTACTCATTTTACAGATGGGAAATTGCGGTTTGGAGATATTAAAGTGAGTTTCCCACGATCATGTAGGAAGCCTGCAGTAGACTCAAGAGCTCAACCCAGATCTCCTGAATCCTATCCCAGCCTTCATCACAAGACCATACTGCTCTTTCTAAGTAAGTGGCCTGATTTCTGATATGCTGAAGATGAGCTGTGAGGGCTCAGCACCTTCGAAAATCAAGATACATAATTAGGTGTATAAATATTTTGTTGAACCATATGCACTCAAATCTTACCATCTAATCCTAGCACGGGAAATATATCCTATGACATCTTTTATTTACTTTAACTTACTCAGGATTTCCATTAATAGCGCCTTAATATTTTGTTAGCAGACAAATGAGATGCTCTATAGAGAGTTGGGCTCACATTGTGTCAGATAACTCTGTTCAAAAACAGCTGTCAGCCATGGCTCTGTGAGCACTGTGCATGGCAAGCCATTACCTCACATACTTGCTGCAATCATGGTTGTAACAAGCTATATCATTTCTTCAATTTCTTCATTGTCATTCCTTCAGTTTCACAATCCTGCTAAACAAGACCTATGTTTTCACCTATAGAATGTTTTAGTGACATTACAATGTGTTAGCTGTTCCCACAGCACATTTCTCTCCACCTACAGTGGAAATTAGTTGCCTACCCTTCTCATGCACTTTTCACAATCCCACTGAACACCTGCCTGCATGTTTGATGGACTAAATATCTTGGAAAATCTGTCCAGAAATCCACATTTGAAAGATGCAAAGAAAATATCCCCTACACGGACCACTCAGATCTGAGAGAAGTCCTCTTGACAACCAGAAGGATTTCCTGCTTAGAGACTCCCAGGCTTCAGAAGATGCATTTATAGCATTTATAGTAGCATAGTTAAAGCAACAGGTGCTTTATAAATAAGGTATATGCCATTATAAACAAGCCTAAAGATTGAAAGGACTCAGTGTGTGAACTGTTTCTTGCCTGGTAAAAGTTTTCCTTCGTGTGGAGCAATGTGGGGAAGCTGGTACTGCAGCTAACCACTATGTACCTGTTTTATACAGAACTTCCATCTCTAAAGACGTCATTTAAAAAAGTCATTAAGTGAATAAAGTGAACTGAGTTTTAATAGCAACACAGCTCTAAGGCTTAATGGGCCAGTCTCCTTACCAGCACTCCCATATATCTTACTTTTGTTTCGGGGAGGCACGGGCTATAAGGCATGTACAATGCTTTTCTGATATAACTGCATATGAATTGGTTGCTTCAGAAGAATCCTGGAGACACAACATTTCACCATCAGTGGTGGCAGCAAAAGTTCAGACCATCACCAACTCTGTGCTAATTCTGCATTCTGTGAATATGCACATAAAGTCCAAAGAAAGCAGGAATATTCCCTCTCCCCTCCTTCACTATGCTTCCAGGAAAGAAAAGTTTCTCCAAACTCAGACTTCCTAATGAATGAAGCTGCTGTTGAGAATAGTGTCACAAAGCCTTTTCCTCCATTTGGCCTTTCTGATACCATATTCCCTTACTAATTATTATGAAACACTTGAATTGTATCATACATGTACAGGGTACATTACCAACTCTGATCTTGATCCTGCAAACCCGGACCCAGCTGAGCTGCCCTGACTTAATTCAGAGTAACATTGAGCATGCCCAGGTTGTCTAGTTTGAAAATAGCGAATAAAGTCCCCAGAAGGTGACATATATTAGACCGTGGCACTGGAACAATTTTTATGGTGGAGGTGGTGAGCCGTGCTCTCTCTCACTCTCTCTCTCTCTCTCTCTCTCACTCACACACACCAGCACCTTAGCCCCTCTTTGTCCTTCACTGCCCTAGACAGGGCCAGAGCTTGGAGAGGTTGTGGAGCCCCAGGTGCAGGGCTAACGGTTGGGGCCGGCAGTGAAAGCACAGGGAATCCAGGTGGCAGCAGAACCCCCAGCAGCCATTGTGCTGAGGGCCAACAGTGGAGGTCTGGGGCCAGCGACCAGCGGCCAAGATCCCAGAGGCAGCAGGCCAGCCAGCAGGACCCCCTGGAGCTGATGGACCAGCCCTTGGGCAGCATTGAGGCCCCAGGATGCAAGCTGACAGCTGGGTCCCAGCCTGGCACACAATATCTGGGGGTTAAGGGGTTTTGGAGTACCCTCCACAGCCCTACTTCCTGCCCCTATGATATTAGGTATTAAACAAAGTTATTATTTAATCTTGGTCTTCAGGCACACAGGAACTGAAGAAAATTAAATCAATCAAATCTGAAATTCTGAGGATGGCAAAATATTGATTTTTAAAAGAAGCTGCAAATGGCCATTTGTCATGCAATGGACCCAACAGAATTTAACAGCTCTATTTTCTGTTAATCATTTTGCTTGATGGATACAATGAATCTCACATATTAATCTCAATTAAATTTGATTGTATGAGATAAAAAGCAAGGAGCTGATTCCCAGCTGCCCTTCAGTTGGTGTAGTCATTTGTAGCTTCAATGGGAATGCAAAATACTACCAGATCAGGATGATAGTATATGAACAAGCCTAATTAACCGCATAAGGGGCAAGGTGGTAGAAGGTCAGGAACTAATTTTCTAAAGGCACACATTGACCCAAAGGTCATGGGAATTCTCATTGAAATCCACAGGACTTCTCAGGGCATTGGATACTACAGTGTGAATAAGGGTAACAGACTCTGTCCTGAAATGAAAATAACTGAATTTTATGTTTCTCCAGAAATCCCCAAAACATTTGTTGATGTTATAGACTAGTGAAACCTCACATAAGGAAGACTAATAAAGAAGATAAAAGTAAAGACCTGAAAAATACTAACTTAAACATTATTTCCCCTGCTGGCTGTATTTATTGGACCTAGTTATGAAAACACTGTAAATAGTTTTACATGGAGATATAAATAAAATATATATGTTAGTGCTGATATTTGGCAGTATGAATTGCAGGGCTATGTCACACCAAGAACACTGACCTACTATGTAGAGTCATGGGACTGAGGAGAAATGTTTCAGAAATGACTGAATGCAGTTAAGTCCCTCTTTCTGTCATGTATGCACAGTTATGGTGAAATCCTGGCTCAAGTGGAAGTGAAAGGAACTTTTGCCATTCACTTTAGTGGTGCCATAATTTCACTCCTGGTTTTTATTTTCTCTTGCAATATTGTTTCTGTTTATACACACACAAACCTCCTCCACTGTCGTTTTCTCTTTTTTGCCTTCTGTCAGTGGCTAAATCATGGTATTTGAAATTGTAACAGAGATGAGCCTGAACCACAATATTTAAGGACCTATCAATTTATTTAAAATGCTCCATTATTCAGGAAGTTCAAGTATGAGGTTTTACTTTGGATCCATCTCTAATGTGTGCAGTTGCACAACAGTTGTATGATACAGATTTACAGAAGAATGGGAAGTAATACACTTATCAGTTATATCAGATGTAATTCAAGAAAGGCTTTTGAAAAGTTCAAAAGACGAGCAACAAATAGCTTTCATGAGACTCCATGAGACTGAATCATTAACCGACTCCTTAAGCTTTTTATTGTGTGGTATTTATGGCCGTTAATTTTTTTAAAAAATGGGTGCTTAAAGCTAGGGTTCAAATCTGTATTCAAGCACCATGGACTTTTCCAGAACAGAATATAGGCACATACTGGCTGTGTCTACACTTGCATTCCTCTTTTGAAAGAGGTATGCTATGAGGGAAATCAAAATGCAAATGAGATGCAGATTTGCATATCTGGTACTTCATTTGCATATTTGTATTTCAAGATAGCTTCTTTCGAAAGAGGAAAACCAGTGTAGATACTGCTCTTTCGAAAGCAAACCCCATCTTCGAAAGAATCCTTCTTCCCTTTTTCAGTTTTAATTATGTGAATGGATCCACTGACTTCAATGGACTAGGTACTTTAATGGGTCAGGACCTCACATAGAGGTATTGGGAACTCAACATTTTGGAAATTCAGGCCATAACTATGGGTGAGATAAAACCCTGGATTCTCTTTCATATCTCAGGTTCAGTTTAGGGAGCTGGTATAGTATCTCATGCAGATATGGCATACCAGGGGTAATAACAGAGCATTAATAGCACATGCTGTACCTCAACAACTCACCTACAATACTAAGGCTGTGTCCACACTTACTAAAAACTTCAAAATGGCCATGCTAATGGCCAAATCAAAGAATACTAATGAGGTACTGAAATGCATATTCAGTGACTCATTAGCATGCCGCCAACATGGGCACTTCGAAAGTGCCAGGGTTTGCTCGTCCACGGCTCATCTGCACGGGGGTTCCTTTTCAGCTGATAGGAATAACGGGATTTTGATGTTGGTGGGGTCCTTTTGAAAAGGACCCCCATGTAGACGAGCCATGGGAGAGCGAACCGCCACACTTTTGAAGTGCCACGGTGGGCAGCATGCTAATGAGGCACTGAATACGCATTTCAGTGCCTCAATAGTATTCTTCGATTTGGCCATTAGGACGGCCATTTTTGCTGCAGAAGGTTATAAAATGGAAGCTACAACTTTTTGGGCATATTTGCAGAATGAAGGACAAATGAAAAATCAAGACCCTGGTATTCGACATAATGGACAGTTCGAACAGGAGAGGCAAACTCCACAGAGAATGGGTAGATGATATAGTAGATTGGTGCGGAGCTAGTCTACAGAAACTATGCCACTCCACACTGGACAGGGAAAGATGGAAGGAAATAGTGAGAGAGCCATTGACACCAACAGGCATTGAACCCATGGTTATTGATGATGATGATGGCCATTTCAAAGTTTTTAGTAAGTGTACATGTAGTCTAAATGTTCACAGTGCTGAGGTTCTCTGTGGCCTTCATATGATCACCTTAATGAGACACAGGCTGATAAAATCAAATAACCTCAGTTTCATCAAACACATGACCACTATTATAATTTAGTAGTCTTTGTGTAGTGAATATTAGGTTTGCTTGATAAATTGTCCTTTCATTATAATGAAATTACTAGGAAATCTAGTGTGTTTTTTTCAATGCTCAAGATTTCAATACATTTCTGGACGTACCAATGCTTTTTTTATGTAATTAGTCATTTAGGACTATCTATTTATTTAGTGCACAAAAGCACTATCTTTTTGTGTTTTTTTTAAGCCAAAAGTAACAGAAGCTTCAGCGCTTATCCCAGACACAACTATTAAACAGCATTACTGATAGCCTGAGAGTCTGACAAGTATATTGTGGCATGTCACAATGGAAACAATATGCAACAGATTAATAGTTTCAAACAAAGATCTTACTTCTATGTAGCCAGCCTTAGGGATAAAATATTGAGGGAAGGAAAAACAAGAAATACAATTAAACCCAGATTTTGATAAGGTTTGTATCATGTTTAGTATTTAACTGAGTAAGGTAATATTCAACATGAGTGAGGCTTTCACAGTCGGGTCCTGAGTATGCTACTACGCCCACCACTGCAGTGATTATCATACAAAATAAAGCCTTGTGAAGTATCGTCTGACAACTGATAACAGACCTGTCAATAGTATCATTGTAAAATATGTACTTTTACTCAAAGTGGTAACCACGTTAGTCTGTAGCTTCACAAAAACAAGCAGTCATGAATCATTACCTGATAAATAAATTCATTAGTCTTTGAGGTGCTACAGGACTGCTTGCTTTTATGTACTTATGCTGTATGTAAAATTATGGACACTCACTAATATTATGTTTTAAACTCTGTGGATTTGTCTATGCTCTCACTCACTTTGGTATAATTTATGGCACTCAAAAGTGAGAATAATCCACACCCCTGAATGACCTATACAGACCTAAGCCCCTGCTCTGTCAGCAGGAGAGCATCTTCCACTGACGTAGTTATCACCTATCCTGGAGATAGAGTAATTAAGTCAACTGGAGAATTCTCTCCCTAGTTTGTCCACATATCTTCTCTGGAAATACCATCACCGGACCTAACCAGGTTACTCACAGAATCACGGGCACTGTCTCATGCTCCTCTACTAACATCATATATGCCATCATGTGCCAACAATGCCCAGATGCTTTGTATATTGGACAGACTTCTAACTCCCTTAGACAAAGGGTCAATGGGCACAAAACAGACATCAAAACACTCCAGATCCACAAACCAATTAGTCAACATTTTAATGGAATGGGGCATTCTGTCAATGACCTCAAGGTATGTGTGTTACTGAAAAGAAATTATCGCTCCTTTGTAGAAAGGGAAGTGGACGAACTGACATTTATATTCAAATTCGGAACATTAACACATGGTTTAAATCGTGATGTGAACTTTCTGAGTCACTATAGGGGCTCGTCTGCATACCTAACTCAATCTAATTCTTGATCTTCCCCCCCACCCCTCCACTCTCTGATTTGCTCACCTTGATTATCTTTTTCTGATTTGTCCTCCTTGCTTACTGTTTTTGGTTCTCTGTGTCTTAAATATTGAGTCTGTTCTGGTCTGGCTATGGTCTGAAGAAGTGGGTCTGTCCCACGAAAGCTCACCTAATAAACTACTTTGCTCGTCTTTAAAGTGCTACTTGACTGTTTTTTGTTTTGATAGTGTATAGACTAGCACGGCTTACTCTCTGTCCCTAGTCATAGGTTGTCTTCACCAAACACATTACCATGGCACAGCTGTAGCCTTCTAATACAGACTAGTCCTGTGTTTAAACTGGGCATTGCAGGGGGCATTGATAAACAGCTTTCTTACAGAAAAAAAAAGAAGATAACACAGCAAACATGGTGCAGCCCATATTCAATGGACTATGTATTTGCCTCTGAAGTTTCAGTAGGAAGAGATAATTTGAATAGTAGCAACTACCAGTACTCAGGTCAGCCTGCAACGAGTATCCAAATTAAGAAAAGATTGGGTAAGGCAAAATTTCACAGACACTAGACACCCAGAGTTGCAAGGTACATACTGGCCAACCACTCTGACCTGGGTGAACCTTAAAACCTTACCAGACAATATGGTGATTTATGTTTGTGGGAGTCCCCTTGTGCCCATGTTTGAAAATTGATTTCCTATAGATTATGTACGTGCAGGGGACACTGGACACAATATAGAGTGTCACCCCTGATAATAAGAAAAAAATTTCTTCCACCTTGTTACTTATCATTGTTTTATACTACATTTTGATATAAAGATGTTATGCTGTGTTGTATATAAGAAATAATCCAAAAGAATAATACATACCATAAGTGCAGATTTGTTTGTGACTAGTATTATGGTTTTACAAGTATTTCTTATAGGTATTTTCCTTCTAGCCTAAAAGCCCCACAATGGAAAAGTGTTGCATTGCTCTAGGTATTATAAAAACACGTGTTTCAGTATTTTACATGAAGTGCCTAAAAGGGATCACATCCATTTCTGACACTGCAGTTCATTGCTTGCAGTGGAGCTACATAGCGATGAACTAAGTCCAGTCAGTCTTTCTAAGATCTCGTCAATGCATCAGACTGGAAATTCAATTATTCCTGCAGGGGAGCCAAGCCGTATGTTCTGCTGCACATAAGAACTGAGCTACAATGTTTAGTTAGGAAACTTTTCATTTTATTTTCTTCTCTCTTTTGAGAACATTTATATGAATATATATGTATGTATTATGGTTTACCAAATTACATATGACCAAATGTATGTATTTAGTGAAAAAGGGTTCCATTAGTGTGTAATCTTATCCAAGCATTGTTTTCTTCTGAAGAAAAATAATGGAGAACAGGTGGGGATGCTTAGCATCAGGCTCCTGTTTCTAGAATTACAATCTGCTGGGAGCCACCAACAATCTCTGAAAGATGTCAAAAGTGCTCAAGAAAAAGCATGATGCAGAGCACACTCAAAACATTAAAAAGCTTTTTGAAAATTTAAGTAGGTGCAACAGGAGAAAACTAGTGAATGGTGTAGGGATTTTAAAGTATCCCTGTAAAAGGTCATGATTTCCTTCTGTGTCCCACATTAATTCAAGCTGTCCATTTCCACAGAAGAAATTAGCCATTTTTTCCCCTTCAGATCTTTGTCATATGTACTATAATCTATTGTTTTACTCTCCAAATAGAGCAGCATTCACACCCCTGGAAAACAGAGGCTTTTATTTCCCCTGGAAGACTATTTTCCCCACAGTTGTTTACCAAATTACTCCAGTATTATAAAGGATGCTATACAGCTGACTATCCCTTTGAATTATTTTTAAAAACGGCATATGATATTCTGCTCTGTTTTGGTCATTTGGTTACAACAGTGTACTGAGTGACCATGAAGGAAAAAAGAAGTGCAGGCCTATATAGTAGTCAATAACTTGCTACTTTGTCAATTACCATTGATTACAGTGATGTCTCATATCTATTTATACAGCCTTATGGAGAGTCTGTTAAAGTCAGCATGAAGCTTTCCATTGCCCAGCATAAACACTGTACTATCTGAGGGATTGTGGTGCTCTAATATCGTATTGAATTTTAAAATGTCAAACAGCTCAGATTTGCTGGTATTGTGACAGCACTGTTCATTTTTCAATTTAAGCTGAGGAGTAAAAAGGAAGGGATGCATACTTCATTAGTGGAAACTGACAAAGTGCCACCGACTTCAATACAACTACATCACATTACACCAGCTGAGTCTCTTACCCTAGAAAATAAGCAATATTTGTGCACAGTTATATAAGTGTAACGCTCTATTTATTATTATTACGTCTCCTCTTTTGCAGCCTAATGCAAAGTCCATGGAAATCATTGGAAGACTCCCACTGACTTCAATGGGCTTTGAATCAGACCCTCTCTGTGCCTTGGTAGTGATTTCTGTCTTGTATGTGTTAATCTTGCTCCTCTGAAGTAGACAGCCTGCTGAGCTGCAGATATAACTGGCATATTCTGTTTCAGCATTGCCCCATGATCATCTTTTCCTGATTCAGTTGTTCATCAAAGAAGACTATATGGCAGCAGCACCTCTGACCCCTGATGGTACTGGTTTAAGTGGCACTTCATATGAAAACCAGTTGCTACTGGGAAAGAAAATCCTAGGATTCTTCATAGCCTTTAAGACGCTGGTGGGGGAGGTCACGCAACAAGAAATTCTACTTAATACAAACAATCCAGCACAAATCAAATGAATTAGTCAGAAAAAGAGGAAAAATTGTTAAGGGTTTTTCTTTACTTTTGGGTTTGAAAGAGGGTTAATATTCAAAGGAAACACTATTTTTTCAATTTAAAGGAAACACTATTAGTGTGACCAAAAAAACCCAAAACAAAACAAGCAGTTCTGTAGCACCTTAAAATTAATCTAAACTTAATTTTATTTATTAGGTAATGAGCTTTTGTGTATAGTGGGTCTTACCCACGAAAGCTCATTACCTAGTAAATAACATTGTTAGTCATTAAGGTGCTACAGGACTTCTTTCTTTTTTTGTGTGTGTGTGGCTTTTTTGTTTTTGTTTTTGTTTTTTTTGTGGTGAAGCTACAAACCAACACAGCTTTCCCTCTGAGACTATTACTGTCTGACTTTAAAAAATTATTGCTAATTTTTTTCAATGTAAGGAGCAACTGTTTTCTACTGCACAGACTTGACTTCTATTCAGTCTGGCAGTGTCTACACTACAGAGATCTTTCCAAAGAAGCTTTTCTGGAAGATCTCTTCCAAAAGAACTCCTTTCAAAAGAGTGCGTCCACACACAAAAAGCAGGTAAAAAGAGCGGTCTGCTCTTTCGAAAGACAGCGTCCACACAGCCCACACTCTTTTGAAAGAACAGGCCAGGGATCAAAAATTCAGGCCACATGAGGACTGCTCTTTTGAAAGAAGGGCCCTGTGAAGTGTCTACACACATTTCTTTCTAAAGAAGCTTTCAAAAGGGGGGGCGCTCTTCCTGAAACAGGAAAGGAAGAGCGATTTCAAGAGAAGCACCACATTCTTTCAACTTACTTTCAAAAGAATGCTTTTTGTGTGTAGACGCTCTGTGGGATCTTTCAGAAGAGCCCCCTTCTTTAGAAAAAATTTTCAAAAGATCTAGCTAGTGTAGACGCACCCTCTCTCTTTCTGAAACTGTGGAATGCTGAGACAAGTGATTGTATAAAAGTGTCAAATGCATTCTCAACAGATCCGTTCCCTGTCCGTGTCTGAAATGATACGAATTCTGGACTTTTCTGACTAAAATAAATGTCTTACTACTTTTTACTCCTGTTGGCTCTGCAGAGCCAATACAGCTGGACACAGACAGAGTGAATTGGATTCTTTTCAGACTTGTGCATCATCAACAGAATTGTTGACCAAATTCCAATGTAGAATCTTTATTACTGGTGATGATGTGTGAGCCAAAATGAACACAGCTTGACTTTTTGCTCCCAGGGTGAATGTGCAGCTCCAGCAGTTAGATTTAAAATCTCTTTATTTGTAAACGGAGCACATTTTATATGGAGTGATTGAGAGACAATAAACATGAAAGCCCATGATGCCATTTTTACGAAGTCCCTATTCAGACTCTAGTCATACTTTAACAATCAAGTTCTAAATTTCCTTCCAAAGATTTGGAAATTAAATAGTAAAGGTATAATATTTTGGTACATGAAATATGTCAGAACAGGAAGCCAAGACATATTTTTAAAATCTTCTTGTAAAACCATTTAGAAACAAACTATACATATCATATATCTATAGTCCTTACATACTGATTACAACCACACGAGAGGCTTTTCCTGGCAAAACTGTGCTTTTGTTGGGAAAAAAACAGGGAGCGTCCACACGCAAAATACGCTTTGTTGATAGTTTGTTGATAAAACCTGGCACAGCCACATCAGCATTATACGTCACCCCATTCAGGTATAACACCTCTCTCAACAGTGTTCTGTTGACAAAACAGCTGTGTAGATGCTCCAGGGCCCTTTTGTCCAAAGACAGGGCTTCCGGTTCACCAGGCAGCCCTGTTTCCAGATCTTTCGGTCAGCCATTCTTTTAAGAGAGGGCTAGGCAGTCTGGCTGCTCTATGCTGTCAGAGTGAATTGCTCTTTCAATCTATGTTTATGTGTAGATGCAATCTATCAACAAAAGATTTGCCCGGAAATCCCTTCCAACAGTGACTTCCGTCGACAGAGGCTTCTTATATAGATGTAGCCACTATAATTACAGTTTTGTAAGCTAGATAAAGTGTAAATTCTTTAGCTGAAATTACAGTGCCTGTGTTGTTATTAATACAAAATAACTCAGGTCCAAAAAAAGAGTGAGTAGGGGAAAAATTCTTCCCTTACACCCACTCTTAAGTTATTTGGTCCCTCTTCGTAAATACTGAATTATTTTTGATTCAGGATTTGTCTCCTATCATTCTGTAGTTTAAATGAATATTCGCTAAATCTATGTCAACATGCAGTTAACTTCAATCTGATGCATCAAAGCTTGGGTTCCATTCCTAGTAATTTCACTCATTTCAGATGTGTATTTGTTTGCCCATATTCAATCATTTTTCACTTATGTGGCATAAATTGTGAGTTACACTTTTTAAAGCAGTAGATTCACACTGGAGTGAAACTGGTATAAATCATAAGGAATTGTGTCTTTGGATTTTCAATAACATAACTTAGTTTTTCTTTTTGATTTTGATATATACATAGCTTTAAAATAGATGTGTGTCCTCAAACATTCTTCCTGCACCTGGTTTACCAATGATTTTTAATGGTTTATTATCCACTACATTTGGTTTTAGAGTTTTAAAAGAACATTCTACATTTCCTTCCTTTTCTCTAGACTAGATACTTTGCCAGGAATAATAATTAGTATTAGAAGTTTAGATTAATTTTAGAAGCAAATGCTTCTCAACATGAAAACTCAACTTACAAGAAATAAAATAGTGAATTAAGTGAAGTAAATGTGATGTTAGAATAAAAGACGCACAGAACAGAATATCTAATTTCATGAAAATCTCATTGCGTGCTTAATTTTATGCATTTGGTGTATAATGACTTTTCCATCGTTCTTCAAAGAAAAGAAATCTTCAGTTTCAAAACCATGTGTTGCCAAATAAATCTGTCCTGAATTATATCATTCTGAATTGGTTGGAAGACTATTTTTTGTTCAGAATACCACATTTTTGATATAGAAACAAATTGCTAAATTTTTTTCTGGACTGCATTTCTGAATGTACAAAACATTATCACCTTGCGGCAAAACTATTTGCAGACCTAAGGTGTTGCCCCTACATTTGACTCCACTGCTCACCCTTCTCAGAATGCAAACTCTGGATCTAATTTTCACATGAAAGATCCCTTTGCTGAACATTTATACTACTGTGGAACTACTTTACCAATGTTTGGTGTATAGGTTCTTTTCAGTCATGGAGGTTTTTTATTTAAATTTTTATTCTCTTCAAAATATTGATGGAAATTATTTGTCTTCTAGAGGGTTGAGTGGATTATACTGTCAGAAAATCAACTGGTCAGCAAATGTGTCTTTTCGGACGTTAAAGCAAACATGAGGGTACATTTTTCTAAAGCACCTAAGTGACATGTGAGTCTAACTTCCAAACTCCCTTTTGAAAATGGCTCTTAGGAACCTAAAGTCTCATTGAAAGTCAGCATAATTTAGATTCCTATGTGCCTAGCTTGCTTTTGAAAATGGAACTTAACTGCTCTTGAAAACATTAGATGGAGTTCCTTGCTCCAGCACAGTATTCTACATGGCCCTTCACTAGAAGTTACCTGATACACTTCTTGGAAAGCAAATCATGGTCCCACATAGTTTCTCAACTCTCTCTGGTTCCTTCTAATGCACCCTGTGACAAAGTCCAGAATTTGATTCCTAGTCCAGGACTGACAGAGTATTGAAACCTGTGGAGTCAAAATATGCCCTCAGGCCCTGGAGAAAAAGTGCCTTGTGTCACTTAATAGCAGTCTCTACTGATGCTGAATTTTTAGTGGGATGAAAAGGATATTCTTGCTTAGTCAGGCAATGATAACTTACTGGGGAGAGTGTTAATTTGAAAAATAGGTTAAATGGGAAAATCCTCAGAGTCCAAGGGTTATACAACATACACATCTCCTCTGGAAGGAAGGGAAAAAATAAACTCCTTGCTTACTTATCATATCTCATGCTTTTTTAAAAAAGGATCAATAGCAACAGCATTGAATTAATTTCTGAGATATAAGTTAATAAAATCAACACCAAAGGCCACCAATATTGCATTTAAGAAAAAAAATGTTTGGCTATATCTACACTACAGTGATCATTTGAAGACGTCCTGCCAGAAGATCTCTTCCAAAAGAACTTCTTTCAAAAGAGTGCATCCATACACAAAAAAGCAGATGAAAAGAGCAATCTGCTCTTTTGATAGACAGCGTCCATGCACCCTGGCTCTTTCAAAAGAATGGGTCATGGATTGAAAAATCAGGTGCCATGAGGACTGCTCTTTTGAAAAAAAGGGCCTGCAGAGTGCATGCAATAAGCTTTTGAAAGAAGGTGCTGCTCCTGAAATGGGAGTGGAAGAGCACTATCACAAGGAGCACCGCGTTCTTTCCATTTAATATGGAAAGAAAGCTTTTTGTGTGTAGACGCTCTGCTGGGTATTTTGAAAGAGCCCCTTCTCTCAAAAAAATATTTTGAAAGAACTTGCTAGTGTAGAGGCGGCCTTGGTGTATAAGGGCCAGAACTGTCCTCCACATCATAAAATTATAATAGCGTGATAGCACAGCACAACAATAATATAAAAGGTTGAGGCTATCATTCTGTTTTACACCAATTGTACTCTAAGTGATTTACTTATTTTAATTTTCTTGAAAATTGCTGTACTTTACAGGACTCAGAGCAGAGCTAGGGTCCAAATTTAAGGTTTGACCATTGGGTTCCTTAAACCCTCCCCACCCCCATCTAAAATTAGCACAATATAAAACTTTTATGGTTCTTATAATCTGTTTTGAACACATCTAGGGCTCATATGGTATCTCTGATCCTCCTCAAACATGCCTGGGGAACAAGCGATGCTGGATAATAAAGCTTGTACTGCAGTTCAAAGCAATTTTTCATCAACAAAAAGTTTTGATGCAAAACTTTTGCCCTGCTCTGTTTTCTGAAGCCCTGCAAACCAGCCTGAAGGATTCTGTAGGAGGAGTATTATTCTCTATTCACTATGCTATATGATAGAAATTGTGTAGAAAGTTTTGTATTCATTTTCTAATCCGTTTCCCAGTCCTGCTGTACATGCATAATCGACATCCTCTGTCTCATTGTTTGGCTCAATCCAACATTTAGCCTGCACAATTTGGGGAACAGGGGATGTTAGAAAATAATATGTGCTGGCTATCTGAGCTGGGAGTCAGCAGTTACTCCCTCTCTGCCCCCACCCCACCAGCTGGGCAACAGGCAACCAACCTGACTGCCCATGGCCAGCTAAGTGGACCCACAGCAGCCAGCCTCTGCCAGTCAGCTGGTTTTGGGAAGAAGGGGCTTTTGAAATCAGAGCGGCCTTTTGAAAGGCCCCCATCTACATGGGCAGTGTGCGTTTAGAAAAAAGCAATTTCGAATTGAGTGTGGCCACCATTATGCTAATGAGGCACTACATATTCATGGTAGCACCTCATTAGCATCTTCCGAAATCTCTTATTAACATGCTCCCTCCAGAAGGAGGGACCTAGTGTAGACACAGTCATGGGGTTTAGGTATTCCAAAACTAAACTTTGAATTTAAAATTGGGGTAAAGGGGTTTTCATAAATGGGTTCAAAAGTTGAAAATGCCTTTGATTTTCTTTTTCCAGATAAAATGTTTGTTTTATAGATAGATTGTTTAGAAAAATACCTAACTTTAAAAAAATACAATAAAATAGCTAATTTTCTGTTAAATTTTAACACTTTTAAATATTTTCCTATATTTTTTCACTCTGATCTTCTATTGCAGTCTTGTCCTATAGCTCTCTCTATTGTGATCTCTTTTATCACCCCCGTCAAAATAAAACATTGTCACGTAGAAGAAAATTCTTCCCAGAATGCCCTAACTGTCTGAAAACGTAAACATCATTCCTATATTGTAGCATTCCCCTGCAGCTCTGGAATCAATAAAGATGATGATCTTGTGTTAAAACACCAGGTTAAAACACAAGAAATCTGGCTTATCTGCTGTTTCTGCTACCCATTTCCTAAGTAGTAAGGGTAAGTCACTTAATAGATCCGTGCCTCAGTTGCCCATGAGTAAAACTACTATACTTCTTTCCCTCACCTTGACCTCATCCACAGTCCACTGAAATCAAGGGAAAGAATCTCAAATTCTTCAATGGAGTTTGGAATGTAAACTTTTCCCGCAACAACAGAGCTCAACCTAGGTGGATGCATAAAGCACTACCCTAAGAATAAGAAGATTGCATACAGTATAATGTGCATTAGCCATATGTACTAAATATATTGCAATACTATAATATAAGGTATAGCACGATGGGTGAAGTATTACAATACATGGAAATGTGTGATAATTGTTTGTGTTGTTGAAAATCACCAGGTTGGGATAACATAGCCAATTACTGGAATTGATATTGTAAAGTCTGTCTTAACAGTCCACTCAAGAGACTCACAAACATTAAATGCCTGTTTAAGTGGTCCTTAGTTAAAAGGCTTAGTTAAAAGGCTGAACAAACAAATTACTATTTTTAAAGTGATGACCTAAAACAGGCCCTTGGTGCAAGTTTCACTGTACTAGATATAACAAAAAGAGACTTCTTTAGCAAGAAATTATTTGCATGAGTGTTTGGGCTGCACTCTGATCTGCACAAAATCATGAAAATTCAAACCAATTCCATCATTTTAATTCTCTAAATAGTAAAAAGGGTTTGAAATATGACAGTGAATTAAACAGGCCTGTCAAGGGAGCTATTTTTCTTGAAATGCCTGACCTCCTGAATGACTTTTCATGACCTTGGTCAGCAAAAATAGCTAGCAGACTAATTTTGTAATTTATTTGGCAGCAAATTCTGTCTTTAAAAAATATTGGGTCACATTCATCTCTCATGTACCACCACTGAAGTCAATGGAGTTACATAGGGATAGATTTAGACTGCTATTCTTATTTGACACTGTGCATTTATACAGGGCAGGCAAGAAATCCCTTCAAAAATGAGAAATGACTCAGCTAAACAAAGAGAGTTAAGATTACATAGAGATGGAATCTAGTAGAATTCTGGTCTCTGCTACAGACAGACGTCTATTCTCAATTACCCCCACATTGCTGAAAGGTAGCTGTGTTAGTTTGTATTCGAGCAAAACAAACCAGCAGTCATGTAGCATTTTAAAGACGACCAAACTAATTCATTAAGTGATGAGCTTTCATGGAGATCTGAGGAAGTGGGTCTGCCCCACGAAAGCTCATCACCTAATAAATTAGTTTGTTCATCTTTGAAGTGCTACATGACTGCTGGCTTGTTTTGTCCATCACAATGTCTTCCTTCCACTTCTGAGTCCTTGATCTTCCTCCCAGATAGCCTGACCTGCAGTCAGCCAGCAACAATCAGCTGTGGGCTGAGCTACTGCCTGCTACTCTGACTCTCACTCACATTTCTGTCTGGACTGTTTAGGACTAGGCTACTTAGTCACACAAGATCCAGCTTTGATACATCCTTGGAGCTCACAGTGTCCCACCTTACTCTTACAGTTACTGCTCTCACGCCTCCAAGAAATTCTGTAGCTCAGGTGAGTAGAACTCGTCACAAGAAAAGAACTGTGGCTTCTGAGGTTCTTACAGTGGGTGTTGATATGTGGCTGAGATTTTGAACAGGCGTGGTTTATTTACACTAGCACTTTTCTCACTCGGGGTGTGAAAAAAACACCCTCTGAGCAGCATAAAAGTTTTACCAGTGAAAACGCCAGTGTGAACAGAGTTACATTGATGGAACCACTCTCCCACCAAACACAGCCACATCACCTGGGGGGGATGTAAATTACATCAAGGATGGAAGAGCTCTCTCGTGGCACTGCAGAGGAGCAATGAAGGAGACCTCTACAGTGGCACAGCTGCAGTGGTACCGCTGTGCCACTGCAAGGTCTATAGTATAGACTTACTCAGACTAGTAGGCCCTTACCTAGGCATCCAAAAAGCAATGAAGTTCCTGGAAGTTAAAGAGCTCACTTTGAAAATGAGGCCACTTATATAGCTGCTCCAGTTAAGAACCTAAATTTAGGCACCTACAGTAAACTTTTTCCCATCTGGCATTCTATCATCCAGAACTCTCAAATAACTGGCATGTTAACCATGAGTTTAGGTATGTTTTCCATAAGAACAGTATCGTGAAAGTAAATACTAATAAATACAGTAAATACAGTATAAGTTTACAGTGTACAATACTATAGCTGTTAGTAAACAAAGTACTCTGCATACATTTTTGTTTATTTATTAATATCTAATCTTATTTTTCTTTAGTGTTACACATTGCTCAGTATACCTCTCACTTATCCAGAATATTTGAATATCCAGCAACTCCCAGTCTCAGGGCTGCCAGATATGTCAGAGTTTACTGTATTTTGTTAAATACAGTAGTATGGCACAGCAGCTAAAAGTAAGACTAGGCAGGAGAACTGGGGGAGACTTACGCTATGGTTATGAATACATTGACTGAAAAAGCAGAAGACCACAGATATAACACATGGCCCTTCACCCCAACCTCCATCCACCCCATTAATCAGTGTTTCAGCGCATGGTTAGAGCTACTGGGAGCCCTTCAATAGACAGTTCAGCTCTGGAGACAAGTTCCTTGCATTCACATACAATACATGTATCCATCACTTTTTAATCAAGATTCATTAATTGTACTGAGAATGATCTAATAATGGCCAGGTAAATCACCAAGTCCCCCAATGTTCTGTGCACTCCAGAACAGAATCCCAACAAAAGATGCTCTGCTAAGCCATCTGGCTTGCTTTTCACTGTGTTGTGGCAGCAGGGAACCCAGAGCTTAATGCCTTCAAAGCAAACCAGATGAGGGTGACAGACCTCATGGATTTTGATCAAACAGCTAGAAGTCATGGATTTTGTCACATTTGTCAGAGCATTAGAGGGTTACTTTTTTCACTTTTCCCATTACATTTGCACCCAGTTTAAATGGCTTCAGTGGGCTCCATTTAATTCTTTGTCTTCCACATTTTGCATGGCTAGGTTCTGTTGGCAACAGTCAGAAGCACTGTGAAAAAGCAAGGTCAGTCAACCTGGGAGATGCACTGGCACAGTTTGGATTTCTCAGTGAAGTATTTCTGTAATCTAAAGACTGAGACATGTCCATGGGGCTGGAAAACTGCAGCTGGGAGGTGAAAGACAAGGGGGAGAAAAAATTGTTTTGTTTTAAATATTTGTAACATATGTATTCATCATGGCTACAAACAGGGTGGGAGTTTACAGCTGGAAAGGTAGGGCAAAGGGGAAAAATATTTTTTATTATTAAATATATATATATTAAACAACATGTAACAGGAAACTGCAGCTGGGGGAGGGTGTGAAGGGAATGCAATATTCTTCAGATCACATGCACACAGTGTTGGAAAGGGACTTATTTGAGTCAACATCAAAATGGGCAAAGACCTCATTTAAAATAGAAAGTAACTTTTATTAGGTTCCCTCAGTCCCTCATCTAGTAAATATAACATGAATCTGGAAGAAAGCCCTCTTGAATTCAGTTCTTGTCTCTGGCACTCCATTCTGTCTCTCTTTTCCTCCATCTGAAAAATGGGGAGAATGAACCAAATTCATCCCTGGTTTAAGTGAGTGCTACTTCCATGGAGTAGCTGGATAAAATTAAACAGTAACTTTAAAATGGTGTAACCTTTGCGGTGGGCAAAAACTTGTCACAAAAGCAGTAAAGAAACAATTTGCAATATATGGTGGGCAATGAATGTGTGAATGAAATACATATTATTTTACAAACATTTTGTTAAAAATGTTTCAGATTTTATAGCTATAATTGCTTAGTTCACCAAAAATGAGAAAGCGCTGACCACCTCTATTCTTTACATATCACCAAATTATGCTTATTCTGCCACAGATCCTGATTTTGTTGTCATTATATGTGAAGAACTATAAATGACTTCAAAGAGTGAGATGTTCAAATAGGGCTGCAAGATCCATGCAAAGAATAAGAAATCTTTTCTGGAGCAAAAAATGTCTCATAGCTGCATCTTGGGGCAGTAAATCACGCTTACCGTACATGATCGGTATGAAGTTACAGAACCAGATTTTGATTTGTACTGTGTGAAAATTTATCCATCCTCACCTGTAATCTGAAATTCTGAAAGGAATTTTTGGGAGGAAAAGCTTCAGTACTGACACTGAACAGAACAGGAAGTTGCAGGGAGACATTTTTTAAAAGATTCAGCTCCCACTAAAAAAGTTCATTTGTTAGTCTCTGGACTGCCTGTTATTTGTGAAGCTACAGACTCATGCGGCTGCCCCTCTGAGACTTGAAAAGCTGAGTGCTTCTGAAAATCTCACCAGGTCCTTTCACTGCCTAACTAGGAGCAGAACTCTTCTGTTAAGCTAGTGTAGCCCACATGCCTAGGCTACGTCTAGATTAGTGCTGTCTGTCAACAGAAGATTATTTTGTTGGAAGATATCTTCCAACAAATCTTCTGTTGGCGGATCACGGCCAGACAGCAAAGCAGATCGCTGTGTCAATGTACTATGTCAACAGAGAGTGGCCAGACTGCCCAGCCACTCTCTTGACAGACCAACCACCCAGAACATCATCAGACAAGGTCTCATGGCTTGCAATCCCTTCTGGAAGCCCTGGCGAGACGCACCCTTAAAAGGACCCCTCCAGACACCTTTTCCCTGCCCATGCTAAGGCATGCCTAACTCCGAGAGAGACAACACAACTTCTAGAGCAGGGCTTCAATGCTTGCAGAGAGATGTAGGGCTTTCCAGCTAGCCATGGTAAAAGAGCAGCCCCAGGCGTACACTGGCCCCACCCAGAGGTGCTTAGCTAGTCCACTTCCAGCCATGGTAGGTGCTGGCAGCTCCCCTCCGCTGGGGCTCACCTGTCCTCCCATGAAGCTGGCAACAGGCTGCTGCCTGTGCCCGGCGCCTGCCTACTGGGTCTGGGTGGCACATACTACCTTGCACGTGGTTCCACATGCCAGGACCACATGCGAGGTCCCTCCTGAGCTGGCTGGACAATGCTCACAGTACACACCGTCTGCACCTGCCTCCCATGCCCTGAGGTGTGTGATGCGCAGAGTAGTTACTGCAGGGGCCCTCGCCCAGCTCCAGTGACACCTGGGACGTGGCCTAGCTTGTGGGGGCTGAATACGGGACAATCACAATGATGCTCCCATTTGCCTTGGACCCAGTGTCCACTGCCAGCTCCAGCAGGGTTTGGGTCCTGGGGTGCTGATCCTCCACCTCTGGAGGCTACAGCTGAGGCGGGGGGACTTTCTGCACCATGTCGATGGGGCAGTTGAAGGGGCTGTGTTGTCAGCCCCCAGGAGCTGGTGCAGCTCCCCTTAGTAGGGGCACGTGGCAGGTCCTGACTCAGAACATGGGCTGGTGTCACGGGCCTGGGTGTAACCCAGCCAAAATTCTTTTACCTTCAGCCACACCTGCTCCATGGTGTAGGGTTGAGTGGCCCCATTCCTCAAGTGTGGTGGCCATCTGGTTGTATGGGAGGGCACTGCTCTGCTTAGCCTTGGGGTCAAGGTGGGTCTCTTCGTCACCCCCTAGGTTCAGGAGGGCCTGGACCTTAGGCCTGGTCCAGGAGGGGGCCTGCCTCTTGGTGCTCTGTCGTGGATCCTGGGACCTCTCTGGATGCTCCCTCAAGAGCCCTGGGTGGGGTCTCGGGGTGCCTGGCTCTCTGCCTTCAGGTAATGCTGGTTGGAAAGGAGTGCCTGTGATGGGGTGGAGGACTGTAGTCTGTAGCTCTGCTGTTTCCATGCTCTTAACTTTCTGCCATGAGATTTCCTGGGCTCCCTGTGCCTTTAAGAAGGGTGGGAGGCAGGGACCATACAGCTCTGATTGCTGTGTACAGGGCACCCCTGGGGGCACCTGCATCAACTGAAGTGTCCCTCCACCCCCACCACCCTACCCCCCATGGAACACCCAGGTTAGCTTTCTGTCAACAGATTTTGTGAGGAGCAGGATAAGACTGTTGACAAAAGTGCTGTGTTCTCTCAATTTACTGCTGACAGAATGCCTTGGGAACCGGGATGCTCCCCGGGTTTTGCTGACAAAGCCCTCTAGTGTAGACATAGCCCTGATGGTTGTGGTTCATTGTCCCATACAGTGGCTCTCAGACCACTCACAGAGAGAAAGAATGAGCCTCCCCTGCAGCCTTAGCTGAAAGCAGCTGGCTTTCAGCTCAAGCGGTAGAGGCTCACACACCAAGCTCTAGAGCTCCCAGGTTTGATTTCACCTGCCAGTGTTACACCAGTCCCAGCTGTGTGTGCTATACACTTCTGCAAACCTATGACTCTGTTTCTCGATTTCCTTTTGGTTTGGTTTGGTTTTTTTTTTTTTGAGCCACACATTTTCCCTAAGCCCTGCAGTCATCTTGGCTGCGTCTACACATGCACGCTACTTCGAAGTAGCAGCGCCAACTTCAAAATAGCACCCATCACGGCTACATGTCTTGGGCGCTCTTTCGAAGTTGAAATCGATGTTAGGTGGCGAGACGTCGAAGTTGCTAACCCCATGAGGGGATGGGAATAGCGCCCTACTTTGAAGTTGAACATCGAAGTAGGGCACATGTAGACGATCCGCATCCTGCAACATTGAAATAGCAGGGTCCACCATGGTGGCCATCAGCTGAGGGGTTGACAGACGCTCTCTCTCCAGCCCCTGTGGGGCTCTATGGTCACCATGGGCAGCAGCCCTTAGCCCAGGGCTTCTGGCTGCTGCTGCTGCAGCTGGGGATCCATGCTGCATGCACAGGGTCTGCAACTCGTTGTCAGCTCTGTGTATCTTGTGTTGTTTAGTGCAACTGTGTCTGGGAGGGACCCTTTAAGGGAGCGGCTTGCTGTTGAGTCCGCCCTGTGACCCTGTCTGCAGCTGTTCCTGGCACCCTTATTTCGATGTGTGCTACTTTGGCATGTAGACGTTCCCTCGCAGCACCTATTTCGATGTGGTGCTGCACAACGTCAATGTTGAACGTCGACGTTGCCAGCCCTGGAGGACGTGTAGACGTTATTCATCGAAATAGCCTATTTTGATGTCGCTACATCGAAATAAGCTACTTCGATGTAGCGTTCACGTGTAGACGTAGCTCTTCTCTTTGGAAAAGTTAACATCTCATTTAGAAGCTACGCATCCTCAGTGGCTCTTTGGGACAACAAAACCATACCATGAGTTGCATCACTGATTTCACAGAGGTCAGAGCAGGCCCGAACAGACTTGATATCAGAGATGGCTCGCATGGAGATTCCAGGCTATAGGGGCCCCAGCCATGTGCCCCTCCTCTGCCCCTGCTCTGCCCTCGCTCCACCTCCTCACGGCCCATGCCCCACCCATGTTCCTCTCTCTCCCCCCAGCTGTGCCCCCTCCCATCTCTTCCTGTGGAAGCACCACACTGGTTCTGGTGAGTGCAGGCCAACAGCTGCATAAGCTAGGAAGCTCCCACTGCTCACAGGCCACACCACTGTGGGGGAGAAGTGGGACTGGCCCCACACTCATCAGAGGCAGCATGGCGCTAATGGTGAGTGTGGAGGAGTGGCATTGGGGGGTACTTTTGACCCCCAGGCACCCTATGCACATTACCTCTGCTTGTTCTCAAAATGTTCATAGCAGGACACCAACATCCTAGGCTTCAGTTCAGCAACGTACTTGGGCAAATGCCTATCTCCAAGCATATGAACATTCCCACTTACTTCAGCAGGACTATGTTCATGTGTCAAGTTAGACCAAGGCTCAATTTTTCCTTCGCTAAATTACGGCCTTCATTAGTTTCAGCATTTGCATTCTGGAGCCATTCACATGAGTATTTTCTAGAGTTTTCTAGAGATAAAAATGATCATCAAAGGGATGATTAAGAGTAAACCTTAGTGTCAGGGATTTTTCATCCCTTGGGCATAATCGTCCCCGTGGGCCAGGGGAAACAAGCCTTGGGCCATTAATATCATCACAGGGGCAGGTAGACTCTAAAAGGTACATAGGCTGCCAGTTAGCAGCCCCAGTAACGGTCACTCTGTGTCGGTTGGTTTTACCGGTAACCTGAACTCACAGACATTTCAAATCATAAACTTCAAAATCCAGGTCCCTCATTGGTCAAAGGTGAGGCAGCTCCTGGAGAGGGACCTGGTTGAGAACAGGCCCCTCAGAATGCTCATATGATAATGAACTCATGAATAATGCATGAGTACAGGGGATATAAGGCGGCGCCCCGCAGCGCTCGGGGTCCAGTCGGTCAGTCGCTTGTCAGTGGCCAGCAGGAGAAGACTTTGCAAAGAGCTCCAGACTTTGCGAAGTGCTCCTGTCCCTTGAAGACTCCACCTGCAATTCCACATCCGCCCAGCAGCGTCCGCTCTGCTGAGGCAAGCCAGAAATCACTCACACTAAAAGAGCTAAGGCAGTCTCCGCTCTGAGGTAAATTGGGTGAGGGACGAACTGGCCTCACCCTTAGGGTGGGGTACTGCGCCCTCACCCCTTAGCACCCAGAGCCTGCCAAAATCACTGCGGCACCCCCGATCTCGCCGCCGACAACCGGACCGAGAGCGGATGTGGAGTGGGTCGAACTGGCCCCATCTCTAGGGTGGGGTACTGCGCCCACTCCAATTGAGGCTCAGGGTCTGCAACCATCGCAGCACCACCGCTCTCGCTGCCAACGCCTCAGTTTTTGCTTTCGCCGGACGCAACCACTTCAGTGGACTGAACTACAGGACGGACCAAACGGACACGTAAAAAATCCCCACGCCCCAGAATATTAACTTTATAGTTTAAGCCGGGCCACGTGGGATATTTACCACAACATAGCTTAAAGCTAACTAGAAATCATTATTCGGGGCTGCACACCTGTTTAACAAGACCGTAGTGAAAGTTTGTTAAT
Source organism: Carettochelys insculpta (assembly GCF_033958435.1). NCBI lineage: Eukaryota > Metazoa > Chordata > Testudines > Carettochelyidae > Carettochelys > Carettochelys insculpta. The sequence continues at coordinate 110,173,003 of NC_134140.1, read as the reverse complement.
TAGATCTCTATTGTTATACACTCTCTCTCTCTCTCTCTCTTTATAACCCCTTTTTTCCTGTTTCTCCCTTTTCCCATCTTCTCCAATCCCCACTGAAAAATCAGTGGGAAAGGAACCTTGCCAGGCTGGTCCTCAAGGGATCCAATAGGGTGGCCTAACCAGTTGCCCAGGGTGTATAAGGGGGGGCAAACTAAAACTTACCCCTTATAACTCGGAGAAAACAGAAAGAGCTCACCAAATCTTCTATCCTTGTGTTTACCAAGGAAAGTCTCATATTGACTTCATCAATGGGATCCTTAATGATATTTGTTGTAAGTTTTTAAATTATAGATAAGTTAGTATATAGTGTTATAGTTGAATTATTGTGTTGTTAGTTTGGTTATTACCGTTCGTGCTAATAAATATAATCGTTGTTTAATTCAACCTTCCTCTCCGTGTCTCACCCTTGCCCTCAACAAACAAGCCAGCTCCTGCTCTACCAGTAATCAGCTCCCCCCCGGTCTCTCCTCTCACACAAGCACTGCGCTCTAGGCCCCCTGCCGGAGGTGGGTGGGGTTGGCCTGCGGAGAAGCGGAGCGGCCCTTTGGCAGGCTTTCTGCCGACTCCTCTTTGCCCTCGCCTGAGGCCCCGTGGGGATCCGGACGGACTGCTGGTGCGGGGTCAGCGGGGGGTTTATCGCCCGCGATTCTGCCCGCACTGTCACTTAGAACCTTGTTACATGGAGCACGTGAGACAGACAGGAAGAAAGTGGGAAACCTGAATGACCAGGTTATTTTGTTCTGCAAATATTTGTGATGAAACGTACTGTGAAAATAACCTGAAATCGAATATCAGCAATCCTTCAAGTGCAAGAAATCTACCTTAATTGGCTGACTTTCTTTTATTTTCATGGGAAAATTCACAAAGTAAAAGCAGAGTGATATTTTAGTCAATAAGGTTTTTTTTCTTCTTACAAACACAAAGATTCCAGTGAAGGAAATGGGAACACTTGGGTGAATAAGGCAAATGGTATTGAGTCCCCCATGTATTAAATATGACAACATACAGTGATCAAGAGTAGTAGGAAATACAGAAATGGGTTATCCAACCAGAGTCCCATGAGTAACTACAGATGCATGTTTAATCTCTTCTGCTTTTATTGTGTATTCTAAGTGTTCCAGCATCCAATATCAAAATGGATCATCTTAACCGAAATTGACTCTACAGCAAGTTGATAGATGGGCCTTCTGCAGGCCCTAGCCCCATTTAAATCCTCAAAATATGCTTCATGCTGTCACTCCATACAGGTGTGAATCTCAAATCAACAGGTTTTATTCTAACTGTTTGGCCTGTAAGAAATTTCTCACAACACCATATTTCAGAGCTTTTCCTGTAAACATTTCCTCCCCGCCGCACCCACCTTCTCAAGAATGCACACAATATACTAAATACGGAAAGGTGAGCAGAAAAGGCATTGGAGATAATACCCAGTGCAAGAAAGGAAATCAAACCCAAAAACTCGGCCTCAGCTGCTCTTGGGTATACTACTCTTACATTTTTAACTACATCTGAGCTAGGGAGCCCTTCCTCAGCTGCTTCTGTTGCTACTGCTATCTCCGTGGTCACTGGGAAACACTTCTCTGAAGAAGAACACAATGCCAGTGCTTCAGCATAACCAAATTTAAAAAACTCACATCTCAAATGCTTGTGTACATACCAGTGCTTCTACACAATGCAGTAGGTGTCAATTGTTTTAGATAGGGTGGAGCAGGACGGAATCTCCTTGCAACTTTGCGGGCAACATTCCGGCATCGTAGTCCATTTTTTTAAACTGAAAATATTAAATCCTTTTAGGGAAAGAAGACAAAGGGTTAATTTTGAGGGCTGTTGAAAACTGTGTCTGCTGCGAGACAAATGGCGTCTCATTCCCCAGTTCTCTTGTATGGCATTGTTTGGACATTGCCCAGGTGGCTGCCAAATTCAGTGTATACCCCAAAGGGCACAATTCTGACTTTCTTGTGAGACAGGGAAAGAAGTTGCTTGGAGTCCCATTGCTTGTACCTGGGAGGCAGATACAACTCACTGTTTGCTCTGCTTGCATGATCTTCATTCCTGGGCAGAAGGAACCAAGGGCTTAAGTAGGACTCAAATGGTGCATAGTCTGTCACTGTGGCAGAGAGCTGGCGTAATTCCCTCTTGCGGCCAGGCCTGCTGATGGGGGAGGGGACAAAGGGGGCAATTGCACAGGGACCCATTGGACTTAAGGGGGCCCAGGGTTGCCACTGTAGGAGCAGCTGTGGCCACAGCCATGCTCATGTCCCTTTAAATCATGCTACAGTGGTGTGGTAGCAGCTGCCAGGAGCCGTGGAGCTTGGATCCACAGGGCAGCAAGGGAGCGAGGCAGAGCTCCCTGCTGCTTTAAACCCTGCTCAAATCAGCAGAGGGGCAGCGGCAGCATGGGGGCAGGGGTGCAGTGTGGACCCAGTTCCAGTCCAGCTGGTGGGGGGAGGGCAGCAAGTGGCGCTGCTTCCCCCTTCCCACCAGGTGGGACCAGATACACACAGAGACTTTAATGACTGCAGCCCCAGACCTGGGCTAAGGAGGCCCCAGAAAAAGATCTGTACTTTTGTCAAACCAGAGATCTATTTGTGGGGGCCCTCCCTCAGCCAAGGTGACTGGAATCCAGCCTCTAAGGTCCTCATCTTAACTCATCCCTACCCAGTGCCCATTCTGCAGGACTGGATAAAGCTGAGCCTGTGCAAGGGAAGTCACTGGGATTCTGGTCTGAGCACTACCCAAATTTCTTCCCTTCCCCGAATGTTCAGGCGAGAAAGGAGATCACCCAGAGAAGGAATTTGCGTGTTTTATAAGGAATGAGATACACAAGTCAGTCTGAGTTTCCCCTTTAAATCTGTCCCTGTCTCTGTGCAGGCTGCACCCAGAGATACACTCCACAGCTCCCTGGGTCTGTGCAGTTCTCAGCGAGTCCCTGAAGAATCTCCCCACCTGCACCAGGGAAAATGGGGCTTTGACTCCATGGAGTGTGCATTGTAACAGCTCTGGAAGGTACTTTCTCCCTTCACACGCATTGGCCTGGCACGGAACAGTCTGTTACTGCTCTTAATATTGATGCCAATCACAATGTGTTTCTATTCCCAGGTGCCCATTCCTAGGAGGAGTCCAGAGGGGGTGTGAAAAAGCCTGGAAACTCTCTCCTGCCAATTCTCTGAGTTCGGCATTGAGAAATACGGGATGAGCTGGGTCCGTCAGGCTCCCGGGAAGGGGCTGGAGTGGGTCTCACAGATTTACCAGAATGGATGGAACCGCTATTGTTACTCAGAGTCAGTGCTGTGGCAATTCATCACCTCAAGGGATGATTCCAACAACCTGCTGCATTTGGAAATGACAAGCCTGAAACCTGAGGACACAGACTGCTATTACTGTGTGAGAGAGACACAGTGGGGAAGCTGGTCTGAGCTCAGACAAAATCCTGCCCTCACTATCTAAGGACAAACTCTCAGGAGGGAGCGCTGCATTTCTACAGCTCAAGGCAGGGAGGCTGAGTGTGAAACCTCCTGTCCTTTGGTTTCCCTTCGGTGATTCTCACACTCACAGCCGTGAACAGAGACTGAACACACTGTTAGAAGGGCTTAGAAGGGGTTCACAACTCTCCTTTTTCCTTAATATACTCTGTGTCCCTCACTCCACTGCTTCCCTTCTTTCCTCACCCCATTCCCAGGTTCCCAATAGCCCAGGCTGGTAGATCCAACAAGGAAGTGTACGAAAAAATGTTATTTAAACAAACCCCTCTCTCACAGCGAGGCTGAAGTTTTCCAAGCAGCCCAGTACGTATGGGCACCTCGTTCCTATCCTAATCCTATAGAAGCTTTACAGAACCTCAGCCTGGGCAGATTGGTTTGAATTCTGGAAGGAGTCTAGGACATGTAGATAGCAAACTGCCTTGGGCTGTCATTCAATAGGTGTTCAGGGCTAGATCCACAAGGGGAATTTAGCACCTGCCTCCTTAAGTGCCTAAATCAGTCATATCACCAAGCTCCTCGTAGTGTATACACCATAAGCATGGAAATACCCTAGGCGCATAGCTGGTAATGTGTACTGCACCAGAGAGAAAAAGAAAGATATTCACTCTCTAACACAGGGGTTAGGATACTCTCTGGGTTCCAGGAGACTTAAGTCTCTGCACTAATTAATCTTTAATTACTTTCTGCAAGTGCAACTACCTTTCAACTCTGCTGTCCGTTAACGAGTTTAGCCCTTCATGTGTCAGTTCCTAGAAACCTGCCCCTCTCAGATGCACACTGTACCAACAGTGCAGGACCAGGACCACGACCACTTAAATTTCAGGGGGCTGGTCACAGGAGGCCCATCGTCTATTCGGTCAGTGGGCCTGCTTCCAGCACACCAGGGAACAAACAGAAGTGTTCCCAACACTGTGAACTAAAAAGGGGTGTCTAGTGTAGTGAGAGATTGTGTCTGCAGCCAACTTCCTCTCTACATCAGATGTGAAGTGCCCAGAGTATGCTTTTACAGATGTTGTTCCACACTGATTCAATGGGTAATACTTCTTCCAGGCATCTGCTAACTGCCACTATCAGCATGCAAAAGGGGGTTCCTACTTCTCCTTGTCTTCCTTAGTCTGTGGAGCACAATTATGGCTTCTTAAGTCATAAAGGAGACCAAATGTTAAGGGTTAAATCCTGATCCCACTAAAGTCAATACCAAATTTCTCATTGACTTCAGTGGCACCAGGGTTTCACCCTGTCTGGAAAATGTGCATCATCAGCTACCTGTCTTCACAGGGTCTATGTTGGTTTTCTGACTTTATATATATATATATATATATACATATATATATATACGCACACACACATATATATATATAAGAAATAGCCTTTAAAAGGGTTAGAACAACATTATCTTGCACTCTGTTTCTTTCAATGGGAATGGGAGTATTGTGACTGATTGTTTCAGACAACAGCCTGAATGACTTAGCGAATACTCCCAGCATCCAATGGTATCTAAACTATTTTGACCTGTCTCAAGTACATGCCTGTTCAGAACAATAAAGGATTTTCCTGATGACAATCCCTGTTACACAGGCAATCTGCAGCTCATTTGCTAGTCCCATTTCGCTTTATTTTTAATAGGCCCTTAAAACATATTTCCCCCTAAAATTACAACATCCTTTTCAGCGTTTTTTGTTCATGAGACTTTTGTGCTCATAAACAGTTTGTGCATTCCCATCACACCTGCACTGCACATGTCTGCCTCTGTTAAAGACTATGATCTACCCTTCACTGATAACTAAGGAGAACAGTGTTTGTACAAAAGCACTCGTCCTTCTCACTGTAATATCATAAGAGCATTATTTTAAAAGCAAACATGTTTCAAATATAAATGAGCCTGGGCTGCAATGTTGGGATACAGGTAAAAATTATCCCAGTGTTAATTTTGAATTATGCTGGGTAAACCCCTTTTTAGCAGTATTTGGTAAAGCAACTAACAATGGAAATTTCAAAGTAAGACTTTCTGCTTTTAAGGTGCCTTCTCCATGAGTCTCTGGAAGCACTTGACAAATTATTAATTACTTTATAACGTCTCTGCAAAGTAAAATGGATTATGTTCATTTTATAGAGGAGTAAACTGAGACAAAAGAAGATTTCCTGATACGCCTAAAGTCATAGCAAAACTGAGCTCAGTGGTGGAAAAGCAACCCAAGAGCCTTGCTTGCACATTCCCTCCCTCACCACCAGAAACTGACTGCCCCTCACCATTCTACACACTTATTTCTCCCATATTTGAATTATAACCCAGTGACAAAGAAAACTCTTATATTGTTCTATATTTATCACATCATCTTAATTTATAGATTTGTCAATTGATTTGTCAACCTTGATAACTTTTGGACCTCTATGCTTTATATATTGAGTCTGTCCTGGTAAGGCTATGATCTGAAGAAGTGGGTCTGTCCCACGAAAGCTCATCACCTAATAAATTATTTTGTTAGTCTTTAAAGTGCTACTTGATTGCTTTTTTTGTTTTGATCTTAATTTAGGATTGTATATTTTATTTTAAAGGGTGAAACTGGTGTGAAATAGCTTTAGGTATTGAAAATTTAAATTTCCTTCATATTCAATTCTGCCATTTACATTCTGACATGCAACACCTGTGCAGCAGTTTGGGGAGGGGGGGTTTCCTGCTTTTGCAACTAACTTGTGGAGAATGGCATCAAGACAACTTCTTTTAAAGTTGGGTGTTGAATGCTAGACACATTGTGGATTTATGCAATTAAACAGTAGTTCTGAGAGTTCTGTGTATCCACAGCGTAGTATGAAACTGTAATTATGCTTTGTCCTATGTGGTACCTTTTTTGCGTTTGAGCAACTCAAATGTTTACAAAACAAAAAACAGTCTTGTAGCACTTTAAAGACTAATAAAATAATTATTACATAATAAGCTTTCATGGGACAGACCTAATGAATTATTTTGTTAATCTTTGAAGCGTTACAGGACTGCTTTTTTTGTCTTGTGAAGATATAACCTAACATGGCTACCTCTCAGTAACTATTCAAATAATCACAGTTCACATGGCCCCTAGTTCTAGCATGCTCTCTTCTCCTCTGCCTTTTTGTGCACACTATCCAAAGGCCTCTCCTTTTGTTCACAACATCCCAGTGAGAGACTTTGCAGATGGAGGGAAGAGCATTAATCTTGCTGACCTTCAGTTTCCCCATCTGCACTGCCCAGGGACATTGTGGGAGTAAATTAATGAGGACTAGATACCAGCATTTAGACGGAGTCTTCACTATTCATAACTGTGTCACATTGTCCCAGGAGAGCTCAAGAAAATATGGTATGAAACCTTGGACTGGAACAGATTTATCAGAGTATAGGATTTCAAGGGAAAAGATGTCCACGTGATGCATCTGAAGAAGTGGGTCTTTGCCCACAGAAGCTTAGGCTCGGACACATCTGTTAAGTTGCCTTCATATTCAGTTCTGCTGGTTACATTCTGACCTGCAACACCTATGCAGCAGTTTGGGGGTTTATTCCTGCTTCTGCTACTAACTTGTAGAGAAAGGTATCAAGACAAATTCTTTTAAACTTGGGTGCTGAATGCTAGACACGTGTGGATTTATGCAGTTAAACAAAAGTTTTCAGAGTTCTGTGTATCCGCAGATCCACGTGAAACTGTAATAACGCTTTGTACTACGTGGCACCTTTTATGCATTTGAGCAACTCAGATGTTTACAAAACAAAACAAAACAAAAAACAAAAAGTCCTATAGCATAGGTCCCAAGGCTTCTTGTTGTTTTTGCGGATACGGATGACTACAGCTACTCCTCTGATACTTGGATTGGAACAGGCTGTTTCACCAGTGCTCCCAGCCTCGAGGTGTTCTTCAGAGGCATCTTGCTCCTCTAATTATTGCTGGTAGGGATGGTTCATCAGTGGGGAGCTACATGATAAACATCAGTCTTAACTTTCCTTACTCTGGGACAGTTTGTGCCACCCTTACTCATGTAGGCTACGTCTACACGTGCACGCTACATCAAAATAGCTTATTTCGATGTAGCGACATCGAAATAAGCTATTTCGATGAATAGTGTCTACACGTCCTCCAGGGCTGGCAACATCGACGTTCAACGTCGACGTTGGGCAGCACCACATTGAAATAGGCGCTGCAAGGGAACGTCTACACGCCAAAGTAGCACACATCGAAATAAGGGTACCAGGAACAGCTGCAGACAGGGTCACAGGGCGGACTCAACAGCAAGCCGCTCCCTTAAAGGGCCCATCCCAGACACACTTGCACTAAACAGCACAAGATACACAGAGCCAACAACTAGTTGCAGACCCTGTGCATGCAGCATGGATCCCCAGCTGCAGCAGCAGCAGCCAGAAGCCCTGGGCTAAGGGCTGCTGCACACGGTGACCATAGAGTCCCGCAGGGGCTGGAGAGAGAGCGTCTCTCAACCCCTCAGCTGATGGCCACCATGGAGGACCCCGCTATTTCGATGTTGCGGGACGCGGATCATCTACACGTTCCCTAATTTGACGTTGAACGTCGAAGTAGGGTGCTATTCCCATCCCCTCATGGGGTTAGTGACTTCGACATCTCGCCGCCTAACGTCGAAGTTAACTTCAAAATAGCGCCCAACACGTGTAGCTGTGACGGGCGCTATTTCGAAGTTGACGCCGCTACTTCGAAGTAGCGTGCACGTGTAGGCACGGCTGTAGAGTGGTATCCTACCTCTCAAACAACCTAACCCTCATACCCCAGCATGGATGGAAACACTAAGGGAGTAAGATATTGCACCAGCATGGGTATGGGAATCTGGCTCTTGGAAGGGCACTCAGATGCCACAGTAATTGATGGCTATAATATGAGAACCTACGCCCCTTCAAATCTAGCACTGGTGTAAGTGTTTGGAAATATTTATTTCCATGAAGAAAGCTTGATTTTCTGGTTAGACAATCTATCTACCATCGTGCAAAACATTGTTTAATAAATTGTCACTAAGTAAAAATGAAAATATGTGTTTGGTCACTTTTTTATCAATAAAAAACAACTGAGATGAAAGTTCAGTTGCAATTTGTTGCAGCTGCCATGGCAAAGACCCCCTTGGAAATGTAATTTCAGGAGGATTCTTCTTGTTAAAAAGCCATTTCCTTGTGAACGGGGTTCTGGAAGATAGCAATGCAGCGAGGACTGGGGGGGAGAGCAAGCGCAGAAATGTACAGTCATTCCTGAGGAGTGTTTTGAAAGCACCGTATTAATTTAAACAATTACAGATATATTTTACCAAGTTAAACAGTTTAACCCTTCCACTATAACTTTGAATATAAGAGGATTTTTAAACATAAGTTTTGACACAACTTTGGCCTCAGTGAACACATTATGCTTAACAGGATGCACATGATGTTGTGTATTCTGCTGCTCTGGAGATTGTTGTGAGAGAGAAGAGCAGCCCACCTTTCTTCCTGAACCCTTCCAGAAACAGCAGGCTCCACTTTCCATACAGCAATAACTCTCATGTGTTGTCCAGTCCTAGATCCCACACAAGAGCTGGCTAAGTTTTTTCACAGTGAATAATATTCTTTGAGTCATTCATAAACTAATCCTGATTTCTACTGATTCATTTGTTATTCAGAAGTAATTTAGTAGTCTGGATGAACAATTTCAGATCTATTAGCTGATCACAAACTGCTACTTCACTCTTTGTACCACATGTGTGGTTACCTAAAACATATGGTATCATTCCTGCTCCTTGACTGTGTGATAAAGAGAAGAGAAAGAATGACAAAACTTCAGCATGAGAGAGACAAGGTGAGTGAGGTAATCTCTTTTATTGGAGCAACTTCTGTTGGTGAGAGAGACAGGCTTTCAAGTTTATGCAGACCTGAAAACCAGCTCTGCGTAAATCTGAAAGCTTGCCTCTCTCACCAACAGAAGTTGGTCCAGTAAAAAATACTAGCCCCTACTATATGTAATAGCTTGAGACCCAGACAGCTGCCCAACAACACACAACTCTGCAATATGGCTCTTCAGAGCTTGTGTGTTAAAATGTGGAAACATCTTGGATTCCAGAATAATTGCTCCTGTGCTTAGTAGCCATCCGCAGATTCGCCTATAACTAATATGATTTCATGTACAGCAGTAGAATAAAGTTTGTCTATTTATTTCTGAATTATTTTTACCATAGGAGTGACGATGACAAAAGCAGGCAACCGACAAGGGAGACAGATGACTGATGAGGGACACGGCTGGGGATTGCTTCCATTGTTTTCCCTGACAGACTATTAGCCTGTGCTTTTATGAAACATTTACTTGGACTCTCACCCAGGAGAGACACGGCCAGAGCTTCAACCGCTTTCCCCCTGAGGCCTTGCTTCCCTCTCGGGGGACAGAGGAGACTGTTGCCAGGACTTCAGGGGACTACAGCTGGATAAAAGGATGTGAGATGACTGATGAGGGATGTGACCAAGGATGACAAGGGACCACACCAGGAACTAAATGCAACCAGACTGAGGGACAAGAGACAACCACCAAGGACATGATGGGAGATGATGAGGGATCATGTCAGGGGAAGCACTGGCTTTCACGACCTGATGGATTGAGTTTAATTGGACTGAGCTAATTTTTATTTTTTATTGTTGGAAATCTTAGGACTTATAGGGGCAAGTTCATCCTTTACTGCATTTACGTATGTGATAGACTATGTCTCTGCTGTATGTTTTGGATGTTTGCCTAAGGCTTACTTATTGGCTTAAGTGTAATTCACAAAATGTATGTATCCAGGGCAAGGTGGGCTACGATGTATGCTCGTTTACTATGCTAAGTGTTTGTTACTGCTGCAACCCATCTCGGCCCTGCAGATGATTTATACATGCTTTCTTTTTTATTCTATGCAGTTTTCCTTTGTTTGGTTGTAAACATTTGCTCAGTAAAACTCCTTTAATTTATTTAACTGTCTCTAGCAATATCACTGTCTTTCTCCTGCTTGCATCCTTTAACAAAGCCCCAGATACTTTCACCAAGATTGGGGTGAAAGTATCTGGGGCTTTGTTAAAGGATGCAAGCAGGAGAAAGACGGTGATATTGCTAGACCAATGGACACAGTTTCCATGTGGGTTACCTCCTTTGCAATGCACAATTTATTCTTCCCTCTCTTAACTCAGCCCAGTGTACTCCTTTCCACCCATGGGACAAGCATCTTTGCTTGCAGGATCCCCCTATCCAGGAGATAACACTCTTCTCACTCTATGAGCTACCATCTCCCCTGAGCATCTACAGAATAATTCACCTTTGCCATTGTTAAAATGTACTAAAAGTTGTACGATGTGCATTTCATATGTGCAAAGTCAAACATTCCTATATAACTGTCATATGAATACAGTCTTTTCCATCCAATTTCTTCCAATTAAGGAAATGCATGTGAACAAGCTGCCAAATCTAGCCCATTTCCCATCCTGGAAAGGAGAAAGCAGAATCCTTTGTCTCACCATTTACACTTCCAGAAGAAGGAGAACCAGGAGAAAGGTAAACTCACAGTCCCGTCCTCAGTTACTCCCCCTGAAGAAAACGGGGCTCAGACCAAATAATCTCCACCCATCCCTACTCTCTTATGAAGAGTAGCAGTGTGTATGAAGGTGGGCAAGGAGGGAACAGTTGAAATACCAAATCTTATTCTACCCACTGTGAATAGCGGAAGGAAGAGGATCTTGGCTCAACACGTATTCCATGGAGCTTTCCTCCCACATGCAAACAAGGGGAAGGGAAGCTAACATTTCTTAAAGCATGTCATTCATGACTCTGTCAAGAGAAAAACATGAGAGCCTCTTCACACCGCTATCCCCATAATGAAGAGCAGCAAGATAGAAACCACTTTGTTCTCCCTAATCTTCAACCTGAACAGAAGCAAAGTGGCAGATGAAATTTGTGCAGCCCATTTTACCCCTATTGAAATGGAGGCCCGTAAGACAGCTTGATTTAGTTTGATCTGCAGCCTCTTCTGAAGGAGAAATTGAGGGAGTAGATCTCCTAAATTCATCTGTGTGTCTCTGCACATATTTTCAACTGAGCTCAGATAACAGAACAAGAAAAAGCACCATAACATATTCTATTTGAACACAAATGAGATAACGATGGAAGAAAGTAGCCAGAGCATATCTGTGGGTCTAGAAGCATAAGGCATATACAATTTGCAAAAACAGCTGAATGATTCAGGAGCCTAAGTCTCATTTTAAAAGTGATTTAGCACTTAGGATCTTAAGCCTCAATGAAAGTCATTTGAAAATGGACTTTGACTTCTAAGTCACTTAGCTACAATGGAAATATTTTCAAAAGTGCCTATCCATATGGTACCCATCTACATTAGGTCTGATGCATCGTTTCAAACAAGTTATGTTACACATTTTTAAATATAGTTTGTCTCATTCACTCCCAATGGATTTTGTTTACTGCAATTCGTGTAGTTTTAAACTCACTGGGAATTTCATTAAATTGTACAGAATGCTGAGGGGAAAACCTTCAAAGTCTGACACAAGACAAAGAAAGAAACGGTGTTTGAAGAATACCCTCCTCAGCATTCTTCATCAAAAAGAGCATCATCTATAGCCAGGCAGAACCCCCCTTTTCTCAACTCCATCTTGTCTCTCCTGGGTGCTTCAGAGCACCAAAAGGGTTAACAGCTCAGCCCTGGAATGCCCGAGAGCGCAGATGTGCTTATCTCAGCCACAGTCTTTTGAATGCTCTGGAGCAAGAGACAATGGGCTAATAAACAGGCAGGCCTCGGACTGCCCTTGGCTAATTACCATCAGTTGATTCGCCTACACAAACATCCCAGATGGAGGAAAAAATCTCCGGCCCATAAAGAAAGAATGCCCCAAAAATTATCTCCACCCCCCAGGCGTGAACCAGCCTTGTGAGAAAGAACTAGGCTACGTCTACACTAGCCAAAAACTTCGAAATGGCCATGCAAATGGCCATTTCGAAGTTTACTAATGAAGCGCTGAAATACATATTCAGCACCTCATTAGCATGCGGGCGGCCACAATACTTCGAAATTGATGCGGCTCGTCCAGACGGGGCTCTGCTCATAGGAATAAGGGGAGTTCGAAGTTGCCAGGGTCCTTTCAAAATGGAGCCCCGTCTGGACGAGCCGCGCAGTGGCGAGCCACGTCAATTTCAAAGTGCCGCGGCTGCCCACATGCTAATGAGGCACTGAATATGTATTTCAGTGCTTCATTAGTAAACTAGTAGTAAATTAGTAGTAATGCAAATGGCCATTTCGAAGTTTTTGGCTAGTGTAGACATGGTCCTGGTGTCTCAGACGAGTTAATTCAATTGGCACCCTTAAGGAGAAGCGTACGTGACCCAATGGGCATAAAGAAGGGCCTGGCAGATCCCCTAATTGAGCTCCAATTACCCCTACCTGCCGGTCAGGAGGGTCATTGCCTCCCAAGGTCCTCGTTATTTATTGTTTCCTCCCGAGGGATTGAGTGAAACGCTGGCCACGCCACATTGGTAATGCAGGGGTGAGAATAATACCTGTGAAGTGTATTGCTTTTCTGTTGTTTTCTTTGTGCACATTCAATAATAGATCTATGAGTTGTTACATGCTAGCTATTGACAACTAAAGAACAGAGTGTAAACCTTGTAATCTTTGTAATAAAGTATAAATCTTGTAAGTTTGCAACAAAGTGTGTGTGTATATATATGTATATATATATATACACATACATATCTTGTAATCTTGTAACCATAAGAGCTTAACTCTTTTAGTTAAATAAACAAGTAATTGGTTAAGTGGTAACTTGACTCTTCCTATTACTGTGCAAACCGAACACAAAACAAAGAACACAGATGCTTTTCAGCTGTAATAGCCTGGTCACTGGTGGGGCATATTGAGAGCTGAGCACTGAGTCATGCTGCCTCCATGGAACAGACTCTTGGGGCACCTGTCAGCCTCCCTGGCTGCCCGCTGCGAAGGGACCTCGTCCTAGCAGTTGAAGACATGGGTGTAGGGGCTCTCAGTACAACCTGTGGGGCACCTGTCAGTCTTCTTGGCTGCCCACTGCGAAGGGACTCCATCCTAGCAGTTGAAGACTCAGGTGTTGGGACCCTGGGGCATCCATCAGCCTGCCCAGGCTGCCCATTGCGAAGGGGCTGTCTGTCCTAGCAGCTAAAGACTCGGATGAAAATCAGGGCATAGGTGGTATCTCACCCGACCATTGGCTAACACCATCTAGGAGGTTTTTTTTCCCCCTAAAAAAAATTGTAACTTCCAGGACTGTAGTCCTAATGATACATAGGAAGTATCATGGACGACAATTAGATTTCAGGGACGCAAACTGACTTCTGCACTGCATTGCTGATATTCTTTATAATTCTAGTTTAAAAGTTCCCTAATTTAAAAAAAGTCAGTAGTGCAGTTAGGCAGTCATAGTTCCTACAGACCACTGCCTCATTCAATGCAAGCTTCATAAAGTACATGGGACTGAAGCCTGTAGTTTAATTCATTGGACTGATAAGTTTGTGTTTAAAAGGCATAAATGGCCTGATTAAAACTTGCATTATGTGAAGAGAATGAAGCAGAGTTCCCATGGAGTTGAGCTGGATCTCATACCCTGAGCATCTGCAGAATAATCCACCTTTGTCATTGCTAAAATGTACTAAAAGTTGTACTATGTGCACTACATATGTGCAAAGTCAAAGATTCATACATAACTGTCATATAAATACCATCATATCAAAGAGCATAAGCACGTCCTATGGGACTGAAACAAGCGCTTAAGTGATTTGTTGACAAAGGGTTTAAACAATGTTCTCTTTCTTTCTCCCCATCTTTATGCACAGAAAATCCAAAGCACTTGTTAAATGAATAAGCTTTCTATTTTCTCTAATAGATTATAGATATGCTCATTTCAGAATCAGTGACCTCTGTGGCTATATGCCAAAAGGAACTAATAAATCAGATGGATAAGGAGCCAGCCACAAGAACCACGAATATTGTGAGAAATGTAACTATGATGGGGGAAAACAAGACAAAACCACTGTTTTGATTTGTACTTTGGCCTTTTATGCAATCGTGCTTGTCTATGTAGGTCTCGTGCCTCCTGGGTAAAATGTTGAGACAAATTCATGTTCCAAACACATTTATGTACATAGCCAGTTCTAGAGCTGTGTGAAGATTTCACTGCAAAGTTGAAAACCTGAAATTCAACTGTTTTCAAGTTGCATTTTGAAATTGAAAATGGCCCTGTTTTCATGAAATTAATGGAAACGGATCTTCATGTGTAGCAAAAAGAAAAGATTTCATTCAAAGCAGATGTCTAATTGAGGATAACTAAGCCTGTTTTTTGATCCAGGATGGATCTGCAATGAAGACATGAATAGTCACTGTGAAAATTAAAGACAACTTTTGCAGACAAACAACCTGGAACAAATTGTGCGAGTTTTCCTCCTAAGAACTATGGGTAGTGTATGGGGCTCTTCAGGTCACTGTTGTTACAGTTCAGGGTGAATACGTTCAATCCAATGGTGCAGGCACAATCAGCCCTTAAAGAATTTTCAAACTCCACAAGGCTCTTCTAAAACTAACAACTTAAGTGTACACAAGGCTTTACTTTCTTCTGTATTTATATAGTTCCTTTTATGCTTAATGATCCCATGACACTTACAAATCCTACACATCGGACATGTCTGTCTTCAACACGGAGCACACTATTAAGCAAGGAAAGTATTAACTAAGTGGCACACTTACACTATGAGCGAGGAAATTTTGGTGAAGGTAACCAAGGTAATGCCTACTTCCTGTAAAAAATGACATAACATCTGGCCGCAGACCTTTAACACCCGCACAGAAGAGGCCAGGCATGTGCTTTTAAGAGTTTATCTAAACATTTTAAAAAAACTCTTGATGTGGCAAAGCTTAAATATTAAAGGGATACACGGAAAAACAATCTCAGGAAGTGGCTTCAAGGGTCCCTTTTTGTGTAAAATTAAATACCTATTGGACTATATGTCCTGGGACATGTCATTGTAAGGCAAATTAGTAATAAGATAGAGAATGCTAAACAGAATATGATAGAGATATGGTAACATACTGCCAGCACACACACAAATACTCAGTTTTATCTAAAATGAAAACTGTGTATCATTTGCATCTCCAAAGCTTCAAGCTTAATCGAACTCAAGTTAGTGCTAAAAGAATCATTTTGTGGGGAAAAAATGTTGTCAGAAGCTTTCTCAGTAGGTTATGTGCAGCCTATCGAGATCTTTAGATTTTCAGGTTTGGGATTGTCTTTTGATATGCATCCATACAGACAACTTCAAGCACAATGGCCTGCCCATCTCAGCTGAAAGCTCTTGGAAAGCTACTGTTATCTGAAGAATAGTAATAAATAATCCTACAAATTAAGATGGTAGTAACAAAAAATTTAAGGGGCTCAAGTGAGGCATAAAATGGCAATAATTCCTGCCCAGTTCTCCATCAGAGAAAGAAACAATTTTCACAGCCACTTAACAAGACTGCTACAAAAGATGAGAGTAAAATTTCTCTGGTGGCCTTTATGGATGCTAGCAGCTTGGATTTACATAAAATTATTGTGGATGGATATATTTTTGTGTACTGTAGTTAAATTATTCTTTATCCTGTGATTAAATAATTGGTGTGCTGTCTTGGTTGTTAGCAGTTCAAGATATTGTGGTAACATTTTTGATGACCTTGGTACTGTGTTTTCAGGATACTGTGGTCTATTACTGAATCTCATGATGCTTTGCTTGTCTTCTACTACAAAATCTCATTTTAGCATTTTCTACAATGTCTCAGTGTTCAATGCGGGTGATTATATCCAATTGGGAAAAGCAAGGATATAAACGAGCTGGTGAATATTAGAGCAGTGCAAAGCTCTGCCATTTATATTGATCTCACATTAAGCTCATCATTTGGTTGTGTTTTAATTAGACTCTCAAATCCCATCTTAGGCTTTAATTAGAGGGTTATTTTAAAAAAGAACTCACAAAGGTGTGTTTGGTTTCAACCTATTACCTTCTCCACTTTCCTCACTCCTCCCATATTTTCACATCTTTTTCTCCCTGAACTAACTTTTTAATCACTCAGTTTCTTACTTGCTCTTTCCTCTAAATTTTCAATGTCTTGTTCTATCATAATCAGCTTAAAGCTATCGCCCACTTCCTCAACAACTCTCACCACTGCCATGGAACAGTAAATCCCACTGGTGTTCTGAGATCCAGTTCAGCTACTCAGCATCTGCTCTTATAGCTAGCAGCAGAGAGAGAAGGGACTGGACTTGGCAAAGGAAGGTAGGAAGAAGGTACCTGTAGCTGGGGTCAGGGAAAAGTGGGGAGCTGCAAGGATCCATATATTAATAAAGGAAAGTATTTACAGCTAGTAGTAGGTGGGTAAAGAACAGCAAAAAAGATCGAGTTAGAAGATGAGGGGGATCCCTACCTACAGTAGTGGGAAGTACTCAAGTAGGCTGGAGGGCAGAGGGTGGAGAGACTTTAAGAAACAGGGAAGGGTTAATACAAAAAGTACCGAAGTGAGGTAAATAAGACAACATATAGTCTCACAGATGTCAAAAGAATCTTCACTACTTTCAATCAGGATAAGAATTTTGCCCATAAAAGTGATCCGTCCAGAACAGTGGTGGGCAGCTTGTCCTGACACTATGTAAATAATACATGAATGGAAATATACATGATAAATGGATGGAAAAATTCAAATGGGCAGTTCTGCGAATCTGGCATTTTTTCAAAGATTATGAAGCCATAATGCTGCTCTCTGTAAGCCAAAATAAACAATGGAAACTGTTCCTAGAAGTCACACATCTAAATCAAAATTAAAAGGAAAAGCGAGAGGAGGGCAAGATGACATGTCATCAGGCCCTCTTAGAATAGCACATTTTACACTATTCCTGATCATTTGACACAGGAAAGGAGAGTTCTTTGCTTTCATTGAGCCTCTCGGAGCAGCAATCAACTTGGGGCCTGATTCTGCCATCTTTCTTCGTGGGACTGTTCATGTGAATCAGTAAAATAGAATCAGGCCCTTACTGAGTAAATGGAGGAGCATATGGCCCAACATGTCTATATATTTTCCCAAGTGAGAATACTTGTACATTTAAGACTTTTGTGAGCCATAAAATGAGGAGTGAGAGGGAAGCAGGGACAGCCTGAATCCCAATTTAGCAACTGTATGATGGCTCACTGCCTGCTACTGCAAAACAGCTAAATTATTTTATGGCTACTTTTAAGGTGAATAAGAGTAGAACTGAAATAATACTCATTGGAAAGGCACAATTGTGTTAGAAAAGTGTGTCTACAAGGGAATAAAAGATCTGTGGCATGGCTGTGGCTGGCCCCAGCCAGCTGATTCAGGCTGTCAGGACCTGGCCTTGCAGGATAAAAAGTGCTGTGGATGCTCAGGTTGGAGCCAGGGCTCTGGGATACTCCTCACTCATGAAGTCCCAGAGCTAGAGCTCCAACTCAAGACCAAACCTTTATACTGCAATTTTACAGCCCCAGTCCCAGGCCAGTGGCATGTATTTAATTGCTCCACAGACAACGTATGAAAGCAGATTTTGCTTGTATTATTTATACAGATATTCCCATTGACTTCAATAGGAGCTTTGCCTGAAAAAGAAGTGAAAAATCATTCCTTTCTAATTGAAAGCATTGCGAAGCATCAGTTGCTAAAGAAAACATCAACATTCCAGAGAAATTGTGGACTATGATGATGGACTAAACTGATGAAAAGCTTCAGAGCAGGCGTGTCCAACCCGCGCCCCACGGGCCGCATGCGGCCCTGGACAGC
This sequence comes from Carettochelys insculpta, assembly GCF_033958435.1. Lineage (NCBI taxonomy): Eukaryota > Metazoa > Chordata > Testudines > Carettochelyidae > Carettochelys > Carettochelys insculpta. Next base: position 110,154,659 of record NC_134140.1, on the reverse strand, counting down.
TAGTAATGTGGCCCCACAAGATCGTAAACTTTTAACATTATTATGTGATTTATATACATTAACTATATTATATATTTTATATGCGGCCCAAGACAATTCCTCTTCACTCAATGCAGCCCAGGCAAGCCAAAAGGGTGGACACCCATGCTTTAGAGCTTATCATTGACACCACAGATCATCACAGGTGGTAAATAAACGCAAGGAAAACACTAATGGCATACTGGTCTGACCTAAATTAAAATAAAGAACCTAATTGTTGGCTATCTTTCTCTTATCCACTTGGATCAAATTCTTTGCTGGAAAAGTTCTCTTGACTTCAGGTGAGTTCTGCCAGTTTAAATGAGCAAAACACTGAGCCCATATTTTTTAAATGTCATAATACCAAAAAGTTTTTCTTTGCACTTTATGCCATAATAACTTAGCAAAGGCATAAGCAATTTCTAAATAATATAAAAGTCTCAAAATTTTAATACCTAGAAAATAAAAGCTACTGTTGTATTTATCACACTATCAATCCCACTATTGGAAAAAAAATCAGTGAGAAAAAGTAGGACGCTCTGCTCTTTTAACAAACATATCAAGTTCCCAGTATCATGTCTGATAGTCCAAACAAATCAATGAAAAGTAGCAATCTAATAAAGCTTTCTTTAAAGAAAATTATTAAAATGTCATGTGTTAATTGGTTTGTGATATATGTTTATAAATTCAGCTGCTTACCAGCTCTGAAACTAAAAATGTTCACAAAAAATGAACTACCATCACAAGTTTTAGTGTTTTTAGTGAAGAAGTGTTATGTTAATTATCTTAGTTAGGAATGATAGAAAGAAATTGTTGAAGTATTATTGGGTGTAAATAACAGCTATTTTCACAGCTATTCAACCCCTCACCAAGGGATGTAGCCAAAAATGGAGATGAAGCTTCATTAACAATAGGAAACTATAGTGAATACATTATTCTCCCAAGAGGGGCTGATCCTATGTTCCTCACCGACAAACAGCCATTGATAAACAGCCTTTTTTCCTGAGTAAAGAGTTCAGAAATTGGGCCCCTGGGGCTAAATCTTGTTTGCCTTTCTCAAACCACGTAATTCCATTGAAATATTGACAGTATTCACGTGAGTGAACTGAGCAGGATTTTGGCTGAGGCGATACAAATTTTAGAGCAAAGTATATGAAAATAGGGTCTGTAAATTAAGTGACATCTTAGCTCCCACTGATTACATTTATACTCATACACAGGTGTCTCAGTGGGCTTTGCAGTACAGCATCACTAATTCATGCTGACTGACATTATAAATTAGTGAATAATCCAAATTAGCTATTATGGGTACAGTCTTGCAAATCTTATTACTGAGCAGACTAAGTGAACTGAGTAACTATCAACATCATATTTGGTGCTCAAGACACCCTATCCTGAAAAATGCTGTCTAGGTTAATACAAAAAACCAGATTCTATCTTCCATACTCTTGTTGTGTAGTATATTACTTTGAGAGCAGCAGCACAGAAATTAAGAGGACTGCTCAAAAAGCAAGATATTGTGCGGTGTGAGTATGCATAGCAGAATATGACTTTTGGTGTTTAAACACAACGAAGAAAACAATGAGCATGAATAATAATATACAGTGCTCCTTTATTTTGCAATGTTAAGTTATAATAATTAAGTCAGATTCCATTGCATCCTAGTAAATATAAAAGAAGTAACAAAATGCAATAATCTTAGTAATACAAGTCTCCATTACAGCACCTGTTATTAAACTTTTGCTCAAAAGTAAGGAAATTGTGTGTGAATTATATAAAACAATTGCACAGTTTGAGAAGGTAAGCTAGAGAGGTCAAGTAGTTTAACTTAAAATCGTAATCACATCTTGCTAGTTTTTGCTGGAACTGATAAGAAAATAGTTATATCCAATTATTAAGACACTGCTGTGGAATAATTCAATGAATTTGAAGTGCCATTGGAATTTGCAGCTTCCTCCTTGCTTTAAAGAAACGTGACCAGAACAGCAAACAGGACAGGGACCCTTCAGGCACTCAGTATGTTTCCTTTCCAGTGCTGAATGTTGGCAGCTCCCTTTCCACAACATTGTCTGTTGCTTATGAAAAGCAGCTGTATCCGGAGGTGCTACTAGTGCCTGTTCGTATAAATGGTATCAATCGAGCATGTATTATTTGGCTTTGGAAAGTACTCTTTTTCATATCTAACACAATCCCTGTAACACACCATTCACAATGAATCCTGAAAGACAACAGAGGGCTGATGATTTAAAATGCTACTTTGTCATTTACCGTCCAGGAGACATGATATGCAGAAATGTTTCAGTCAGATGTGTGTGTCTCCAAAGCAGAGAAGGAAAGGAGAGGAAAAAGGAATTTTTGTTCACAACCAAACTGGTTCTGTAATTAACTCTTTTTTATTTCAGCTCAATTTTGCCCTCCTCATCCTCAGGGCTGTCATTCTCTTCCCAGCCTAGCATGGTCCTGACCAAAGAAAGCATCTGCAAGCTTTGTGGGGTGTCCCAGCGTGAAATATGCAAAACTTTTCTTATCTTACCCTAGCGCACAAAATTATGCCCAAGGATGTTGCTAAAATATTGGACAAGCAAGCCTTCCGAGCCTCATTAGTACACTTTCACGCAGGATTACTTCTCCCATTCAGTCTCCCACTGGTGATTTTGTGAAGGGCTATATTGTATCACTAGCAATGTTGTTTTCAATTTGAGCTCAAATGTGACATCATGTGTTCAAACTTGGCTTATTTACTAAAATAAATAGCAACCAACTACGTTCTTTATTCATTATGATTAACTGTTTTATTTGCAGCTGTCTTTATAAGCAATTTCTGCAGAGAAATGCTCAAGGTAAATATTTTTTAGGATTACTGACCCCCCTTTTCCCTTGCTTAGTCAATATTTGATACTTTTTAAGAAAAATAAAACATTTAAAACATAATCCTTTTGCATCTACTCCTCTAAAAACAATATGTTGTCTTTGACAGTCTTGGAGAAGTGAATTCATTTCATTTTGGAAGGGAAACTCTATCAAGAAGAGAGAGACTACATATCTGATTTTGATAATGTTGAATGTTAGACCAAGGTGAAGTGGGGAGAGGTGGAGAGAGGGAGAAATCAGATATAAAAATAACATTTACACATTAACGAGAGAAGTGTTCACATGAATTGCGTCCTACCTCTCCTTGCCGATGATGGTGTTTTGGAGGTTTTCCCATCTGCCTAAGGAGTTTGCCCTTCTTAATGCTTCCGAGTGCCAGTCCCTGGTGGATGCCTGCAGATCTGTTGGTTGCCTGTGTTGGAGCCTCCCCCATCAGGGTGGACTTGATTGAGTTCACCTTGGAGCTGGAGCTGTCTAGCTGGGAGCTCTCCACCATCAGGATCATGGCTAGTAAGAGGAGACAGCAGGAGTACTTATTCCGTATTAGCATCATTTCCCCCTCCCCAGAAAAAGAGGATTTAGAAAACAGCAGAGGGATTAAAAAAATTCTCCCAACTTTTGTTAACAAAACAATTCATTAGATTTCAATGCCACACGCTCAGGCAACTGCAGTCCTGGGAGAGCTAGGAAAAAGAATTAAAAAAAAATAAAAGTACAGTCTATAGGAAATGAGCAACACTCAGACCAAGCGAAGTGACTGCTTTTTCCTCCCGATTCTTGAGGAATTCAGGAAATATTTTAGTGGCTGGGAGCAACAACTATGAGGCAATTGCACCCAGGAAAGCTTCCCACCAGTGGAGTCACCCCGCAGGTTTGCTCAAGCTTCAGACGAAGAGTCAGTTACTTATTTCCCCCCACTCCTCCTCTCTTGCTACACAAGTCAGCAGGGAGAAAACTCAAACCAGATCCAATCCAAGCAGCACCGTCAAGGGCTGGGATTAGTTTTGTTTCTCTCTCTCTCTCCCTCCTTTTTATTCCCCTCCCTTCTTCTTTTTCTTTCTTTTGCCTCAGCCTCTGTAGCCAGTGTTTATGAAAGGACACATTCTCCTCCTCTTCCTACAGACTAGCTGGTGCTGGGGCGAAGGGCTCCAGGCATCTGGCAGACAAGTAGACGGGGTGAGTCCTTGGGACTGAAGACCTGGAGTCAGGATCACACAGGCAGAAACAGTCATCTAGACAAACTCACGGAGCTCCTTAGCACAGATCTCTACACACACACTCAGTGTTCTCTGACAGTCTCACTTGGCTCCGGTCTCCTGAAGCCGCCTTTATTTTTTATAGCTTTCCACAGTGGATTTCTCTTTCCTCCACCCCCAGTTCAGAGTGACAAAAGGGGAAACTGACTCTCTCCTTATCCACCCCTTGCACCCACCATCCCAACAGCAGAACTTTCTTCCCAGTTTGTCTGGAAGACGGGAGACGTAGCCCCTGTCTTTAGGCACATTGGAGGCTGTCTCTGTCTGCGCCCTGCTGAGCGACCAGCGCAGTGTTTCAAGGGATCAGCACACTCAGGGGCAAAGATCACTGGTCTATTGGTAAGGCTAAGGTTTTGGCACCAAGGGATGGTGTTCAGAGTAATCGGGAATTTCAATAAAGACCATGATAAGGTCATGCTGCAGTGGCCCCCTCCTTAGGGTCTCAGCCCACCTGCATAGGCACCAGAGACAGGCGTCAGGGGGCAAAGGCCCATGTCCCTGCCACCTGCTTTTGAAAACCTGACACGAGGAAGTGTGCCGCAGTGTGGCCCAGACAGACAGTCCCAAGGTCCTGTTCTAAGTTATGCCATATGTAACACGTCAGCCAGGTCCTGCTCTGTACTGTGCAGCAGAGCTCAACTGCTGACAGCTGAAACCACAGCAGTAGCTCCTCTTCGCACCAGGGACTGGACAAGTCAGGAATATAGGGTGGACCAGTCATTTGAGGTCTTTTTTTTTCTTTCTAGCCAGGAGGGTAAGAGACGATGGGGAAAAGGGACAGAACTACAGGAGGGTTAGGCTGCTCAGGATCCAGCAAGGGCTCTGAAAGGGTCACTAGGTGACCTTTCAGTGACACCCCCCTCCCCCCACACCGCTGCAGTGAAATTTAATAAAGAAGAGTGCCAAAATTGCAGTCTTTGTTACTTGGAATGTGAGTAAAAGTTGTGTCCAGCCTGAAAATGCTGCATTCTGCTAGGTCCTGCCAACATTTGTACCCAGCTCCCCTAAATTCTACTGTCTAAATAAAAAAATGTCCAGTAAGTAGTAGTGTGCAGAAAAATTCCTCAATATGAAACATCTTGGCACTGCAACTCCAAAAGCTTCCCACAGGTCCAGGGCATGAATCTTTTTTCTATCCTGCCAATTTTTGTGCCCACTCCTCTAAATTCCCTTGTCCAAATAAAGAACATGTCCAACAAAAAAATATCCTGAATACGGCTCATCTTGATGTTTCAGTGCCACAAACTTTTGGATGTGGAACGTGAATCCAAGCAGCTTCGGCACCCTGGTTCCCCAAATTTCACTACCTAAGAACACATTCAGCTGTGCTAGTGTACCAAAAAAAAATCAAGAGCATTACGCAGTTGAGCATCATAGCTCTACAAACAACCAGATTTAGAAGATAGACAGTGAACGGGGGACTAGGATACAAAAATCAATAGGCTCTGGCAGGATCTGTATAGATCCAGCTTTTACCTTTTTCCTATGAACTGCAAGAGACTCAGTGCAAAAGGCTCACCCTGGGTCATGTCTGTACTGCTGCACACTCCTTTCAAACCTTGGATTCCTTAGTGAGTGCATGTTTGTGTAGTGAGTGGCAGGAGGGGAGAGCATAGTTTTTTTCCTGTAAGTTGCTTATATACACACTTAAGTGTAAGCAAGGTATTCTGGGAAGGTGAGGAGTTCAGTAACTGGGTTTCATTGGGTTCTTTTCTTTCTGCAGGGCTCCTCGTCTGTAATAGAATCAATCATTTCCACTTCGTATAGCCTCTTTACACGGGGAGGGGGGAAGAATAAATAAAACTTCATTTCCCTTCCTCCTGTTAAATCAGCAGTGTGCCAGAGGAAATCACTAAGGCATGCAAGGAGGGAGGGAGGGTAAACCCTGAACCAGCATCCTTCAGTCTTCTGATCCTGGGAGCTCTGTTGCCTGCTTGCGAAGCCATAGACAGATCCTTTTTAAGATGATAAGGCTGTGTCTCCAGCAATGACCTCATGTGAAACAATGCCTTGTACAGTCTTTAAAAGAACACAGAGGGTTGTTCCTGCCAACATGTCCCAATTTTAGGCTTTGTGGTAATCTGGAAGGGGCTTTGGGTAATGGAGAAGTGAACCTATAAAAACTTCAACTCAAGCCTTTGATTTTTTTTTAACCCAATTTTACATGGAGGAATTTTTTTCATCTTTTTCTTAATCGAAGAGGTTGTCAGCTTCAATGCTCATTTTTAGTACGGATGGATTTAAAATGATTTTCATTTCTCAGAAGCAGCCGATTGACTAGAGAGCCTGGACCTTAAATCCATAGGGTACTAAAATAAATTGTGCTGCTCAATTTAGCATCTGATTCCAGGGCCAAATGAGTCCTTGCCTGTAATTTTAAAGATGAAGCTGACTTTATTATAGACAGTACAGAGGCTTAAGAGTTCCACATTTTCCTAAACCTCGCCATTGTGAGGGGAGAGAATGAAGATGAAATGGAACTTCATTAACAATCTGACAGTTTTCCTCGCCAACGGCCTTTGTCTCTTTGTAACCCAAATATATCTGCTGCCCTCAGATGGGCCAGCCCTGAAAATATTTGCCACCAGGGGCCAGCTCCCAAAAAACTCAGCTGTCAGGAACCAGCTGAATGACCATTTGACATGGCTCAATCTATGTGCCTAGGTGGGGGGAGCAGCCCCTAAAATATCTGCTCCCCTCCAAGGGGCTAGCCCTTGAAAATATTTGCTGCTCATGTTGCCTCTGAAGGGCCAGACCCCAAGTTACCTGTTGACATTTTTTGATCAATTCTGTGCCCAGATGAGGGGGGGCAGCCCCAAAAATATTTGCTGCTGGAGGGGAGCAAGCTCCCCAGTGCTTGGTGAGTCCCAGAAGATCTGAAGCACCAAAGCCTTCACCCTATGCATGCCAGGACATGCTGCTATCTGGAAGCATCGGGGGCACTGCACAGCCAGCACGTGTTGTGGTGGGGCAGGGGCTAGCCATGTGGTGTGATGTGGTGGGGTGGGGGCTAGCCATGTAGTATGGTGGGGCAGGACCTAGACTGCCAGCCACATGACACCTGTGGGGGTGGGGGCCTGCCCTGTACAAATGTGAAGCACAGAAAGAAGTTTCTCAATCTCTCCAGCTAAGTCCTGTGCAGGGAGAAAGCCTTCACCCTGAGCAGGGCAGGACATGCTGCTGTGTGCAAGCATGATCCCCCACAGCCCAGCCATCATGTCTTCTGGTGTGGTGGGGGCTGACCCACCAGCTGCATGGCACATGGGTGAGGGGAGAGGCTAGCCACATGGTCCGATGTGGGCTAGACTGCCGACTGCATGGTGCCCATGTGTTGTGGGGGGCTCCCCGTACAAATGTGAAGCACAGAAAAGAAGTTTCTCTGCCTCTCCTGCTACATCCTGTGCAAGGAAGAAGCCTTCACCCCATGCAGGGTGGGACATGCTGCCATTTGCTGTGGTGCTGTCTGGTCCCCACAGCCAAGCTGCCACATGGTGTGGTGAGGCGGGGGCTAGCCCACCTGTGGAAATGAGATCCTGGCTTTCCTGATGGCTCCATACTGGGGCTCTCTTTCATGGCTAGATGTGATCTCCAAGCTGATCAGAAAGAAAATGTATTCAAATTGCTGGGCTACCTGTTTCCTACTCCCTGCACACCTGGAGAGCAGCGGAGGTGAAAGCGGACAGAATGTACACATTCTGGGCATTGTGGGATACCCCTGGAGGCTGTTTCTCCACTAGCATTAATTAGACCTTTTAAATTCAAATTTGGCATTACTCCACATTGGAGGGTCAAGGCAAGAAAGTCAGTCTTAGTACCCATTAAAATTGGCCTAATGATATTTGCAGTAAAGACCGTCACATGGTAAAATGGAGCTAAGTGCCTTAAAATTGATTTTATGCTCTAGTGTAGACATAGCCTAAGAAAGCAGGGGCTATCATCTCTGGGACAAAAGCGAAAGACACACTCAGTTCACATACAGATGAGCCTTTCTCTCACCACCAACAGTCTGATTGGGAAGTAGATAGCAATTATTTCATGTATTGAAAACAATCTTCCCCATAATGAAAACTTTAAAGTATTTGAAAGAAACTAACTACACAGAAAAATATTGAAGGAAGATTTGAACAGTCTGCACACAGAAGATCTCTCCAGTCATAGCCAGATAGAAAGAAACACCCTATCAGCTCTGACACACCAGGGAGCACACTAATGCACCAATTCAAACATAGATCACACTGAGATAGGCAGGCAGACAGGCAGCTCACAGGTTTATCACTGCAGTGAGAGAGATCCTGCATTTCTTTCCTGCAATCAGAAAAGCTTTCAGGTGGGTATGTTGGGCAGGAGCTGAGGAGTTCTGCAGATAACAATTACCATGTAAATCAGCCTTCTTTCCATCTTCACAGTGGATTTCACAGAGCAGCCTTCCCTGATCCTCAGACTGACTTGTGACAAAGGAACAGAAGGGTAAGGTGGCAAAGTTTCACAGGCTGTACTTCCCTTCTCACTTACCACTCCCCATTAGTGTGTGAAATCAGTTTATAACTCTCCTTACGTAAACAAACATTTTTCCCCTCCTACTTAAATTGATGGCATAACTTCTACCAGATTTTTGGATTATTGATTGGAAAGTCATGGGTGCTTATACTAAACAGCCACATGGGAATGAAAATGTGGCCCTTCATTGACAGTGTATTTATTTTTGTGAACACTTTGAGAGAGAAGCAGTATCTTCTCTATGCTTAATATGACTAGAAAGCACACTAAGCACTCATTAAGAGTCAAAATCTTCTACCATTCAAGTACATGTGAGTTTGCCTATTAATTTCAGAGGAACGAGCATGAGGTCTTAAGTGCATTAATTTATTCTGACTGAATCTGATTCTGTTCCTAGCTGAAGATATTTCCATTGACTTTAATCAGATTTTTGTCCGAGCAAAGGATGCAGGAACAAAATCTCTATTAGCACTCCTGTTCTAAATATTCACAGCTCTAGCTGAAATCAGGAGCAACTGAGGATGCTGACACACTGAGCATCTAGCTGGACTGCACTCGAAATCTGATGATTTGTCCTTCAATAAAAAAGCATCTCTCATGTATGGAGCCTGAACAAGAACAAAATGACAAGATTCCCATCAGTGTCTACGTTCATGGTATAAGTTCCAAGAAAAGAAAAAATGTGGCGTTCCCAAGGTGATATAATAGATAGCCAAACACACCCTATTACCATTCTACTGAGTTGAGAAATGTGACCCAAAATAAGCATTTCTTCAGACGATGAAGGAAACCAATTGAGAATCCAGCAGTCTAAGAGGCTGGGACCTATTTTATGAAAGATGTCTTCCACTGGATTCTTTGGAGTGAGGATTGCCTTGCAGCATCTCACAGGATTTGGAGAAAAGGTCTGCATTGTTTCTCCTTGACGGGTGATTTTCTCCATGAGGACTGAAGATGCAATTCTGGGTTTCACTCCCAGTGCAGGTGGGTTAAGGAGTTGTACACTTGCTTGGAAATATGTCTTTTGCTCCTATCCCACCCACATACTTTCCCAGCACATCTCCCCCTCCCCTCCACTCTGATCCTATGCACCAGCTCCTGCTTCACACATCATCCATGCCTTTTTTCCATCTCCAGCCTCCTGTGTTTCTAAAGACAATCTGCTTCCCCTCATCACTGCTGCCCTTTAACTGCTGTCTCCCTCATCCTCTGCTTCCTCTGTGTCCTCTAGCTTCTGCATTGTCCCTTGTCACTCCACCTCCTTCCTTCCACCACTGCATTCACTGTGACTGGTTGCTGCAGCAATGCAGCAGGAGATGGGGAGGGTGCAGTCTCCCTGCTCAGTTCCAGAGCCTGGTGCCGCAGCAGACAAGAGGAGCAACTGTAAGGGAAGTTCAATTTGCTCCCCCACCCCCTGCCCACACACAGCAGAGCACGCTCCCTCGCTCTCTTGGGATGATGCACACAGAATCTAATCAGCACCAGGAGCTGTGACAGGATGGCGCATGCTCAGTGCGAATGGAATCTTCAGATAATTTAGAAGACACACTGCAAAAGTCTCTACTGAGCATGTGCAAAGAGATTTTTTCAATAGCTCATAACTTGACCAAACGTGAGGAAATTTTCACAGAGACAACAAAAGGAAAGCCTCTGCAATGGCACCAACAGCCACCGGGGGCTCCAGGGCAAGATGGGAGGGTGGTCACTTCTACAGGGCTCAGAGCTCCGGCTGCCAGCTCTGCCAAAATAGCAAAAGCAGGAGATGGGCCCTTTGAAGTGCCAGGCCCCAGGGCAACTGCCCCCTTCATCCATCCTTCTTGTCAATGGGCCTGCACCTCCATTATGCCTACTCCCCACACACCTCTGTGCAATTTGAAGCCAGTGCTCCCAAGCATGGAGGTACTAACACTTCTCAATGAAACCATTTAAAAAAGAACAAGTGGGAAAACCAGTGTATTTTTAAACAAGTGAACTGATTCAGGTCACATTCCTCCCCCTCCCCACCACTTCCACCCCACAAAATCAGCAGGAGACAAACAGCTGCCATGGACAACTTCTGCCCAACTGAGAAAAGTCTGGCAAAGTTATAAACAACTGAAATAGGTTTCATAATGGGAAGTGTTGGGGGGACATTAAGTATAGGTGGCACTAAGAGCTCAGGCAATAAATATTAAAACTCTACACAGAAACAGCTGAAGAAAAAAAATCAAATTGTGAATCCCAGTCAGACGCAAGGTAGGCTGAGGTGAAACAATAGGGTTGGTCAAAATTTTTCCATCACTATTTGACAGTTAATTGGATTTTCAGGTGAATGTGCATTTTTCCCACAGTTCAGTTTCTCACCAAAAATTTAGAGTTCCCTAACTAACAGGCTATGGAGTCCATCCTTACTTTTTCCCACAATGATTAGTCTTGTTTCACCAAGAAATCAAAATCACTTTTCTTTCAGCTGATCCAAAACAAAAGCATAGGTTTTTTTTTGATTCAACCAGTGAACCTAAAAATTGATTAGTGAGCGAAAAGTAAGCTGCCATTTTCCGCTTCTTCCTTTCAGGAAGAGGACGGCTTCAGAAGTTAATATGTGATTAAATAAAGCTCTCACTTCTAAAAATGTATGCAGATATCTCCTTGATGAATTAATCCCTCAAGTTTATTTCTGGACTTGTTCTCTGGGTACCAGGAAACCATTTTAGTTGCTATATGAATGGTTTAAAATTTTCTGCTGTTCATAGAAGTACTTCTTCAGACTTATTCTAGGAATATAGCTGTATATTAGCTTTAAATACAGATGGTCATACTTTTTTCATCCAAAACAGTTTCTTCAACAAATGGTTGGTTTTTAAAATCCAGAAACTTTTGGGAAAAGCTTCTGGTTTTATTACTTTTTTTCCAAATTTTTGTTCAAAACGTCAGAGTAGTGAATTTTCAACAAAATGCATTTTAAAATGTTAGTTTTTCATAACGTTAAAGTTTTAACCCCATCCCACCCTTTGTGCCACAGAATACATTCCTTATGGCATTCCTTATGGCAAGCTTGTTTGCCTGCTTTTTCATGTCTTTCCTTTTCCTTTTCCTTTTGTCATTCAAACATTTTAAGAGATCAGGGTGTTTTGAAAAAGCTAAAAAAACTAGCAGAAGGAAAATTGGAAAGAAGGAAGGAAAATTAGAGATCATGGAAATCATTTTACTCAATGACAAAAAAAACCACACTTTTTTATTTAGTTATGGGTATTAAAATTTGGTCCATATTTGAACAGCTGATGGATTCTATTCTTGTGAGGAATGGGGAGGGCAAGAGATCCAAAGAAGAAAATAGCTCTTTTTCAAAAGGGAGTTGCAAACTTTTTGAGTGAAAGGGTCTCAATGACCCTTTACTTGGCTAAGGCAGCAACCTGTATGTGAATAATACTACAAGTCACATTCTAATATCATATTTTACACTTGTTACACCATAACTCACTTGAATTGAATCAAGCTATTATGATTTATACCAGCTCCCGGTCCTATGTTTTTATTCCCCTTAAAGAAACAAAATTACCTGTTCTTCAGATTGAATCTGCTTTTAATTCTGCATAAAGCATTGTGGGATACAGTTTATATGAAATACATTATATAAAATAAAGGTGTTTGTGTTATTTTTTTAGGTTCTCCAGATGCACTGAATTTCCAGGACCTCTTGCTACAGCTCTCACAGCCCAGGTATAGCCAGTACCTCCCTGAACATTCCCAGTAGGGCCTATTCACAGCAGTTTAATTTCTTACTGAAAAAACAGTCTGAGCATTTTTTCAGTGAGACGAAACAAAACTGTGGCATGTTAAGAGTGGGAACACTAAGATACCTGAAAAGAAGGAAAATAACTGGCTTCTGAATGTTCCTGCCACCACAGTAACTTTGCTGCCTAGGAGTCATGTCATGCTTGAACAACATAGTTGTGTACTTTCACGTCCTATATTAAGGTCAGCGGACGATGCGGTTGGTGGGAAGACTTCCACCATCTTCAGTATGCTTTGGATCACTGCTTACAGAACTGGTGTCAGATCCACAGAAGTGACACAGCCGTATAAATCCCTGATTTAGGCACCATTGCAACTCAAAAAAACCCTTCTTCGCTGTCACCTGTCTGCACCTAAAAGTTACTCTGCAGCTGAAATGTTGCTGTAAAAGTTCCCTAAGTTTCTGCTTGTCTAAAGCAGGTGTCTGGAGACCTACTACAGGGCTGTTTCTCAGGTATACCTATCTTGCCTGTGAAGGCTAATGTAATAGGTAGGCTCAGAGTTTGCCTGCCAGAGCAGGGCTTATTCAAAAGGCAGCAAGAGGAGAAGATGAGAGAGGCTCCTGTCTTGTAACTTTTAGCCCTGTGGTCAGGGCACTCACATGGGTTGTGGGACATCCTAGTTCCATTCCTCCAGTCTGCCACAAGAGCATCCTAACTACAGCATGTAGATCCGGGAGAGGGAACAGGTGGGCTGAGTCTACACTTGCCTTCCTCTTTCGAAAGAGGCATGGAAATGAGGGAAATCAAAAATGCAGATGAGGTGCAGATTTACATAACTGGTGCCTCATTTGCATATTCTTCTTTTGAAAGCACTTTGAAAGAGGAAAAGCCATGTAGATATGGCTGTTTTGAAAGTAAACCCTTTCTTTGAAAGAACCACATCTACATTGCTTTTCTTCTTTCGAAAGAAGCTCTTTCAAAAGAAGAATAGGAAAATAGGGCATCCAATACATAAATCTGCACCTCATTTGCATTTTCAATTTCCCTCATTTGTGTGCCTCTTTAAAAAGAGGAATGCAAGTGTAGACACAGACATGGTGTCGTGTTCTCTGAGGCTACGTCTACACTATAGAGATTTTTTCAAAAGAAGCTCTTCCAGAAAATCTCTTCCAAAAAAACCTCTGTCAAAAGAGTACATTCACACACAAAAAAGCAGATCAAGAGTGATCTGCCCTTTCAAAAGAGAGAGTCCACACAGCCCCCACTCTTAAAAGAACAGGCTATGGATCGAAAATGAAGACTGCTCTTTTGAAAGAAGGACCTTGAAGAGTGTCTACACTTGTTTTCTTTCAAAAGGACCCCACCACCATCGAAATCCCCTTATTCCTGTGAGCTCATCAGTATTCTTCGATTTGGCCATTAGCATGAGCTCACAGGAATAAGGGGATTTCAATGTTGGTGGGTCCTTTCAAAAAGGACCCCGGTGTAGATGAGCCATATGGGAGCGAACTGCAGAACTTTCAAAGTGCCACGGCTGCCGGCATGCTAATGAGGTGCTGAATATCCATTTCAACACCTCATTAGTATTCTTTGATTTGGCCATTAACATGGCCATTTTGAAGTTTTTACTAAGTGTAGACATAGCCTAAATGTCTTCTAAGAGCCCAGTAAGCAGTGGAACCGTTGGTAATGCTGCCTGACAAATATTGACCTGCTGCGATCCGGCAAATTTTCTCATTTGGCACCGTTTAGGTCCTGAGGGTGCCAGACTAGGGAGGTTCAACCTGTATTAAGTAATGGCATGGTAGCATGACTGGCTTGGCCTATCACAGTTCAAGATTTCTTTACTTCATTTGTGAATTGTTAACCTTGTAGGCTATGTCTAGAATGCTGAGAATTGTCAGCAAAAGATACACACATTGCACAACACTTTTGCATACCTCCTGTCAACAGTTCTGTTGGGAGAGGTTTTCCTGACATTTGATCCATCCATACATTTTCCAAACGTTGGGAAACCCCCCTCTGCTGACATATCCCTTCTTCCTTGTGGAACAAGGAAAAGAAGGCTGTCAGTAAAAAGCTCCGGGTGCTGAGGACTTTGGTGCAGAGACCTCCAGTCTCCTGACAGAAGCCTTCAATCTAGACATAGCCATAGTGTCTCGATCACAATGTCCCCAGGATAAAAATTGTTGGCTGGGAATATGCAAGAAACAGCGTGTGCACTCTGTAGCTTCACTGATCTTTTCCAGGACATGTATTACTCATACATGGAAACTATTTGAAATTTGGCATTTTGAATGGTCAAAGGTGAACTTGGCAATTAGAAGCTTACAATTTACATGAAAGGAAGGCCAGGAAAATTAAGCCAGTCAGAGTATTACCATTCCTGGTCACTAACCATGAAGCTTTAGCTAATCACAAGAAAATCCTTCTAAGTACATCCCATCCTGCACAGAAAAGAAATTATCAGTATTAACAAATATCACTTTCAGAAACTAAAAATGGGTTTCTGCTTAATTTACATGATAAAATTACACAATACATTCTTAAATATACCTTCACACTTTCACTGAATTAAAAGTGGAACCCAAGTGTATTGATTACTCTTTCCCCTACTCTGTTTATCTCAGATCCTAACAGAGAGAAAGAGGAACCAAAAGGACAGGTTTTGGTACAGAGCTAGCTAGTTCCTTCCCATTGATGGGGATGCAAAACCAAAAGATCTCGCTCCAAGGGCAATCATTAGGCACCAGAAATGAAAGCAACAGATAAAAGATCAAGAAAGACTTAGTCACTTCTATTTTGTGAAACAACCAGTAATAGAGAAAGATTATGATTCCCTAGAAATTATTCAGTTGAGATGCATCAAGGATGAATTTGGTGCATAATAGGTATTTCTCACTGTTAAAGGGCTTGCTTTTTTTGTTTTATGTTGCACCAGTGACAGAAAGTAGCCATATGGAAGTCAGACTAGTCATCACAGGAGTGCTTTCTGGCCTGAAAAATTCATGCATTTATGCAAGTCTGGCTCAGTTGACCAGTCAGCCATGTTTATAATTGTTTGGCATTGCTGATCTGGTGGCAACCGGAGCACGTTAATGGATTTCATCCAAATACTCAGGGTGAAATCCTGGCTCTACTGAGTAAATGACAAAACTCCCATTTACTTCTTTATCTCATGGAATTACCACAGAATGAATTCTCTTATAGACCTCTATAGAAGAGAGAAGAAAGAAGCACCATACTGGGACCAGAGCCATGCTCTTCCGAGACCCGAGAATATCTGAGCAGCACTTTATTAGCAAAATATGGTGTGTATATGCCAGCTACCATTTTTAAAAACCATAAACAGTCAAATCAAAGCTTAATTTTGCTGTAACACTCAAAACTTTGTCTCAATAATCATTATTTCCTTACCAAAATTTAACTTTCTGTCCCCAGCTGCAAGAGCTCCAGAATTGTTTTTAAAAAGTTAGAATCATTATTTACAGCTAAGAAAGTATATACTACTCCCCACCCCTGGCTTCCCTCATTCTCAAGCATCTAAACCATTTTCATTCAAACTTTCCAAAGAAAAGTAACCTTAACTAAAACTCCAACCTTATTGGTGACAGCTTCAGAAAATTATGAGAGGTGGAAAATGTGTAGAATGGGAACTAACTATAGTACATACTATTTGATGTTACACTAATCTTCATGCATTTGCTGATAAATGTGGGATCACCTCTGAACATTCTTACATGAAGTAAAGTCTTTAGGGTTTTCTTCTACCTAAAACTACATGGAGCAAATGATTTTTCTTCCTATATAATTTTGGGACTCAGATGCAAAATGTGAAAATAAAAAATTAAAAGTGAAAATAAATATCCCAATATTTTTCACAGAACTAGTGAATACCGTAAAATACCATGCCAGTTTCATGAACAAATCCAGGACCCAGAACCGTGAAGTGGGGAGGGGAATTAATATTTAGGAACAGATAGGAAAGTAGGACTGCCCAAGGTACATCAGAATTATTGGCTTAGATGTTGTGCTGCAGTCTCAAAAGGTTCTGAAAATTAAGGAAATGCTTATTCACATCTAACCAGACTGTCCTGGGTTCTGCAAAACAAGGCTATCAGAATAGTTTCTCCTAAGATGTGTCCACTATTTTTAGCACTCCTAAAGCCAAAAGTCCATGAGACTATGCTCACATATTCCCTGTCTTCTCCAAGCTGAAACTAGGAAATATAAAATGAATGAAAGATACTGAGTTAAAAGTCCAGCATTCAAAACACTGGAAAACTTTGAAATATATGGCAGAAATTTCTGGATGTAGAACATTATAGCTACAGGTGTTTATTTTGGAGACATCTGAGATATAGAGATCTACCTGTTATCTCTCTTTTGCCATAGAGACCTCCTGTCTTTCTGTATGATCATGCTCAGTTCAGTTTCTTATTTTCCTTTAAGGTTCTGACCAAACAGATGCTGTAGTGAGCTTAAACTGTTCTTAACCATCTACAATATGCTAAACAAAGTGTTTTTGATTTCATAAAAATATAATGTGCCAAAAAGACAACATGACACAGTAAGGTATAGATCAGGTCATTGTGGAAGACTTAGTGTTTGATGTAAATCAGGGAAAGGAATTATCATAATTGTGCATAATGGAATCAAGAAAAATAAAAATACAAATCATGTCTCTGTCTGGGTTTGGGTCAAGATCATGGAGAATGTTCAAGCCAGTTCTCATTCAACTCAAACACTTCTTTTATCCTTGCTTGAAAGTCAGTTAGATGGGTAGTCACAAGAGGGCACCATACAATAGTATTAAAAGATAAACTTTTAAAGAAATTTATATGCACAATGTCCAGATGAAGTTAAGTACAAGGGATTCCCCCCCCCCCGCCAAAAAATCTGAGTGTTGCCTTATTTTGATTGGTTGGTTTGTTTTTCTCTTTTAGGCTGAAAAGGCAAATGCAGGATACAAACACAAGGAGCTACTGCCACTACCTTCTCCTACTATTTCCACAGCTACTTTCTTTGGTCTGTCTCACCCTGTGATTGTAGATGGGAAGAAGAGCTTGTGTTTCAAACAGGGTCATCTAAAGCCTGGCTAGTTAAGAAGCGGGGGAAGATTCATTTGCCATCTCTTGTCTGATTTATTTATCCAGTCCTCTCTCTCCTTCCCCTCACCCCTTTCCCCTGCCCAGTTTCCATCTCTCCTTAGGGTCACTCAGGGTCTCCTAGGGTCATCCCTTTCAAATTCATCCATAGAGAATTCCACTGAAATCAACCGAATTACAAACAGAGCGCATTTGGTCCCTTGTCTTTTACATGAACATCCACCACGGGCAGCTCCATGTTTCCACATAACAAGTAACAGAATACTGAAATGTTATAGCTGCCAAGAAATGCAGCACAAACAGATTTACATGTTTTTCCCTTTATTTCCATCATTTGACCCTTGCTTTTTAGTCCTAGGAGAAACTAACTATATTTACATGTTTAATCTAGAAGAAATGTTAACTTTTGTTTAGATGGCTGCAGAAACTTTGATCTTTGACTTTGATTTTCACATTTTTTAAAGCAAAACATAATGTATTAATGAAAACATTGAAATTGTTGGTTTTTCAGGCTATTTCCCGTTCATGCTTTTGATTCTTTCAGCCCCTAGTAGATCTTCTTCGGCTTCCCTGAAGTTTTGGATCTTTAGTTCAAAGTCCAAAATATTAACTTGCAATCGAACAGAGTAGGCGCTCAAATCACTCAGCTAGCCCAATTCATTTGAACCCTAGTTGATTCTGAATCAGCACAGAAGCATCTGGCACCAACATGGCCTCAGAGCTCTGTTACCTACTAAAAAATTATAAAGCTCCAAGAATGGAGAGAGGAAATCCAGGAAGCAAGAAATTAAGGATTTTGAGGAAAGAATGTGCATCTAGAAGTACAAGATAAAAACAGCAGAGAAAAAGAAAAAGAAAAATTATTACAAGAAGAACTTGGGATTTGTTTCTTTTAAAAACAAAGTTCTGAATCTATGATATAACTAAGGCTTCACTATGAAAAATAAAAAAAAAACCAGACAAAACCTGAACATTTCCACAACCTGGATCTCATCACTTTTAGATGCAAGCAGATCTTTAATTTTGTTTTAATATGTTGATAGGCATGCAGCTACCTATTCAAACTGTGTCCTGATTGTTAATATATAAAAAATATTTAGCACCTTCATTTTTAACATGTGCACAGACACAAAGCATAGAATCCACCTAAACTTTTATGGACTACATGTAAATAAGTAGTGGGTGATAAACCATCAGAATGGTTTCTGATGTTTTGTCTGCCATTAACCAAAAGAATTTATTTCAAATTGAAAATAAGGAGTCACAAATACTGCAATACTGCAAAAAAGAAAAGAAAAAGATCACACCCAATGTTTCCTATTGTAGATAAACTGAGGTAAGTTACATGAACTGAAAAATGAATATCAAAGAATTTGAAATGGGATTGCGCTCAACTCTCACAAGTGCCCCCTAGATGTGTGCTTGCACATTCCCTCTACCGGTTTGTGGCAGGTCTTTGATGATGCTCAGGTGAAAGGGTTGGGAGAAGGGGGCAGCACTCCCCTGCGACATGCCCCCCCCTACACACAACAGCAGTAGGAAACAGAGCAATGCAACTGGAAACTGGTGGAGCACAGCGGGCTGGGGCTATGTAGCTCTACTTCCCAATTCCAGTGGTGCGTGTGGGGTGGGACCAACCCTGCTGCTAGCCTCAGGCCCCACAGCTAGTCCTCTGGGCCACATCATTCAGGGGAGGGGACTTGAAGGAAGCGCTGAAAGCGGGGCAGGGAGGAAGCAGGGCTGGGGTGGGACAGGGTAGAACACAGGCTTGCTCTTAGGGGAAGGGATGGAGTGCAGGTGGAGCAGGAGGGTTGTCCCAAGACCCACAGACCCCTAGGGACAGCCCTGCTGGGCACATCCTATGCAGGGACCAGCTGCAGGAGGACAGAGATGGCAACTGGAGCCAATAACACTATATACCACAGCTCACAGCTGCCTAGGGCACCATAAAATTTGGAGAAATCTGGTACCCCAGATTTCATGGTACCCTACACAGCTATATATTTTGAGCATTGGTAAGGATGTGGGGAGGAGAAGACCCGATCCTGTCCTCTACACTGGGTCTCAGTCTATGGACCCTATAGATACAACTGTCTGCCATGTCCCTTTAAATAAGCTGTGATGACGCTACAACAATTCCCTGGGCCCCTTTGCTGGGGCTCCATCACATTCTTCATCCTTACCACAGGGCCTTATTCTGATGGAGCTTCAGCAGCCAGCCCAGAGCACCATCCACTCTCTTCCAGTCTAGAAGGGAACACTGTAGCTCTTCTTGTACTACCCTGCTGGTCCCTGATCAGCTGCGTGGAAAGCAACCACTCAGCTTGCATCTGATGAAGCAGGTCTTTGCCCACGAAAGCTCATGCTCCAAAATATCTGTTAGTCTATAAGATGCCACAGGACTTCTTGTTGTTTTTGATTATACAGACTAACACAGCTACCTCTCTGATACTTGGCAGCTTGGAGGGCCTCTCTACTGCCTTCATTTGAGGCTGGATGTGGCACGGCCACAAGATCTCCATCAGGAGAGTTCATGGCCTAACCCACACTGTCACAATCTTGTACATATACATCATCCCTTAAGTAGCACAAATTCACATTATTCCATTTTAATCATATCGCTTTATCTGAAAGTAAAAGCGTTTGCACATTGATCCTAAATGAAATACAAAGGATATTTACGGCTCTAATATTTAATGACCAGTATTTTTTCTTTATCTAAGCTATTCAAAACAGTATATGCCCTTTCTCCTAAATACCCTTACCTTCTCATTATCCCCACCAGTGAACCTGTGATTATCAATGGTTGAGAAGAGAGGGGAGGAAGACAGGTCACGGTGGTGGACGGTTGAAGACTGACATTTCTTCACCACATGGAGTCTTTTTGTGAAGCTGTAGTGAAGTCTAAGGAAGGAGGGGAAAGAGGAGATTAGTAAGATTTGGGGAGAAAAAACTCAATGACGCAACAAAAGCAACACCACCACAGTAAAAAAAAAAAAGTGCCTTCCTCTGTCTAATTTTGTCCAGTTTCACACTCATAAAAAGATTCTGTAGGTACAGGAAAATTTCTGTGCTGGTATCGAAGAGGTACAGCTCAGCTTCTTATAATCAGTCCTGCCAGCTGGGCAGGCAGGGGGAGGGTGAAAGGAGTAGCTGCAGCGGCAAACCCCTTTGGACTGCTGCAGCAGTGCAGCTCCACCACTCAGCACAGCTCTGGGGAAGGAGGCCCCGGGGTACAGTCGGAGTAGTGCTAAGGGCTGCTTGAGCTAGTCCCTGCCCCTTCTGGGGGCATGAGCCAAGCTCCTCTCCCACTGTGCCCCAGGGCCCACTGTGGCTGTCAGCCTCACTGCTTGTATTTAAACTCATTGGATATTGTCTTCATTCATCATTAAGGAAGATCAAAAGCATCTCCTTGAGTGAAGACAAGACTCAAGACCCTTGGGGGGGTAGAAGGAAGAATTGATTTTTTTTTTTAATAAATTCCAAGGCCAGAAGGACTCTTGTGATCACCCATAGGAAGTCAGGCTAAAACAGGTAGAACGCATGCTTGACTTTAATAGCTTTATTAAATTGCTACTCAGATTTCACTTTAACATTTTGGAGATGATCACTAAGAAATTGACAGCTAGTTTATTGCAGCATCTGGTACAATCAAATTTTTGCGTTACAGTCACTCCAATTTCCATCAGACTGTGACAAGGAAGGTACATTAATCTTTGTGGCTCTTGACATACTCAGATCAGTGCATAGAGGTCAGTCGTGAATCTGTTACCACTTTATCCACCTGCAATCTTGAGTGCCCTTGACCATGAGCTGTTACTTAGGTGATACTAATGGCTTGCCTTGAAGTATTTTCTCTCATTCTTTCCAGAAAGATCACAAAAACTAGTGCTGTGCAATGACTATTCCTTCCCAATGCCTCTCAGTCATGAAGTACCATGCCACAATAATCTAGCAAAACAAAAAAACCGTCAAGTAGCACTTTAAAGACTAACAAAATAATTCATTAGGTGAGCTTTCGTGGGACAGACCCACTTCTTCAGATCATAGCCATACAGCGGGCTTTGTTGCAAGGAAAAGTTCCGGGACTGGTGTTCCTGAGGTATAGACTATGGTTGTGGGTGAAAATCCTCATCAGGTTGTGAGGTTGTCTGTAGGAGAGAACAGGCCTGTCACCTAGGGCCTTCTGGAGCATGGCACCCTGATTAAGGATAGGCTGTAGGTCTTTAATAATTGATTGCAGTGGTTTGAGTTGGGGGATGTAGGTAATTACCAGTGGTGCTCTGTTCTTGGCGTTTTTGGGCCTATCTTGGAGTAGCTGGTGTCTGAGTATTTGTCTGGCCCTGTTGATTTGTTTTCTTATTTCTCCTGGTGGGTAATTCAGGTTTATGAATATTCAGTAAAGATCTTGTAGTTTTTGGTCTCTGTCAGTAGGATCAGAGCACATGTGGATTCTCACCCACAACCACAGTCTATACCGCAGGAACACCACTCCTGGAACTTTTCCTTGCAACAAAGCCTGCTGCCAGCTTTGTCCACATATCTATTCTGGAGATATCATCACTGGACCTAACCAGGTTATTCACAAAATCACAGGCATATTCTCATGTTCCTCAGCTAACATCATTTATGCCAACATGTGCCAACAATGCCCAGATACTTTGTATATTGGAAAGAGTTCAAACTCTCTTAGACATAGAGTTAAAGGGCACAAAACAGACATAAAAACACTCCTGATCCACAAACTGGTCAGCCATCATTTTAATGGAGTGGGCCATTCTGTTAATGACTTAAGAGTTTGCGTTTTACTGAAGAGGAATTTTCACAACCCTCTTGAAAGAGAGGCTGCTGAACTCTCTTCTATATTCAAATTTGACACATTAACACGTGGTTTGAACCGGGATGGGAATTTTCCAGGCCATTATAGGGGCTCGTTTGCATACTTGACTTAATCTAATTCTTGACTCCACCCACCCCCCTTCTGCTCCTCTACTCTCTGATTTGCTGACCTTGATAATTTTTTTTTCAATTTATCCACCCTGATTACTATTTTTGGTTCTCTGTGCTTTAAATATTGAGTCTGTTGTGGTATGAAGAAGGGGGTCTGCCCCACAAAAGCTCACATAATAAATGATTTTGTTAGTCTTTAAAGTGCTACTCGACTGCTTTTTTGTTTTGATAGTATATAGACTAGCACAGCTTTCTCTCTGTTACAATAATCTATGTCTTTAACATCCCAAGGCTTAACTATGGCAACATGATCTATTCATAGCTAACACTGAAAGCAATCCAAAAGTTTCATCTTGTACAGAATGTGCCAGGCCATTTTGAGAGAGCAGAATAGAAGTGTATTACCGTATTCTGTGTACAGGGACATAAGAATAACCACTCAACCCAGATTATAATTACTTCTGAATAGCACCCTCTCCCACCCACCCACTTTTTTACATTGCACTACTGTTCTTTTTAAGAGCTAGGAAGAAGATGCAGGGTTCTGGAATGGCAAGAATTATTGCTTGGAATGTTGTACAGCAGTTTGAGTTCAACTGTATGGCATTCATAGAAATTAACTCATTTATTCAGGACGCTCTTGAGATTGTCAGAATTTCATTCTCAACAGCAGATCTCTGGGAAGAATGTGAACTGAGAGAAAACACTGCAGAGTCATCATAGTTAGAGTTCTGGAGGGTCTTTAATAGAACTCCTGTCAGTTTGACAGACCTTGAACTTCTCAAGACAAATTACACATTTTGCATCACTTGGATGCTTAAAACAAGAATACATGTGACCTGTTTTCTGCCATATTGCCATTTAAAACACTATACTGTGCTGTTCGCTTAATTTCAGATTTGCTAAACACTGGGTTTGCTTTCAAAGAATAATCCCATACAGAGTATGTGATACTGGCTCTGAAGCTTGGAAACAAAAGTTAAGAATGTGTGGGTTTTGGCTTCAAATTTGGCCATGCTTTAGTAATCTAGTATACTAAACTGTTTCTTATTACCAGATCATGCAAGTACTCTCCCGTCCCCTCACAAGCCTGATACTTTTCCAACATATCAATAGCAAATGTTCTGTGAAATATGACTCTCCGATGAAGCCCACCCTGACTTTTATTGTGGTTTTTCAAGCCACCAAACTTGAACATCAGATGTATATTTAAACAAAGTTCAGTATCCCAAGTTTGTTTTTCTTCTGTAGAGGGCAGTCTGTTCAATCCCAGTAAGACCAGATTTTAGTTCATTGGGTTTATCAAGTGACATGGGGAGAAGGTGGCTACGTCTACACTAGCCCCAAACTTCGAAATGGCCACGCAAATGGCCATTTTGAAGTTTACTAATGAAGCGCTGAAATGCATATTCAGCGCTTCATTAGCATGCGGGCGGCCACGGCACTTTGAAATTGATGTGCCTCGCCGCCGCGCGGCTCGTCCCCACGGGGCTCCTTTTCGAAAGGTCCCCGCCTACTTCGAAGTCCCCTTATTCCCATCAGCTCATGGGAATAAGGGGACTTCGAAGTAGGTGGGGTCCTTTCGAAAAGGAGCCCCGTGGGGACGAGCCGTGCGGCGGCGAGGTGCGTCAATTTCGAAGTGCCGCTGCCGCCCGCATGCTAATGAAGTGCTGAATATGCATTTCAGTGCTTCATTAGTAAACTTCGAAATGGCCATTTGCGTGGCCATTTCGAAGTTTGGGGCTAGGGTAGACACAGCCGGTGTGTGTCATGTCCCTCTGTGTAATTATTTACTGCACAAAATGGCTTTGAAGGGTTTCATCTTTTAAAACCTGCTTTCCTTTTTAATTTAAGCAAGGTTTGTTATAGGAATCTATTCAAAAGACTTTATTTAGTGAAATAATTTTACAAACAATTCTGAAATGTGGTCTGAAAAAATCTTTGTCTGCTTTATCAGATTATTTGATATTCATATTGTCATGGTGCCCGCAGTCAGGACTGAGACCAATGTTCTCTCTAATTTTTTCTGTCATGTGCAGAATGCATTGTCTTATGTGGCATTTTTTTCAACAAAACCTGCAGAGTGTCCAAATTACCAAGGCATTCCTTTAACAGTAAATCGACAGAACACAGAACTTTTGTCCACAGTCTTATCCTGCTCCCCACAAGGAAGAATGTCTCTGTCAACGGGAAAGGCCTCCAGGGCAGTACACAGCTGCCCCGGGGGACACCCTGTCCACAGCAATCAGTGCTCTATGGTCCCTGCCTCCGGCCATCCTAAAGCTGCAAGGAGCACCAGGAAACCCTGTGGCAGGAAGCTGAGAGTGTGGAAGTAGCAGAGCTACAGAATGCAGTCCCCAACACCCTTGCAGCCACCCTTTTCCAGCCACTATTACATGATCGCAGAGAATCAGGCACCCTCAGATCCCAGGGACCCTCAAGGGAGCAGCCAGAAGGGTTCCAGGACCCACCCTGGGGCACCAGGAGGTGGAACTCTGTCTGGACCGGGCCCAAGGTCCAGGCCCTCTTGGACCTGTGGGCAGAGGAAGAGACCCTCCTTGACCCCAAGGCTAAGTGATGCAGTGCCTCCCATACGCCCAGGTGGCCACCGCACTTGCAGAAAGGGGCCACCCCACCAGCACCATGGAGCAGGTGAGGGTGAAGGTAAAAGAACTTCAGCAGGGCCACACATGGGCTGAAGATCAGGGGCAGGGCCTGCCACCTGCCCATACAATGGGGAGCTGCACCAGCTCCTGGGGGCTGATGACACATTGCCTCCAACCACCCCCGTTGATATGGCACAGGATGCCACTCCCCCTCAGATTCCCCTGGAGCCGGAGCCGCTGGAGGAGGAGGATCAGCACCCCAGGACCCAACCCCTGCAAGAGCTGGAGGCAGACACAGGGTACAAGGCGAGTGGGAGCACCCTCATGATTCTCCTGGAGTCTGTCCCCATAAGGTAGGCCTCCTGCAGGGCATCTCTGGAGCTGGGCAAGGGTCCCCCTGGGAAGCACCTCACATGTCATACACCCAGGGTGTGGGAGGGGTGCAAATGGGGTGTGTTGCGAGCATCGCCCAGCCAGATCAGGAGGGACCTCGTGCTGTGGTCCCAGCATGTGGAACAATGTGCTAGGTAACATATGCCACCCAGACACAGCAGGCAGCCCCCAGGCACTGGCAGCAGCCTGCTTCCAGCCTTGTGGGAGGTTGGACAAGCCCCAGGCCCCAGGGACTGGGGGCTTCCAGCATTTGCTGTCGATAGAAGTGGTCTAGCCACCAGGGCACCGGCCGGACCCCAGATACACTGAGGAGCAAAGCTCCCAGCACACAGGCATACCTACAGGGATGAGGCACCTCCCGCTCCCACAGACTGCGCTGTGAGCTGCAGAGGTGTGGGAGACCCGCAGGGAGGGACAAACTGCTCCCGTCTCACCTGCCACCCATGCGGGGACCTCTCTGGGGCCAGACTTCTCCCATCGCTGCTAGCCCATTCCTGGGAGTGGGGAAGGGATGCAGCAGTCAGTCCAGTCCCTGAGGCACTGCAGAACCCCAGTGCAGCAGGGCCCACTGTGCAAACCATACATGGCTCTGCTCCTGGGACATTCCCATCCCTGGGCCTGGCAGGTGTTGGTTGCTGCTCACGGTGGGGGACAAGGCCTCAGGGGCTATGTTGTCTGAATGACTCACTGTCTCTCCTCCCTGTCTTCCTTACAGCTCGACCTGCACCATCTGAGGGCCAGGCCAGCCCCACCTCACTGCCAGGCTGAGCCAGCCCCACCCCAGCACCAGAGCAAGCCAGCCCTGCACAACTTGCAAGGTGACCAAACCCACCCCCAGCAGCACAGTGCGACCCTCTGTAGGACAATGGAGCTCCTGCAGCAGAAGATGCAGGACAACCAGAAGTGGTGTCATAGGCCTGGGAACAAATGATGTCCCACTTTGATTCTGCCACTGGCGTGTGGCAGGATACGACGGCCTAGCTGCCCACAGCTTCCCCTCCTCACCTCCGCTCCTGTCCATGCCCTTGTACCCCACTGCTCTGCCCCCTCCGGCTATCCTGCAGGGCTTCATTGAGTTCTGGCAGTTGTTAAGGGCCATGCCCACCCCCCTGCCGTGCCCAACCCCCCCCGCTTCTCCTGCTGAGCCAGACCCTACCGCAGCCCCTACCACCTCCATACCGTCCCCTGCTCCCAGTCCCATCCCAGCCACAACGGGGACCCCGAAACTTTGGCAGGAAGGGAACCCAGGGCCGACACTGCTTGGGGTACCTTTCCTTATCGGGTTTGTGGACCCCATCTCCTCCATGGACTGAGCCCCCGCACCCCGTCCCAAGCCCCCACTTCCAAAGCCACCACCCACTCTACATAGTTGATTGTTTTTGCACTTGCCTTTGCTCTAAATAGTTTGTTATTGCATCATTTCTGTTTTGATATCTTCTGACAAAAATGTTTTGTCTACAAATTGCTGTAAACTAGGCATAGCTTGAGTGCTCTTGTAGGTTATATTAGGCTGTTAGATATTTATAATGACAGATGAATTCAGGCATACTATGAGAAAATACAACAAAACTAAAAAGAAACTCATGGGGATATTTAACTGAGATGGCATTTTTTTTAATCCCAAAAGCTTTTGGCAAATGAAAGAAGAGAAAACATTTTAAATGCAGAGAATTTCTTGCTTGTTTCCATGGCAGGTGAAGACTAACATTAGACAAGAATACCTGTGTATTTAAAAGACACTAGAAAGGGGAACCGTTTATTAAAAACAAACAAATCCTCTAGGCATTTTTGCCTTTGAAAAACGAATCTAAAATAACAATTCAAGAACCTGCCTTCCTTTAACATATGCACAAGATTAGGTGGTTGCAAATGGAAATGCTTGAGATTTCATAAAATCTGGGCGGCTTGGTTTTTGGCAGCTTTCATAATGAAGGGGATCAGTATGGCATCTATTTTGTCTTGAAAGATCTCAGAAACATTCAGAAAAATTGATGCACAATGAAGAGCTGGAGAAGGTGAATTCAAAATGAATTGAGTGAGTTAGGATAAAAACCGTGTAATTCTAACACCTCTCTATTACAATGCCACTACATCTGTCTTCCTCTGCTGCACTAGATCAGTTGCTGTGGCTGCATATGGAATGGAAGGGGGCAGAGCTGTGGTCTATGCAGAACCAACCTCGCCTCACCACAACCACATATGTGGGAGGTGGAGTAGCACACCAGCTGTAGTCTCTGACCATAATAGGCCTGAAAACAAGTGATTCTCTAGCTCCTCCTAATGGATCAGTTCAATATCCATACAGAAAATTATACATAATTGATAATATTAGATCTATTTTATGTCACATATAAAGAACAATTCTTATATTTGATGATAATAAACATACCATCCACTGAAGTTACAACTTCTAAAAACAGAATTTTTGTTTTATGATGAGTATTCTGCATACCAAGAATCAATAAATGCATTGTTAGTCTACTGAAAATAACAAAGATCAATACGGTCGAAATCATATCCTGGTTTCTCTCGATTGGCTAAAAAAACAGACTCAAGTTTCTGACTAACAAGCTGAAATTTAACTTAAGACTGTCTCATACGAAAAAACAAAATGCCTTCTTGAAATGTTAATTGAAATGTTTATGACAAATGAGCAAAAGCTGTATACAAGATATGGAGCCCAAGTGAGTGTCCTAGGATGTGCATCATTTTGTGCAATATCTCATATCTTTAAAGAAATACAGCTCATTTCTAAAGGACTTCCCATACTTTCCAGCCAATAAGAATATATTTTAATGGCTACATCTACACGAGTCCCAAACTTCGAAATGGCCACGCAAATGGCCATTTCAAAGTTTACTAATGAAGCACTGAAATGCATATTCAGCGCTTCATTTGCATGCGGGCGGCAGCGGCACTTCGAAATTGACGCGGCTTGCCGCCGCGCTTCTCGTCCAGATGGGGCTCCTTTTCGAAGGACCCCACCTACTTCGAAGTCCCCTTATTCCCATCAGCTCATGGGAATAAGGAGACTTCGAAGTAGGCGGGGTCCTTTCGAAAAGGAGCCCCGTCTGGATGAGATGCGCAGCGGCAAGCCGCGCCAATTTCAAAGTGCCACGGCCACCCGCATGCTAATGAAGTGCTGAATATGTATTTCAGCGCTTCATTAGTAAACTTCGAAATGGCCATTTGCGTGGCCATTTCGAAGTTTGGGGCACGTGTAGACACAGCCAATGAAGCTCTTACTTTCACACACATTATCATAAAACAGCCTGATTATGGACCTGTAACTTCCTAGAATGCTTTTCTTCCCTACCTATGAAGCTATTTTTGCTTCCATAATTTTATTTTTGAATGGATTTCTAGTTCTTTTCCACTTTTACTCTCACTGGCTACGTCTACACGTGAAGCCAACATCGAAATAGCTTATTTCGATGTAGCAACATCAAAATAGGCTATTTCGATGAATAACGTCTACACGTCCTCCAGGGCTGGCAACGTCGATGTTCAACTTCGACGTTGCGCAGCACCACATCGAAATAGGCGCTGCAAGGGAACGTCTACACGCCAAAGTAGCACACATCGAAATAAGGGTGCCAGGCACAGCTGCAGACAGGGTCACAGGGCGAACTCAACAGCAAGCCGCTCCCTTAAAGGGCCCCTCCCAGACACAGTTGCACTAAACAACACAAGATACACAGAGCCGACAACTGGTTGCAGACCCTGTGCCTGCAGCATGGATCCCCAGCTGCAGCAGCAGCAGCCAGAAGCCGTGGGCTAAGGGCTGCTGCCCACGGTGACCATAGAGCCCCGCAGGGGCTGGAGAGAGAGCATCTCTCAACCCCCCAGCTGATGGCCGCCATGGAGGACCCGGCAATTTCGACGTTGCGGGACGTGGATCATCTACACGGTCCCTACTTCGACGTTGAACGTCGAAGTAGGGTGCTATTCTGATCCCCTCATGAGGTTAGTGACTTCGACGTCTCGCTGCCTAAAGTCGAAGTTAACTTCGAAATAGCGCCCGACGCGTGTAGCCGCGACGGGCGCTATTTCGAAGTTAGTGCCGCTACTTCGAAGTAGCGTGCACGTGTAGACACAGCTACTGTGTTCTTCATTCAGTTTTAAGCATACTGAATTAGAAATATGAATTAAAAAGTTTACTACATACATAAAGTTCTCATTGGACCTATGTCTCATCTGTGCCTAGTTCTCAGAGGTAGCTTCACTGCTGCTTAGTCTAATCTAGTACAAGGCAGAAGCATCTTATTTACCTGCACTGAAACAAGGCACTCTTGCTGCATGAGCCAGTGCAGCTTGAAAACAAATGATTGTTGTACAATGCAAGAGGATTGTTTGTATATATTGATATTCCTGATAACTGTAATTGCACGAGAACATATGTCAAAATGCTGAAAAGAGACCAGAGACTCCTTCTGCTTTGTGCAATGTACATAGCTCCTCTGATTTGATGTTTCTGCTTCTTTATCTATATTAAATTACCCTGGACAATTTGAAAAATTAAAAAAAGCCTTTCACTGTGTTATAGTTCCTACTCTGAACGTTGTCCACTGGCCTGCATGCAAGGGACGGCAAAGCCACAAAAACCCAGGAGGCTTTGTCTATGGTATATAGAATCATAGAAGAGTAGGACTGGAAGGGACCTCGAGAGGCCATCGAGTCCAGCCCCCTGCCCTCATGGCAGGACCAAGCACTTTCTAGACCATCCCT
The DNA here is from genome assembly GCF_033958435.1 of Carettochelys insculpta. Lineage (NCBI taxonomy): Eukaryota > Metazoa > Chordata > Testudines > Carettochelyidae > Carettochelys > Carettochelys insculpta. Next base: position 110,124,516 of record NC_134140.1, on the reverse strand, counting down.
GAAAGCCATCTATCTAACCTCTTCTTAAATATCTCTAGTGATGGAGATTCTACCACCTCCCTTGGCAATTCGTTCCAGTGTTTGATCACCCTGACAGTTAGGAACTTTTTCCTAATGTCCAACCTGAACCTCCCCTCCTGCAATTGAAGTTCATTGCCTCTTGTTCTATCCTCTCAGGCAAGGAAGTACAAGTTCCCTCTCTCTGCCTTATGACACCCTTTTAGATACCTGAAGACTGCTATCATGTCCCCCCTCAATCTTCTCTTTTCTAAACTAAACAAGCCCAATTCTTTCAGCCTTTCTTCATAGGTCATGTTCTCTAGACCTTTGATCATTCTTGTTGCTCTCCTCTGGACCCTCTCCAATTTCTCCACATCCTTCCTGAACTGAGGCCTAACCAGCGCAGAGTAGAGTGGGAGAATGACTTCTCGTGTCTTGTTCACAACACACCTGTTAATGCATCCTAGAATCATGTTTGCTTTTTTTGCAACAGCATCACACTGTTGACTCATATTTAGCTTGTGGTCCACTACAACCCCTAGATCCGTTTCTGCTGTACTCATTCCTAGGCTGTCCTTTCCCATTCTGTATGTGTGACATTGATTGTTCCTTCCTAAGTGGAGCACTTTGCATTTGTCCTTATTAAACTTCATCCTGTTTGCCTCAGCCCATTTCTCCAGTTTATCCAGATCCTTTTGAATTATGACCCTATCCTCCAAAGTTGCAACCCCTCCCAGCTTGGTATCATCTGCAAACTTAATAAGTGTACTTTCTATGTCAATATCTAAATCGTTAATGAAGATATTGAACAGAACCAGTCCTAAAACAGACCCCTGTGGAACCCCACTAGTTATACTTTTCCAGCAGGATTGAAAACCATTAACAACTACTCTCTGGGTACAGTTATCCAGCCAGTTGTTCACCCACCTTATAGTAGCCCCATCTAGGTTGTATTTGCGTAGTTTATTGATAAGTTTATTATGTGAGACCATGTCAAATGCTTTACTGAAGTCTAGGTATACCACATCCACCACTTCTCCCTTATCCACAAGGCTCATTATTCTATCAAAGAAAGCTATTAGATTGGTTTGATATGATCTGTTTTAAACAAAACCATGCTGGCTGTTCCCTATCACCTTACCACGTTCCAAATGCTTGCAGATGATTTCTTTAATTACCTGCTCCATTACTTTCCTGGCACACAAGTTAAGCTGACTGGCCTGTAGTTTCCCGGGTTATTCTTGTTCCCCTTTTTATAAATGGGTACTATATTTGCCCTTTTTCAGTCTTCTGGAATCTCTCCCATCTCCCACGATTTTCCAAAAATGATTGCTAAAGGCTCAGATACCTCTTCTATCAGCTCCTTGAGGATTCTAGGATGCATTTCATCAGCCCTGGTGATTTGCAGACATCTAATTTTTCTAAGCAAATTTTAATTTGTTCTTTTCTTATTTCAACTTCTAAACCTACCCCTTTTTCACTAGCATTCTCTGTGTCAGGCATTCCTTCAGATTTCTCAGTGAAGACCGAAACAAAGAAATCATTAAACATCTCTGCCATTTCCAAATTCCCTGTTACTGTTTCTCCCTCCTCACTGACCAATGGCCCTACCCTCTCCTTGGTCTTCCTCTTGTTACCAATGTATTTGTAAAAAGCCTTCTTGTTTCCCTTTATGCTTGTAGCTAGCTTGAGCTCATTTTGTGCCTTAGCCTTTCTAATCTTGCTCCTGCATGCTCGTGTTGTTTGCCTATATTCGTCCTTTGTAATTTGTCCTAGTTTCCATTTCTTATATGATTCCTTTTTTATGTTGAGATCATGCAAGATCTCCTGGTTAAGCCAAGGCAGTCTTTTGCTATGTTTTCTATCTTTCCTACGCAGTGGGATAGCTTGCTTTTGGGCCCTTAATAATGTCCTTTTGAAAAACTGCCAACTCTCCTCAGCCATTTTTCCCCTCAGTTTAGCTTCCCATGGGACCTTACCTACCAGCTGTCTGAGTTTACCAAAATCTGCCTTCCTGAAATCCATTATCTCTATTGTATTGTTTTCCCTTCTACCCTTCCTTAGAATTCTGAACTCTATGATTTCATGATCACTTTCACCCAAGCATCCTTCCACTTTCAAATTCTCAATAATTTCCTCCCTATTTGTTAAAATTAAATCTAGAACAGCTTCCCCCCGGTAGCTTTTTCAACCTTTTGGAATAAAAAGTTGTCTGCAATGCAATCCAAGAATTTATTGGACAGTCTGTCCCCTGCTGTATTAGTTTCCCAACATATACATGGATAGTTGAAGTCCCCCATAACCACCAAATTCTGGGCCCTGGATGATTTTGTTAGCTGTTTAAAGAAAGCCTCATCCACCTCTTCCACCTGGCTAGGGGGCCTGTAGTAGACTCCTAGTAGGACCTCATCCTTGTTTTTTACTCCTCTGAGTCTAGCCCAGAGACTTTCAACCCATCCATCTCCTACGTCCATCTCCACCTCTGTCCAAGTGTGTACATTTTTAATATACAAGGCAACACCTCCTCCCTTCTTTCCTTGTCTGTCCTTCCTAAGCAGGCTGTACCCTTCAATATCAACATTCCAATCATGAGTATTATCCCCACCAAGTTTCTGTGATGCCAACGATACCATAGTTGTATTCATTTATTAGTACTTCCAATTCTTCTTGTTTATTTCCCATACTTCTTGCATTTGTATATAGGCATCTCAGACATTGATTTGGTCTTGCCTCCCAGTTTTGCCCTGGCCCTCTATTTACTTTCCTAGTGTAGCCCATACTCCCTCCCATTTCAAGTTCATCTCCCAGGTACCCATGCTCTCCACTTACCTGCAGGCTTTGCTCCCCTGCCCCCGTCGAACCTAGTTTAAAGCCCTCCTCACTAGGTTAGCCAGCCTGTGTCCAAATATGGTCTTCCCCCTCCTCAAAAGGTGAACGCCATCTCTGCCCAGCAGTTCTTCCCAGAAAAGGATCCCGTGGTCAAAGAAACCAAAGCCTTCCTGGCGACACCATCTACGCAACCAAGCATTTACCTCTAGGATACACCTGTCTCTGCCTGGGCCCCTACCTCTGACAGGCAGGATTGAAGAGAATACCACCTGCGCCCCAAACTCCCTGACCCATGCCCCCAGAGCCCTGAAGTCACTCTTGACCTGCTCAGTATCACACCTCGCAGTATCATTAGTGCCCACATGGATGAGAAGCGAGGGACAGATAATCCTCGACAATGCCTGCATAACATCTTGGATACGGGCCCCCAGCAGGCAGCACACCTCCCGAGATGAAATGTCAGGGCGACAGATGGGCGCCTCCGTCCCCCTCAGAAGAGAGTCTCCAACCACCACTACTCTACTTTTCCTTCTTGCAGGGGTGGCAGTAGACTTCCCAGCCTTCGGGGTACAAGGCTTCTCCTCTTCTGTACAGGGTAATTCTTGGTCTCCTATATCGAGTACAGCATATAGGGGAAGCTTCTTCATTACAACAACCTTTTTGGGAGAATGCAACATTCCAGTTCTACCTCTGGCTAGGTCTGCTATGCCCCTGCCTATTTCAGCCTCCTTTGGATTGTCTTATACTCTGAGAGCACAAAAAGTGACTTTAGCGGTGCCCAGCCACTCTTCTTGGTGTGTAAGCATAGCAGAGAAACGTGTGCCCTCTCTCCCCCAGCACATCCTCCCACATAGCATCCAAACACTACCTCAGTTCTACATTTTTTACTCAGTTTCTCTTTTTTCCTCCACTCTTTTCTAAGGGCAATTGCACAACTCAGGAAGTTTGTTGCTTTCATTGGCTTTTTGGTCAACTGATGCCACATAACCTTCTGTGAGATCATTATTATCTGTTATAATGAGAAGTTTGGTGCCACAAACAGGATGATGAGACTTAAGGTGAGGCACAAACAGGACTTTGAAGGGGCAAAGCTCCTGTTTCTATCAAAACTTATCTAGCAATCAACACAGAGAGATTGAGAAAGGGCAGCAAATATGATATCTAAGGACAGAGATGAATTGACTCTACAGTGATGAATTTACAAAGTTTTTCCATATTTTTTAAACTAGAGAGGGGCCTCCAGAATAGTTAGGATGACCCAGTTCATCTTATTATAAAATAATCTTAATCTCAAGGTTCATCTCGTAATTTAAATCACCTCAGTCTTAATGGGTTGGACAACTTGGGATCTTCTTACCTAGTCTGAGACCATCTGTACCTTAAACACATTCACAAATCTCTGCAATGTCAGAAACATACAAGTGCTAGAGGGTTATGAAAAATTATTGTCCCTGACTCACAAGAGGGAGAACTCAGAGTTGAAATGGAAGAATGTTAGTGTGCCATAAATGTGTGTGTCTGCACCTGGTCAGATTTAGAAAATGTTGTTCATATGTTTCCTGATTTGAAACCCATGGTTAGTACTAGTACCCAGAAATGTAAGAATCTCCACCCCACACATTGCGGCTTCTCTGCTATAAACAAAGCTGGGCAATGTCAATATTATGTTAGAAACTAGATTTCTTTTTCATGAACAAAATATATGTGAACCTTCTAACCCCTTAGATGAAAGTTCCGGCATCCTTTTTTCTGATGCCGCTATCATTTTGGAAGGCAGCTGGGCTACACACCCATGTGTGCCTGCACAGCAGGGGATGGCAAAATGCAGCTCAGTAGAACCACACACGTGGTGCACCCCACCCCGCCACTCCGCGCCTATGTGACTCCAGCTGGGAGCAGCACAGTTCCTGGGGTCCCAGCGTGGCTTCTGCAGCTCCACCCAGGAACTGAGCAGCTCCTGCTGCCCAGGCACTTGCAGCCTAGCGTGATGCTCGCACAGCTCCAGCAGCCCAGTGTGCCTCTAGTTGGAGCAGCCCCAGTTCAGTAACTTGCCAGCATTCACTTGGGGGGAGGGAGGAGGCCTGGGGTACCTGGCTCTGGGGAAGGGCATTCAGTTGAGGGGGGGCTGGGGGGCCTATTTCTGGGGAAGGGCATTGATTTAGAGCTGGGAGGGGGCCTGGGGATGCCTGGTTCTGGGAGTGCCTGGCTCTTGGGGAGGGGGGGAAGGCATTCATTTAGAGTGGGGAGGGGAAGCTAAGGGAGCCTGTTTCCTGCAGGGAGGTGAGAAACAGGAGGCTGGAGAGGACCTGGAGCTGGGGTGAAGTGAGAAATGTGAACGTAGGGCAGGTACAGAGGTAGGGGGAAGCAGGTGGCTGGGGCAGGCCCATAGATAGGGGATAGTGAGAAAAAGACCACAGTGCTCCGCCAATCCTTACTGAAGGGACAATCTCATGTACCTTCTATTCGAGTCCTGGGAAATGTGGAGCACTTCCTATACCTTGGAAGTTATCTTTCCTCTAAAGTCAACATTGAAGAGGAAATCCAGCACTGTCAGAGGTGTGGAAGCTCTCCTTTTTCCTGCCTGAGAGAAAGAGAACTGGGACATCTATCCCAAGACAAAGCTCCTTGTATATTGTGCAGTGATTGCTCCAATGTTACTCTAAACTTGTGAAACCTGGACAACAAACAAGCATCATTTGAAGGCACTTAAACAATATCATCAGTGCTGACTCAGGATAATCCTAAATATCTCCTGGAAGGATAGGCACACGAACACTGGCATCCTGGAAGAGTCAAACATGACCAGCATTGAAGCCATTATCATTAACCAAAAACTTCACTGGACTGATCACATGGTTTGGATATCTGATCAGCACCTCCCAAAACAGACTCTGTTTTCCGGGTTGTAAGAAAGACAGTGGAGCACTGGGGGCTAGCAGAAGCAATATAAGGACATGCTAAAGGCACACATAAAAAAGCACAGCATCAGTGCCAACACTTGGGAGAACCTCGCCTAAGACCATTTCCAGTGGAAAATGGTAATCCGTGAGGGGTGCTGCAATTTGAGAGGTCCCACCTCAGTGCAGACAAGGAGAGGCAGAGAAGAAGAAAAGAGCATTAAAAATTGCCCCGTGCCACTCCAACAGCTACCAACGTCTGCCCTTTCTATGATAAGATCTGCAGCTCCAGAATCAGGCTGATCAACCATCAATAGACTCACAAATAGGAGGCTGGCATGAAGATGTCCTACTCGTTATCAAGTGACCAACAAGGTAGACACTGAGAGAGTGTCCTTCCTCTTGGTGAAAAGTAAAAACAGGCAATTCTTCTACACCATGTGTGTATGTTTCTATATATATTTCTGGTTGAGTTTGTTGAAATATACCACCCACTCACCCTCCAAAAAACATCAATTTCTTTCAGAGTTCAAATGTCAAAAAATTAACCAAATCCAGATGGGTTTTTAAAACAATTTCCATAGCCTGTCTCAGGCTTACCAATGTGTCAGGGCTGACAATACTGAAAGCTGGGAAACTTGGTCCAGAACTTGCACCCAACTTGCCACAGAGCACATGAGGTCATGGATATGAAACTCATTTCATCAGGATAAAATGTAAAACCCACCTGGTAGCAGGCTTTGCCCTGGGCTGGCAGGCCTAATGATCAGGCCCAGCCAAACTGTCTCTGAGCCTGGAGTCTGCTCTTCCGGGCAGTCTGGAGGCCCGGCAGGCAATACGTAGTTCATTGCCCTCAGAGTGCTTTGGAACTGCTCAGTGGGCTTGCCTTCTTACAACCAATCTCTCCCCCATGCTCCTCCCACAAGATTGCCAGAGCTCTCTTTTAAGCAGGTCCTCCATAGACAGCCTGAGACTGAAAGCCTTCTTGGTCCAACACCGTTCTACAACCCCTTTTATCTTAGTGTGCACTCTGTAAACCTCACCAAATACATACCTAAATAAGTCCCCTCTCCCCAGCAAAACCAGCACAGCCATGATGCTGCTTGTTTATCTAACCTGCACAACAGGATGCAGGAGATATCTATTTTGAAGGGGTTTTAAGTGTCTGATTGATTCATTTGTCTAGCTGTCTGATGATGAGTCCACTAAGGGGCAGTCTTGCAACCCCCAATAACTACTGGCCTGAAGTCTCAGCTCTTAACAGCTGTTACTCCATCTGAACTGCAGTAGAGATGTTCATGTGGTGAAATTCTTATCTAAGCTGCGTCTACACGTGCACGCTACTTCGAAGTAGCGGCACCAACTTCGAAATAGCACCCGTCGCGTCTACACGCGTCGGGCGCTATTTCGAAGTTAACTTCGACGTTAGGCGGCGAGACGTCGAAGTCGCTAACCTCATGAGGAGATAGGAATAGCGCCCTACTTCGATATTCAACGTCGAAGTAGGGACCGTGTAGACGATCCGCGTCCCGCAACGTCGAAATTGCCGGGTCCTCCATGGCGGCCATCAGCTGGGGGGTTGAGAGATGCTCTCTCTCCAGCCCCTGCGGGGCTCTATGGTCACCGTGGGCAGCAGCCCTTAGCCCAGGGCTTCTGGCTGCTTCTGCGGCAGCTGGGGATCTATGTTGCAGGCACAGGGTCTGCAACCAGTTGTCAGCTCTGTGTATCTTGTGTTGTTTAGTGCAACTGTGTCTGGGAGGGGCCCTTTAAGGGAGCGGCTTGCTGTTGAGTCCGCCCTGTGACCCTGTCTGCAGCTGTGCCTGGCATCCCTATTTCAATGTGTGCTACTTTGACGTGTAGACGTTCCCTCGCTGCGCCTATTTCGATGTTGGGCTGAGCAACGTCGAAGTTGAACATCGACGTTGCTGGCCCTGGAGGACGTGTAGACGTTATTCATCGAAATAGACTATTTCGATGTCGCAACATCGAAATAAGCTATTTCGATGTTGGCTGCACGTGTAGACGTAGCCCTAGTCTGCTAATGTCATTTTCACTCTTTTTTGCTCATTACACCATTAATCCCTCTATTGGATATACATAAAACTCCTCATCTTCACCACCAATGCATAACACCCCATTTACGTTTATTTCTCTTTCACTTCTTCATAGGATGACCATCCATCCCAGTTTTAGAGGGACAGTCCCATATTTGGGAGGCCAAGATGGCGTCCCGATTTATTGTGTCAAAGGGGCTAATTGCCCAGTATTTCCTGCGGCTGCTGTCCGATTTTCCCAGCTTCCCCCAGCTGGGGGAGCCAGACCAGGACTTGGCTACCCCACCCCCAGCTTCCTCCCACTGCAGGAGCCAAGAGCTGGACCCTCGAAGTAGCGCGGCTGCCTCCCTGCTTCCCCCAACCGAGGGAGCTGGACCTGGCTGTGGCTACCCCACCCCCACCTTCCCTCCACCGGGGGAGCCAGAACCCAGACCCGCACAGTATCTCGGATGCTCCCCAGCTTCCCCCAGTTCCCCCACCACGGCACAGCTGGCCCCCAACTTCCCCCTGCTGGGGGAGCTGGGAGCCAGACCTGCACCATGGCTGCTCTGCCCCAGCTTCCCTTGGGTGGGGGAGCCTGGAGCCAGACCCATGCTGTGGCTGCCCCTGCTCAGCTTTCCTGTAATGGGGGAGCTGGGAGCCAGACCTGCGCCGTGGCTGCCCCACCCCAGCTTCCCTCAGCTGAGGGAGCCGGAGCAGCAGCACAGTGGCCCCCCAGCTGGTGAAAGCTGGGATCTTCCCCGGGATGGTGACAGCCCCCACAGGCAGCCACCTCCTGACTCCCAAATAGGGTGACCACCCATCCCATTTTGGCCAGGACAGCATCATTGCTGTTGTCCCATATTTGGGTGGGGGAGATACGGCCACCCTACTTCTTCAGCATTCTCCAAACTTCTCACCTTAGTGTTCATTGTGTCTCCTCTCTTCACGCCCTCTATCGTGATGCCTGGAATAATCCCACTGTTCTTACCTGCCAACTGCCCTCTTCTCCTTCAAGTCCCTGCTTTTAAAAGCACACCTTTTCGGGAAGTCAGTTCTCCCATCTTCTATATGCTGGTTAACCCAAGATCTGGTGTTCTTGAATTGTCATCCCATGAGTTTGCCTTGTATTATTTAGACTAGGGACTTCTCTCTTGGAGCAATGGAGAAGTGTGACCTGGACTGTGACTGGCAGAGTGACCATTAAGTTCCTGCCCAGCTTCTGAGGACTAACTTGCAGCTAATCAGCCTTACTCCTAAATTCTCTGGGGCAGAAAATTTGTTTTAACTATCCTGTGTAAGTTGCATTCTAAGTCTTGCAAACACGTAAACCTTTAATAGTATTAATGAAACCCTGTTTTTGAGAAGTTCATGGGGATAATTGACATCAAAGCCTTGATTTTCTGGATATCCCAAACATTTATGTGGTAAAGATCTCTGATCACTAAAAAAGCTGGCAGTGGACAACAGGGATGGATCATTCAATGAAGTGCTCTGTTCTGTTCATTCTGTCTGAAGCATCAGGCACTGACCACTGTCAGAAGACAGGATACTTGGCTTGAGGGACCCAGTTCCTAAGCACGTGTCTGTGCATGTGTGTGTGTGTGTGTGTGTGTGTGTGTATTTACACACTTTGAAAATTTCCTTTGGAGATTTTCTTTTTATAGAACAGGTATTTTTGTAAAGTTAGTTCTCAAAAGCTAAACATTTGTTGAGCTGTTTTCAATTATAATATTAATAATCCAACTGTTCAAAGCCAAGACGTCTAATTTACAACAGGACTTGTTAATTTACAGCACTGAATTTGTAATGTTTAAGTAAACACTGCACTTCTGGATGACAGATAGCTAAACAATTAAATAAAACTTCAGAAACAAACTCTACTCCTAGAGCTTTCAAAGAGCTCCCAGGGCTGTAAAAACAAAACAGCATTCAGCTGCTCAGCCATCACTTAAGTTATGGACTGCTAATGTGGGGGGAAACCAAGAGCTTAAAATTCCGCCTTCATAAATTTTTTCGTAATTTCAAACTTAAAAGGAAAATGCTGCCTTTGTCTCCCACCTCCCCCAGAAGCGAGGAGGAGGAGAAAATTTCTGAAGCTAGCAAACTGATTTTCATCATGTAGTCACAAACACAAACCTCAATGCTTTCTCCATATCAAATCTTTCTAAGGGCCAGTTCAGTCAAGAACAACCTGCCTATGTGCTGTCCTTCCATAAAGTGACTGCTAAACCTTCTGAAGGTTTCTTTCCCCAACAACGCAAACCCAAGCCTCCTTCTCCAGAGAACAAGAAGCTTCTGTGAACTACTCTGTGGGTTGCTTTTCCCTCAAACAATTCACCTAACATGCCACTTACCAAACCCCCTAAAGATGTAGGGGGTCAGAAAAGAAGGAATACAGGAGATTATTCAGACATACCAAAATTGTGAAAAAATAAAACCCTAACTGAAATATTTTGTCTGAAAGCCAGGATATTTCATCTGAAAAATTAAAAGATTTTGGCTGGTAACCTTTTCTATTTTCAAATGTTTGGTTCACAATCCATTTCAGAAGCTGGCAGCCTCTCTCCTGGCTTCTCAGGAACCACAGTTCTGAAAATCTCAAACTTTACCAGGAGTAATTGTGCAATCTGGGGGCCATCTCAGCCTGAAAGCCCCAGACCAGCACAGAATGCAGAAACGGTATTTAAAATCTAATTTTCAAAAGGTAGAAGGTATTATGGAAGGACCCACATGTTTGAGTTATATTCAAAGGAGCTGAGATGGATGGGTTCATTAAGGAGCTCCAATTATGCTTAAGGGTATTAACATGAGAGTTATACCATCAAAGGCGTGTTATGGAAAGCTGGGAGTCTGAACTGGCTTCACATGTGAGTTTTGCAAGAGCATCCAGAATTTTGGGCTGATTATATTATAATAGTGTATAAAACTTTCTAATACCAGGTATCCTTGGTGAAGAGGAAAATTATGAAATTAGGCAAAATTCAAGTTTAGAATAAAAGGACCACTGCTTCACATATCTGTCATGAGGCCAAATCCTGAACATTCCTTTTTTAATGCAAAAATCCCACTGATGTCAATGGGATTTTGCCTAAGGAAAGGTTTTAGTAAAGGCTTCAGCTCATGTATTATTACTGGAAAAAATGCCATTGCCATTAAGAAAAGTCTGGGGATAGATTCCAGCAAGTAAATTCTGTCTTTGGTCTCATGAATCTGTTATATTTTCTCTCATGTTTTGGACTGAAGGGGGAAACTGTTCCTCTTCAGAGCTATACTGCAACAAAGTCCCAGATTTACATCCAGTCTAGCAAGGGATTTAGGCATATGCTTACCTTAAAGCAAACAAGAAGTCCCATTAAATTATGGGGTTAAAAGTAAGTTTGCATGTAAGCACCTCGGTGAAGTAGGGGCATGCTGATATTGCCCCTTGGAAGTCCTTTAGAATTCTAGAATCTTTAAAATGGGTTCCTGTTGCAAACCTATGACAAAGATAAATGTGTCTGCATCAAGTCCTAAGTGATGCCATCTACACTGTTGCATGGTTACATATACTGAAAAGCCATCGCTCGTGCTGCAGTACTTACCTTCATTAAAATTGTCAATATTTATTGATCGTGAGCATGACACAACTAAAGGCACCCTAGTTATTTCTTATTTTATATATTTTATACAAATATACACACACACTTCTCAGAGACAGACTCCATGGAAGCAGAAGGATCTAGAATTGTCCTAAAACCAGGGTGACCATCCACCCTGTATTAGGTGGGATAGTCCCATATTTGGGACACCAAAAAGGCGTCCATACTTACTTTTTAAAAGGGACTCACTGTCCTATATTTGGGTCCCACCCCACCCCACTTTGGGGAAGTGGGGCAGCATGGGTGGCTGCCACATCCCTGCCGCTTCCCTGGGGGAGGGCTGGCGGCTGCTGCTTCCCCAGGGTTCCCAGGGAGCAATGGCAGCTGCTGATTCCCTGGGGCTCCCAGGGAGCTCTGGTGGCTGAGGCTTTCCCGTGCATCCAGGGGCAGGCTGGTGGCTGCAGCTTCCCTGGAGCTGCCAGGTGGGCCAGTGGCTGCCCCCTCCTTCTCGGCTTCCCGGGGCTTGATGGAGCTGGGAGAAGCCACCCCACCCTATCCCATATCTCTCTGTCTCATATAAACTACTGGGCACAAACAAACACAGGAACTGATTCCTATAAATAGAAGTGTCAGTGCATGGTAAGTGTTAATAAAGCTAGATAGGAAGAGTGAGACTTTTATTCCAGGAGTAGGAAAGGAAGGACAGGCCAAGGAGGGAGGATCCTGGGAAGGAAAGGAGAACTAAAGTAATTATTAGACTATCACCCGTGCCAGAAGCGTCATCATTGATGTCGGAGCCACTGTCAGTGCCATTTGCACCAGAGGAGTCAAGATGGTAGTGCAGGGTGGTGACGGGACTATTCCCAAACCTGCTGAGGTCAGTGTTGCTAAAGGGAGTATACATGTGACCAAGGGCACCAATACCACCCTGGAACACAACCATAGGCTGCTATGTTGCCTTTGATGGAAAGCCCAGGAACTCCAAAAGGTTCATTTTGCTGGGAGCTACCCTTGCTCAGGTCATGGTGTCAGGTAAGAGTGCTGGGTCTGAGTTGATGTGGACCATCTGTTCCTACTCCCCTAGGACTGAGAAGAGCTGGACTCTGAGGGGCCTGACAAAGATGACCACAAAGGAATGGTACTTCTTTGAGTGAATGATAAGTGCCCTTGAATCAACGTAACTGCTGGGTCTGTTCTTGTGACAAGGAATCAGATCAGTGGGCCATCATAGCAGGCTTTCACCTTGAAGGAGTCTGGGAGCAATCAGTGCCAACAACCTGTCCCATCTAGGAGGAGAGAATGATGCCATTTGGTGAAGGAGTTCTTGGGCCGCCTTGAGTAACTCCAGTGTCAAAGGGAGGGACAGCTCACAGGTCAACTTGATCTAAACTCAACTGGCCTTCCACACGGGCAAGACTCAATGCCAGAACTCGCATGGCCCAACTCAGGTTGGCTAGCTCCTTAAGCCTACCAGTGCGAAGACCTCTCTGACCACCTCTTCTTTGAACAGCAGTCATGACTGTGAATGGTGCCTTCATGTGATCTGTAAGTGGAACTGTGATGGTGCTGTGAACAGACTGCTAAATGCACTTGTCCAAACAAGAAGTTCCAGATAACAGTCACTGGTGATAAGAAGGAACTGAGAGTGGTGTAGGTTGGCAAGGCTCTATATTGGGCACCATGAAGGTGCAGATCTAGGGGGTTCCCAGACTGACCTGACAAATGCTGCTAAGAGAAAAGTCTTCCAGCTTCCAAGCGGTTTACTAGAATCAATATGAACAAGCACTTGAAGAAGACCCAGGGCTTTGCAATGGCATATAATTGATATGAAGAAGTCTCTCTTTAGCTAGACGATAATAGTTAAGAAGCTCAGGATTACCAGTAAGAATGTGATAGTACAACAAGGCTTTAAGATTATTTTTTTTAAAAAAGGAAACAGGAAAGCAATGTGCACAGTTAAAAAGAACATACCTAAAACTAGCACCCAACTGATACATGACATTTGCTTTATTTTTATTATTATTCATGGTGGAAAACCACAATCTGTCTTCATATCCCAGTTGTTTTTCACTCCTACCTGTCCCAAAGTCATCCGAAAGATCCAAGCATTGGCTTAGGGTTAGGAACAGATTATTCGACAAGCTATGATGCCACTGACAGAAATGTGAGGAGTCCCAGCATGAAAGTGGGGCATGAAGTAAATTCCATTCCTACTTCCCACAGGGAGCAGAGATTCCATCTCTCAGCTTCTCTTTCCATTTGTCCTGTCCTCTAATGACCACAGGATATCCTGTCAGAATCCACAGTCAACATTCCTCTGCGGTTTCAAAGACATATTAATAAATTCCTAGTTTGGCATTCCGGGGAAAAATATTCCAGGGAGGTACAATCATCTCTTTTGGCTTTCTCTAAATGAAAATTCTTGATTGAAGACACGAGTAACACACTGGCTTGGGAATGCAAGGACATTTCCGAACATTTCAGAACATGAACTTAGCTTGATTTCTTTAGATTGATATTTGAATCCTGCTATGACCTTCATGCTGGTGAACTGCTGCACCCATGGGGTGTCCAATAGAATTCCATGTGCATCTGCATGGGCACAGAGTATGCCTACACAGAGCCAGTATGCTTAAAGCCGAACTCTTACTTTAGTACATCACTCGATGAGAACTAGAGGCTTCCATGCTTTGTGAGACTGTGCTGCCATGAGACATTAACTTAGGATAAAATATTTCAGCCTGCCCATTTTCCAGTAATACAAAATGCCTTCCATACGACAATGGATAATTTTGCATATAAAATACTGGACATAGACTCCTGTTCAACACTGATTGCTAAATGGGCATGGGAGTTGATCCAGCCTCGGAGAACTGTGCTGCAATATACCTTAGTCTTCAATGTCACTAAACATGCTGAACTCTATCTAGAAGAGTTCCCTGACTCAAAGGGGAGCCAACAAAAGAACATATGCAACATAATAAATACATACTGGGTAACAAAATTCATTCATTCAGCTGTTCATACAATAATTATAATTATTTTCCTTTAATGCATAAATTTATGCAGCACCACTTAAAGGTCTCAAATCACATCCAGATATATGGGTAAAATCTGGCCTAATATGAAGCATTTGTCCATGGATCTAATAGGACTGCAACTATGATCCATTTCCACTTGAGCTAATGGGAGTTTTGCCATTGCGTGGAGTGTGTGAATATCACTTGTTGGAATAAAATGATCCTGGGAATTGAACTATAAAGTGCACTAATAAATCATTTTGTTAGTTTGTAAAGTGCTACATTTCTGCTGTTTTGTTTAGTTAAAAATTCTGTGGTGCATTTTGGTGTACTAAGATTCCACACAGCATGCCAGCTTGCTATACTAACTTGCTATGGAGACACATCCTTTGGTTTGGAGAAGGTGGAAGTGTTAATATGGTTGCAAATCTTATGATGAAGTTCTTAGGAAACATCACAGCCCTGTGTTATGGCAATAGAAACTTTTCTTTTAGTTTATAATTGTACATGTGTCCTGAAAGGGCTCCAAGGGCATTCACTATAAATATAAGTTATAAATAGTTACATCAAACCAACAACAAAAGGAACCCACTCAAATCTACTAGATCTCCACATTCAGGCTACATCTATACTAGAAGCGTCTTTAATAGCAACAGAGAGGTAGCCGTGTTAGTCAGTACTCCAACAAAACAAACCAACAGAAATGTAGCACTTTAAAGACTAACAAAATGATTTATTCGGTGATGAGCTTTCGTGGGACAGTGCCACTTCATCAGATCAAGTTCATTTCCAATACAGACTTACATTTATAAGTACAGATGATCCAAAAAAAAATTGCAATAAAAACTGACAAATCAAATTGACAGGGCCAGATGAATACCCAGAAGCCATCTAGCTCAAGATAGGCCCAAGAAGACTAACATCAGAACACCATTTGTCATCATCTATAGCCCCCAGTTCAAACGCCTGCAATGCATCATTAAAAATCTACAATATATTCTGGATCAGGATGCTTCACTCCAGAAGGCTCTATGTGACAGGCCTGTCCTTTCCTATAGACAGCCTCCTAACCCGAGAAAGATTCTCACCAGCAATCTGCATACTTGGCTCAGTCTAATTCTTGATCTTCCCCCCCACCCCTCCACTCTCTGATTTGCTCACCTTGATTATCTTTTTCTGATTTGTCCTCCTTGCTTACTGTTTGTGGTTCTCTGTGTCTTAAATATTGAGTCTGTTCTGGTCTGCTTATGGTCTGAAGAAGTGGGTCTGTCCCATGAAAGCTCACCTAATAAACTATTTTGCTAGTCTTTAAAGTGCTACTTGACTGCTTTTTGTTTTGATAGTGCATAGACTAGCACGGCTTACTCTCTGTTACTAGTCTACACCACAGTAATACTAATCCTGGAACTTTTCCTTGCAACAAACCCCACTGCCAACTTTATCCACATATTTATTCTGGGGATACCATCACTGGACCTAATCGTGTTAGTTACAAGGTCAAAGGCACATTCTGGTGCACTTCCAGCAACATCATTATGTGCCAACAATGCCCTGACACTTTGTACATTGGGCAGACTGGGCAAAATCTTCGCCAAAGAATAAATGGACACAGAGCAGACATCACAAAACTCAATACACACAAGCCTGTCAGTGAGCACTTCAATGGAGTGGGCCATTTTGTTAAAGACCTGAGAATTTGTGTCCTGGAACACAGAGAATTTAACAGCAGATGAGAGAGAGAAATTTGTGAGTTAAGAGTACATATTCAGATTCCACACATTAACAATGTGGCATGAACAGAGACGTCAACTACCTCATGCATTACAAGGACTGCTTCCCTTCCTTTGATGCTCACAATTATCTCAGACAAAACAATTAATTATTATTGCATTTTTTTTCTTCTTTTTTTTTTTTGGTCCTCTATACTTATAGATACCAGTCCATATGGGAAAAGAAATTGATCTGATGGGTCTGTCCCACAAAATTAATCATTGAGCAAATCATTTCTGCAACTTTGGTTTACTAGAAGCATCTGTTGACAGAAGTCACTGTCGTCAGAGAAATTTCAACAGCCCCTCTGTTGACAGAGTGCTGCTACGCACAACTTGCTCTGTCGGCAGAGAACTGTCAGACTGCAGTGCCCGCTGGTGACAGAAAGTGGAATGGCAGCTCTGCAAAGAGGGCTGCCCCACAACTGGAAGCCCTCTCTGTCAACAGAACTGTCTACACTGCACTTCTGTCAACAGTGCTATGTCAACAGATTGTTATGCCTCAAATTTTTGAGGGATAATGCTGTTGAGGTAAATGCAGAGTTCCATCGAGACTCTGTTGACAGAATGCTTTAAGTGTGCAGATGCTCCCTGAGTTATGTCGATAGAAGGCCCCTTCTGTCGACAAAACTCTCTAGCGTAGACCCAGCCTTTCTGTCTTACTATCTTTTCCTTTCTTAATGATTCCCAACATTGTGCTAGCTTTTTTGGCTGCCTCTGCACACTGAGTGGATGTCTTTAGAGAACTATCCATGACTCCAAGATCTCTTTCTTGAGTGGTAACAGCTAAGTCAGACCCCATCATTTTATATGTATCATCATCATCATCAATAACTGTGGGCTCAGCACCCGTTGGTGTTTGATGCCTCTCTCACTATTTCCTTCCATCTTTCCCTATCCAGTGCAGAGTGGCTTAGTTTCTGTAGACTAGATCTGCACCAATCTATTATATCATCTACCCATTCTCTGTGGGGTCTGCCTCTCCTATTCGAAACGTTGGGATTATATCTTCCAGAGTGCAGTACTTTGCATTTATCAACATTGAATTTCGTCTGCCATTTTGTTGCCCAATTACCCAATTTATTAAGATCCTTTTGTAGCTCTTCACTGTCTGCTTGGGACTTAACTATTTGGAGTAGTTTTGTATCATCTGCAAATTTTGCCCCCTCAGTATTTATCCCTTTTTTCAGATCATTTATAAATATGTTGAATAGGACTGGTCCCAGTACAGACCCCTGAGGGGACACCACTATTTACTTCTCTCCATTCTGAAAACTGACCATTTATTCCTACCCTTTGTTTCTTATCTTTTAACCAGTTACCAATCCAAGAGAGGACCTTCTCACTTATCCCATGACAGTTAACTTTGCTTCAGAGCCTTTTGTGTTACACCTTGTCAAAGGCTTTCTGAAAATCTAAGTACACTATATCCACAGGATCCCCCTTGTCCACATGCTTATTGACCCTTTTAAAAAACATTGCCTCTCCTCTTATGGGTTCCAGGACTAGCTGCTCCAAGAAGCAGTTATTTAGGGTGTCAAGAAACTTCACCTCAGCTTCCCCTCCTGAGGTGATCTGTACCCAGTCTGTATGGGGATAGTTGAAACTCCCCATTATTATTGAACTTTTTATTTTGATAGCCTCCCTCATCTCCCTGAGCATTTCATGTTCACTATCACAATCCTGGCCAGGTGGTCAGTAATATAACTGTATCATTATTTTTTTATTATTGAAGCAGGGGATTACTATCCAGAGAGATTATACGGTACAGTTTGGTTCATTTATGATTTTTCCTTCATTTGATTTTAGACTTTCTTTAGTATATAGTGCCACACACACACACACACACACACACCGCCCAGCACAACCTGTTCTGTGCTCCTGATAAATTTTGTACCCTGGTATTACTGTGTCTCATTGATTATCCTCATTCCACCAAGTTTCTGTGATACCTATTACACTGATATCTTCATTTCCTACAAGGCACTCTTGCTCACCCATCTTATTATTTAGACTTTTAGCATTTGTATATAAGCACTTTAAGAACTCGTCACTCTTTAGCTGTCTGCCATTACATGATGTGATTGAAAGGGACTCTGTTATACTTGACCGTTCCTCATCAGATACTACTTGTGTTTTACCATGTTTCATCCCCTCCTCCTTACTAGGACTAAGAGATCCTGCCCTAGGGGATGCCACTGTCCGAACCACGTGCGCCTCTGCACCTGTCGGCTTTCCCCCAGCCCTTAGTTTAAAACCTGCTCTACAACCTTTTTAATTTTAAGTGCCAGCAATCTGGTTACATTTTGGTTTAGGTGGAGCCCAAAAGCTCCTGCTTTCCGAAAAGTTTCCCAAGTTCCTTATAAATCTAAATCCCTCCCTCCTACACCATTGTCTCATCCATACATCGAGACCCTGCAGTTCTGCCTGTCTAACTGGCCCTAACAGGAAGCATTTCATAGAACGTTAACGGTCCTGGACTTCAATCTCCCACCTAGCAGCCTAAATTTGGCCTCCAGGATCTCTCTCCTATCCTTCCCTATGTCATTGGTACCAACATGTAGCACGACCACCAGCTCTACCCCAGTACTACACATAAGTCTATCTAGAGGTCTCGAGAGATCTGCAACCCTTGCACCAGGCAAGTCACCATGAGGTTCTCCCAGGCATCACAAACCCAGCTATCTATACTCCTAATGATTGAATCGCCCATAACTAAAATATGTCTCCTCCTAATAATTGGGGTTCCCTCCCCTGCAGAGGTACCCTCAGTGTGAGAGGATACTCTTGACATTAACCGGAAGGAGTGTCCCGTCTACAGGATCACTTCCCTCTGTTCCATAGATGTTCTCCTTACCTGGGACTTTCATCCTCCTCAACAGCACTGAGGCTGTCAGACTGGAGGTAGGAACATGCTACTATGACCTGAAAAGTCTCATTTATGTACATCTCTGTCTCTCTCGGCTCCTCCAGTTCCACCACCCAGGCCTCCAAAGCATGTACACGGTCTCTGAGGGCCAGGAGTTCCTTGCACTGGATGCACACATGGGCCACCCGCCCAGAGGGCAGGTAATCATATATGCTGCACTGGGTGCAATAAACTGGATACCCCCCACCCTGTTGCTGGGTTTCTGCCTGCATTGCTTTACTAAATCTGAAGTGGGTCCCTTGGATTAAGTTAGGTTGTTATTGGCTTTAAATTTGAGTTGGATGATTTAATGCTAGATCCCCACCACACTTCCCCTCTAAACTCTCTCACAAAACTCCCCTGTTAGCTGCTCCTGTTCGCTAACTTCTCTGGTCGCTTAGGGGCAGGCTTTATAAAGCCCTGCCCTGCCTGAGTAGCCCCGCTCTCCCTCCCGCCCCTCATTAAGGGCTGCTAGGCTCAGCACACAGTCCTCCAAACAAACAAACAGACCGACCACACGGCATCTTTCAGGCAGGCAGCAAGCACACTACAACACAAACACACACACTTCAGACAACAAACTTACTCCAAGGGTCACGTAATCACTTGTCCTTCACCTGGAGGACTCCCTCACAAAAAGCCCGTTAGCTGCTCCTGTTCACTAGCTTAAAAACTCTAATTTAACCACTGGAGCTAATAGGAGCAACAAAGAGTCATACCTTCCTTATAGGATGAGTGTGTACAGGAACTGTTTAGGCGATTCCATTCTTTAGGTCAGTCCCTACATAAGGTTCCCGTGCATATTTCTGTGGTTACAGTTTTGTTATCCATTAAATAAATTCTGGCATTATGAACAAATGCAGTTAGACCGTAGGTAAGGATGGGTTAATCAGAATTATATGAATGGAAATAACAAACTATTCATTCAACTAATGCTACAAACTTGCATTAGGAAGAGAGTGCCAAACTTTTGACATTCAGAGCCCCAAAGAGATTTTCAACAAAAATTAAGGGTAGGATGGATTCCTATTTTATCCAAACAGTTGATCCATTTCTACTTACTACCCTACTTGCATTGGCTAGAACTGGCTAAGGCAAACAGTGCAACATGACAGTCTTCTGCTGAGATCTAACAAATCAAGAGAGGTGATGAGACAACAAAAAAAACCACTGAGCTCAACTGCTAATATTTTTATTACAAGTGTGAACTATGAATAAATTAAATGCATATTACAATAGAATGTATAATTTCATTTTCTGAGTGCTCAAAAGCACAAAGGGAATAAACTTCCCGGGCTTTTGAGTCTCCTGATAATCATTACTTTAGTCCCAGTTTAATTTCTCACAATAGTGTTAAGAAATGCATTAGAATTGTCACTTTTCACCTTTTACTCATTAGCTTTCATCAAATGGCTCAGACAACTCAAACCAAATGTTGGCATGATTCACATATTAACTAATGCAAGGGAGATCTAAGGACATTCTCCTTATAAGATTTTGCAACTAATTAAAATTGATTCAATATGTTATTTAAGATGGAAGAGGAAAGGATTTATTTTTATATATAAAGTATCTTTGGGTTTTGAAATTAAAGCAAATACAAATATCCCACTTTGATTTCAAAAAAAGATTGTGGGCCAAATTTAAAAACAACTTTAGCCAGTCTTCTAAATTTGTCAGTAAATGTTCTGGATTGTTTTTAAAAAGGCTCCCACACCCTACCAAATGCAAATAGTCAGGAAATTTCTGTGTAAAACTGGCACTTTAATATTTAGCATATCTGTTTTATGCATATCTTCTAATCATATCATCTTATGTTACTGACAACAGCTAGTTCAGAGACACACAGTACTACTAGGAACCAAGGCTATGTCTACACTACAGTGATCTGTCGATAGAAGTTACTGTTGGAAGATATCTTCCGACAAAACTTCTGTCAACAGATTGCAGCCACAAATGAAAGTGGATCACTCTGTCAATCTGCTCTGTTGACAGAGAGTCCCTTGGTTGTCCGGCCACTCTCTCAGCAGAACGACCTACCCAAAGCAAAGCAGACAGGGCTGGTTGATGACCTAGAAGCCTCTCTGTCAACTGAGGACTCCCCAGAGCATCCACATGACTTTTTGTCAACAGATTCTGCCAAGAAATGTGTTTTGAATTGTGGGGGAGAGGCAGAAGGCTATCGAGAAAAATGCTGCGTTTTTAGTGTGGACGCTCTGTGAGTTTAAGGACAAAACCGGGGTCTTGTTAACAAAAACTTTCTAGTGTAGATATAGCTTAAGTGTTTTACTAACTTTAGCTCTGAAGGGTAAATACAGGTATACAAACAAAAGAAAACTGAATTCTGATTCAGAATTCTGAATAAAGCAGTGCAAATTTTTAGAAAGAAAGGCCCAAGGTGCACATGCAAAAATACATGTACAATTTCACATCTAAATAGGTGTGCACATGCCCCAAAAATGTGAGGAATAGGCAAAAAAAAACTTGACAGGGTATGTTAAATGCTAGTTTTAGTGAAAAATGCTTAACTTAGTGTTCACATAAACCAAAGGGGGATTCTCCCTATGAAATATTACAAATTATATCACCATGTACAAAATGGACATTAATAAGTGCTTACTAGCTTATACTATGAAACTAATGGTAAATAAGCTACGAAAATGACTCTTTGGTTAAAGCTACAGTCTCTAGTGTTCCATGGTCAGACATACAAATAAAACATTTCAGTTTCCTTTTTGGGAATCCCCATACCGAAATTACCAGAATTGGAACTTTAAGATACTTAAGTTTTGCACAGATTTCCGGCAAAACATTTTAATTAAAACCAACAGACATGAAAGTCAAGAAATTACAGACTATTTTCAATTACCAACTAAGTGAGTCTCTAAGGATAGTGCGTTCCCAGTCTAGCTTACACACACAGTCAGTCTAAATCCTCTTTAAGGATAAGTCAGTATCAAATGAGATGACTGCCACCCCAATTTTTTTCCTTCAAAATGCACTCATGGAACTGAATCTCATGTTTCCCAACAAAATATTATCACTCTAATCTTTCTAGAATCATTGCTGATTTCTATCAACATTTACAGAATGAATTCAACAAGAATAAGGTCAGGTATACAATAGAGGAGAAAGTCAATGGAAGACATGCAACTCCAGCTACATGAATTTCACAGCTGGAGACGGTGTGGCTTACATTGATTTTATGCACCATCTCTGCAACAGGAGATCAATGGGAGAAACTCTCCCATTGACCTTCCTTACTCCTCATGGCTGCAAGGAGTACAGGAATCCATGGGGACACCTTCAGCATTCATTTTAGCACTTTTTTACTAGACTCACTAAATCAAACCCAAAAAGACTGCTCCTCTGGAATGAAAAACAAGCCCTTTATTATACTCCAATACATTTGCTAGAGCTTCAGTACTTATCCTGTTGACTTAGCATGCAGCTCTCTGAGGCCACACATTCCACTTTTATGGAATTTGTGGGTCTAAGAAGAGATACTTTTTATACAAGCACTCCTTTCATGGTCAGGCAGATCAAAAGTCCAGAATGACCAGACACCCTGCCTTATCTTTCCAAACAGCTAATTAAGGAGATAGGAAAAAGCAGAAGGAAGAGACAAAAGAAACACCTCTTTTAACTCCCTCCCAGAATTTAGAAGGAGTAGGAAATCGGGTGGGAGAGAGAGTTTGGAACACACCGCTACAAAATAGTCATAGCACAATTTTCTAATATTATGTACATTAAATTTTAGGCATTTCAAAGGCATTTGTCCCTTTGATATCTGCATTCTGGTGCTTAAGACTCAAACAGCATGAGACAATATTGAGTTGTTGCTAATGTAACATCACATCACCAATCAGGATAGGATCATATGTTGTGACAACATCATAATGGGACTCCAATTTGATGACATGGATTTCCAGCTTTTCAAGAGAAGAATCACATGATAGGAAGATCAAGGTTCACCTTGGTTGCATCAGAGAGAATGTTACTCTGTCAAAGCAATGCCAGAAGGTTTGAGCTATCAAACTATCAAAATCTTACCACAGGCTAAATTAATTAAACTTTAACATTTCAGCTGATTTAACAACTTCATCTGATTTCTTTAAGAGTTCATTTTTTACTGCCAGACTATAAGATTTAATGCACTTGTATTTGTGTACAGTAAACACTGACACCCAGTGGGAGGTTAGATGAATCACAGATATGTAGTTTTACAGACTCCCAAGAAATATATCAAGTTGATCCCAAGTTAAAGATGATGAACCTCAGCTGGTCAGATGAACAAATCTGTATTTGTAACCACTCAATGGAACATTAGTAGCACTAAGGATGTTCTATTAATATTTCTACCATGCCAAGTCAGTTCAACTAGCACCTAGTGAAAATCAGATATAAATATTTGATTTGGCCTCCACAGGGGAAAGAAATCTCAAAGACAGTAAGGATGGCCTAGATATCTGCATGTTGAAATCTTCATTCTGGAATCTGAATGATGATATTTCAATTTGCCCCACATGAATCTTGTGCATCAAAACCAAGTTACCTGACTGAGTTCATTTCCATAATGTGGTACTATCTTGTTTACAGACATATAAGTGGTATAGCTAGCGCTTACAGATTAGCACACGCATTTTTAATGGATTTCTATCTCAGTGCTTAGAGCAACTCCTTTTGCTGTCCTAGGGCACAATTTACGAGATGCTGTATTCCCTCAATCTCTCCTGATGACAATGGAAGTTGAGGGATTTAACTGCATCTAGGACAGGAACCTTTATTTACTTACGTAACAAAAGGGTGGGTGCATGTGTGAGAGAGATACTTTCAGCATTCCCATAACACTTTCCATTGTCATATACCTCTCCCCTGAAGCATCACAAATCATTTTTGTCTTGTTCACTTAAGCACTTCTAGCTCAGCATTCCAGATGTCAAAGATGTGGGAAGTTTCAAATTTTAAAATATTGGTTCTTGTTTATCACTAGTTATCATAGGAGGCTACCCTTTTAGAAGGGTAGCTGCTTCAGATAGGCAAAATGGCTCCAACTCAGAAAAATAGTTGTCATGCTATTGTTTGATTTAAATTTAACAGACCTATCAGAACTCATTTCCCTATGTAGATATTTTTGTAAAAACTAAATACACTAAACATTTTAAATGGTAAGGCTGGACTTCCAGACTTTGAAAATTTCTTGTAGCTCTATTCTTAATCCTTTCAAGTTTTTCAACACTTAAATATACTTAATATTCAGTGATTAGAAGCTGAAACTCAGACTAAATATAAGATGCCAATTTTTAAACTGTGAGGTTAACCAACACAAACTACTGATCTAAGAGTATGATGGATTCTTCATAATCTAAAATCTTTAAATCAAGATTGGATATCTTCTTAAAAGATATGGTCAAGGTCAACAAGTGCTAAGGATTAAATGCAAGAATTACAGGTAGAAATTTTACAATCTGTGTTACATGAAAAATAAAACTAGATAGCCACGGCAGCTTCATTCTGGCCTCAAAATTCATGAATACAGATATCTATTCACCGTTCTCAGTGTCTTAAATGGGGCAACTCAGATGCTTAGAATCAAGCCTCTGTTTAAATATTTTGCTGAGTCATAACCCAAACCAAAATCCGTATGGACCCACCAATTTCTGGTGCCTGACCGGATAAAGCTGAACAAAGTGGAAGTTAAAGATCTAGCAGTATATTTCAAGAAAAGCAGAGAATAATCCTAATGTTGTTACAACATCCTCTCTCTCTCTCTCTCTCTCTCTCTCTGTGGTCTCTCATATGTTGATCTTTTTCAGAGCTATGATTGATTACAGACTCTTATCAGAATCCACAGTAATGCTGCACTTCAAATTACTTTAAAAGGAAAAAGTGCAATATAAATTTAAATTCTAATTCTATTTACTGATTGTTTCCAGTACTGTGGTGCTAAGTCTACATCAGCTGCATTCTAGTCAGCACCCAAACAATATTAGGTAGAAGACCAAATAGTTTTTATCCTAGTGCACCATCAGTGATGGTTTCACAAACAAGATACACCTGATCATGGACAAGTTACAGTTTCAAAATTTGTACAGTGTTGCTTCTAGTCTCACTCTTTTTCTTATTTCCAAGAATGGAAAGCACTTTTGTCTTGCAACTTAAATCCTCCATCAAGGGGTTAAAGTACTGTAGAGAAGCTTTCACAAGTTGTCTGCACTGCCATGAACTTCACCCATAGGGAGTAATACAGTGTCAGGGCTGGATTCCAAGTTACAGAATTTGTATTTTAACTCAGTTCTTATTGCTAGGTTCTTCATCATTCTGAACATGTTTTTTTTTCCTGCATAGAGTACAATATATGGAATTAGCTAACCTTTCAGCATAGGACACAATGATTTTATGATAACACGTAAAATAGGGAACTATTAATTGCTTGCTATACATCACCACATCTGGGAAAAGTCTGTTCTTTCCAATACCACAAAGACATTACACAACATGCTTAGTTTCCACAGTGAGAATCACACACCCCACTCTACAATGTTTAAAAAAAGGTGAAAACCACTTTTTTATACATAGTTCTGCCTCCAATTTTTGTGACATTATAAATGGCCATTATACAGTACGGAAAAAACCCAGGCGTCAGCAGTCCAAGATTTAATTAGGTTGTTTAAAGTGAAATCAAGAATCAACTAACTTCTTTAAAAATAAGAAGTTTCTGTTCTTTATTGGAAGTCTAACTGTAGTACTTCTCAGCTCTTTCATAGACAATAATTTTATAATCTGAGAAATTAAAATTGCTTGAATCTGAATTTGAATACTTCCAAAATCCAGCTATGCCAGGACATGATTGACAAAGTGGTTCCTTTTCATTCAGTTCAAAATTAATTTTTCCATTGCCATTCTTACCACTTCTCAGGGTTTGCCGCACAATATGCTTTTATGTGTTGCTTTTTCTGTAGGCACATGAGGTTTGATTGTCCCTGGATTTTGCACCACCAAGAGCAACTGCTAGTATATAAAGGGGTGCATTGTGATTTAGGGTACATACACTACAGGGAAGATCAACCCTTTTGTGGTTGATCTTCCAGAGTTTGATTTAGTGTCGTCAACAGGCTAAATTGAACTGATAGGGTGCCCCCATGAACTGAATACTCCTGCCTACTAGGAGTAAGGGACCTCTCTTAGTGGAGATGGTGCAGAAGTTCAGATTAAGGCACAGTGACTTTAGCTACATAATTGACATAGCTGAAATAGCATAGCTCAATTTAATCTTCCCCTGTAGTGTTGGTCTGCCCTTCACTACTTCTTCTGTTGCTCTGACCAGTATGAGAGGTGGGATTGCTTTATTGCAGCCATCCACAGAACTTCTCAATGAAAAAGAAGTGGGCTTGTAATCCTTCCCTGAAAGAAAGGAGCAATGTGGGTATGATGATAGGGAGTGGGTTTTAAGGGACTGTTGGATGGAAAGAGCTGTGATATCTGGGGACTGGTTCTGACCTTAAGATAGATTAGAGAAATACCAAGGCTGTTCTAAAGTATGCCAGTTAACAAAGCCCTCAAAGGGCTACTATGTAAATTCTGGAGTGCTGGAGCACAGTTAGTTATCCTACCCACCCTCCTGTCTTAACTTCTTCCCCAGAAGTGGTATAGTGGTTTTTTGAAAAATGGGCAAACTAACCTAAACTCTATATTCTTCAAATCAGAAGTAGATAAACGCTTGACTATACCATTCCCCAGTCATGTAGAACTGGCTATCGTAGTTCTGTGTCCAGTCGGGAATGCCAGAAAGGGAACGTGCACCCTCCTACTTTGGGCAGCTAAATGCCATGTTAAACCACTCCACTACTTCACTCATCTTGGACGGCTACTTCTATTAGCTCTTCTCAGGGATATTCTTTACATAGGTCATTTTGGCTATCACAGATGAAGAGCACGAAATTTGAACTTAAATGCAAAAGCAATTAAGAGTGGTCAGATTCCTGGGTTATATAAAGATGTGTTTTAAAATCTATATTTTCTAGATACTGACACTGTTTAGCAACAGGAACTAAAGAAAAAGTGATGAAAGTGCCAAAACTTAAAAATTGGGAGTATGTTCAAATGTTTCCTCTGAAAAAAAGGAAATTCTTTACTAAAGAGTAATTGAAAATTCAGTTTACTCATGGGTTATGTCTACATGGCATGCTGCTGCCAGCAGGGTCATGAAAGTGCGGGCAGTCAACGATGCAAATTGTGGCTCATTTGCATAGCAGAGTGCCTCATTTACATAGTTGCATGAGATCGCTGTCCCAGCAGAGCCTTCTGTCATCACAAAACAAGCCATGTAGGCGAGGTACAGTTGACCAAAACCCCCCTTGTCAAAAGCCCTTTATTCCTGAAAAAAATGAGGGATAAGGGGCTGTCGACAAGAGGGGTTTTGGTTTACAGAATCCCATCTACACAGCTTGTTTTGTGACAACAGAAGCCTCTGCTGGGACAGCAATCAGACATGACTATGTAAAAGAGAGTCCATTTGCATTGTCGAGTCCCCTTATTTGCACGACCCTGCCAGCAGCAGCACACCATGTACACAAAGTGGGAGCTATTTTTTGTCATCAAAATATGAAACAGAAGAATGCTAGTTCTGTTTTAAAGTTGCTTTGAGGCAGGCACTTTGTTGGGGTCACTGCTGACACCTCAGTAAAGTGTCACACACTAGATACATATTGGCACACGTGGGGTGTGGCAACACGAGCCCCTTTCTTTGAAGGGGGCCTGCTAAGCAGGCAGGTCAGAGGAAGCTAATGAGGTGCTGCGATGGGAGTAAGACAACTTCGAAGTTCGGTGCATACTTCAAAGCACCCACGGCTACACTGCCTGATTCAATGTTCCCATGCTGCTTGTTATGCTAATGAAGTGCTGCATATGCTTTGCAGCACCTCATTAGTCACCTCCAACCTGCCTGCTTAGCATGCCCCTTCAAAGAATGGGGCTAGTGTAGATGTTCCCATGGAGTTATGGCCAAGTTGAATTTTTGTATTTAAAGCATGAATTCATCCTCTTTTCATTAATTATATGTGCACATGTGTAATCTGTATCTGGTTCACGTGCACATGGATGATTCAACTTATTTTTTTTTCCTCCTGTGGGGCTTGGTCCAAATCCCATTACGTCAGGCCCAAACACAAGCACCAGAGACAGTCTGACTTCTGGAATTATGTGTCAAGTGGTTTCCAAGGTGAACAAAAATCAAGTATTTTTAGAGATCACAGAGCCTTCTGAACCTTTTGGAAAGCCTTTGAACTTCCATTAAGTGGTGGTCTGGTTAATGTTTAAGTATGAAGAAGGCGGGTGAGGGGAAGCTGGTTAAAGTGAGCCAATGTTAATACAACCTCATTCCAACACCTCAGCACTTCAATCACATAACCTTGAAAGCTGCTATAGACAATTATTGAATTAGACATTTAAACAGATGTCTAACAGAAAAAAAGCAAGCGCAGATAAGCTATTCTTTCTCTAGGCTCCAGGAATGATGCAGCCTTGCAGCAAAGCAATTGTGTGTATGAAACTGCCTAGTGTAAATGTTAAAAACTCTTCATGGAAAGACTTTTCAAATCCTGCCTGAAAGGCCTTTGGAGTGGAAAACTCCTGGCTAAATATTTCTTGGTTTTGCCTTGGTCTGGGAAAAGAGATATGATTTCTTTATTAAAAATACCAGAAATTGAGCCACTGACAGCAGAGTAACCTGCCATATCCCTTTGGTATCAGTAGAACAGACGTCAATTGTCAGTCTTATCAGAAGCAACTAGTCCATGAGTATTACTGGCGCCTACTGAATTCTATCTATGGACATAATAGAAAACATCTGTTCTGTTACTTAACAGAAAATTAATAGATTAAATCAAAGTTTTCTTTCCTCCTTTCTTCTGCCCATTAGAAGAATAGTTTCTCCCCCAGCCCTCATTTTTCTTCTCTTTCAACTAATGACATGGTTCTGCTGGTAAGCCAACTGCTGGAATAATATAAAGCTTTCTATGATTCTGTCTGGGCTTACCTGGAGAAATGTCTCTATACCCTAATATAAAGCAAACAGAGAGCTATTTGAGACACATTTAGTGAGAGTTCGATCAAGCTATAGCCAGTATCTGGACTGAAGATAGAGAGCCCATTTAAAAATAAAATTCAAAATTGAACAAATTTTGAATAACGCTTATTAAAAAAACTAATAAGATGAAAATGATTCAGTGCTTTTCTTTCCAATCTATAACTTATGTTATAAAGACAAGTAATATTAACGAAAATACCCATTTTCCTTCTAATGCATTTCACCAGTCGTTATCATATCAAGAAGATGGTTGCAGGACACTTAGCTGGGGCATCAAAATCAAAGTGTATCTGGCAATCATTTATGAATGTATAAACTGAGTTATATTTCCAAATATTGCATCACTTTCTCTGTGACATTTATTTGCCTTGGGCCAGTACTTGCAAATTTGTTCAATGTAACACCATGCATAACTATGTATGAAAAGTGAAACCCTATGTATGAAAACTATGTATGAAAAGTGATTTTAAATTCCCTTCTCCTATTCAGTTCAGCTAGCAGACATCCAGTGACAGTTTTGAGAGGAAGTGGGAGATTTAAATCGGACTGGTCAAAAATGAAGGGAGGATTGAGAAAGTTGTATTAAACACTTATCTTCTTTTTCATTAACATGGATAACATTTTTCCTTTTAATTTGGAAGTTCACAAAATTTCTAACAACTCTAGATTTAAGTCTGCATAAATGTGTAGAGATGAAAATCAGCATTTTAGCAAATCAGGAAATAGCTCCAGATATTTAACTTTAGCATGAAAATTAAAAGCAAATGGCTACATTTGTCAAGTTTGTGATTTCTGCTGTTAACTCTCCCCACTCCCAAAAATGAATGAGATTTCACATTACAATAAAAGGTCACTTATCCAACACGCAGGAAACTGGGGATGCCGGATAATAAAGCTTTTACTGTAGTTATGTCATGCTGTGAAGTCAAAATTTGGTACAGAACCAATGAGTACTTTGTGTGCAACAAGTAGATGGACATATATGCAGAGGACAGGAATACCTTTGGCTAGAGCTGAAATTATTTTAAAGACCAACATCTGCTGCAAGAATTTATGTGTACTACTATGATAAATGCATGGAAAGAAAATATGTAAGAGAATCTGGGAAGGATATTACCATATCCTGATGTTCATGGTAAGGATTTTTAGCAAAGAACATTAACAGTTGTTTGAACTAGACCCCAAGAATTACATTAGTGTAGGTAATTATACTAGCAGTGCACTACAGAGTGGTATGGACTGACATAAAACACAAGACTGTAAGGATAACAGTACACTCTGAATCCACATAAAATGTTTTGGACCAATTCCTTCCCTTTGCTGAATTCATTTATCATTGACTTGACAAACCCTGGGAGCAGCAGAGCATAATTTGTCCCAATGACTTCAAAATGCCCAATCTATAACTATATGATTGCATCTTTTGAATGGTTCCAGTATTCTAAAAACATAGAGTTAAATGAAGGAATGGAGTCTTGACTGGGGAAAGGAAAGATAATACTAGAAACATCAGAGTGTGGTTTAGAGAGTGAGTGAGAGAGAGACAGAGAGAGAGAGAAGGTAACATAGTGATAATATCCTAAAAGTAGAGCAGATGAAAAAAACACATAGATGTAGCCTAGAAAACAGACAACTGGGCCACAAGAGAAAATGCACAGAGGCTTTTGAAGAGAGAGGTCAGGATACTGAAGAACATTTAACAAATAAACCAAGATACAATGTCCATACAAGAGAAGTATAAAATTTGATACAAAGTTCTAATGAGAATTAGAGAAACAGTCTTTAAAAATGCATTTTGAATGCATTCAGTGCCATTTTTCATGCTTTTACAGTGGAGACACCTCCTTTTTTACCTATTAAGACAAGGATGGCTCACTTGTTACTGAACAAAAACAATAAGAAAGAGAAAGACAACATGCATAAAGAAAATAGAATTTCAGACCTATCTAAACACTAAGATCAAATATGCAAAATCCATTGGTAGTTCACTATGTCATTATGGGAAAAAATGTTAAACATCTGTGTTTTCCATAGCATTCCTCTTAAACTGCATAACAGCTCATATATTGTAATGCTGTTGTAGATAGGATAATCCATCTCTTGTAATCTCATCTAGGTTTTCAGGATTAGATTAACCTTGCTTTAATCCTGTGGGCAAAAGGGTGGGAAGGGAGGGATTTCACAGCCACACTAAAGAAAACATAGTCTGTCCCACTGTGCCCAATAAAATTACTCTCCAACAGTTCCTACATTTTTAATATGCATTACTATCCAGCCAAGATCTGGCATACCCAGCCTCATAGTGATCCTCAACAGCAGAAAACTATGAAGTCTTGGTCACATGAGAAAAATGGGTGACAAACATCTTCCCAAAGAAATCCTCTTCGGTGAACTGTCATGTGGGTTGAGAACAAGAAGACCACCAAAGCTAATATTCAAGGATACATGCAAAAAAGCCATGAAAAAATTCAACATGGATCCAAAATCCTGGAAATCTACACCTTCAGATTGAAATAGCTGGCAACAATTGCTATGCCAGGGCACATCATCCTTTGATAGTATATGTGCAAGCCATGCAAGAGAACTTAGAAGGAAAAACTCTCAGACTCAAGAATTTGGAAATAGACTTTCATGTGGTTACTGCAATCAACCATGCAAATCCAATATTGGATGGATAAGCCATGAGAGAAAGCTGCGGACACAAATACTCCCCATAGATCTTCACAACGCCAATGCTAACCACCGTCTCTCGAGACGAAAAGGGGTCATAGTGTATGCTATTCAGCCACAATACAGAAGTGGTGCAGAAGAGAAGAACATATGATTCCCAACAGCCCATCCAAAAATCTACTAAAAATATTGCCTGTCCAGAATCCCTATGTATGTACAGGGTTCTATAAGATACATTTTTTCATTACACTAAATTAATAGCACTATAAACAGGTAAGTGGTACATGAGTAGTCATAAGCATAGGAAAAGAATAACTGATATTTTTGGAAAAATGTGTATATGGGTAGTTTGTGAAATGTCTAGGAATACAACAGAGTCCCTACTTAGGGTCTTAAGCATATGTTTAACTGAGCACATGCTTTTAAGGACCATGTTCAAATAGGATCAAGTTCTGTATTCCAAATGATTGTGCTTGAGGTTCCTTTGTTTTTGAAAAAAAAACCTTATCAAATGATTAGCTCTGTGATTCCAGGATGTAGCAAAAGGCAGCATCCAAATGTGTAAGGACAGGAGAATAGACTGATTTAAAAAGTATTTGTCTAAATAATGGGTCTGAATATGTAAACCCAGAGACCCACAGTACACTGAGCTGAAGAGAATGCTTTCAAAAATCTGCAATGGGTAGTTTAGTTTAAACCACCATAAGAAGAGAAGATAATAACAACATGAAACCTGGGACTTCTCTGAAACTACTCTCTCGAAAATAGCAATATTTTTGGAAACTATTTAAAAAAGTGCAGCCATTTGGCCATGTTATTTAGTCCATGCAAATAACTTCAGAGAAATGCATGTGTATACTCCTGAGTTTATAAAGTTCTTTTGTGTTCAACAAAATGTGGCTGTTGCAACCTGAGGTTCATGATGTGTTACAGCTTTTCTTTCCATTTTTGTTTGCCATGTCTATTACAATCGTCATTATCTCTTTACTATTATTTCATTTTACCAGCCAATATAGTGGTTTTCAACAAGTGGTACGCGTAGTCCAGGAGTACACACAGGGCTTCCAGGGAGTACATCAACTCATCTAGATATTTCCCTAGTTTTACAAAAAGCTACGTAAAAATCACTAGCGATCTTGGTTCAAACTAAAATTTCATACAGACAATAATTTGTTTATACTGATCTATATTCACATACTCGGAAATTATAGTACAATGTTTATATTCCAATTGATTTAGTTTGTAGTTCTATGGTAAAAATGAGAAACTAAACAATGTCTCAGTCATAGTATGCTGGGACACTGCAGTGAGGTACAATACTCCCCCAATTCTGAGGCAGAAGAAGCCTGTCAGAGACCTTGGTGGGTGGGCCCAGAGTACCTGTGCCCCACCCCACATCTAACAGCACATGGGACTGGCTGGAAGTGCCAGGGGCGGAGCCTGAAGCTCATTAAGGCTACGTCTACACGTGCACCCAACTTCGAAATAGCTTATTTCGATGTTGCGACATCGAAATAGACTATTTCGATGAATAACGTCTACACGTCCTCCAGGGCTGGCAACGTCGATGTTCAACTTCGACGTTGCTCAGCCCAACATCGAAATAGGCACAGCGAGGGAACGTCTACACGCCAAAGTAGCACACATCGAAATAAGGGAGCCAGGCACAGCTGCAGACAGGGTCACGGGGCGGACTCAACAGCAAGTCGCTCCCTTAAAGGGCCCCTCCCAGACACACTTTCATTAAACAGTGCAAGATACACAGAGCCAACAACTAGTTGCAGACCCTGTATATGCAGCACGGACCCCCAGCTGCAGCAGCAGCAGCCAGAAGCCCTGGGCTAAGGGCTGCTGCCCACGGTGACCACAGAGCCCCGCAAGGGCTGGAGAGAGAGTATCTCTCAACCCCCCAGCTGATGGCCGCCATGGAGGACCCCGCTATTTCGATGTTGCGGGACGCGGATCGTCTACACGTCCCTACTTCGATGTTGAACGTCGAAGTAGGGCGCTATTCCCATCCCCTCATGGGGTTAGCGACTTCGACGTCTCGCCGCCTAATGTCGATTTCAACTTCGAAATAGCGCCCAACACGTGTAGACGTGACGGGCGCTATTTCGAAGTTACTGCCGCTACTTCGAAGTAGCGTGCACGTGTAGACGCAGCCTAAAAGGCCAGCCTCCAAGCTGAGAGTAGGCTTCTGGCCAGGCTTCTGCAAGCAGGAGCCAAAAGGCCCATGCCAGACTGCCAGACGGGCCAGACTGGCCCGCCAGCTGTGTGGACCTACCCCCAGAGCTGCTGCCAGGCCTGCCACTGGCCCACTATCTAGAGTTCCCAGAGCTACCTGGGCCCTCAGGCCCACTGCAAGCCCCGTACCTCGGGAACCACATCTGGCCCAAACCCGTGAGCCCACACACTGCCAGCTACCCTGAGACCTCAGACCTGACTAAGCCTAAGGTCTGCCTCCAGTCCACTACCCTAATGATGTGGAAATGCCTGACTGGCCAGACCTGCCAGCAGCTATGTACCTGGAGGACATCTGTCTACCTGATCTCACAGAGGACTCGGAATGGGAACCTGTGCCAAATGGAGGTAGAGATAGGAAGTGGCCTGGGGGACACTCCGCCAGAGCCCATGCTGGTGTTTCATGGTCTGGATCTCCACAGACCAGTTTCTGGCAGGAGCTGTTGTTCGTGCCATGGGCTGGGGCACAGTGGAATGGGTGGGCTTGCGCCCCCATGCCCCTCCCCCTGGGGAGGTAGTCCCTTGCCTCTCCCAAACCACACTGCCTTGGTGGTGCGCTTACTGCTACCCTGATTCAGGGATGATGTTGATATACTGTTTGCACTGCCTAGCCCTGCTAAAAGTGAGCTGGGCTTTGTTTACTGCTGCGCCACCCTGCCCCAGGGCCAAGGCTCCTAAACTGTATTGCTCAGCCCTGCTGCAAGGTACTTAGCTCATTAATTGTTGCCTCACCCTGTTCCAGGGCCAGGGCTTCAGCAGCTCGGCCCTGCTGTAAGATGGTGGACTTGCCAGCCCATGGGACTTTAGTGGTGTGCCATGACCATTCCTGCCCCCAAAAAGGCAAACCCCCAGGCACTGACATCTGAAGACTCTTTTAATTTTTATATCTGATTTTGTAAGCAAGCAGTTTTTAAGTGAGGTGTAACCTGGGGCCGTACAAGATAGTACAGACTCCTGGAAGTGGTACTATAGTCTACATTATAAAGATTAAGAGCCACTGATGTAGAGGTTCTCTTTCTGCAGCAGCAAACCAGATTACTTCTGCATGAAGATGGAATCTGGTGGCACATGAGGACACGACAGGGATAGAAGAGCAGCTATCCAAAATTACTTTATAGGCCATCTCAGAAAGAAAAGAATTCAACTTCCTGAAAATATACTAATTTGTACTTATCTAGATTACTGTAAATCAACACAATCTCACAGTCTACAGTAACAAAGTCAGCAGCTAAATCTAACAGTTACAGCACAGACCTGTGATGATCCATTGGCAGGAAGTGTCTCTCAAGCTCCACGAGAAGTACAGTCTGTGTGAGTTATGCAAACCTGACAAGGGTCAAGGAATTCTAAGGTATCCAAATGTTGAGGAAGTTGTTTTGCCTCTTCCTCCTTCTCTGTAATTGCCTCATCCTTCTCTGTCACCAAAAAACGTAACACAGTATGAGAGATTGGGGAAATATTAGACAAGTTATTAGCTTCAAAGGATGGTTTTGAGCAGAGACCAAACTAAAGTATGTCCTTAAAGCTAACTGGGACATTGCTCCTCATCAAACAGGCATTGGCAATCTTCATGAGAAAAAGTGATCTAGAACTTTTCCTTTTCTCTTTACATGGTGTAAATCCTCAAGAAATCATTGTGCTGCCATCAGTAAGGTTCTACATGAAACCAGCTACCTGCTATCAAGCATCTTTCTACTTGCTTCCTCTGTGAAGGATTCATCTACAGGTCGTCCGTGAATCAGGCTGAATTGTGACGGCTACATCGAGAGTGGGAGGGGGAACTGTTCACTGGGACAACTGCTGAGGAAAAGAAGTACTATTAAACCTTCTTGGATTAGTCACATAGTTTAGGAGGACTTCTTACATACAAGATAAAACAGAAGACAGGTACCATTTATTAAATTGTTCCTTGGTACACTTAGATTGTGGTTATAATTGCAGAATTAGGGGTCTTGCCTTTAAGTAAATCACCTGTGTGTGGTTAACTGGTCTAAGACAACATCACAGAGAAAGGATAAGTGTCCCCTCCAGCCTAAACAGAGGCAGCTGAAGTCTAGCTCAAGCTATAGAAGCACCTGCACTGAAGTTCCAGGTTCAAGTCTGCTGGTGGGCAGTTACACCAACATGAACCAAAAAGCAGATGTTTTGTTCACTGACATCTCCCTCTACTGAGAGAAATTAGTTGACCTCCTACCTCAAACTGAGACCTTGTTTTTTATAGATGGTCATTCCAGAGTTGCTAAAATGTGGTGAGGAAGCTCCCTCAGGAGTCCATCAGGGCGAGTACACGCTACATTTGGGGTTCGATCAGCTGCATCCATTTGCCATTGCTGTCCATTTTGGACCTTGTGTCAGGTTGGTTTATTGTACAGCAACATTTTTGTACATCTCTCTCCTTTTTCCCAGTGTCAAGCAGAATTCTGTGAGCTGTCTCCTATATTTCCTGAGAGTATAAGGAAACATCTCTCTCATAGCTTCTTGTCTTAGAGACGTTTTCTGCTCTGAAGCCCAGCTTTCCATCTCTTCTCTGTCTCATTAACTGGAATGCTGCTTTTCCATGGATTTAGTTCCTGCTTTGTGCCTCCTGAGTTCTTGAATTTGGGTCAAACCTTAGTTTTGCCTATTTTGCTTTGGTCACTATTCTCCTAATACAATTGTTCTGCACAGGAACCTGTACCACTCTAGCATCTTGATGTTTTCGATTAGCTCTTGCAAGTGATTCATATAGTGCTACTTTATGCAGTGATCCAGCTTCTTTGGCATCTTTCATTTGATTGCTCCACTGATTAGGTGTGTGAGCTGAGCCTAGGAACCAATTATATATAAACAGTGGTCTCTATTTTCATTTGGATTTAGCTTTTGATCCTATAGTGCTTTGCAGTGGGTGTAAGTAGGGGGCAGAGAGGGAGAGAGTTTATTGCTTCAGCTCAGGTGACACAAGAAATTAAATGTTTTCTGTGTGTTAGTTTGCAGCAGAAACTGGCCGAACTCTGTCTTGCAGTCATTATTGCAGGTTTTCCTGTATACAGGTGTCAAAATTCAGCATCTCAGTCTTCATGTATGCTTCACATGCAATTTCCTTCTGCTTTCTCACCTTATCTTTATTACCCCAGAGACTACAGTCCTCACAACTAATTATAATCCATGCTTCCGTATACTAATGCATGGCAGCTTTGTTTCACCATCTAACCTCTACTGAGATATGATACCTATTAAAGCGAAACACATGCTGCAGGTGGGTTCTTAAATAAGGATCTCCAGATAAACTACAAAAAAACAAATTCAGCAGTGTACTTCCTTCCTCATAATGCCAAGTAAAAAGAGCCTTGCAGTCTTGATCTCTTTCCCCTTTGATTCTAATCACATTGTTTTTCTTCTACATAGCCCTCTTTCTGTATGGAAGTCGGTGACATCCAATTGCAGCTTCTTTAATACATGAATATTTACAGCAATGGTCTGTAACTGACATGGGAAAATCCCAGACTACCTCCATATAGGTTAGTGCTTGCATGGACAGTGAGACAGTGGAAGTTAATAATGTAGCAATTGAATAAGAACACTGTTTTTCCTCCCTAAGCATCTGTTCTACATGTGTTCATCAGATCTTTTTTATCTCTTGTCCAGCAATATTTAAGGGAACTCAAGTTCCCCAGGGAATGGAGGGGTACAAGAGAAGTTGGCATAAAGATTTGTACTGCAAGGGGAAAAATAGACAGACTGTCACAATGCAATCCTTCAAAATTCTCTTTCACTCTGAGAGTTGACAAAGGACAGTCAGACATTTATAACCCTAACTTATATTTACTGCTTCTGACTGAATACAGCAAGGTCCCCACATTCGCAAACTTAACATTCACATGTTCCATTCTTCACAAGTGGCTGCTTCATGGGCTCTGGAGAAGGGAGTGCTTGCAGCTGCCCCTCCCCAGGGCCCCAGGGCCGGGAGCACCAGCAGCCACCACTTCCCGAGGGTCCCGGGGCCAGAAGCACTGGCGGCTGCCGTTTCCCATGGCTCTGGGCAAGAGCACTGGATGTTGACTCTTCCCCAGGGCTCCAGCGCAGGGAGCACTGGCAGCCGCCATTTCCACAGGGCTCCGAGCTGCCCCCTGCCCCCAGTATTAGCAAAGATCAACATTCATGAGTGTTCTGTACACTAAACCCTTGCAAATGTTGCAACCCTACTGTATTTTCACTGCAAAATATATTGAGAAATAAACTCAGTGTTCAGCACCAAGTTTCAGGTTAACCTAGTTGTTCTTTAGTTCTGACTCTGTGGGATAAAATCTTTGTTTAACCCTGATTAATTCAAACGACTGAATTTCACTTGGTCTGATACCACAATCACAGGAAAGGGTGAATTTAACCTGATTTTATGTAAAGCCATAAACTTTGTCTGGGAAATTTAGTGAACTCTTAAGAAGGTTGGTTTGAGGTTTTTAAATTACAGACAGGATCAGGTGACTCAAGCCTGGTTTCAGACTTCATTTAGATAAATCACTCAATTCTTATAATACTTCTTCTAGGTAAATTTAGTTACATCTCTCCCCCACTCCCATTTTGGTATATCACTTTTAAAATAGCTCTTGTCCATTCTTTAGCTATTCTGAACTTGTTCTTATCAAGACTTATCTCATAATGAAAGTATTTCAAGCAAAATCCTCAAAAAATCCAAAAAAACAGAAAATGTTCATTGCTTTTTAAAAATTGTCACTTACATTTTCAAAAGTATCTACTAAATTCTTTGCGCACCAATGAAAGCAGCAGTTGACCCCAGTCAGCTAGAACTAGTCTGTTCCTGATTTCTTCCTGCCATTAGTTTTGTGCTCTTCTTAATGAAGAATGCTCATACACATACAAAATGCCAAGACTCCATAATGGATTCCTTATACACAAACCTTAACAGTATTTAAAATAAAACATCACGTCAAAAATCATGCTACATCCAATAGATCAAAATGAAAGCATATGTCAAATAACTTGTGGCACCATTGCCACAGAGTCCAATCACCTTCTGCTCAGGGTCTAAGAGACTTTCAAAACTGAAAGTACACGATAAAACGTAATGGTTCACTCCCAACACCTAGCTGATAGGAACAGAATGACTATCCACAGGAGTAATGGATGGCTTAAGAGCAGCCATATCTTTATCCAAACAGGTTCAGAACAAAAAGCAGTCAAGTAGCACTTTAAAGACTAGCAAAATAGTTTATTAGGTGATGAGCTTTCCTGGGACAGACCCACTTCTTCAGACCATAGCCACTCCAACATATCTCAACAGTTTTGTGTGTTGGTCAATTTAATCCTTAGCCTCTCTGCTGAGACTGCAGTCAAAGAGCCTGATCCATCAACTCCTATTACCCTCAAAGAACTGGTGCCACATTTTGAATGTGTGCTTTCCTTCACTGAAACCAGATTGATCTCGCTCCTCTTTCCACATAAGCCACACAATCGTATTTCAACAATGAGAACTTTTTGTTACTACTCGCCTGGACTAGATTTTAAAAGGCGAACTATAGGTTCTGTAACCTATTATGAATCCCCTGTGTTATCCAGTCCCGCAGGCTGCATTATTTGTGTATTTATCTTTTGATACTGTGCAAAATGAAAATTGTCTTTGGGTTTTCTGGAACACATTACAAGTTTGATCTATTCCTACCATACTGAAAAGCATGCAACAATAGAGGGGGCCTTCCAACTGTCATCTTGGATTTGTTATGAAATATTGATTATTACAGAAAAATTTGTATGAGGTGAAATAACTTCCAAAGCGGTAAAATACACAAAACAGTTCCTCTTGCTGGGCTTGACTTGACCTCAGGTGTCTCCCACTGCCATTTTGCTACCACCTGTCACTGATTTAGCTTTAGCTGCAGTAATTCTGTCAAACAAATGTAAGCTTTATTCAGGGTCAAAACCACCACAAATGAAAAAGCACAAACAATTTTGATATTTTTACAGTGCGATAAATATGTTTTAGTAGACGGACATATGTGCAGCCAATAGAGTTTTAGACCTAGCTCTCAGTGAATCTCAGAAGACACATGAGAGTGGACCATTGCTGGGTAGTAGAGCTATTCAACTTATTGCATGAACTTATTTCTGACATCTGAGCTTATTGGAAAGTTATCAGTTGGATCTGTATACTGGGATCTCTTGCCTGTTTTTTCCTGGCAAGCAAGAGTCTTATCTATTTCAGATACCATAATAGCAGTATTGCTCTGTGACTAAAATTTGAAACAACCATTGGCTTCTGCTTTACAGTAAGTAACAAGTTTTGCTGAAATTTACATTTAAGTGTGCAAGTTTGAATATTTTCTTCTGTCTTTTAATAGAGTGAATATAGGTTGGCACAAACTTGATATGGAATTTGGCAGCTACTAACCTACTAGAATCACTGGGAAAAATTTTAAAATTACCTGTAAGGTCAATTGGAGAAACGCTGAAATACAGTAGCTATAATCACCCCCATCCTCACCCCACCCCATTGCCATGGTAGATTCAGCATCTAAACCTAATATAATTATTGTCAACAGAGAAAAGTATATGATGCTTCACACAGTGTCTCACAGAACTTTCTAATAAAAGGATGAAGTATATTAATATGAAGAACCTGATGATGGCCCACAGACACACAGCATATCAATAGTACATTGGGATGGCCTAACTCTGCTCCCTTTGAAGTCAATGTGGAGTTTTCAAAATTTTCAACCAATAAAAAGATCAACAGCAGCTTAGGGGAAAGGGCTTTGAGAATGACATGAACACAACATAGTCCCGAGAAGACATCAATTCACCCCAATTGACAACCATTAATATCAAGATTAGTATCAAAATTAATATCAAAACTTCTAATAAAAATGCGAGACTAGTTGTCAACATGGACTTAATTAAAATGAGTCCATCTGCTGAACACCAAATAGTATTTTTTTCCATAAAGTACACATGTAATAAGATGTAAAGCATGAGATTGCAATTGTACACCTTGGGAAAAAAAATTAGCTAAATCTTTCTGTTTTTCAGGGAAAAAAATGGAAGGCAAACCACCTAAACCAAACTGGTTTTTGCTTTTGATGTTGCTGGATCAAGCATTCTTTTTCGGGAATGTTCAGGATCAAAAGGGACATCCTGATAATGAGCCTTGGTCTTTATGTGATCTTTTCGTGGTTTCCTCTATTAACATTAATGAAATAAAGAAGGCAACATCTGAAGCTTTGGTTCTTTATTCTTCCATTGCACATCTAAAAAAAATTACAGTTCTTTGAAACAAAATGAAAACACAAAAAGTTGCTTAAACTCCTGTTAGAAAAAAAACAGATAAGTTCACTATGTGATAAAGCGAGCTTATATATTACTATGTTGAACATCCTCTGTGTACTTTCCCCATCTCCATGATATGTTGTTAGCTTATGTTATTTATGTATTAGTGTACTGGGTTCCTGTTCAGACTGGGTGAAATTCATCTAAGGGCACCAAGACAAGCTAAGGCATGCCACATATTGCACCACTTAAGTCCCCAATACAGCACTTAAGTGAGGTTGAAATGCTTCAGAGATTCATTCTCGCCTCTGTTTATATGTTTGAGGCTCCTTCAAGCAGTAATTGTTCTCAAAAATACATGGTGTGGTGGGAGAGGGTGTTAGGGAAAGTAAAACCTGAAGCCCAACAGATAGGCAGTTCCTGATTAACTCCCAGTCCCCACCCACTTCAGAAAATTCTTCCCTGGGCATCTGACTGGTGGATCTCTCCCACATGGTCATCATATTTGGAACTGAGAGGAATTTTCACCCAGGTCAGACTGGCAGAGATCTAGAGGAGGGCAGGAAGCAAGGTGTTGCCTTCCTTTGCAGCATTGGGCATTGGTCACTTGCTGGTTTTAACTAGAGCAAATGGTGGGTTATTTGGAACATGAAATCTTTAAAATGAAGATTTGAGGACTTCAGTAACTTAACAGGAGGATGTGGGCCTAATATAGGAGTGGGTGAATGAGGTTCTGTAGTCTGAAATGTGCAGGTGGTCAGACTATGATGGAGTCTTGAAGTCTGAAATCCCATCATGTTCTGTAGAAAAAGTCTCTGCATTAGCTTCATGTAAGGAATCAAGAAAGTTGAAGTGGAGTGAGCCTGGAGAAGAGTGAGTAGGAGGGCTACAGGGCCCACATTTTTAGGCCTCAACAACAGGCCCAGATGAGCTTCAACTATTAGTCTAGACCACAGCAGTTTCTCTACTACTTTGCATTCCAGCTACATAGACCCTCCTTACTCAGACATTTTGCAAATGGACAGGATCTCACCCAGAATATGCATTCTCTAATGCCCTTAATAGAGTATCTTCCATGGTTAGGAAAAGTAATTTCCTTTGTTCTTTTGGAAAATATTACAAGAGAGAAACAAGACACAGCCAAAGCAAATAGTAACAGACATGTCAGATAAGGTTGAATTTAGAAATAAACAAATATTTTTACTGATTTTAAAGAGAAATGTAAAATAAAGGGGCAATATTTCCCTACACAGATAATTCTGGATAGGCAAATCTTACATCTCATGGAAATGGAATGGCCTTACTTGGCAAATAGTACTTTTTAAAAGATTTGGTTTCATACCAGTGTATTTCCACTGAAATTGGTGTGTTTATTTCTCTGAGTGAAATAATAAATTGTAAATAGCTAGTGACTAAGATAGATAAATCAGCTCTAGTTCATTGCACACAGTCTTTTTCTGGTAAGGTTCTTGACATTTTTAGGTCTAATTTCTTGAACCCCATACAGGCCTGAAGGGACCACTAAAGCATCTAGTCTGACTTCCTGTATATAACAAACCAACACCACCCAGCCTGTATCTGATATTTCTTTATAAAGAGCAGCAGCTGGAATTCAGCTTCCAGATTTGATTCCTTCTGAAGCTAGTACAATCAAAGATGTCAGAATGCCTGGGGGAAAAAAGATATCGCCTTCGCCAACCAACAAAAAGGATAGTGCAAACAACACAGAAACCAGTGGTAGAACCAAAGAGGGCACTAGCAACAACAGAAAAGATGAATATGTCAGAGGGAATTCAACCAACCCAGCAGTAGCCTTCTAAATGAATTTTATATTTTATCTATCTATCTATCTATCTATCTATATGGCTTAGTCCAAGAGAAAAACAATCCATTTGGCAGAGGTGAACTAGTTTTAATTAAAAAAAAAAAAAGAACCTTGCACTACTTTTCTCTCATTTTTAGAGCTGATCTTGAGGAGAAGATTTTCTGAGATTCAAAAATGTGTGAATAATTCATGCTTTTTTTGGAGGGGGTAGAGGTGAGGTTGTATTGTCGTCTCAGCCATACCAGAAATGCTGAAATACCACACAAAATTAATTTTGTGTTACAGATATAATAGACCGGTTAAGTTCAATTCAATTTTATTATAACTATGTAGATGAAATAAGAATCTGTCATAAACTAGTTAGGAGTTATGAACTTAAATATAAAAGGAAATAAGAAATGGAAAAACGTCATGCAGAAAATGTAGAATTTGAAGTAGTTTGTGTCCACAGAAGTATATTAATTGAATATTTAAATAGTATGTATTAAAATCCCATTTACTGAGTTCAGCTGATGTAATCCATTTCCACTATCATTCTGTTATCCACTTCCAAAGAAACAACTTCTGCAGATGTGGTAGATTTTTGTTTGATGAATACATATATCTTCCAGGTAAGATCATGTAAAACATTTAATCTGTGATCTGAGTCACCCTATTCTAAGCTCAATTGTAGTCCCTCACCAAAAACAAAAAAACAACCAAAAAAAAAACCCACTTTTAATTTAGAGTTAACTTCTCTCAGGTGTATTTCCTCTCAACAGCACAAGCAGTAATAAGCCAAAATTTAAACAATACGGTTATGTCTATGCTTAGGAAAAGTTTTGAAAAGGCCATGCTAATGGCCAATTAGAGAATACTAATGAGGTGCTGAAATGAATATTCAGTGCCTCATTAGCATGTGGCAGACCACAGCACTTTGAAAGTGCCGCATTTCGCTCATGCACGGC
This sequence comes from Carettochelys insculpta, assembly GCF_033958435.1. Classification (NCBI taxonomy): domain Eukaryota; kingdom Metazoa; phylum Chordata; order Testudines; family Carettochelyidae; genus Carettochelys; species Carettochelys insculpta. The sequence continues at coordinate 110,080,452 of NC_134140.1, read as the reverse complement.
TCGTCTACACAGGAATCTTTTTCAAAAGGACCCTGCAAACATCGAAATCCCCTTATTCCTATAAGCTGATTTCAATGTTTTCAGGGTCCTTTCGAAAAGGACCCCCGTGTAGACAAGCCACGCATGAGCAAAACACAGTCGAAGTGCCGTGGCTGGCAGCACACTAATAAGGCATTGAATATTCACTTCAGTGCCTCATTAGTATTCTCCAATTTGGCCTTTAGCATGGCCATTTCAAAGTTTTTCCTAAGTGTAGACACAGCCAACATGTTTTCAAGCACTTAGTCACTATCATCATTACCCTTAGCCACACTAGTTCTAAGTACTTTCTCTTCAATAGTACTATAAGCCACAGTTCAGACATAAAAAGTACCTACAGTAACTATGGCAGCAATTCCTACCCTCTCTCCTCTGCCAATTAAAGGAGAGAAATTGAGTACATAAGGGAAGATAGACTTAAGCTGAAATGTGACAGAGTTTGTCATGTTACTCTGTATTCTATCAAAACAAAAAAGCAGTCAAGCAGCACTTTAAAGACTAACAAAATAATTTATTAGGTGATGAGCTTTTGTGAGACAGACCCACTTCTTCAGATGACAGTTCTGGTATGGCTATGATCTGAAGTGGATCTGTCCCATGAAAGCTCATCACCTAATAAACTATTTTGTTAGCCTTTAAAGTGCTACTTGACTACTTTTTTTAAGCTGAAATGTTCACTTTAAAATAGTCTATTGAAAATATAATCAATTAGTTCATTTCACAATGCCATGGAGATTTGGAAAATACATTCATGCATAATAATGCTGACCAACAAGTGAGAGATTTTTTGCTTGTAAAATGGAACTTTCTGTGCTAGCAAGCTAAATTATGCTAATAATCCTTAAGAAACACAAACAAACCAAACACACTAGACTGACTTACACTTACATACTCTAGCCCACATAAGAAAATGACTACAAAATCATACAAAACAAACTGGTGAAAAAATTCATGATAATCTTCATAAAATTTTTTTGCCCCATCTCCTTCACAGAATGCAACACATTCAATTATCATTATGAACTGCTATTCACAGGTTTCTTGAATTACAAACCCTCCATAGTCATAGAATAACAACAAACTGAAGGCATTTGGACCTCAATAGTCCTCATGTATTATTCAACTAGGGATGAAATCCTGGCCTCATTGAAAGCTATGGCACTATGCAGTAGCACAGGTTGAGCTCTAATGAAGAAAAGAGAGCCACCTACTGATTCACCAAAAACCTTTCCTCTTGTACGTGGGACTTTCTTGATGGGTCTTTCGTCTGTGTTTGATGACCGCATTTGATGTTGTTGAGCTAACGATGTGAAGAGACAATACAATGAAGTGGCATGTTTGCAGGCCTGGGATCTAACAGGCAAAGATCTATTTGAACTGATAGATTCCTTTCTAAACAAAGCCAAACCATGAGATCAGAATACTGATTGCATAGTGCATTAAAAAGTGACATAAGACACCTTCTGAATACTTCCTCACAGTAACAACATAATACTCCATTGGATGCCATCTGGGAATATTACAGTACAGAAGTACTTCAGGAAAATGAGGTCTATCAATCACTTGTATGACCATTATATGCGAAAGAGATGCATGTTGCCAGTAAAACAATCTGGCTACATGTTATTTGCTGATCACTGGAGTTTTCATTCTGACTAGGATAAATTTATATCTGCAGAGCAGCTGCTGTAACCATAGTACAAAGTACCTTTCATGAATAGATTCATCTGCAAAGATGATTACATGGATGATGTAGAGAACAGCCTACCAACTAAAAGAACAAAGCTGCAATAACAAAAATAAGCAAATATTGAGCGTGACTCCAACAACTGTCCACCATAAAAAGCCACACCACTTAATAGAAGATATGTACACCATGTTGTTTTACTCTGTCTTTACATAAATTAGACAAAGGGGGAGCAGGTAAAGGAACATATTATATGAAGTAAAATAGAGAAAGAATTAGAACTGGATATAACAGACTGTTCTGGGCTTTTATAAAATACTAGGGGTGAAAGAGTGATTTTGGAAAACCAAATCAGAAACGGTTTGAATCTAGGTCCCATCTTATCTGTAAAAATTTATTCTCATTATTTACCAAAAACTGGCAAGTTCTGCTAGTTGCTTCCATTTCCAGAGCTACCCAACCTGTGTCCCTGAATCCCCAACTACATGTACGCTCCCACCATGACTATGCTGGAAGAGGAGGAAAGCAGGGAGGCAGGAGAAGGTGAGGGCAGGTGCGTATTGGGAAGCATACAGGATGAGGTATTAAAAAGGGAAGCAAAAATGTATGAAGGAGGATAGGAATAGAAGAGGAGCCATGTAGAAATTTTGAGGAAATAGCTAGGATGTTCAGTGAGGAGTTATGACTGGGAGACATATAGGGCAGGAGAAGAGAAGTGGTGGGGTATGAGCAGAAGACAGTGTGGTGAGTCGGGAGGAGAGTGGGACAGGAGAGAAACAGGTGCAGTCAGAAGCCTTTTGCAGATTAACTTCTGCTAATAAGAGGGTCAAGAGGGGAGCCCTGCATCCTGGCAGGAATGATAGTCTCTGACATCCTTTTGTGGCACTATAGTAAGTGCCATTAGAAACATTCATGGTGCTACCCAAGTCATGAAGTGTCAGAATAAGCTGACATTTTAAACAACATTTTAAAGGCCATAAAATGGGCACCTAGAGCAACAAGCAGCACATTAAATCATTTCCATTTTTAAAATCAAGGCAAAGTTCGTCCCAACTCACAGGGCAGGGAAAAGGAGTGGCTTACACCCTCGGATGGCATTATAGTAAATACCACCTAAAAGTCACATTCTGTAGACAGGAGAACATCTATTGGCTAGAAGCCCTGGGATGGAGTAATACTGGGCTTGGCCATCAGTTGACAGGAACCTACCCATATGAGGGACTACTGAGTAGAAGCAGGCCTCTTCCTGCTTTGCATACCCATAGAAGGTGTGAGGGTATCTATTAGTCCTAAAGTCCTATGGAAGACTTAATAGCTGTGCAGTAATAGCAGTTGTTCGCAAGCATAGGAAGGATATCATTCACTGGTCATCTATTATTCGCTAATCATCATGCAGGACACTTGGTGACTCTACCCCTTCTCCCCATCACTGTTGCCAACATCATGGCTGTTTAGGAGTTGTTTGAAATTTAAGATTTAATGAAATTTTAGCCAGATGTCCAAAACATTCCAGTTTTGATCTACCAATGGATATATAAAAAACATGGCCAAGTTAATATTCCTGTCTGAACCTTTCCTATTTTCCAATTTTGGATGATTAATGCAAGCCCTTAAACAAAACCTGTTTTTTTTTATTTTACATTTATATGCACAATGCCTGAAGTGCACTTTTGTTCATCTATACATGTAGAAAGATTTTCCGTTGGAAGCCATGTAGCAACAGTACTCTTGAACCCCTATTCCCAAGCTCTCTGGAAAGCCTGCCCTTTCCTCTATAATACAGACTTTCCAGGGGTCCTTTATGCTCATCAGCTCCAGGCTAGACTATTATAATTCATTTCTAATTGGATTCACTTTAAATTGATCCAGAGGCTGAAGAAATTGCAAAACACTGTGAACATTTGCTTATCTGTACAAGGGGAGAAATTAATAGTACCTTCCCCCTGCATTTTGAACTGGTTTTCAACGAGCAGAGCTCAGTTAAAGTTGGACCCAAGGGTTTTAGAAGTAAAAATGTTTACATCTTTAGGCACCCAAATCCACAACTAGGCTACGTCTACACGTGCACCCAACTTCGAAATAGCTTATTTCGATGTTGCGACATCGAAATAGTCTATTTCGATGAATAACGTCTACACGTCCTCCAGGGCTGGCAACGTCGATGTTCAACTTCGACGTTGCTCAGCCCAACATCGAAATAGGCACAGCGAGGGAACGTCTACACGCCAAAGTAGCACACATCGAAATAAGGGAGCCAGGCACAGCTGCAGACAGGGTCACGGGGCGGACTCAACAGCAAGCCGCTCCCTTAAAGGGCCCCTCCCAGACACACTTTCATTAAACAGTGCAAGATACACAGAGCCAACAACTAGTTGCAGACCCTGTATATGCAGCACGGACCCCCAGCTGCAGCAGCAGCAGCCAGAAGCCCTGGGCTAAGGGCTGCTGCCCACGGTGACCACAGAGCCCCGCAAGGGCTGGAGAGAGAGTATCTCTCAACCCCCCAGCTGATGGCCGCCATGGAGGACCCCGCTATTTCGATGTTGCGGGACGCGGATCGTCTACACGTCCCTACTTCGATGTTGAACGTCGAAGTAGGGCGCTATTCCCATCCGCTCATGGGGTTAGCAACTTCGACGTCTCGCCGCCTAACGTCGATTTCAACTTCGAAATAGCGCCCAACACGTGTAGACGTGACGGGCGCTATTTCGAAGTTACTGCCGCTACTTCGAAGTAGCGTGCACGTGTAGACGCAGCCCTAGTCACCTAACTGACATCTTTGAAAGTTGGAACATTGAATACTTGTAGCTCCTAGTAAGATAATTTTTTTAGGTCTCTGACTTAAAGCATGTCTGAAATTTTTGATCTTATTAATTTAGAACCAAAATATGAGTGACCTCCTCTGCCCCAGTGTTTATCAAAGAAGTTGACTTGTTCTTGTTGTCTGGCCAAATTTCCATTGAAACAGAGACTGGTACAATTCAGTTCTGGAATCCTGTGTCTGTTCAGTAAGCCCCTCCACTACTTGGGTCATTGCATCACTAACCATTGGCTTCCCTTTTCTCACCATCTTTTCTTTTTGTACTTTCTTGTGCCCCTTTTTGTTTCAAGAGTAGTTGATTTCTCTGCAAATTAAGTCTGGCAGTGGCTTAAACTTTTAAATTTTGGGCAGGATGTGAAGTTCTGGCCTTGTGATAGCAGAAGCAGCCTTGGGCTGAAAATAATTAGAGGCAGAGGAAAAAAGCTAGAAGTTCCCCTCTCCTGGAGGGTGTCAACCTACCATTTCAGCAGCAGTTTTTGGCACTCCCCACTCTTCAGTATTCCCAGAATTCCCAGATGACTTGTTTTTGCTTTTTAAGAAAGGCACCAAAGAAAATGGAAGAGGCTGCAGCCACTGAACATAGCAAGGGATTACTTACAATGACAGAGCAATGGAAAGATGGATTGGCAGTTAGGAAAAAAGAATAAACTTCATTAGGACACAGTGGGCCCAATTAATTATTTCAATTGGATAAAATAAGATGAGAAAAGAAAACTTGGCTGCCAAATTTTGTCTGGTTTAGCCCCATTTCATCCAAGTAAGATGTTCTGTGGCCAGTATATTCTATAGTGTACAAAGCCAACTCCCCAGAGTGGGGAAACCAAAACTAGGGCTAGATGGTAACTGAACTTGTGTGCCTGTGAACAGGAGTAAGAGGGCATATGCCTCTGTAGGGAAGAGTGTGGGTGATGGGTGCACCAGGAACCTGGGCCAAGTGCAAGAATTGTCAGAACAGAGGCAAACTGGTAAGCAGCTTGTGTCTCAGAGGGCTTGTCTACACTACCACCTTCCTTTGAAGGCAGGGTAGTAATTAGGGTGTTGGGAGTTTACTAATGAAGTGCTGCAAGCAAATTCCCCCCCACAGTAGCTTCGAAGTTTTAAACTTTGAAGTACCAGCATGTTTCTAGCTGCGGCTCACCTGCCAGTACTTCGAAGTGCCAGGGCAACTTTCAAGTCCCCGTACTCCTCAAAATTTTGGCTATGTCTATACTAGCCCAAATATTCTAAATGGCCATGCAAATGGCCATTTCGCAGATTACTAATGAGGCACTGAAATACATATTTAGCACCTCATTAGCATGCCGCCAGCCATGGCACTTCGAAATTGCCACAGCTTGCTGATGCGTGGCTCATCCAGACGGGGCTCCTTTTCGAAAGGACCCTGCCAACTTGAAAATCCCCTTATTCCTATCTGCGGCTGGTGGCATGCTAATGAGGTGCTGAATATGTATTTCAGTGCCTCATTAGTAATCTTTGAAATGGCCATTTGGAAGTTTTCCCGGCACTTCGAACTACCAGCAGGTGAGCCACAGCTAGACGCGTGCCGGTACTTCAAAATTTAAAACTTCAAAGCTGCCGCGGGGGTGGAATTTGCTTAATGGAGTGCTGCCTATGTGCAGCAGCACTTCATTAGTAAACTCCCAACACCCTAATTACCATTCTTCCTTTGAAGGAAGGTGGTAGAGTAGACAAGCCCAGAAAGTGACTGTCTTCTTTGGGCAGTGAAAGAATGTATTGGCCCTTATACCAGGCTCATGGACTGCATCCTGAATTTTTAAAAATCCATTAGTAGTGACCTTTGCTGTTGCCTACCTTTTCTGGCCCTAGGAAAATCTTTTTATCTCACCCCAAAGAGCCTTTGGATTTGAGCCTTTGCTGAAGCACTGAGGAGATATATACACAGAGTCCAACCACCACCAGATTGGAGACTCAGTTAATCAGTTCAGGCTGCACTAATGTCTGGTCACCAGCTGGAAAACCATAGAGACAACCAGCTTTGTGGGAGAAGAGATGGTCAAATAACATGTTTCTCAGTCACCTTCTCTACATGTTTGTGAGGAGTCCAGAAATAGTCCTCTGTAACTCACTCCCTGGAAAGCCGTTATTTATAAAGGAGGCTGACAGGGCTCCATATTTATGTTCAGTGAACATTTCCCAAGTTTTAACTGATGAAAGGAATGAATGCTGAGTCCAAGGCCAGATGGAATTTTGCTTTCTCAGAACTCAAATCAGTGTGGAAAATAGAGGGTTTTTTGCCAAACGAATAAATAAAGACAGCCTATTATGCCAACTGCTCTAATTTTTTTTTCTCAAAAATACATACTGGCCTTATCTGGAGTGGAAAAAAAATCAGAATAAAAAAACCAATAGTGGTATTTGAGGTTAGGTTGGCACAAGTAGTGAAATTATAGGAATGGTTGCTAACTATGGCAAATGCAGCTGCCTCGACAAGATACAGTTTAAGGTCCTATGTAAAGCTATAAACTCCCCAAGAGACTTGTAAAGAGCTGGCAAGATTTCATTTGAATCTGAAAACACTTTTTTTGTTTTGTTTTGTTTTGTTTAGTTTTTTTTTGGGGGGGGTGTTTAGAAGCCAGTTGGATTCTATTATAAACAGACCTCAAGGCAACAAGCACCAAAACAACAGCAAGAAGCAGTTATCAATCATTCTAAAGCATCATCATGTTCAAGGCTAGGCTGTCTAAAATTCTCATTAATGAACATTGATCTGAAGTTTGCATGGGGCCCACAGGTGACTGCCAGTAGCAAGAATCCCCAGCTGCTGGAGATGGAACATGATATAGGAAAGGCTCTGAGTTACTAGAGAATTTTTTTTCTACCCGAGTGCCAGGCTGGCAGATTTTGGCACACATGCTCGGGGTCTAACTGACATTTGGTGCAAAGAAGGATTTTCTTCCTATGGTCAGACTGTCAGAAACATCCTCCCACACACACATACTTTCTTCTTGTTCTTTGCTTTCTTCTGAAGCATGGGGCAGAGGTCAGCTTCAGGTTTAAACTAGTGTAAACAGTTAATTCTTTGTAACATACATCTTTAAACCCCTGCTCTCTTGGACTGTCACCTTGTCATAGCGTGTGGGCTTGTGTGTTCCAATGAACATAAGAGTGATGCCATAAGGAGTCTTGTACTCTCATCAGGGTCACTCATGGCAGCAAGGTCAAGGGGAAGGGTCCAGATGAAGAAAGATCATAAAAGTTCTCAATAGCAGAGCAGGCAGAGGCTAGCAAGGGTAATACTACAGTGGCTGTGAAGGTGGAGGAAGGGTGCAATAGACAGTAGACTCCCAGTTGTCATGGATCCCATGCCATTGGACCTGAGCTTTTTATTGGTAAAGAACCGTGTGGTAGCTGCAATGCAACAGTCTCCCACGTTAAAAGAAGTCACACAGAGGTATCCTCCTCGGCATACTACTCTCCTAAATTTAAGCAATGCAAGCAAGATTGTAAAATATGAAGCTTTTAGTCATGGGCCAGCTTGGAGGCAGTAGATGTATGTGTCACACTCAGTACTCAGCACTTCTGTTTCAAGGACTGACGTGGTAGAATGGTCCGGCTGCTGCATCCATGACTGAGCAGCCCTATTTTGGATCCACTCTGCTCACCCCACATGGGGAGGGGGTTAGAAAAGGTGCCCTAAACATAGTCCACCTCAACCCCCCTGACTGGATAACTGCATCCAGTAGGCTCACCGCTATGTGAAAGAAACTGAATAGTAAACTTTGGAAAATGGAATATTCAGACTCTAATGAACAACAGAGACAGTGACAGACCTGAAAGACGCACAGTAATTATTGCCTGAGAGCTGTGACAATTCAACGTCGATATAGCTGCCCTGGCAGAAATACATAGACCAGAAGGACAGCTAAGAGAAGAAGGCAGAGGGTACACATTTTTCTGGACAGAAACCCCAAAGGAAGAAAAGTAAATTCACTGAGTAGGATCTGCCATCAAAAATGAATTGACAAAGATTCTACCTGAAGGCCCTGTCAGAATCAATGAGCATCTCATGACTCTCTGCTTGACGCTTGCCAAAAACCAACAGGCAACTGTCATCAGTGCATATGCACCAACTCTAGATGCCAAAGATGACGCGAAGGAAAAGTTCTACACCCAATCGGACACAGTCCTGAAAGACATTCCCAAAGAAGATTATTCTTCTGGGAGATTTCAATGCCAGGGTTGGAAGAGACATGGACTTCTGGCAGATGACCATTGGGAAAGAAGAAGTTGGCAACAGCAATTCAACAGAGTGCTCCTCCTTACAAAATGTGCATAACACAAGCTTGTCATCACAAACACACACTCTTCCACCAAAAAAAAAAAATTAAGACCTCCTGGCAACATCCTCGATTGAAGCACTGGCACCATGCAGACTTTGTCACCAGCCACTCTTGGGATCAGCATGACGTCCTTCCAACACATACAATGACTAGTGCTGATGACTGCTTGAGTGATTACTAACTTAATCGATCCACAATGGTGATTAGGATGGTCACCAAATGGAGAAGTTAGAGGAAACAAGTCCGAAGAAAGATCAATGTACAAGACTTGAAGGACCCCATCAGACTATTACTGTGGCCACACTAGCCCCCTCCTTTTGGAAGGGGCATGGTAATAACAGATTTCAACAGATGCTAATGAGGTGCTTCCATGAATATGCAGCACCTCGTTAACATAATGGCAGCCACACACACTTTGAAAGTGCTGCTTTTGAAACGCATGCTGCCCATGTAGCTGGGGGCCATTCAAAAGGACCCCGATTTCAAAAGCTCCTTCTTCCCAAAAGCAAATGGGAAGTTGACATTGATGCAGAAATCCAGCATTGTCTGAGCCATGCAAGCTCTGCTTTTGCCTGCTTGAGAAAAGGGTCTTCAAGAACTGGGACATCTATCCAAAGGCAAATCTCCTTGTATACTGTGCAGTGGTTGTTCCAATGCTACTGTACGCATGTGAAACCTGGGCGACATACAAGCGTCATTTGAATGCACTTGAACAATATCATCAATGTTGCATCAGGAGAATCCCAAATATCTCTTGGGAGGACAGGTGCATGAACACTACAGTCCTGGAAGAATCAAACATGACCAGCATTGAAGCCATCAACAACTTGGTTGGACTGGCCACATGGTTCAGATGTCCAAACAGTGCCTCCCAAAACAGATACTGTTTTCCAAGTTAGAGGAAGAACAGGGGAGCACTGGGGGCCAGTGGAAGCAATATAAGGACATGGGAAAGGTATACATGAAAAAGCAAAGCATCAGAGTTGACACCTGGGAGAACCTTCCCCAAGACTGTCCCCAGTGCAGAAAGGTAATCCGCGAGGGGACAATGCAAGAGGTCCTGCTGCATTGCAGATGAGGAGAGACAGAAGAAGAAAGGAGCATCAGAAACTGCCCCACACCCTCCAAGAGCAACCAATATCTGCCCCTTCTGTGGTAAGATCTTTATCTCAAAATTGGGCTGATCAGCCATCAATGGACTCAAAATAGGAGGGTGACAAGAATACATCCTACTCATTATCTAGTGACAGCCAAGAAATCGTTAAACCATCACTTGAAGACTTCAGTAATTCATCCACAGATTGGGAGTCTATTTCTGGAGTAAGTGGCAAGATTCTGTGGCCTGCAACTGCAGGTCACACTAGGCAATGGCAGTGGTCTCCTCTGACCTTAAAAATCCATAAGTGTCAAGATATTTTAGGTCTAAGAAATATCATAGACAAATGATAGGCCAGAATGATTCAGAAAAACCAGTATATAATACATAAAGTCTAATTAAAGTTTGCAAGGCTTATTATGACCTGGGTGAACATTCTTAGCGTGTGAGCTTGGAGAAGGGAGAAGAGTATAATGGCAGGTCATAAGTAGCCATGGGAGAGTTTGGAATGGTAAGAGATGAATATCTATGGGCTGCTTGCCTAATACGTTCCTTCCTTCTACATATTCATTCTTATTATAAGCCCAAAGGGAACGGTGAATCCACAAACAGAATTTTTCATTCTTTATTTAAAACCCAAAATAACATTCTGATCAGGAGATATTTTAGTCTTTTGTGATGTTGAATCTCTATTGAAAATAAACACATATAAACAAAGACAGTTTTAGCCAAGGCAGAAGCCCAAAGGGAACGGTGAATCCACAAACAGAATTTTTCATTCTTTATTTAAAACCCAAAATAACATTCTGATCAGGAGATATTTTAGTCTTTTGTGATGTTGAATCTCTATTGAAAATAAACACATATAAACAAAGACAGTTTTAGCCAAGGCAGCTGTTAACAGGTGGTATGATATATTCATAGCTGGATTTTGACCAGCTGAATTTATTAGCTGGTTTCCTTTTGATAGAAAGATTTATTGTAGTCACTAAACAACAAAGTCCTGGAATCTTCTGAGCTGACTTAAAGCTAAAGTTTTTATAGACAAACTGAAGATGTGATTTATTTGAAATAGCCTTAGAAATAAAATCTTGGTGGGACACATCATTACGGTCCTAAAAGTTTTTCAATTTACTACAAAGCCTTACTTGCTTTAGAATTTCACTAGGGAAGACTAAATTGCTTTGGACTGGGACCACCCCAGGCTCTACCCCATCTGAAACCAAACCTCTGTGAAGTTCAGAAAATTCCAGTTAGCTTTTCCTCCATTTTACCCTCACAGCCTCACTGTGTTTCATACCTAATAGGAAAGCAGAAGGGCAGGTATGAGATTTCCATTCTAGTTTTTCAGATCTATCTGCTGCAAGTATTTATATTTGTATGCAAAGCTGATCTTCAGGTCCATCAATTGCTATTCTTTACACATTCCCAACCTTCTGTGAAGCATTCCATTTACCCTTGCTATGAAATTTGCTGTGGAAATTTGTTCTCTGTCAGAGCAATCAGTTCAGAGCTCTAGCTCTTCCACTGGAAATAACTTCTCTTTGGCCCTCTCCTGACTATAGCAAAGGTGCTTTAACTCAAGCATGTTAACTTATATTTCAGAAAAATTATCACACTATTGTGATGGCCCATTCTATATTCTTTATGGAAATATGGTTATGAATATTCATAAGTGGAAAATGCTTTATTCAAAATACTTACTGTAACCTATCACTTGAAAAGTTATAATCTGCTGAATGTGTATACTCTGTTTGTATGCATGTATCATTACTCTGTTTGAAGTTAGAAATACGAAGTATAAACCTGTTTTATTAATACTGGCATGCTAAGTGAGTGCCATTAAGAAGGACATTGATCTGTAAAGGGGTTTGTTTTTCCTATGGACCTGTCCATAGGCGGGGCTGAGAATTCCCACAACGACATGTGTTGAGATTACCTGATGCTGAAACCCATCTCAGTCTCTATATTTTTCCAGTGCAGATGAGAAGTCTAACATGAACACAAAGAATTCCTGCCTTGGGCAAAATGTATATAAAGGTGGGAAACCAAACAATAAAGGGGCTGCTAAGTACCAGGATACCCAAGAAGACTGCTGGAAACATCTATGACTGAACAGGGGGAAGGACAAGGCCCAGACTGGCAGGCTTTCCAACCAGTGAGAAAAGATGATTAAAACTACTGTTAGGGTAAGATATTGCATGTAACAAGTTTTTTCATGTATTAGGCTTAGCTGGCATGTTTTGTTTTTTTGTTTTTTTGCTTAGTAATTTTGCTGTTTGCACCATTACTTGCAACCACATAAATCCTACATTATATAAAATCACTTTTCTTTATTAACAAACTCCATATAAATAACTGTTACCTTGGGGTAAGAAAGAGGGTGAACAATGTGTGCTTGCTCTGTATAAAACATTATACAAAGTAAAGGGTTTGTGCAGCTGGGTGTTGTGGCAAGTCCCTTAAACTGAGCCTTCCCAGAGCTGAGCAGAGCTCAGGGTCTATATTACAGTGCATAGCTCTGTGTCAGTGCAGGATGCCAGAGGGCCAGGCTCAAAACAAAGTAAAGGGGGCACCAAAGAAGGCAGGAAGCTCCACTCAGTAGTATTTCAGCATATCGAGTGACAGTCACAAGGGGATTTCTGTGACTGAACCCATCACATCTATCAAATGAATGGGACTGTCTAGCTGTGTCTACACGTGCACGCTACTTCGAAGTAGCGGCACTAACTTCGAAATAGCGCCCGTCGCGGCTACACGCGTCGGGCGCTATTTCGAAGTTAACTTCGACGTTAGGCGGCGAGACGTCGAAGTCGCTAACCCCATGAGGAGATAGGAATAGCGCCCTACTTCGACATTGAACGTCGAAGTAGGGACAGTGTAGACGATCCGCGTCCCACAACGTCAAAATTGCCGGGTCCTCCATGGCGGCCATCAGCTGGGGGTTTGAGAGACGCTCTCTCCAGCCCCTCAGCTCACTGGTGGCCGCGTGGAGCGGCCCCTTAAAGGTCCCCTCCCCCTCCCTGACTCTGCAGGAAGCTGAGGCAACGTGCAGGCTGCAGCCTGCACACGCGGACAGCCTGCACAGCCCTCAGCCACCCAGCCAGAGGCGATGGCTAGCCAGCAGCCCCCCCCAGCGTCCCCAGGGGACCCCCCCCAAGGGGAGCCAGGGCAGCCAGCCCAGCCAGAGGGCCACCCAGTCTGGGAAGCGGCAGCGAGGCCCCTCCTGGACGGAGGCCGAGCTGCGGGACCTGCTGGGGCTCTGGAGCAAGGAGGAGGTGCTCCAGGTAATGGGGAGCAAGAGGCGGAACGCGGATGCGTTCGCTCGGCTGGCCGATGGCCTGGCTGCCCGGGGTCACCCTGCCCGCACTCCGGATCATGTGAGGAGTAAGGTGAAGGAGCTGCGGCAGGGTTATGCCCGGGCCCGGGATGCGGCCAGCCGATCTGGGGCCGCCCCCGTCACTTGTCCCTTTTACAGAGAGCTCAGGGACATCCTGGGCTCCCGGCACACCTCCTCCCCTCCGGCCACCCTTGACACCTCGGCTGACGAGCCCCAGCAGGCCCTGCAGCCGGAGTCCGCCCTGGAGGCAAGCCCCGCACCCCGGGGGCCCCCCCCGGAGGCCATCCCCGGGACATCACGGCAGGAGGAGGAGGAGGAGGAGGAGGAGGGGGGCTCCTCCTCTGCAGAATCCAGCCTGCAGATCCTCCTCCTGCCATCCCGGAGCAGCAGCAGGGCCTCCGACCCCCGGGGATCTCCGGACCGTGGGAGCGGACCCACAGGTAGGTACCCCTCTCTGGTGGACACCCCTGGGCTTGAGGGGCGGGGGTAACAGAGATGTGTCCAGGGCCCCCCACACGCTCACATGGCCATGGCCCCAAGGACACCAGGGCCATGACCCTCACAGCACTGCAGCCATCAGCCCCTGCCCCCCCCACCCTGCATGACAGTGCCATGCCCCATCCCTGGGCCAGGGGGGAGCGGAAACTCGAGGGGCCCCCGGGCGGAGGGGGTGGGACACCCCGCAGCAGCAGCATGTGATGGAGTGGGGGGAGTGCCAAAGGGAGACTCAGGCTACATATGAGCCACAAGAGCCGAAGAGCTCCCAGGGCCAAAGGAGGATCCTGGCGCTACAGCTGGCAGGTGACACCTCTGCCCTGAACCAACAGGAGGGAGGAGCCGAGCTGGCTTGGAATTGGGAGGCGAGGGCAGGGGCCACAGGTAGAGGCTAGGGGAAGGGAGAGCTGGTAGGCAGCCAGCCTGAGGAGGGGGAAAGCTGCATCCCAGAGGGGCCCCCCTTGGGGTCTTCTCCCCACGACGGGTTGGAAGGACTGTCTCTTCCGACAGCTGGTGCTGTCACTCCTGCCAGAAACTGGCCATCTGTGGCCTAAGAAACCTCTCCTGCTCTCAGACCCTGCGGGGTGAAGTGAGAGTCGCTCCCACCAGGGGACGGGGTGCAGGGCAGGGGGACCCCTGAACCCCATCCATCACAGCAGCATCTCCTGGGGACGGGGATGGGGAACCTGCAGCACAGGGCAGGGGGGACAGAGGCCACGGCTCGGGGCCCACACTAACGCCTGTCTCCATTCTTCTTTCCCCCCTCCTCTCCTGTGTCCTGCACCTGCACCATCAGAAGGACCGGAAGAGAGCGCCGGCGAGGCCTCAGTTGTCCCGGAGAGCCCTCCGGGACCATCGCTCCAGGGCAGCCCCTCGGCCGAGGAACAACCGGCCCCGTGGAGGGCTAGACAGCGGACCCCGCGCCTACTACCGCCGATGGCGACGGACCCCCAGCTGCTGGCCATCCTCCACCAGCAGCTGGAGGTCTCGGAGCAGCACCTCCAGCTGCAGGAGCGGGCGCTGGCCTGGCACTAGGAGGCATGGGGGGCCTATATGCAGACTTTTAACCGGCTCGTGGACTACCTGGCCCCCCATGCTGCGCCGGCCGACCCATTGCCCGCCCTGCCCGCTCCTGCAGCCCCACCACCAGCTGCTCCGGCCATCGCCGGCCCGTCCGCCATCGCCCCACCACCCACCCGCGAGGGCCAGAGCGCCGAGGGACCCCTGGAGCCACCTGAGACTCGCCGGCACCGATACCTTCCGGTCCAGCCCGCTCCCACCCAGCCGCGGACCAGACTGCGGGCGCGGCGGGGCTCCCGGCCGGGCACGCCCAGTGCCGGGCTATAGGGGCAAGGGGCCCGGGACGTGGCCCCCCCCTTGTTGTATATAGTTGGACCCTGTTTTTTTGGTGCCCCCGTTTGCCCCGTCCCCCCCATGTAAATAGTTCTCCCCTTTCTCCTCCCTGGTTTTCTTTTTATTATGTATGCCACACAGTTGTTTCTTTGGTTTGTTTTATTTGTGTACATATTGCTTTGGTTGAACGTTTGTACTTAGTTTTCTGTTTGTGCTTCACATATTTATTTACACCCCAAAAAAAAGGTTTGGCCAGAAAAAAAAAAATTTACGTTCAGCCACAAGTTCATGCTGTCATTTGTCCAGGACAAGTGGGGGGGGGGCGGTGGGGTGCTCCATGGTGTGGGCGTTGGGGCAGGAGTGTGGGGGAGGAAGGGGCAGGCAGTAGGGGGCCTGGGCAGAGTTCACCCCATGGCCTGTTGGTCGAAGTAGGCCCGCAGGGCCTCCCGGACCCGGGTCCCCTCGGGGTCCACCTGCCGACTGGGGGCAGCAGGTGGCTGCACGTGTGCCCTGCCGGCCTCCGCGGCCCAGCCCTGCAGAAAGGTCTCCCCCTTGCTCTCCATGAGGTTGTGCAGGGCGCAGCAGGCACCCACAATCTGGGGGATGTTGTTGGGGCCCGCATCCAGGCGGGTCAGGAGACATCTCCAGCGTCCCTTGAGGCGGCCAAATGAGCGCTCCACCACCTGGCGCGCATGGTTCAGGCGCTCGTTGAAGCGCTCCTGGCTAGCGGAGAGATGGCCCGTGTAGGGGTGCATGAGCCACGGCCGGAGGGGGTATGCCGCATCTGCGATGACGCAGAAGGGCATGGTGGTGTCCCCCCAGAGGGATCTCCCGCTGGGGGATATAGGTCCCCGCCTCCAGCCGGCGGCACAGGCCCGAGTTCCGAAAAACCTGGGCATCGTGGGTGCTGCCAGGCCAGCCCACGTAAATGTCCTGGAAACGTCCCCGGCTGTCCACCAAGGCCTGCAGGATGACAGAATGGTAGCCCTTCCGATTGAGGTATCGTCCTCCACTGTGATGCGGGGCGCGGATGGGGATGTGAGTCCCATCCAGAGCCCCGAAGCAGTTGGGGAAGCCCAGGGTGGCAAAGGCGGCGACAGTGGCATGTGGGTCCCCCAGCCTCACGAGCCTGTGCAGGAGCATGGCGTTGATTGCACGCACGACCTGCAGAGAAAGCACATGGGACAGCCCCAATGAGGGGTGAGCAGGGTGTGCGTGGCCCTGCCCTGCCCTGCCCTGCCCTGCTCTGGCCCCCCTGCTCTGCCCTGGCCCCCCTGCCCTGCCCTGCCCTGCTCTGGCCCCCCTGCCCTGGCCTGCTCTGGCCCCCCTGCCCTGCCCTGCCCTGCCCTGCCCTGCTCTGGCCCCCCTGCCCTGCCCTGCCCTGCCCTACTCTGGCCCCCCTGCCCTGCCCTGCCCTGCCCTGCCCTGCCCTGGCCCCCCTGCTCTGCCCTGGCCCCCCTGCCCTGCCCTGGCCCCCCTGCCCTGCCCTGGCCTCCCCCTGTGGGTTCTCTTACCTCCATGAAGACAGCCCCGACGGTGGCCTTTCCGACACCAAACTGCTGGCCCACAGATCGGTAGCTGTCCGGAGTGGCCAGCTTCCAGACAGCGATGCCGACCCGTTTCTCCACAGGGAGGGCACGCCGCATGGCAGTGTCCCGGTGCCTGAGTGCGGGGGTGAGCCACTGGCACAGCTCCAGGAATGTCTGCCGGCTCATCCTGAACTTCCTGAGCCAGTGGTCGTCGTCCCACTCCCCAAGCACCAGCCGCTCCCACCAGTCGGTGCTGGTGGGGTAGCTCCACAGCCGCCGGCGTGTGAGGCGGGGGGTGGAGCGGGGTGCTGCAGGGGTAGGGGTTGAGCCCTGCTGCCCTGGGGGCATCTCCTCCCCTGGGGCAAGGAGGTACTCAGCTGCCTCCCACATGGCATGGGCCAGGGCAAGCCCTGCTCCTGCCGGGAGGGCTGGGTGGACCTCTAGCTGCTGCTGCTGCTGCTGCTGCTGGGGGTCCATGACTGCGGCGCCCGGGGTCTGTGTGCCTATGGCTCCTCAGACCGTGTGCTGTGCAGGCTGAGTGTATGTGGGAGGGGCCCTTTAAGGGAGCGGCTAGCTGTTGCCCTGGAAGCGCTAGTCCGCCCGTTGACCCTGTCTGCAGCTGTGCTTGGCATCCCTATTTCGATGTGTGCTACTTTGACATGTAGACGTTCCCTCGCTGCGCCTATTTCGATGTTGGGCTGAGCAACGTCGAAGTTGAACATCGACGTTGCCGGCCCTGGAGGACGTGTAGACGCTATTCATCGAAATAGGCTATTTCGATGTCGCAACATCGAAATAAGCTACTTCGATGTAGGCTTCACGTGTAGACGTAGCCTCTGAGTAACCAGGACCTAACCCATTTAGAGCTATAAATATTAAAACCACCCCTTCAGACTGGATTGTATCAAGAAGCGAACTCTGGTCACCAGGGAGTAAAGAGACAAGTGCCACTATGTAAAATGAATGGCTGTGTTCTCTACTAAATAGCATTTCCCAGTGTATTTAAATATTGGCCCAGTTTTGATATTAACCCTTTTCAGACTGGGAATTTCTCTTTATAAGACATACTTAACCCTCATCAGATGTTTTTGAACAAATATGCAGTTCAAGCTTCATTTATGATAAAGTATTGACAAAAAAAAATTCTTATGGAACTTTGTTTTAAGGACCATCTTCTATTAAGTCTTTCAAAGTCTTCAGTGGGGCTTGCAACAGGACTGATTACTTATGTTAAGAAAGTTTGCAATATAAGCTTGTCAATATCATTATTCTCTTCTATTGGAAAACAAAGTTGCACACGGTGGTCAAGTATACAATTTGTTGGCATCATGCTCTTCTTAAGCTAAGGAAGAGATAGTAATGATAATAATGAAGTAGTAAACTGAGATGCAGAAAGTAAATGTATGATTTTTACCCTTTAATCACAAGGATTTCATTTCCTTTACTAGTGTACTGTAAATATGCTGCCTAATTTTCTTCCTGTAGCAAAAGTGTGTTTTTCCTCTTAAAATTTTATTTGCACAGGTACAGCATTAGTACACCTGTATTTTATGCTAAATCTGAATCCAAGTCACTTTACCCTGTTTCCAACCTATTTATTGGAGACTTACCCTTTTCCTGCTTTTCTTCAGAATCATTAACAAATAAATGTAAATATGATGGTAACAATCACCAATTTCTCAACATTTGCCAAAATGAAATGTCTGCAATTCCTAAATTTCTGAGTTCCTTTTTTCTCTTATGTCTTTCCTGCTGTTTCCCCCACTCCCCCTTCTTTCCAAAACACCAGCATCAGCTTTCTTCACTGCTTTGTTTCACTGTTGGTTTTCTGCCAAGATTCATCATTTCCTGCTTACACAGCGATCGAAACCAGACCTAATCAGATTTTGTATTGTAAATCCTTCTTCTGTGCATGTCTACCTAAGGCTCATGGTTTGTATTTATTTTCCTTCTCACATGTACTCTCATCCTTTTGCATATTCACACATGGTTAAAAGGGGAGATATATGCATGATGATACAGGGCACAGTTCTCATCTCATACTATTTTTACACCAACTAACTTCCTTTACTTTAGTGGGGTTACCCATGATTTACAAACATATTGTTGAGATTAGGGTTAAACCCATGCATTAGAGAGGTAACCTATCAATTAGAAGGCCAAAACCAGAAAGCAAAAGGGAGGAAAATTCTTTAAAAAGTGAGAAGCAAGAAGTAAACAACCTGAAAATTAGTTTTATGTCACACTTTTGTGTTGCAATAAATGGTTTCTCATAGTTTTTGCCCACACTTCTGTATGGTGGTTACAATAAAGTGGTATTGTGGACTCCACTCCCAACCCCTCAACTACGATCCCTTACTAATAAAGAAAAGCCTTCAGAACTAATTCACTAGGGCTACATCTACACTAGAGGCATCTGTCTACAGAAGTTACCGTCAGAAGAGATGTTCCGACAAAATTTCTGTTGACAGATCGCATCTACACATAAAAGCGGATTGATCTTTTGATCTGCTCTATCGACAAAAAGGTGCCCCAGAGCATCTACACAGCTTTGCTGTCAACAGTTTCTGTCAACGAAATGAATTTTGTGTGTAGCTGTTCCATGAGTTTTGTTGACAAAACCCAGGCTTTATTTACAAAACTCTAGTGTAGACGTAGCCAAGAAGTGTAAAAAGAGCGCAATCAAAATGTAAGATTCCTAATCCAGAACCCAGGTTGGGGTCACATTTCAGAAAGAAAAAGTCTATCAAAAATTGCTGAACTAGACTAATTTATGCATTTATTTCTGAGCTAAAGAAATGGTTTCACCTCTCCAGAGGCAATCTTCAATAACTCAAAAGAAAACAATAAAATAAAACAAAACCCCTTGGGCTGAATAAGAACCGAAATTTATATTAGAGTTGATGGAACAATCAGTCTCATTAGAAATAGTCCTGTCTCAAATTATCAAGGCTTAGAAAGTTTTCATAATGTATCAGCATTCCATTTTTATAATTAATTCAACACAAATCGGCGTCAGAGAATTTCTGGCAAAACAGTAAAAGACACATCTTTCTACTCACAGACTGAGGCATCTCTTATCAGTACTATAGTAACTATAGTCTTAAAATCTAGCTAATAGCAAGATATTAGTCTCCTAATACATATCTTTATTCAGTGCTATGACTGATACAGGATTAAACAACATGCTGTATAGTAATGCACATTCTTCATCTTTTGAAGTTTAATATGGGTAACTCCCTGAAGTTCACTGATGTCCAAAACATTAACAGCAGCTTTAACCAAACTTTAATGTTTTAGCTACACCGGTGACTGAATGGCTTAGGAAATTGACCATAGCTCACAATAGCCGTGTCTACATGTGCCGGCTACTTCGAAGTAGCCGCGCCAACTTCGAAAAAGGGCCCGCCACAACTACACGTGGCAGGCGCTATTTTGAAGTTACCATCGACATAAGGCAGCGAGACGTTGAAGTCGCTATCCCCATGAGGGGATGGGAATAGCGCCCTACTTCGACGTTCAACATCGAAGTAGGGCCCGTGTAGCCGATGCACATCCCGCAACATCGAAATAGTGGGGTCCGCCATGGCGGCCATCAGCCGAGGGGTTGAGAGACGCTCTCTCCAGCCCCTGAGCTCGATGGTCGCCGCGTGCAGCGGCCCCTTAAAGGTCCCCACCCCCTGCCTTCCTGTGCAGGCAGCTGAGAGAGCATGCAGGCGGCAGCACAGCCACGCGGCCAGCCTGCATGTCTCACAGCAGCCCAGAGACACCCCCCGCTGCTGTGATGGCCGCCCACCAGCCCCCCAACCGACCCCAGGGCACCTCCCCCAAGGGGAGCCAGGGCTCCCAGGCTGGCAGCCAGCCCAGAAAGAGGCAGCGGGGCCCCTCCTGGATGGAGGCTGAGCTTCGGGACCTGCTGGGGCTCTTGAGCGAGGAGGAGGTGCTCCAGGTAATGGGGAGCAAGAGGTGGAACGCGGATGCGTTCACTCAGCTGGCCGAGGGCCTGGCCGCCCGTGGTCACCATGCCCGCACTCCTGACCATGTCAGGAGTAAGGTTAAGGAGCTGCGGCAGGGTTACGCCCGGGTCCAGGATGCGGCCAGCCGATCTGGGGCCGCCCCCGTCACTTGCCCCTTTTACAGGGAGCTCAGGGAAATCCTGGGCCCCCGGCACACCTCCTCCCCTCTGGCCACTCTTGACACCTCGGCCAACAAGCCCCAGCAGGCCCCGGAGGTGGAGTCTGCCCCGAAGGCAAGCCCCGCACCCCTGGGGCCCCACCAGGACCCCACCCCTGGGACACCGGAGGAGAAGGAGGAGGGGGAATCCTCCTCCAGCGATGGGGGGCTCCACATTGCGCTGCCATCCCGGAGCTCCAGCAGGGCATCTACCCACTGGGTGTCCCCCGACCGTGGGAGCAGACCATCAGGTATGTACCCCCAGGGTTGAGGGGCGGGGGCAACAGACATGACCAGGACCCTCCACATGCCCAGATGACCATGGCCCCAAGGACAGCAGTGGCGTGTCCCTCAGAAGAGTGCATCAGCCCCTGCCCCCCCAGCAGGACAGTTCCATGCCCCGTCCCTGGGGATGGGGGGAGCAGAACCTAGGGTCCCCCAGGGGGAGGGGGTGGGACACCCATCAGCAGCAGCAGCAGCAGCATCTCCCGGGGACGGGGATGGGGAACCAGCAGCAGAGGGGTGGGGGGGACAAGGGCCACAGCTGGGGGGCCACACTAACGGCTGTCTCCATTCTTCTTCCCCCCCGTGTTCCGCAGCTGCACCACCGGAAGGACCGGAGAGCGCCAGCGAGGTGTCAGTGGTCCCGGAGAGCCCACCGGGGCCATCACTCCAGGCCAGCCCCTCGGCGGAGCACCGACCAGCCCCAGGGTGGGGACGACAGCGGACCCAGCACCACCCACAGACGGCGACGGACCCCCAGCTGCTGGCGATCTTCTGGCGGCAGCTGGAGGTCTTGAAGCAGCACCTGCGGGTGGAGGAGCGGCGGCTCCATCTGCAGGAGCGGGCGCTGGCCTGGCACCAGGAGGCATGGGGGCCTTTATGCGCACTTTTGAGCACACAGCAGACTACCCGGCCCCCATGCCGCACCGGCCGCCGCTCCACCCAACACTCCACCCGCTGCTCCACCCGCCGTCGCACCGCCGTCCACCACCGAGGGGCCTTCCGCCGAGGGGGATCTGGGGCCTGCTGACATCTGCCGGCCATATCTGCCAGTCCGCCCAGCCCCCAGCCAGCCCCGGCCAGGGCTGAGGTTAAGGCGCGGGTCGCAGCCGCCCACCCCCAGTGCTGGACATTAGGGGGTGCGGGGCCCAGGACGTGCCCCCCACCCTTTGTACATATCCCCTTTTACTTGTGTTTTGTATATAGTTTGTATTAGACCCCTGTTATTTTATGATACCTGCCCCCCATGTAAATAGTTCTCCCCTTCCTTGTCTTCCCCTTTTTCTGGCTTAATCATCATATAATATATATAATATTTATATTTGTTGTAAATAATATAATAACAATAAGAGTTCAACGCTTGGTAGTTTCACGAACAACAGGTCTATTTTTATTTGCAAGAAAAGTGGGGGGGGTTGTGGTCTTGGGTGCTCTGTGGTGTGGGCGTCGGGGCAGGGAGTGTTGTGGAGGATGGGGGGCATGCAGTGGGACGCCTGCCAGCGTTCACCCTGCAGCCTGGTCAAAGTGGGCCCACAGGGCCTCCCAGACCCGGATCCCCTCGGGGTCCACCTGGCGACTGGGGACAGCAGGTGGCTGCGCGTCGGCCCTGCCAGCCTCCACAGCCCAGCCCTGAAAGACTGCCTCCCCCTTGCTCTCAACCAGGTTGTGGAGGGTGCTGCATGCACCCACAATCTGGGAGATGTTGGTGGGGCCTGCATCCAGGTGGGTGAGGAGACACCTCCAGCGCCCTTTGAGGTGGCCAAATGTGCGCTCAACCACCTGGCACGCGTGGTTCAGGCTCATGTTGAAGCGCTCCTGGCTGGCTGACAGATGGCCCGTGTAAGGGTGCATGAGCCAGAGCCGGAGCCAGAGCCAGGCCCATGTAAGGGTGCATGAGCCGGAGAGGGTATGCTGCGTCTGCGATGATGCAGAGGGGCATGGTGGTGTTCCCCACAGGGATCTCCCGCTGGGGGATGTAGGTCCCCGCCTCCAGCCGGTGGCACAGGCCCAAATTCTGGAATACCTGGGCGTCGTGGGTGCTGCCAGGCCAGCCAACATATATGTCCAGGAAGTGGCCCTGGCTGTACACCAAGGCCTGGAGGACCACTGAATGGTAGCCCTTCCTGTTTAAGAAGCGTCCTCCACTGTGCTCCGGGGCACGGATGGGGATATGGGTCCCATCCAGAGCCCCGAAGCAATTGGGGAAGCCCAGGGTGACAAAGCCTGCGATGGTGGCATCCGGGTCCCCAAGCCGCACAAGCCTGTGGAGGAGCAGGGCGTTGATGGTGCGGACGACCTGCAGGGGAAGGACATGGGAGAGCACCAGTGAGGGGTGTGCAGGGTGTGTCTGGCCCTCCCCTGCCAGGGCTCCCCTCCACCCCCAGGGCTGCCTCCCCCTCCCCGTGGGTCCTCTTACCTCCATGAGGACAGCCCCGATGGTGGCCTTGCCGACGCCAAACTGCTGGCCCACGGATCGGTAGCTGTCTGGAGTGGCCAGCTTCCAGACAGCGATGCCGACCCATTTCTCCACGCTGAGGGCACGCCGCATGGCAGTGTCCTGGTGCCTCAGTGCGGGGGTGAGCCACTGGCAGAGCTCCAGAAATGTCTGCTGGCTCATACGAAAGTTCTGGAGGCAGCGGTCGTCATCCCACTCACCGAGCACTAGGCGCTCCCACCAGTCGGTGCTCGTGGAGTAGCTCCA
The DNA here is from genome assembly GCF_033958435.1 of Carettochelys insculpta. NCBI lineage: Eukaryota > Metazoa > Chordata > Testudines > Carettochelyidae > Carettochelys > Carettochelys insculpta. Next base: position 110,056,914 of record NC_134140.1, on the reverse strand, counting down.
CAGCTGGCGGCGTGTGCAGCGAGGGGGCCGGGGGGCTGCAGGGTCTGGGGTTGCTTCCTCCTCCCCTGGGGGCAGCTCCTCTTCTGTGGCTAGAATGTGATCAGCTGCCTCCTGCATGGCATTGAGCAGGGCGAGCGCTGCTCCTGCAGGGGCGGCTGGGTGGACCTCTGGATGCTGCTGCTGCTGCTGCTGCTGCTGGGGGTCCATAACTGCGTCACCGAGGTGTGCGTGCCTATGGCTCTGCAAACTGCGTGCTGTGCAGGCTGAGTGTGTCTGGGAGGGGCCCTTTAAGGGAGTGGCTAGCTGTTGCCCCAGAAGTGCTAGTCCGCCCTGTGACCCTGTCTGCAGCTGTTCCTGGCACCCTTATTTCGATGTGTGCTACTTTGGCATGTAGACGCTCCCTGCAGCGCCTACTTTGATGTGGTGCTGCCCAACGTCGACGTTGAACGTCGACAGCACCAGCCCTGGAGGACATGTAGACATTATTCATCGAAATAGCTTATTTCGATGTCACTACATCAAAATAAGCTATTTCGATGTAGCATACACGTGTAGACATAGCCAACGTCTTTCATTGCCAGGTCAAAAACAGCCGAGACTATTTGTCACAGAAAGCCATTCCTGTTTGAATATTTTTTGTGGCATGCTTTGGTGGTCTTGGTCCTCAAAAAAATGTCCATATCATATAATCACCATTACATCAAGAAACATTAAGATTGCAGTGAGGATTGGATCAGTGATTCCTTTGCTCTTCTTTCCAATCTCTGACAGTGGAGAGTACCTGATTTTTCAGAAGGAGGTATAGGAAATCCCACAGTGGACAATTACAGGATAACCTGACCATTACACAAAGTTTTTGTTTTATTTTGTTTTTTTAACTCTAAGCTATGAAATGTTGGCTTATGTCATAAGCTGTGAAGACTCTATACAGTAATAAAACAGCAGTCATTTCGCACTTTAAAGACTAACAAAATGATTTATTAGGTGATGAGCTTTTGTGGGATTATACAATTGATGGATAATCTATCAACATAATAATGTTACTATGAACGTTCTTTTTACCCAAGTCAATGTTCAATTCTTTTTAAAAATCCTGCTGAGCTGCTGGCCTCTTCTAGTGCTAGTGAATTTCAAAGTTAATTTTTTTTTTTTAAGATTGGAGGATAACATCACAAGAAAAGCAAAGGGCTGACTGGACCTTCGGACTGAATTAGCTTTCATCCCTCTTGCTCAGATCTGAAGAACACTGGTGAGCTAGGGGGTGAATGTATTTAAACAGAAACAGAGAGATAGCTGTGTTAGTCTATATTCTATCAAAATAAAAAAGCAGTCATGTAGCAATGTAAAGACTAACAAATTATTTTTAGTTTTTAAAGCGCTACATGACTGCTTTTTTGTATTTAAACAATATAACTGATGGCTAGATCAAGAACCACTGACGGCAACAAAGAAGATTTCGAGGGCTGCCTTTCACCAGCATGAAAGTCACTTCAAATTTTAAAAACAAGAAATCCATGAGAAACCTTGAACATGCTGCAAATATGCATAGTTACTTTCAGTTCTCCAAGAAGGAGCACAAAAAACAATCACTGCACAAGTTCAAAACTGGCTTGATTCAATCCTTTCATTGTGTGCCTATGAATAAGTCATCAAGTAAGTCATGTTGCAGCTTAGCATCTCATTCTTACATGCTACCCCTACCACTTGAACTATGACCTTCTTGCTCACAATAGTTTGTGAGATGAAACAAAGCAAAAAATATTGATCTTAATTTCCTTCTTCAAACTTTTCCCATAGTTTAGTGGAAATGAGCATTTTAGACGAGTTGCATTTTTTATGGCTTATTGTGGAAACTTTCTGACTTGTAGCATCTGACCTTATAGTACAATGAGACACAATAAGTAGTTCATAACTAGAAGGTTGTGAGAAACATGAGGCTAAAAGCAGAACTTGGGTCACGGGAGAGTGAGTGCACTAATCCCTGCGTAATACAGTGCCTAGAGTGTTTAATTACTATTGTGAAAAAATATAAAAGAAAAATAGAGCCCAAGGTCATTTGCCTGCAGTTCCTGAGGATCACTGAAGCAAATAAGACATCACTAGATGCCAGTTGGCAGCACCAACTTTATCAGACGTGCTAACGCAACTGATGCATAATCTGTCCATTGCTTTGGGAAGCAATTGGTATGGCTCTTTCGGTTGCATTGCTCCTTGCTCTTTCAGCAAAACAAAAAAATCAAAATTGCTTGAGCTCTTCTGCAGAAGAGTTGCTTAAGACAGTGAATGAAACTGATCCAGTTCCAAAAACATGGCTTTCCTCTCATCTTAAAGAAAAGGACTGTTCCTTCCCTTCTATACGGCTGTTTTTTAGAGGGTTGCATACAGCTCTTATCTAACACGTCATTCTGTTTAAGCTGCTATCAAGAAGTCAGAGTGGGCAAGAATGACATTTCATTTTTAAGTGTAATACTGTTCCATCAGCATCAACTGTGGCAAATAGAAGGAATGCCCTTTTAAACAGTATTTCCAAAGGTCCTGATGTACACACGGTATCTTATTATAAATTATCACACATGTTCTTACAAGACTGTGGGCTTCTACTAATAAAATATTACACCGTTCTATAAGCAGAAGAGTGAATTTTAATATTCTCGTGATCATGTCACATTATGTTTTGCTTTTCAATTAGCCAAAAACAGTCATGGTGGAGGGAGAAATTAAGTGAGAACTACTTCAGAGGGGTGGCCATGTTAGTCTGTAGCTTCACAACAAAAAAAAAAAAACCACAAGTAGTCCTGTCACATCCTAACATATGTATTTATTAGATACTGAGTTTTTGTGATTGCTGACTTTCCAGAACAGATCCTAAACATGACTGTCATTGCAGGGGTTGGGGGAGGGAGAGAAGATGTGTGGGGAGAAGGTAGTTGACCCAGGGCCTGTCAATTTAAAAGGCTTTCTGCCAAAGATTACGCCCCTTCCGTACCCTAGCACCCTCCCCTCCATTGTCCAGCATCTGGCAAAGTCTGTCTCCAGCCCTGATCTGAAAGCAAATATCACCAGGTTACATACCTGTATAGAATGAAATTTTCAAGAGCATTTATTGCTGACTCAGCTGCATCATCATTGCAGTCATTCATCAGTGACAAAGTCGAGCATCATTGAAGATCCCACTCCAAAGTTAACCTAATATCTACATAACCTAAATATGATTTATTCTGTTACATTATATGTTATGTCATATAACAGGAAGTGATGTAAAACAGGAAAGGATTCACATGTTAAAATGAAATTTCAGTATCTCCCTAAACTGTCAGGCATGAACACTGAAGAAAGTACTGAAAGATTCCAGGTGAAGATAGTACTGAACTCAAAGTCCTTGCTTGACCACCACTTAACTGGGGAAAGTTTGGGGACCCAATTTTTCAGTTCAGGTTTGATTCTAATTCCATGAAATTATTTCAAATTACAGTGATGTTAGGGGCTGCTAATCCACTTGAATTTGAGGTCTGCTCATCACAGCGTGTTCTATATTCTTTATGAAAGTATGCTTATGAATGTGACTACCTAGAATATGCTATAATTTTCCTATGTGCATGCTTATATCACCTTTCCACATTGATTTAGGAATACGTACAGTTCCGTAGATGGAGAAAGCATGATGGGTGCGAGCGCATCTCTCACCCACCCCTGTACGATTTCTCCCCCTTCAACCTTGCTGCGCTTTGCAGGGGGGACCTGGAAGGCATGACGGGGGAACCCAAGGCACCCTGAAATATTGTTTTTCACTTATATTACAGCAAGATCCCAGAACGTAATTTCTATAAAACCTTTATTACTGTATAAACATTTAGTATAATAAAATCATTTTACCAATTTTTCCATTAACCACTAACCTCTTCCATGCCCACTCATTGCAAAAGAGAAGTCCTTCATTGCATTTTGAAGTCCTTCATATTTAAAAAAAATTGCATTCCACATTTGTAAAAAGTACCCCTCCTCCATCCCAGGAATTGCTGCTTACAGGCCTGATGTACATAAAGCTGGGTTGTTAATGCAGTCACATTAAGTGAGGACCATTAGTAGTACTCAAGGAACTTAATGTCCCAACAGTTGAAGTCTGCATATGAAGAAATTACAAACAGAAAAGAGGGCAATATTTGAATACATTACTTGCTAGAAGGGGATTTCCCATCTCTTACTGAAGAATTTGAAGGGCTTAATGTAGGACTGGGCAATAAGAGGCCTACAGGCAAAATGCAGTTCACCAGGGCTCACCATGGGCAGGCCACCAGATGCTTTGTTTATCTGAGCATCTGCAGGTACACCCATTCACAACTCCTCTTAGGTTCAGTTCATCATTCCCAGCCAATGGGAGCTGCGGGAAGTAGTGGCTTAGCCTGCACCACTTTCTGCAGCATCCATTGACAGAACAGTGAACCAGAGCCAACAGGAGCTGTGACCAACTGGACCCACGGATGCTCAGGTAAACAAAGCACCTGGCAGCCTGCTAGGGGCTAACCCTTGTGAACCACATCCACCCCATGGGCTGTTATTTATTGCCCACTCCAGCTTAACATAAACTGATGGAAAGGAAGGATCAATCGGCTCGTATTTTTCAGAGTCAGAGATAGGGCTAAAAGAGACCTCAATAAATCATCTTAGGAAGTATTTCACCTGGTCCTATTGACTTGAATAAAGGAACTTTTCTAAAAATTCTTCAGCATGTTCTTTTCCTCTTCTGGCCTGTGTTCCCAGTTTTTGTAAATGTAAATAGAACTAAGCATCTTAATCTTCTTATTAAAGACCGAACCAAAATAGGCATTACATGCATCAGACTTCATGACATTATTAATTATAAATTCTCCTTCCCTACTAAACAGTAAACCAACACTTCCCTTCACATGCTAGGTGTACTTCTGTGTCTTAGCTCTTCCTACCTGTTGGTGACACTGATGATCAGCATCACCTTCCTCCTCCACCCCACCAATCAGCTAGTTAGTGGCATGTAGAAGCAACAGAGGAGGAGGAGAGGACAAGATGGAGGGTGGGGTGTGCTTAGTGGAGGGATCAGAAGAGAGGTCAGGATGGGGCCTGAGCCAGATCCAGGGGGCTGAGCACCTCCTAGCACATTAGAAAAAGTCAGCTATTCTGGACAATGCTGCACTCAGCTGCACATGGTGTTAGGTTAGCCTCTCAAAAGATGCATGTCGAAGAAACAACTATTATGTAAGGTATTACTGATGTGTGTTGAAAACATACTTCCAACATTTACAATATATTGCAACTGTATCTGACCTTTAAACCAACACCTTTAAAATAATTTGAATCATATTAAATGGAACACACAATTCCTATCGTTCATCAAATACGACTTGCTATACCAATAACCACAGAAAAATTATCATGAAATAGGGTGAGCTTTCCAAAAGCGAAAACGTTAGACACACAGATCCCTTTGAACTGCAAAGGGAATGACGTGCCTCACTCCTTTGCAGTTTTCTCAAACCCCAGCTTTAATTTTCTTTTTACTATATTCATTTCACATGATCCTGCCCCCTCTGTAGTCAGTGACAAAATCTTATTGATTTCAACTGAAGTAGTCTTGGGCCCATATGTATGTAATAAAACTGAATTAATTACATTAATAGCTTACATAGATTCTGAATATTATCACTGCAGTTGACAAACCTCATGTCGACACATGTATATTTTCATTACCTCCCATATAGTTGAGCTACGATACAAAGGTGTTTTATAATTTAGTATTAAATGCAACTATTGAAACAGTCATTTCCATGTGTTTTCCAAAACCTATTACAAATATATGAACACATTGTTTTTCCATATGGGAGAGAAATGCAGCCTCAGAGGCTGGATACACATGTTATTTCTGGAAACGGGGATAGTAACTTGAAACAAAGGAAGAAATGTTCAGCCCTCTTGTATAAAGACTAATGAAAGAGCAGAAAGTAAAGTGTGAAACAGATGAGCTGCTTTGCAAGAAACACAAGGTTGACAGAGGAATAAGCAGTGCCTTTTTGTGAAAAAAGAGGTACTCAGCTGCCCCCCTCACTGGCCAATCCCATGGATGGGGCTGCCAAGGTGCCAATACTCAGTACCAGCAAGTACAGCACAAAAAAAGCATGGTGAGAAAGTGTTCCGGGAATAATCATTTTACAGGCAATCTGCCATCCCTGTGAGCAGGTAAAAAGGGGGCTTGGTAAAGCATGTAATCCCCGTTATGAGCAAGATCACGAGTATCATAGAATTCTGCCTGTGAAATATTGATAAGGATCAGCTGACAATACTGAGTTGAATTCACCTAGTGACTGTGTATTAAGTAAGCCCAAACCCAAGTGAGCCCTAAGCTCTATGCAGTGCTGGGGAGGTGTGGGGGTAGGTGAAAGAGTCTAAATTATTCTGAGGTGGCATTTTTGTTTGTTTTTAATTTTCAGAACTGTTTCCTTTCAGTATTAATCATTTTCAAAACGTTTTTTTTCATTTTTCCAAACTCTCTTACCATGTGTCTTAACTGAGTAATCAGAAGAGACAAGGCAAAATAGATCCCGCCCCCCCAAAAAAGTGCCAAACTAACAAAAATGAAAAATGGAGTTTCTAGTCCACACAGGACAGCAAGTTCCTTTGAACCATGAGAGCTACCTGAAACTTCTGGACCACATTCCACCTCAGATCCCATGGCCAACATAGGTTAGCAAGCTGCCATGCTTCTCTCAGACCTGGTGAGAAATGACAATGGCACACAGAGAAAGAAGATGAAAATGGAACAATGGAACACAGAAGAAGAAAGAATCAGTGACAGAACACACAGACAATAACCTGGAGAAGATGACCAAAACTGAGTAAACTAGAACAGAAAACCAAACAGGCGCTATTCTTTTTTGTCACATCTTGTTGCAAAGCCAAGGAAAAAATATTTAAAAGCTTGGTATTTTTGAGCTATGCCATTTTTTTTCATTGAAAATGTTTAAGGTATAGTAGGTCCAGCTTTACACATTTTATGTCAACAAATTTCAAGCATTCTGTATCATGCTTTAAATTTCTGGGCTACGTCTACACGTGCAGCCAACATCGAAATAGCTTATTTCGATGTGATGAATAACGTCTACACGTCCTCCAGGGCCGGCAACGTCGATGTTCAACTTCGACGTTGCTCAGCCCAACATCGAAATAGGCGCAGCGAGGGAACGTCTACACGTCAAAGTAGCACACATCGAAATAGGGATGCCAGGCACAGCTGCAGACAGGGTCACAGGGCGGACTCAACAGCCAGCCGCTCCCTTAAAGGGCCCCTCCCAGACACAGTTGCACTAAACAACACAAGATACACAGAGCTGAGAACTGGTTGCAGACCCTGTGCCTGCAGCATAGATCCCCAGCTGCCGCAGAAGCAGCCAGAAGCACTGGGCTAAGGGCTGCTGCCCACGGTGACCATAGAGCCCCGCAGGGGCTGGAGAGAGAGCATCTCTCAACCCCCCAGCTGATGGCCGCCATGGAGGACCCAGCAATTTCAACGTTGCGGGACGCGGATCGTCTACACGGTCCCTACTTCGACGTCGAACGTCGAAGTAGGGCGCTATTCCTATCTCCTCATGAGGTTAGCGACTTCGACGTCTCGCCGCCTAACATCGAAGTTAACTTCGAAATAGCGCCCGACGCGTGTAGACGCGACGGGCGCTATTTCGAAGTTGGTGCCGCTACTTCGAAGTAGCGTGCACGTGTAGACGCAGCTCCGGTGTCCTTTTATCACTCTTTCTAGCTGAACTGGTGACCATTTGGGAATTATGAAATGTGAACCCAGATTTTGGGCACAAGCTTATTCACATTGCTTTTAATTAATCAACTCCTTGACTCTTTTTGTTGTCTGATTCTGCATCCTATCTGCATCAGGATAAACTGAGTGTAAAAAAATATCAGGCACCTAAACCTGTATTTGAGCACTTAACTGTGAGTTCCAAGATTTTTCCAAGAAAAATAGTTTCATATACAGTAGGGTCTCAACATTCGCAAACCAAAGGTTCGCAAATTCAATTATTTGCGAGTGCCCACAAGCGGCTGCTTCCCTGGGGTTCCAGCCCATGGAGTGCCAGCAGCTGCCGCTTCCCCAGGACCCTGGGCAGGAGCGCTGGCAGCCACCGCTTCCCAGGGCTGCGGGGTGGGTAGCATCAGAGGCTGACACTTCCCCAGGACCCTAAGCAGGGAGCGCTGGCAGCCAGGGGCTGCCATATTCGTAAAATTCAACATTCACAAGGGTTCTCAACATGGAACCCTCTCGAATGTTCAGACCCTGCTGTATTGCATTTAATTTTGTTATATAAATAGGTTTGTGAGATTACGTGTTATCACACACAAGTATGCTACTATTACATCACTGTATCAATTACAACATGTCAATGCAATTTTACTCTTAAAGAGTGTTGACAGAAATTTATACTGCAGCCCTGAGGCTGCAAAAAAATGTAAAAACTCCCAGTTGGAGATTTTATTTTATCCACGTTGCTTTTGACAAATCTGCTGTTTGGTGCCTTTTGTTATCCGCCTCTACTCTCTACTTGCATTTAATTTTATCACACATAACAGTGTCCCATAATGCCCAAAATTGGAAGTGTATGATGAATCCGGGGGGGGGGGGGGGGGAAGCAGTTTGCACAGAAAAGATCCTATAGTATTTTGAAAATGTTTAAATGTAAATTTTTGAGGCTCATAGCCATAATCTAGAATAGGAGAAAGCCATCTCTTTATAAAACAACTTTGAACCACAAAATAATGCAGGATATGAAAGCTGGTTTCAGAATTATGTTTATATTTTTCATTTTTGCCATTATCCCTACCAAGATGAAGGAAGCTATCAGGCACAGATGCATTGAACCAACTCAGTTCAATAACATCTTATACGTTTCAATGGAGTTTGGGATTAATATTTTCCTTTGTTTCTACAGCTGTAAATTTAGGGCCTGATGCAACACCCATTGAAAGCAATGAAAGATTCCCAACAAGTTCAGCTGGGAAGCACAGAGTTTGTACCAGGCCCAGTCAGAAACTGCACCTTGTTTTAATCTAGATTAAAAGGAGAGAAATAGCTTTTGAATTTTGAAAGCTGTATTTCATGGTGCCCTTGGTGCAGTAGAAAACAGCTTAAAATTGTAGGTCACCCTAACATGATATTTATATTGAGCTTTAATGTTTTTAATGGGTATGGGAGCCTAGGAATTGCCAGAGTGGCTCAGACCCAAGGTCAGTCTAATCTACTATCAAATGCTTCAGAGGAAGGTACAAAGCAGCAGAAGGCAACTGTGAAGTCATCTTACTTTACATATGCCTCACCCTGGTCTTGAATACTGGTTTAAAACTTAAAATGTAAAAATAACTGTCCTATAATTGTTACAGTTTATTGGGATAATTCTGGATATTCTTGATGTCCATATAAATATGTAATCCCTTTTGGAACCTTGTTAAATTCTTGGCCTCAGTGACTTCAGTAGCAACTCTAATTACACGTTGTAGGACAGGAAGTGTTTGCTTTTAGCTGTTTTGAATTGGTCACCTTTTAATTTCAATGAATATCCCTTTGTTCTTGTGTTAGGTGAGGGGGGGAAACAGAAGACCCTGGCATATCTTCCCTAGACCATTCATTACGGTATATATTATAATCATACTCCCTCTTAAGAGTATGCCTACCTAAAGCACCTCTTCGTTGCCTACCTAAAGTGAACAATCCCCCTCTTCCTGACTTTTCATAGTATGACGGATTTTCCATAGGGCTACTGTATGGCGCACAGTATTCTATCTGATGTTACATTATTGATTTATACAAGGGTTTTATAATATTTTCCAGATTATCCTTCATCACAATCCTTATGTATCCTCGCATCTTGCTTGCTTTTTTGACCACAGCTTGACAAAGTGAAATGAAGTCCTCTGCTCAATCTACAATGACATCCAGATCCCTAAGCTAACATACGACAAATATTTTTATTCAATTGAGCTACCCCAGCAGAGGGCTCTTAAAATGTTAGGAATTAATTAAATATTTTATAACATTAATTGATGAAGCCATTTACTCCTGGGTTTTCAACATATTTGCTCTACTTTCACTTCTGTTCCGTTTCTCTCTGCTTTCAATAATACTTTACTGCAGCTATATGCTGCCTATCCCAGAAGTTTTAGTTGTGAAAAGATGTCAGCTCACTTCTGTTTAGGATAATTCCTTTTTTGTGGGGGAAGGGCTGCGAGTGGGAAGGATAATATGGTTATTTAATCCTCTGTGTTCCTGTTACACATTTAATCCATAGCAAAATTTCTGCTTTTAATCAAGAAGCTGTTCCAGCAAACAGGAATAGCTGAATCACAAAAGCCATAGAACTATGCTCCCTTTTCTCTTGAAACTTACCCGGCACTGAGGGACTAGAAAGGAGGTGCAGAGATCAGTGGCATATACCAGCTGGCTGTACATCACTCAGGGGTTTTTCTATACCTCAGCAAAATTCCCTAGGAGTCTGTGCAAATCCTTTGTACCCATAGAGCTAAAACCAGAGAATTGGGTCCATACATTTACAAAGACGTAAAACATTGCTGTATAAGGAGGACACTGGCAAACAGAATAAGTCATCAGCATAAAACAGACGAGAAGCTACATCCTCAGCTGGCATAGTTTAGCAAAGTTCCATCAAAGGGAAGTTCTGGACTGGTAGAAGCAAGAGGTAGGCTGAAGCTATATTTGTAGCATTTAGCGATCTTAAAAACAAAATAAACTTAGGAAATAATTATAGTTAAGGTACAAAATCTGTAGCAAAAGATTATTAGGAGAATGATTAGGTAACGATTATAAAACTTTTAAACAACTAAAAATTTCACTGCTTCAGAGAATCAGATATTTGATACTTATACATTCCAGTTCAAACTGGAGAACGTCTAACTCACTGAAAAAAATATGGGAAAAATGTGCAAGAAAAGAGTATTTGTAACAAGGTCAGGCCAGCAATACTCAGTTGGAAGGATGAAAGGCAACTTAGGGCACAGCCTGTGCTTGGGGAAGAAGAGAAAGAGATAAGTAAGCTCCCAGGTGTAGGCAGCAGAGTGGTGGCGGTTAATCAATAAGAGCCAGCTGATCTCACTGCCAGAGTGCTGGCAGGGGCTTTCAAAATAGCCATCCCAGTCAGGGGAGTAAGGGAGAGAGTGAGTGAGTAGGTGGATGAGACAGGGAAGCAGTTGAGAGAAAGAGAGATCAGGAGAGACAAGACAGATAGGCATATGGGGGAGTGTTTGCAAGAGACAGCCAGGGAGGGAAGAGTGTCTGGGCTCTCTTCCACCAGGAAGGTTGAAAGCCCTGGCTATGGCTAGGGGAAGGGAAGAGACTAACCAGCCAGTGTAGAACAGATGGAGGGTGCAACCTCAACCCTCCAGCCAGAGGGAGAGGCGTGGGACCTGGGCAGGACACAGGGGAACTTTGCCACAGTAGGTAACTAAGTGGCATATTAATTTGACAGAACTGTAAAGCTCTGTAGGGTGAAAACCTCAAACAGCTGTACTTCAAACAATTTCTAGCTTGCTTTGGATGCTAAAGTGAGCCATCAGCTGGGATGGGATTAAATGATAGTAGGACTTGTTGAAAATGCAGCATGTGGCTAGGTTGTTAGTGATGGGCCCTGGCCACCATGAAAGGAAGGACTGTTCATCACATGAAACACACAAAAAATATTTTACAAAATAGGTAAAATGACAAGACAGTCTGGGCTGGAAGACTCGAGGAATTAGAACCAGAAATGGGCTAAGGTGGACCTATCGGGTTTTGTAAAATCTAGTCCAGAGGAAAGTTGAGATCTGTCCGGAAGCTATGAATAGTCAAGGTAAGGTGGGTTCTGGCTCCAGAAAACACAGCTACAGGTTGTTTCAATCTGGGTACTTTTTACCTAAATCGCCAGAACCATGGAAGTTTTCAAGGTGACAAACTGCAGTTTGCACTCTTTTCTAGGTAGAACATATAAGGATGCAAAACAGCTTGTAGTAAGCACGTGCTGCCAGGCATGCCAACTTTTGTTACCCTTCTTCCCTCCTGTTCTTTCCCCACCTGAAGAGTCTCAGACATTTTCACGGGCATTTTGAAATCAGCAGCTACATTTGAAGCCAGTGAGAACTCCTGGGTGTTCAGCAAGTTTAAAAACAAGCATTTATTTCAATGCCTAAATAGGAGCATTGAATTCTAAGTTTAGGTACCCATGTTTGTGGGCTAGAGATCCGCTCAATCTGCAAAGGCTGTATCCAGACTTCAGTTCCCTCACAGTTCAGTGACGTTTGTAGAAGAGACTTAGCTTTAGCCCCTTCTCCCATAAAATGTTTGTTACAGAATTTTCAGAACGATTTTGTTTTGAAATAGGATTGTGTGCCAGGCTTTTTACGAAGTGGCCATGGCTCTGACACCACGCTACAGAATTCCAGAACCTCCTGAAAGCATATTGGCTTTGCACAAATATCATCAGCCCATAAAACCAATCATATTTGAGTCTCATGTGTGTCCAATGAAGATAAACAAATTTCTGTTATTGTTAGTCTTCTAGGTTAAACTTTTTTTCTGTTCTTTACATTATCTAACAGGGTGCAAAAGCAGACTGAAACATCTATGGGAGCAAAGAATAAGAACATACTTGATCTGCATCAGTTACACTGATGACAGTGCCGTCCGCTGATCACTGGATAGCATAAACGTCAGATCACTTCATCAGCAATGGCACATTAGTTTTGAGCTATTTTCTCAAACAGCTACTTAATGTTCATTGGGAGTTGCATGAATCTCTTCAAAGACAGAATTTGATCTTTTAGTTTGCAAACCACTCAGGTACTAGCCATGTGGGTAAGTCATTCCTCTATGCTTTACTCAGAAAAAAAAATCATCCACTGATTTCAATATGAAGTTCATGTGTATAAAGCAGGGGTCTCAAACTCAACTTATCTTAGGGCCAGTGTACTCCTCAAACCCTCTTAGTGGGCCAGTGGGTACCCCTCTCTGGAGGGGCTCTGGGGAGGTGTACACACACACACACACACACACACACACACACACACACACTCTCTCTCTCTCTCTCCCCGGTTCAGCCTGCCATCCCACACTTTCTCACCCCCACAATCCCCTTGCATCCACCAGCCTTTCCTGCCACCCCCCAGGCAACTGAAACCTCCTCCCAGAAGTCTATGGTGCTACCACTGGTAATGCAGTGGGCTTAGAGTGGCTTCTGGCTGCTAGCTTTGTGCCACTGCAGGCACATCTCTTTGGACCAGGTGAGGTATGCGCAGAGCCATGCCATCCACAGAATGGCTCAGCATGCCAACTCAGGCCCAGAGCTGGCTGCCCCTACTGCACTGTGGGTGGGATGGTTCCCCTGTACTCAGGTTAGCCTGCAGTGCCCTGGGCAGGCTGGAGCCGGCAGCAGGGCTTGCCCCCACACCCTTCCCCGCACCCACATTCACTGTGGCAGCAGGAGTTGTGGGGGAGCAGGGCTATGCAGCAGCTTGCTCTGCTGCCATCTCCCAAGCCAGCCTGCACAGGGGCACTCTGTGCTCACCCCTGTGGTAAAGCAAAGCAACAAGCCTAGACTGGGACATGGGGGCAGAACAGAGCAGACACTGCTGCATTGTGCCACTTCCTCATAGCTCCTGATGCCCCAGTGAGTAAGGGGGCACCCAACCCCCTGCAGCCACCCTGCACTAGGCTCCCTGAGGCTGTGTAAAGCCAGGGTCCCCAGGGAAGGAGCTCAAGGTTAAGGGTGCAGTGTAGGAAAGGTGGAAGGAGACCAGGGGCTGGATGTGGGGGAAGGGTACAGACACCCCCCCACACCTCCATCACTCGATTTTTCAGAATGCAAGTGCAGAACACTTCCTTAAAATCAAACACATAGAAAGAGTGTCTGTTTGGCATCCAAAAACTAAGGCATTGCAAATCACCTATCACTTTGGAAAATCTTGGCCTAAATTTTAGTCTCTTTGTACCATGCAATATTTCAGAAAAATCCTGCAGATTGATGGTTTTATGCTTAGCACCATCTGTCAGGGGCTGACGGAAGAAAGGATGGTAGCACCTGTGAGGAGGTACAAGATCAGACCCTAGTTCTGAGCATGTGATACTCATTTCTGTTCTCTGGAAAATGAGGTTTAGGTGGTTTGTATTCTCATGGCCACCACTTCAAAACTGTCTTCCTGGTGCTTTTTCAGAAAATCTTTCAGTGCTCTATATTCACTGCTTAATACAGCCCTGGCTGTTCACCCTTGCTTTACATATTAAAAACAAAAAAAATAATGCTGATTTCCCCACTAGAAAACACTAAAGATTACAAATCCTATCCAATCATTTTCAGATAGAAAGGATATATTCTGAGGAAATAGAAAACACTTTGTCCTCTAAGCTTAAGCTCCTATCCTAAATCATATTTTTGGTTAGATTGTTGGAAAATCAAATTACAAATGAAAACCTTATAACAAGGAAACAAAGAAATAAACTTATGTCATAACAGAAAAACTAAAAAATTGTTAACTCTGCCACCATTTCCTCAGTCTCCAGGTGTCCTTTTCCTTTCCTACTGAGACAAAAAATGTCACAGTGTCAGACACCTGACTTAACTTGGTTACAAAGAATAGTCAATAGCTAAATACATCTTTCTATACATCTGTTTTCAATTTATTGTGATATTTCTCTCCAGATTACTCTAAAACAGCTAAGGAAATGTATTTCTGTCCAACTCTGGTATACTTTGCGAACAAATTGCCTGTATAGGCAATATAGGACAAGACCACATCTCAAATTAGCACTTCCACCTCTGCCAATCCCTTCCTTTCCTAGTCTTCACTTCCGCAGAGTAGCTATTGTGCCCAATTTTGCATTCTTTAGTGACAAGAAAGTGTGGAGAACAACAAATCATCTTTAACGTGGGAAAGTTGGAACTCCACTTTCACCCAGGAAGATGGGAGGATATAGCTCTATCTGGAGGTTACTAAAAGTTTAGCACAGAAATGCTCTGTGATGGGTACACTGTAAATAGTGTAGTACTACAGACACTGCCTATTTCTTTTTCTCCCCCCGTCTAACTCATTATACCACTGAGGTCCTCCTTTCTAGCATAGTTTTTATTAATCCAACCACCACATGGGGCCTGAATCACCATTTCTATGACACTCTATTTCAATGGAATTACGTTGGGTAAAGTTAGAACACAATGGTAGAGCAAAGCCTAAATATTTCAATAAACCTATCTACATAGATCAGCAAATAGTACACATGTAGCTTATGCACACATGTATGAGACACTACAATGTATAAAAAAACCCTATGCACTCATGAATGGATTTAAACCTGAGGTTTTTACCCATCTAGCAAGCTGCTCTGTCCTTTCCGTTAGGCCTAAGAAGGAAGCCCTGGTTTAGATGGAGATATTGTTGACGCACACAAACAATTTGTATAAATCTAAATCAAGTGATATGGCCAAAAAATTGATGTTTCAGATAAGCTCTAGAGATCATTAGACAAAAGTGAAGTGGAACAAAGTCCAGACCTAAATTTTGTACTTGTCAATCAAAAGCAAAAGCACACCCTGACAACCTTGTCTGGTCTCAGACAATTCTGGTCTCAGTCCAGAGGAAAAATGGACTGTGAATGCTCAAACGACTGCTCAGATGAGATTCTGCAGAAAGTAATTAAAGTTATTGCAGAGTGTCTGGAACAGCATATTTGTAGCCACACCTCATTCTGCAGGGATAGCTCTCATGTGGGAGGGATTTGTTAAAGACACTGGGAAGGTGATTCCTAAGCCGTGTCTACAAGTGCACGCTATTTCGAAGTAGCGGCACGAACTTCGAAATAGCGCCTGTCACGGCTACACGCGCCGGGCGCTATTTCGAAGTTAACTTCGACATTAGGCGGTGAGACGTCGAAGTCACTAACCCCATGAGGGGATAGGAATAGTGCCCTACTTCGACGTTCAACGTCGAAGTAGGGACCGTGTAGTCGTTGCGCGTCCCGCAACTTCGAAATAGCGGGGTCCGCCATGGTGGCCATCAGCTGAGGGGTTGAGACATGCTCTCTCTCCAGCCCCTGCGGGGCTCTATGGTCACCGTGGGCAGCAGCCCTTAGCCCAGGGCTTCTGGCTGCTGCTGCGGCAGCTGGGGATCCATGCTGCACGCACAGGGTCTGCAACCAGTTGTAGGCTCTGTGTATCTTGTGTTGTTTAGTGCAACTGTGTCTGGGAGGGGCCCTTTAAGGGAGCGGCTTGCTGTTGAGTCCGCCCTGTGACCCTGTCTGCAGCTGTGCCTGGCACCCTTATTTCGATGTGTGCTACTTTGGCGTGTAGACGTTCCCTCGCAGCGCCTATTTCGATGTGGTGCCGCGCAACGTCGAAGTTGAACATCGACGTTGCCAGCCCTGGAGGACGTGTAGACGTTATTCATCGAAATATATTTCGATGTTGCTACATCGAAATAAGCTATTTCGATGTTGGCTTCACGTGTAGACGTAGCCCTAAAGTGTTATATAAAATTGGGTTAAAAGAGGAAACTGATAATTTAGGAATTTGAAATATCCAAGAGAAAGGCCAGGGACATTTTATGCTGGCATCATAGAAATAACAAGCAACACTAAGGAAACTGCAAAGGCTCATTGCATTTGCCTAATATACAGACCAAGTCACACAAAGGCGATACACATGAGAAAAGAAAAACTGGCCCCCTGGATCAAAGGAGGTGATTTGTTTACACTTGCAGAGGGAAAAGAAACCCCCACAAAAACTATGTACTTGCCATAGACCAAAGGTAGAGCTATCCTGCCCATAGGATGGTTCAGGATGATTGCCCTGGGCTTCATGGTTGAGGGGCTTGTGTATCAGGGGGATGTGGGGCCTGGGTGGTTTGGAGGGAGTGGCAGAGTGACCAGCCTTGCTCTGCTCTGCCTTTTTTCAGAGGGATTCAGGCCAGCACAGTGTGGGGACAGCATCAGAACAACCAGGTCCATTCCACCTCACCAGTTCCTGGCATTGCTCAGGTTATACAGGATCAGGAGCTTGCGGGATGGGGTGGAACAGAGGCCTGGGGAAGAGGGTGGGGTTGTACAAAGTCCCTAGGAACAATCACGACCAGTGGTTCTCAAACTGTGGAATGCAGACCACAGGTGGTCTGCAAATTCTATTCAGTGGGTACATGGATCATTTCTGCAACAGTTGTGCACATGAGGCCACGTAGGCATGGCTCTACTCATTAGGTGCCTCAACATGGAGAAGATGCACATGTTAAGTGAGGTGGTAGCCATGGGGGAAACATAGGTTACTAGTCTCCATTATCCAAAAAGGTGGTGGAAAACGGTGTCAAAATAACAAACTACATACTGAAAAACATTATCTAGTCAGACTTCGGTCCATGTTTAGCATTTAAATTATAGAAGGACACCAAAGCAGCATGAGTTTTCACCTACTGACACATTGTTCAACAGAAAATCGAAAAAAAATGCCTGGTAGAAACAGAGCTCAGAATCACTGGGGATTTGGGCATATGTAAAGAGACAGATGCAGCAAAGCAAACGTTCAGTATGATTAGGATGGCACTATTTCTATGTTGAGAAGCAGCAGTGGTGTCACAAAAGGTTATCACTAGAGACAGAGACACTACTTAGGAGTATGCAACATCTTCTCCATAACACAGATGGAAGATAAAGTGCATACATACTTGCTGCTTTGCCCAAGAGGGTCTCCAGTGGGCAATAACTGAAACAAGATGAAAACCCAAATTTCCAGATCACGAAACCACAAGAACAAGTGAATTTGCTGCCTTCCCAATGGCAACAGTGTTTGATCTTCATGAGGAGCCTTGTTGGTCCAAATGAGAACATGTCACCTCAAAGATGAATTGAAAATAGTTTGCTGGTTTAGTTATGTTATTTGTGCATATTTTTAAATGTGAGGAATGAAGGACTGCAGCTCGGTCTAGCTAGCTTAGGTAGACTAACGAACACACGACCTACAGCAGAACGACCTGATTGACTGTGGGGAACCAGCAAGTGTGTTCTTAAACCCAGCAGCAAAAATTCTGCTCAAAATTCAGCCCCTCAGCTGTGATTGCTCCTGTTTCTGCCTCATCCCCAGCCTTTGCTCTAGCCCAGCTCAGCTCCAGACTCTGGCTTGGAGCCTTGATCTTCACGACCTTTGCTCTGACCAGTAAGTATGACTGCCCACATCCCAGTGCTAGACAAAACCTACAAAGTCCTTAAGCACTGAGTGATCAGTGAACACCCCATAGACAAATGTCCACAAGAAATGCTGCATCTTAAAAAGATTAATTTAAAAAATTATAAAATAGCAGAAAGTGAAAATATTGAAATACACCAGGTCTTGCACACTAAACAAACGTCCCTTGCTGACAAATATACAGGTAGCACAATTCCAGTTAGCTCAGGAAACTATCAAATACAAATTCCCTTACACAAAGCAGGACAACACAGCTCATACTGTTCAAATTAGCAGTATTTTATGGGTTGTCACATTTTTCTTTTATAGCCTGAGTCTTGTTCTTGACTTTTCCAGTTTGCAACATCCTCCAGTCCATGAATCATGCATTTGGTCTCAGCCTCCAAACCAGGAGATTTGGGGAGCAAACTTTGCCCCGAGTTAGATGTAAATTCAGATTAGTTCCATGGATGAGATTCCCCAAGTTTACACTAATGTAACTGAAAGCAGAATTTGAAACTGAGGACATATGGTTTTTAGTAACAAAAATAATAGGCACATGTAGTATGTTGCTTTCAACTTTTAACATAAAATGTTTTCAAAGGTGTAGAAGAGCTTCTCAATGGAAAAGCCCTCAGGCATCAAGGAGCAAATATCACCCTCAAAACAAAAAAGCAGTCAAGTAGCACTTTAAAGACTAGCAAAATAGTTTATTAGGTGAGCTTTCGTGGGACAGACCCACTTCTTCAGACCACAGCCAGACCAGAACAGACTCAATATTTAAGGCACAGAGAACCAAAAACAGTAAGCAAGGAGGACAGATCAGAAAAAGATAATCAAGGTGAGCAAATCAGAGAGTGGAGGGGTTGCGGGGGAAGATCAAGAATTAGACTGAGCCAAGTATACTGGTCTGGCTATGGTCTGAAGAAGCGGGTCTGTCCCACGAAAGCTCATCACCTAATAAACTATTTTGCTAGTCTTTAAAGTGCTACTTGACTGCTTTTTGTTTTGATCGTGTACAGACTAGCACGGCTCCCTCTCTGTTACTATTCAAATATCACCCTGTGCCCTGTAGAACTCTTGAGGTTGACCATCACAGAGGCAGGGGCAGGCTATGAATGCTCCCTGCATCCAATGCAGTTGAATTCATTGGTGGCTCATTGTGCAAGATCACTGAGGAGATTTTGCAGGGGGCTCAATTTGGAGCAGACATATCGGTGGAGGCATCTGCTGACTACTTGCCTCAGCCTAGCCATGGAGCACAACCTGAACAAAGGCTACTACAGCCCAAGGCCCTCCAGCACTGTGGTGGGTACCCTAGAAATACCCATTTCATTACAGATTTCTTTACTGGGCATATAGAAAGCCCAGTGTTATATGCTTAGAGGTCTGGATTTCTTTAGTAGCATGATGCCCAGCTTGCAGGCCTAAGCCACTGATGTCCCAACCACATCACTCCATTCCTTTGGGCACCTGACCCTCTTTCTCCTGTACCACTCATTACCCTGCAACATATGAAGTAAGAGACAGCATCGGAATCACTTGCTTCTGATGCCATTTCACAGTCTTCATCCCGAGCAGGTGTCCCTGGCTCCAAGCCTGGCACAGGGGGAAGGGTTTGCCCCAAAGGAACAGTTCTAGTACAGAGTACTTGGGCATCTGGAACCCATTCACAGGAGTTTTCCCAGACCCATGGCGCCACTAAGGAACCCACAACACTTTCAACAGTCTTCCAGGAGTAATGACAAACAACCCAGGCCATTATGAGATAAACACCGCCCAGTTTATTATACATTGCTGAACAATTACTGTTGCAATAACCAAGCAGAACAAAGGAGAACTGTAAGCAATAATATTTGAGTCCCGTGAGAGAACAAGGAGGAAAAGATCAGACAAATGTGTCTGACTTTTTCTGTACTCCATAATGTGTCCATATTTGCTTGTTTGTTCTTTGCCCTGTAATAATTGCCTACTTATATGTGATGTATACTTGGATGGATTTTTTGTTCTATATCTGTGAAACACAACATTAATTGGAAAGAAAAAAATCATAGATCATATGCACTGTTGTACTGTTGTTGATCCCAGGCTATTAGAGAGACAATATAGATATCTTTTACAAGAAGAGAATCAAAAATTTCTCTCTCTCACCAAGAAAAGCCAATCAAAGAAAAGGTATATTACCTCACACATCAATCTTGTCTCTAATAGGTTATCATATATTTTCTCAATAAATAAGGTGACATTTCTGGTTAAGTACTGAAGGAGCATGCTTAAAAGAAAGATCTTCTTGTTTTTATGACAATGCAGCAGAGCAAACTAACAGCTCCATGTGCAATCAAATAGCGCTGGAGCTCAACTATTGCCATTTCTTTATTTTGCGAAATTGATTTTGATGGCTTGTTTTAACTGGCTCTGGTGTTGATAAAAGACTTTGACTAACAAAGTAGCTAGGATGAATACTGCATGTCATCTGCCTGATCTAAGTGCATGAAGCTACAGAAGAGTGCAAGAATTTGGTCATTGTGGTGCCTGCATAGCTTATGAAATTATTTGTAATTCATGGGAGACTGATCTAAATCTAAGTTAGAGTTGCCTTTTGTCCTCAACCTAGCTGCCACTAGGCTACCTGCCAGCTCACCACAGTAATGGGCATTAGTGGAAGCAGTGCACTGAAAGGTTGCACCTGGACAATTACAACTAGGTGAAGATTCTAGTCACTTATTTGGTACAGTTTATTCAGCCCTGCAGGCAGCAGAACAAGTAAATTGTTGGCCCTTGGTTTATTCAACCAAAAATGTACAGCACACCTGGTTTCCTTTCCTGCTGCAGAAGCTAAATAATTGAAATGGGCTCATAAAAACCACGAGTGGATTCTCTTCATCCCGTGGGATGATGTAATATTATTAAAATTTTGATATTTTTAAACTAATAAGTTCTTAAATCAAATTATAGAAGAAAAACCTGTGGTGCATTTTATTGTAAAGATTTCCCCTGCATGCTGTGACTTCAGGTCTTACATTTTAATCTGCACACATGCAACTAAAATTACAAAAAAAACAAATCACACAAAAAGTTAGCAATTGTGCACATACAAATGGTCAGTTAGCTAAACAATTTTTGTGCACAACCATCCAGCATGAAAAAAATATTTGTCCGATACATTCTAAAAATCTTCAAGCACTTTGCAATCAAGTCATGGAAATTTCTCCAATAAAAACCTCTATAAAGACAGATTATGAGTTGTGAATTATTCGTTCAGGTTTACTTTATAGTTGCATTGACACATTCTTGTGTTCCAACTCCTTTCCAAAGCTGACGCAGGTTTCACAGTGCCTGCAACATTAACTCATTCCAATTTTCAGTTTCCATTTGAGTAAATAAAGTGCTCCTTAGTGCACAGAATCCTGAGGGCGCAAAGTTTCATGTATAACCATGCACCGGAAATACTATTCCAGTGATTAACAAGTGAGCCAATGCTTGCAGATGTGCCAGATATTGTTAACCCCTTGGAAACATTGGAAAAGAGAAAAAACAAAATTTAAAAAGGCAATGAAACCATAGTCTGCTGTAAATGTAGATACCACCCATCATGCGGTTAAACTCCCTTTCTGGCACAGTTTCATTTCTAGCATCAAGAAAAAGGGTAACAGTAGAAGTGACCACCACCCCGAGAGCTGGAACTAGATGAAAGACACAACTGAAGTCTGCAGAAGACCAGCAGCTTTTGGGTCAGCCACTACAACAGTAGCAGTATCTAGAGAATGTTTTTGCTCTTGTCAAATTTTAAGTACACTGAACTCAGAGCCTTAAAAAAAGCAATTCATTGCTCCAAGTTACCGAAGACAAAAGTGAAACAGGGCAGCAAGAAATAGCTAGATTCACGAGGCTTGTTTTTCTGCTAGAATGACACAGAATGGCATTCCGGCACCTTTTTTTGTGGTGCTGACATTTTCAGGGCCATAACAAGGGTGAGAGCTGAGGGATGCAGCTTTGCAGCCTCCTGACAGGTGGCTCCAAAAAAGAAATCTTGAGCCGGGCCCTTCACAAAGACGCCGTCCTGGTGGTCAGCTTCAGCTTACCCTTTCTACATGAGAAAGGGAACCCATGGGGACAGAGGAGGCCCTGCAAGCTTTCTGTCATTAGATGGCTGCTAAAATTCAAATTGGAGGGTGAGGCTGAAGCATGGAACTCGGGGGACATAGGGTGCTGAGCGGTCAAGCGCATGCTGGTGGCTGAGTCAGGGCCAACCTGCGCAGGGCCAGAGGGAGGTGGCCAGGGTGAGCAGAGGGTGCTTCCAGGATCATGCTGTCTGGAGTCATGGGGCCGAAGCAGGTCTCTCTCCTCCTGCAGAGGGATGGGAGGGTGGGGAGGGAAGAAGGATGAGGACAAGGACGAGGATGAACCTGCAGCGAATGACCCAGGCTGGCAGGGTGCCCCAGCGCTGACCAGATTCCTCCACATGCCAGCCAGCTCCCCAGTGCTGCCAGCACCTCCAGCCCCTGTGGAGCATCTGGTGCTCCTGGAGATCCCCCAGCCTCAGTACAGCCAAGGGACCCGGCACCCCCCCATGCACACCCCAGCCAGCTCCCCAGTTCCAGTGCTCCCACACCCCAGCACTTCCCTTTGCTCTCCCAGCCCTGCCAGCGCTCCCCCAGTCCCTGCCAGCTCCCCCAGTGCTGCCAGTGGTCCCACACACACTGGCACTCCCCTGGCCTCAGTCAC
The DNA here is from genome assembly GCF_033958435.1 of Carettochelys insculpta. NCBI lineage: Eukaryota > Metazoa > Chordata > Testudines > Carettochelyidae > Carettochelys > Carettochelys insculpta. The sequence goes on along the minus strand of NC_134140.1, from coordinate 110,033,977 downwards.
ACCAGCATCCCTGGCCCCAGAGTTACCCACAGCCTGGCAGTCCCTGGCCCTGGGGCCCAGAGCAGGACCTGCAGCTCAACCCAGCCCCAGAGGCCCATGTGGCACCTTCAACCCCTGCTCCATTGGCAGCAGCTCTGGTGAGTTGGGTGGAATATACAAGGGTGGGATGAGCTGGGGATTCCTGGCTCTGGGGTAGGGGGAGCACATTGATTTAGAACTGGGAAGGAGGCTGGTGGTGCCTAGTTCTGGGGGTGCCTGGCTCTGGGGAAGGGCTTCCATTTAGAACTGGGAGGTGGGGCTAGGGGTGCCTGGCTGTGGGGAGCAGGAGGGCATTTATTTAGAGTGGGGGTTGGGGCTGTGTGGGACAGGGTGAAGCCTGGGGGCACTTTGGAGCTGCAGGGAGCAGGGTTAAGCCTGAGAGTTGAGTGAGGTGTTTTGGGGCTTGAGTTCTGGCACCTTTTTCCTTGAAAAAAAGCACCGATGAATACTATATATCATGCAGAACTGCCAGACCTCTAAGTCCCTGCAGGGCTTTATGCGTACTTTTTGTTCTTTTTACTGAAGCAGTAGCTGGGGAAAGGGTTCATGTCCAGGACACTTTCTAGGCTTCATTTATTAGGTAAATCTCTTGAGCTGACTGTGACCTGATTTCAGAAGTTCAGACCTCACTGAGGTAAATGTAAAGATTAAAAAAGAATTCATATTTGCTATTTGGAGCCAGGGGAAGAGTCATCCGAGGCTCCTGGAGAAGTGCTGCATGCCCCCTCATCTCAGCAGGCCAGTGTCCCATCCCCAGAGATCTACAGAGCTCAGTGTGCATCCCCTTCACAGAGACCATACTGAGGCCCAAATTTTACTTCTAAGAAGCTCATCAGAGGCCCAGATCTCATCTCTAAGAAAGGACCAGCATGGCCAGTGATCAGTATTGACCTTGCTGCCGCCATTCTTAATCTAGGAACATCTCTCTCACGAAGCAGTATTAAGGCAGTAGTTTTTTTGTTTGTTCAGTTAAAAGCAATATTTTGAAGGCACATTGCCCATTATACATACCAGCACGGGCCTAGCGCAAGAGTGGAAGTTTAATTTTAATACTACCCCTGTTGCTTTGCCAAAGCTACGTGAATTTCTAAAGGAGAAATGAGAGCAATGTTGCCCATCCCTGCAATTTTGTCATAAGTCTCTCCAAATTTGGTGTTTTTCCTTTAAGTTTTTCCTGTAAATCTCAGCTTTCATTTACAAAATGAGTTCCTCAGGCCTCGCGGTTGAGCGTGTAACTTTAAATGCTCCATAAAGAGAAGGCAAATAAAAATCAAAACGCTTGAGGTTGACATCTTAAGTCAGACTGTCCCTAGCCCTTGCAACCTTTTCCAATTATTGTCCCTGTGCTGAGAGGTCCCTCCATACGTCCCTCATAGTCCATGGTACTCACTAGGACATGGAGAAAGAAGAGAAGGGAGGAAATGTTTCCATCTCCCTTAAAACCACCTCAAAGAGCAGGCCAGCTATGCCACCCACTATACCTATTACTGATGACAGATCTCGTACACCAGATAGCAGCTCCTTGGGACAAAACAACTCCACACCTGCTGCAATGCACTAAAATGGCACTATGTGAACAGTTCACACCTGAGCCTGAGTGGCCTAGTGGCTAGGCCCCGCCGGCCAGGGCCTGTTGGGTGGGTCCACAGCCCCACCCAAGTGTCTATGGGTTGAGTTTGGGGCATAGCCCTGAGAATCTAGTTCCCCCTTCTGGCAGGAGAGGGGGTCTCCAGGGATGGGCTCCTGCTCCCCTCAGTACCTGGGGGAGGGTCCTGGGCTGCACCCTCTGGCAGCTAACTGGGTGGCAGCTCTGGCCTGGGGCCTCCTGCCTCTTCACTGATCAGCCTCCAACTGAGCTGGCTTCCCTCCCTTTATATGCCTCCAGGCTGACACTGGTGTCAGGTGAACCGGGGTGGGGCTGACTGGGCTAACAGGCATTGTTTATCCCCTGCCTTGCCTGGCCTCCTTCTCACCCTCCTACACACTAGTTAACTAGAGTAACTCACACCTTAGGTAAATTGCCAGATTTTTGCTGAATATGGTTTGAAAGGGAAGCGGGCATCTCAGTGTATAAATTGATTGTTTTATTATAAAGATGGCTAAAACTGCCCTTGTGAGACATAGCTATACTACCCTAGCCCCCAGTCTAGACATGTTAGCCAATACCTGTCAGTCTAACTCCTGCCCCTAAGGGAGGTGGGTTGCCTACTTGCCACCTGCAGTTGTGCCTCTCTAGCAATTAAGCATAAACACGCATGAGACTTTCAAATTGCTCTACAAACATGAGTTATGCCTGACCCCAAATGACATACTTGACAAAAGAGGAAAATATTGATAATGTCCTGTGTATGTACATATGCATTTTGTATGGCTAGATGAGACCAATAACTGAAGTGCTTATTCAGAAAGTTGTAACACAACTTTTTGGACTGGCCCCTTTTGGTATCAAATTCGTGTCTACCAATAATGTCAAGTAGTAGAACATTTATAGTTCCTCCTAGATGTCGCTGCTCTCTAGGCTTGATTTTAACAGTGATCCAAAATTCACTTTCCAAAATAAAGAGGGTCATTTAAATAAAGACACTCCACTTTGGACAAAGATTATAATGTGTTTTATTTTATTCTTCTTACTGTACATGAAATCAGAACAGACTCCCAGTCTTGGAGCAATCCAGAATTGTGGTTTTGGCATTTTGCCAGTTTAAGGAATATAGCATAAATTGGCTGCCCCATGAGAAGCCCCAGAGACTGTGAATACAAATATGGTTATTATATACATGTCTCACATGGGTATTGCCATGGCAGCTATTTATTTTCCTGAGCCAAGATGTGAGGAAGATTTTACAATGTACTTATAATGCAGTATTAATGGCAACTATTTTAATTGTGGAAGCAACAATTTTAATGGAAATGGGAGCCTAATAGCTCCTATTTAGGCACTAATATAAAGTAGCTGGATTAGGTGCATATTGGTTACAAAGTGCCGTTGAAAATCTGACTCAGAGCCTAAACCAAAAGACCTTTGAAGTCACTGTAAAGACTTCTATAGGCTGCTCTGAGATTTGGATTGAGCCCATGTTACTTAATAATTTTATACCAGGTGAAAATCTTATTAGTTAATATTGGCTCAACTATAACATTTGGGCAAATGCAATTAATGAACTCCCATGAATTAAATTTAAACAATTCATATACCAGAACACAACCACTGGGAGAATAAAGGCAACGAGTGAAAAAACAGGGAAGCCAGATTACTTTCCATGACAAACTAGGGAGAGACCTTGTTCAACAGCACATTTTTCAGACCATTTAGCCCTCGACAAAGAAGATGAATGGTCATTAAAAACATCAGGAAAGTTGAGTCTTCCTGGTTGTTCTGAAAAGAGGATCTGTTTCAGGCAGTGCAAGCAAAGAGTGAAACTTTCATACAAAGGCTTAGAGCACTAGCTCCTATGGAAAAAAGACAAAGAGTGCAGCACTTTACTAACTAAACATATCCAGTGGGGACCAGACATACAGCAGGAAGGATGCTCAAGAAGAGGAGGCCTATGGCACTGTTGGTGTCTGGAATCTGAGGTCCTCACCCTGGTAACCTGCTCTGTGTGTATGCTGGAGACCACCCAAATGGAGTCCCTTGCAAGACTGGAACCTAATTCTTGATATTTTATTCTTCATCCGAACTGACTCAAACTCCATTTTAAGCACACGTGCGTGCGCGCGCACACACACACACACATCCTTCTGTATAAACAAAAACCCTGAGGAAATGAATAGTTCCATACTTAAAAGATAGAGTCACTAACCATTATAGTAGAATCAAAATTATGGTATTTTGAGGTTGATTCCTCATTTGCTCGTGGTGGCCCTTTTCAGACTGGACACTAATCCAAATTAGCACATTCATCTACTTACACTGGTCAAGTTAAGAGGCATGCATTACAAGTACTGTATAGGTTCCTTAGATTGTAATTAAGTTGGACCAGAAATGCCTTTTTGGTCTGTGTTTAAAAGTGTCTAGCTCTTTGTGGCTCTGATCCATACAGGGGGCATCTAGGCACAACAGTAATACAATTTAATTACCATTTTAATTGATGTTTTAGACTCTAAATTCCATTGATAAATTGAAAATGGATGAAGACAATATATGTATTTGTACTAGTCTAGCTTTAAATAAATCACTCAAGTGAAGGAACTTCCATAAAATCCCATGAGAGACTATTCTGTGATCCAACAGGCCTCAAATATTGTTTTTCTGATGTCCAGGTTAGATTTCCCTGTGTAATTTTATCACATTATTCCTAGCTACGTCTCCTTGTTCCACATCTAAATAATTTACCACCCTCATCGGAATTTATACCCTCCAGACAAACAGTCCTCTAATTACATCTGCGCCCACCCCAACCCCCTCAGAAATTGTTTGGACAAGTTTAATGTCACAATGAGGAAAAAGATTTTAAGACAACTAAATGTTCCTGCAGACCCTTAAGCACATGTAAGTCTTAATGGGCTGCATTTGAAAGAAAAGACTAAATCCAACAAAGCAGAGATTATTTAAAATTTGTTCCAGTTAACTTATTAACTTTATTAATTTTATTCATTATTGCAAAATTCTGTACAAGGGAAATATTTTAACGGACAAGAGAGTATTAGTTATGGAGATCAAAAAAAAACCTGAACTATGTTTTCCTTTCTAATTGGTAACCTTTAGCCCTTAACACATCACATAATTGCCAACTAGCTGACATCTCAGAAACTGATGTTTTGAAAGTTGCAATCAAGATCTATGTCATCAGTGGCTTCAACAGCTGGCAGAGGGGACAGCTTCATTCAGTGGGGAAGAAAAGTACTGGCATAGGCAGGCCCGCAGCGGGGACAAAGGCTCTGGTAATTCAAAAGGGCCCAGGGCTCCCAGCCACCATCACCACTACTGCAACAGCAAGTGGACCTTTAAATTGCCAGCAGAGTGTGGCATGGTCCACTCTAGGCAGCTCTGAGGGCAGGGGGTGGAGGGGGTGTGGCACACTCCAGATGACACTGAGGACTGGCTACATCCAGCCTTACTCCTTCTACCTGAGGGCCCACCCCTTCCAGGAATGTGGACCTGGGCCTTCCTCCACCATACACACACGTAGCTAGCCCAGGGGCCCAGCAAGTCTGCCAGCCCCTCTGGACACAGGAGAGGGAAAAATGCCAACAACTCGGAGGCAAAGCAGTCGACATGATGAAAGATGGACAGAGGGATTGGAGTTCATTTGGATTCCATTCTTCCAGAGGCTGGGCGAGTTCAGGACTTTGGGGTTCTAGTTTCTGACTATCACGGACAGAAGCCTCATCCAGGAAGTTCAGATCCTGGCCTAATAATGTGGAGGGAAAGCAGTTCCAGATTTAATATCCTGAATCATCATTATGGCAAATAGACATTTGGTAGAAGTTCCAAAACCAGTGAATATTTTAAGTGAAGAGAAAATGGAAATATATTTACCTCAAATGTGGAGAACTTTTTTGTTAGTTTTGCAGTATATATAAATTCCAAGCTCTTTGGGTGCTAACCACAAAAGATTCAGCAACATGCAGACAAATCAACATTCAGCCTCAAGTGCTAGCAGCGTCAAAGGCAGAATTTGGCCTCTACCTCCACCCCATCATTCATGGGCCAGTGACTCATTGTATTGCTCTGCTATGTTATATTGTATAAAACCAGTATATTACATACTTGTGCCACATGCCAAGGAAGATTATAGCTCTCTGTTAGACCTCATGACAATTATAATAAATGAACTTTGGACCTATTTGCATCACTCTTAGCAGATTGTTTAGAATACATATGAAGGTACATTCACTAGTCTTTTTTCTTGCGTGCAGCAAGGACTTGTGGAATAATGTTGTTTTTCTGAATACATAGGGCACCTAACATTGCAACTTAGCAAAAACCTTGTTATGGGACTTATTGTCTTTGATGGGAGAGACACACACCCTGGGCAAGTCATCTTATAAAATAGTTTCACCCTTTATATATTACTTGTATCTGAAAAAAAGGTGTTAACCAGCTCCTGAGAACATGGGTTTGACCCACATTAAATCAGATAATGAGTCTATCCATGCTGCAAATGTAACATACTCCTTCACAAGGTCATTTCAAGGTTCTGTGCTTGTCTAAACCCTTTCTCTTGATCAAAGGAGCAATTCTATTAGCTAGAGTTACAACAGTAGTAGAGGACTATTATTTCCACACAGTCTGCATAGTGAAGACAGTTGAGCACTTTTGATACCTCAGGAGCCAAACTTCACAAAATGCATCCCTCCCCTCCCTGCCCCCCCACCAAAAAAAAAACCTAAACAAAAATCAGTGAAACCCAGCACAGGATCCAGAACTCAAGTTCTTTCTTTGGAAACTGTTTGTGCATATTTTCATAGACAGTGACCCACAACAAGACACCAAAATTCAGGTCTACAAGACAATTGTTCCTACACTCATTTATGGATGTAAAATCTGGGTGACCTATTACCAGCACCTCAAGAATCTGGAAGGGTGCTACCAACAATGCCTCTGGAAGATCCTTTGCATCAAGAGATGAGATCACTGCACTAATGCCAGCATCCTTGATAAAGCCAGTGTCACCAAGACTGAAGTAACGATGCTCATGCACCAACTTCTGTGGGCTGGATATTGTGTGTTGATACCACACGCTCACTTCCCAAAACAAATGCTCTGTTCTCAGCTCACTCACTGTCATAGATTCTGTGGTAATAAGACGAAATGTGATCAAGACAACTTGAAAGTATATCTTAAGAAAACTGATGTGAACTTCACAGGATGGGAGGAGCAAGCCACCAACTGACCCCAATGGTACCATATTCTCCAACAGGCAGTGGCCCTCTTTGAAGAGAAGGATCTTGCCCTCAAAGTTGGAGAGAGAACGACGGAAGGAAAGGAGGGTGAATTTTCTGTCAGCAGGCAGCTGACTAGCCATGAAATGTCTGTACCTACTGCAGGTGTATTTGAAGTTCCAGGACTGCCCTCCTGAATCACCTCTGGATTCATACGTAAATTCATGGTAGTGATCATCCTCGAATCAAAGCCCACACTAGTTTACACTGTTAAGCCCACTGATCTTCAGTAGAGTTACTTTTGATATAAACCAGTGTGAGAGATCACCAAGACCCTATGGAAAATTGTTCTGAAAAACAAAATTTGTCATCAATATTCTTGATCTCTCTTGGTGGAGCCAATACAAAGTTGACTCCTTTAAGATCTGAGGTTACAAGATAGAGAACTAGCTTCAGCCAAAATATACAGTTTTGTCTTCTTTCTGCCAATTATGTCTGTTAAGAGTAAATCTTTAAGAGAAACCAAAAAGGAAAATAATTATTAAGAGAATAATGGCAGGAAAGTGTCAGCTGAACCTTCTGGGTCATGTGTGCAACAGCAAAAAGGGTTTTTAGAAAGATGGTCCTTTCTTGCAGTCACATTGAAGCTGGGACTGACTAGTGTACTGTCACAGTTGAATACTGAAGACTTTAGTATAACCATTTCTGTATTAATGAGATCCGGCTCAATTCAACAAAACATTTTTGAAAATGTGACTTTGATCAAAGCAATGGGGGGAGGGGAAAACACTAGTTTCTTAAGCTATTAGTTTAAGTAAATGCGGACAGATCCTGCTGATAAAGGAATAATTTAACTGAAAAAATCTATAAGTCAAAAGTAAACTAGGCTATTGCAATCCAGGCCAATATGAATGAAATAACTTTTTTAAAAATGTCTGTATTGCAGTGTGGTTAAGTATTAGCATGCCCTATTGAAACTCCCTCCAGTTAGTTAAAAAAAGACAGATTTAAAAGGGAATAGTCTGGGTTAAGCTTTGCTCTCCTTTACAGCAAAACATCAGTAAAATGAGAGGACTTGCATAGATATAATGGAGCAGAAACCATAATTTGGAAGTTGAAATCTACCATGACTTCAAGGGTGGATCATCTAATTCTGGAATTATTCATTATATTACACAGTCTGGAACAATTCTAAGGACTTCCTGATAATTCTGTTTCCTAACAGAAAAGGATGTGAAGCCTAAGGATGTTTGCAGATACTATGAGGAAGAAATACAAGACAATGAAAAATAAAAAATACAAACCCTGCACTGTTATAAAAGCTTACAGTTTGGGGCTCATGGTTCCAGAAGAAAACTCTGGATGTATTGTAGAATCCGAAAGCTAAGACTTCATTTAAAAAATTGTTTTTATGGTGGCCAAGAAATCCTTCCAATATGTTCTGATTGCACACCAATAACATGAAGTCTGCTTGAGTCTGCAAACTGTCTGCAACAATAACTCTAAGAGATGTGAGATTGACCATACTCTGAAGCAAATATTTTGCTGCTGATAATTTCAGAGATGTCAGTTTACTTTATCCTCCAATTTTAAATTCTCTTCCCAGGTTCCAAGAGCCCTACCTGCTCACTGCACAGCCACCACAAACTCCAGTTTCAAACATCCCTCCTCTCCTCCCCTCCCCCACATTCTCTTCTCCATACAGAGCTAGCCATCATAACAGTCATACATACTAAGTCATACTAAACTAAGGACATTTAACTAAATGTGAAGTCTGAATGGACAACCACCATTTTTTGAGCTAGAGGAAGAAAAATACGAGATAAAAAAGTTGGAGTTCAAGTCACTAATGTAAAAATATTTTTCTTTGGTTCCTGAATAAATGTGGCAAATTTTGAGCCAAGCCAAATGTTCCATGCTGTAGTTATACAAGATAGCTGACAAACCTTTACAATGGAAATGAGTTACAGTCTAATTATAGAGAGACTACTTCCTCTCCATAATCCCCATAAATTGTGGATTTACAGTTAAGATTGCCATAAATAAAATCCTTATTGAAAAAAACAGAAAAAAAAAATAAGCATTAAAAGTGTGGAGAAGACTGCATCCTTACAGTTCCTACATTTGCTTACCCATGAGCCATGAAAAGTCACCTTAACAGCCTGAAAGCTGACAAACTAAAAATATGTCAAGGCAACTGAAAATCTTATATTTAGAATGCATTTCACATCCACCCTTCAGCATATGTAATATTTTAGTATGTGGAGTATATGTTACTAAGTACCCTATTTGTTTATTGATTCTTTGACTACATTTTATATTAATTACTGAACAACTGTATTACACAAAATTAGGATTCAGGATTACTTCATCATTCAGATCAGATCATTCTGAAGTTTATTCTTTGTGTGAATTCTACCTGTTTAAAATAAAACAAAATATATTCTTTTTCAAACTTCAATTCTGACAAAGGATCAAATGGAAGTGTAAGTGTTATAGGATGCCTAATGTGAATTTTCTTATGTTTATATTATTAGAAAGTATAAATATGCCATAATAGTAGCCAAGTATATCTCTATGTTACTGTCTCTGGTCAATCCCATCTAAACATTGAGGAGTAATTTTATTTACTGCAGTAGCCTTAACTAAGTTAACCATATGAAAAACAATTTTTTTGGAAGAGGAAGTATCAGGAGTCATGAGAGTGGTTGAAAATTGTACTTGGCAGGAACATACCTTTTCCAACACCATAGTTACCAATGTTATGTTTATGCGTCAGGCCCATCAATTTTCATTGTCTTAATGGCACCTAGTCAGGATCCCTTCTACTGCATCATCTCCTATCATCCTCCAGAAAACTTTTGACCTTTGCTCTCTGTGCTCCTCAGGCACAAGATGGCCTGTGTCTACACAGTTCATTCTGATTACTTGTGGACTTCTTAAGGTCTACCAAAACAGAGCATTACTACTTCAGCCTCAGAGGTGCAGAAGAAGTGAGCTGAGCTTCTTAAGATCTTAGCTGTAATGATTCCTGCATTGACTTGGAGGGGATTCCATTTTTGCAGATGTTGTAGCTCCACTGAATCCTCTCCATATGCCACTAGTGCCTGATGCCTTCCACACCCTTCATGGTCATCACTGAAACCATTGTCTACTCCTCTTGGTCCTGCCTCACAAGATCAGAATGAAACCTCTCCGAGGTGTCTCTCACTAACTACTCTTGGAGTACGTCTACACTAGGAAGTACCTTCAAAGTTAACTTCAAAGTTAGGCACTACATCAAATAGCCAGCAGAAAGTCTACGCACACTTTCCCTTACTTCAAAGTTAACTTCGAAGCCCAACTTTAAAGTCCTTACTCCATTCACAGGAATGGAGTAGTGCCCTACTTTGAAGTTTAACTTCCAAGTAGAGTGTCCGTAGACACGCAACTGCGAAGTTTGAAGTTATCTTTGTAGTGTAGATGCAGCCTAGGTTTGGTAACATTTTCATGATTCAGTTCAGGGTATCTTGGCAATTGTACATAAACAGAATGGGCAGGAAATCAAACAGAATGGAAGTAAAAAAAACCTAAGTATGCCCAAATGAATACTACCAAAAGTATTGCTCTCCTGTCAACAACACATGGTATAGAACATTGAAATATTACCTGCAGTATGACAGAAAAACTTGTTCTTCTCTTTCATAGTGTAGTCTGTTTCAGTCTGTTAGTTCACTGTTCAGTCTCACACCCAGGGCCCATTTGCAACCAATAAAACTGCTTTATCCTGAAGCCCTTCTTGGCTTTGTAGTTTCACATGTCAAGTCTCAATTAACATTTGGAATGACTTCATCTTCCACATCAGACCAAGATACTTATTTTCTTTGTGTAAAATCCATTCACTCAACAATAAAACAAAGCACATTCCTTTTCAAATACCATTTCTGCCAAACCAATGGTTCTGTCACCAAACACATTAATATTTAAGCAATATTTTCTTTAAGCACCCTCTGCCAATAACACCTTTTCAGATGTATAATTGCTCTTCAAAGTATAGTTAATTGTCTTTTCCTCCATGTATCCTATACAAAGTCATCAGTCATCCTTCAGGCTTCTCCAAAAGGTTTTTCTGAGACAAACTTTTGTGACCACACATGCACATCAGTCATGGATTCCCTGTCAGCTCAGTTTCCCAAGAAAAGAGTACAATGTTACTTAATTGCAAATTTAAATTAAAAAAATTACTTGGGATTAAAACTAGAGTAACGTCCAATTAAAATTCACGTCTGACGTTTTGCCTAAGACACACACAAAAAAAGATATTTTATTGAGTTAGGAGGAGATTCTACTGATGTTCCAAGAGGGATAATAAGCAGCATTCTTTCCCCCTTATCATATTCCTAACCAATTTTTTAACCATGCACTTTCAGGATGCTTTCTTCATTCAGAATTTAATGACCTCACAATTTGTAACTTTCTTTCCTGTTTTGAAATATTTTTCATTATAAATAGTTTCTTCTTTGGATTTTGAACTGTAGCATATTGTTCTGGACAGTATAGATGGTTCCTTTCTGTGTGTGTGCAAATGTTTTACATAAATTTTGTAAACAACTTATCTACCTAATGATTAGAGTCCTTCTGGAGGCTCAGCATGTTATACAGTAAATATGACATATCCAGTGTAATGTAATTTCAATTTTGTGGTTTCAAAACAATGTTTGAAAAGCCCCACAAATTGTGTAACCTTGTCTCTCAAATGATAATTTACCTCTGTAATTCTCACATGTACATACTCTGTGCACACATTTATGAATATCTATATCTGTATACATACATTACCTGAAGTAAGGTAATTACAGGTGTATGCAGTAGAAGTACTTGTGCAAAGAAATATTTCCACAGAATAAGAATAGCTCAGGGGAACACCATTCATTTCAAGCCTAGTAATTTTTAATAAATTAAAATTAGCTTCAGATGCCACATTGCTCTGAAGTCTGCAAAACAATTTACCTTGTTGTCTTATGATCCATCTCCTATTTTTTTAACATTTTTCTCTTTCTTGCTCCTGTATAAAAAACCTAAACCAAGAACTAACTACCATTATATAACTCTATAGAGAAAATAATGAATGTGACGACATACAAAGAAGTGAGACTGCCCTGTGAGCTATGTAGCCACATAAGGTAGCTTCTGTACTATTCAATACCACAGGAATTGTGTCAAAGCTATAATCTAGCCTTTATATTGCCACTGTAGAATTATAGATAAAAAAATTCAGACTGAAGTGCGGGTTTTAAGTAAATAGTATCCCTTTAAATATCAGATATCAAAACAGGTTTCACAGATAAATATGACATAAGAAGCTTAAAATGTGGCATATGATACTGACACTTACATTTAAAAATTAATATTTTTGTCAGATACTGGACTAGCACAGAGCATTGAAGAGACAGGTTTGCAGAGAGTTTGGCACACTATGCCCATGTAAATGTATTTAAATGCATTTAAAAGTTAGGAACATTAGAAGCAAGGTAAAAGCAAAGTTCATATACTTCTAGCAGTCTAACTAATAAATAGCAGACTCAGACTTACGACTGTAAGTAGAAAATAATATTGGAGAATTTTGCTTTGAAGTTCATTGTTCTTACAAGAGATACAGTGGAAACGTAAGATGTAATGTAGTATTTTTATAAGTTTTATATGGCTTTTATCTACTATGTCTTTTCTCTGTGTTTTAAATATTCCCATTTACGATTAAAGTTCTGTAGTGTTCTATTGCCCACCAGGGGAAAGAATGACAAATCTGTGCCAGACAGAGATTTTCTACATGTTGATCATTAAAGTTAGTTTCTCTCCACCATAAAAAGGATAATTAGAAATAAAAACTTATGGGAGGAAAAAAGAAAAAAATTGTCATCACCATTTATGTTCGTGTTAAGTTTAAATTGGACTGAAAATTATAGCTAATCATCATTTTATATTAAAGTTGCATAAAATGGCTTTGAACTAAAAGCCCATTCATGTTGTCTGTTAATCATTTTACAGTCTCCTTTCTCTCCTCTGCACATACAAAATCCATCTGCTGGCTGGGCTAACTAGCAAATACAGATTTTCAATGCGAATGGCTGGCTCAGCATTTTAGAAAAATCAGACCACTTTTTTAGGCTTTTTTCCCACGAAAACTAATGTATATGCTTAACTTTAGGCACAAGTTGTCCCACTGAATGTTGAAAACTTCAGCTGAAACCATCAACATAAAAACTGCATGTAATTATCTCAGAACACCCCCCACTAAATAATTATTTGTGATAGGTTAATTTGAGAGGAAGGGATCAGGCTGAAAAAGAGAAAAAAGGATATTGAAAGACTTAAATAAAAATGTATTATCAATTGTTACTCTGTATCCCTTCTCCTTTACATCTCATTCAAGAATGTTTGTGGTTTTGAATGATTATGAGAATTCAAGCATCCAGTATGTTTATTGTTAATTGCCTCATCTTAGGTTTTGCCTGCTTGATCATGAAGAAGAAGAAGAAACTGTACTGTCCCATTTATCAGATATGTTCTGTAGTATGTAAACATAAAAATGCTTTGAAAAGATTGATTCATATGAATCAAGCCCTTGCTTCCTTTTGTGCTGATATTTCAGTGGACAGTTCAGGATACATCCTAAATATATCCACAGGCTTCACCTACAATTACATAGATTTTAAAAAGGAGTGGAATATGGAACAAGGAACACCAACTTGCATCTGGTTAAGTCCCATGACGAAAACCTGTAACCCCATTAGTCATAAGGGACTCGACTTTTCTGGACTTTAGAAATAGAAAATCTGTTCCTCTGAGTTTTCCAGACCTTACCCATTATCCCAACAGGGCCCTAACAAAACCTTTGAAGGAAGATGCTTTTCTGTTTTTTATTATAGGTCCACTCAAATAGCTTGACATAAACCCAATTTTATAGTCTGAAAAAAAATTAGAGTCCAAAGGAGAGGAAAAAAAGGAAAGAATGTCTTCTAAGAGGGGAAAAAATCAAAACATGGAGAGTTCAGCTTTCTATTGTTTCATTCTACAGACATTATATATGTTGGATAGTTAAATGCAGATAGGCTGGATCAGACACGATGTTGGTGGCATTTTCAAGAGGGGGAATTTCCCCTGTTCCAAAACAAAATCCCTGCCTTAGAATGAAACAAGCATTTGCTACCTTACAGGATACATTACTGCTGAATCCAATGCAAAACAGGGAATATAGGCTCCTGGACAGTTGTATTTATATATGTTTTCCACAAAAGCACTTTCAAGGTTAAAGTATATTTGTACACCTGCCAGGATGTATAGTTTTGTGAGTAAGCCACTGGCTAAATAGCGAGAAGATGTAAGTTCACCTCCCAGTTCTGCTACAGAGTTCAACTGTGCTGAAAGGCAAACCACTTACTCACTGGCTGCGTCTACACTACCAAGTTTTTTCTGGGGGTCTTTTGATCTGAAATCGAAAGAATGAAGCACTTTTTCCAGCAGTCCTCTCCCTCTCCCAGATGAAGAAGAGTGCCTTTTTCTGAAAGATACTTTCAAAAAAAAGCATATGTGAACGTGTGGACACTCAATGGGCCTTTCTTAAGAAAGAGCAGTCCACATGCTGCCAGATTTTTCGATCCCTGACCCGTTCTTTCAAAAGAACAGGAGCTGTGTGGATGCTCTCTATTGAAAGAGTAGTTTAGTTTTTAAGGACTTAATTGGTAGGCAGATGAACAGACCCAGGGCTGATTCCAACAGCATAAGACCCATCATGGTTCTGATGAACTTGCCAATGTTTGATCCCTTGTGGGTTGAACAATTTTCATGATTCCATACCCTCAACAAGCATACCACTCCTTTGCTACAAAAATCTCTAAAGATCAGCATCCTAGATTCTCAAATATGTTCATTTGTGAACACACATACAAAAATAATTCCCAAGTACAGAGAATGTCTTGAATGCCTACTGGAGAGGGTGATGTATGTCTAATACAGCTATTAAAAATACCTCCCTCTTCAGATATACACTCTTTAAGAACATAGAGCAGTTTTGATCAAAAGAAACAGCAGCAGCTGGAAGGGAAAAGTGTCAGTTTCTGATTGCCTCATCTGGTCTGGAAGAGAGTAAGTAACAACATAATTTTATTACACAGATACAGTGGAGAACTTCATTTCATTTAATATGGAGAGCAAAAGAATTTGTCACATAGAGAAGATGAAAATAATCTTTGCTTTTCTCACCACCCTCTATGCATGCTGGTTATTGGCTGTATCCATAGAAGAAGCTGGAATTTATGATGAGTTATTTACTAACTTTCTCCTCCATTATTGTCCTCAGGGGGTTGGTATTTTGCTTTGCCTAAGAGACTTCTGTTAAGAAGTTATTTTTGTTTGATATTTGCTGGAATGCATTAATTTAGAGAAGGGAGTGCTTCTGGGACTTGTGGTAGGCTTAAAATTTCAACTGTGCATCAAAATAGGACATTTGTTACTCTGTAAGGGGGCTATATTTAATTTGAGATTTATTAACTTTTAGTTTTAAGAATCTGTGTACTAAGGTGGATCTGACCTATGAATGCACACTGTATGCTGATGTTCTGATAACAAAGGGGACTGCAAATGCAATTTTTGGCAGCTATTGCCTTTCAGGGATGGTGAAGAGCCTAAGGGACATGTTCCAGTCCTACTTTCATTAAGTTCACTGGCAGCCCTCACTGGGGTTATTTTGTTTGCTTGGTTTGGATCTTTTGGCTATTCACTCCTGAAGCCTTTACTTTTTTGCAACATATGTGAATTTAACAGTATAGTTCACAGTGACAGCTCTCTGTGGAGCGCAAACTGCCTTCAGAACCCTGTGAAAAGTAACAACATAGGCCTTATTTACCACTGCCTGGTTCCATACCATTGGTGTAGACATGAAGCAAGTATAAAATGCTGCTATTCAAACATGGTAGCATTTTACACCCACTTAGCACAGGTGTAAGTGACTAAATAGGCTGCAAGGCAAGTGACAGCCCATTATCCACTTGTCTGGTTTTCCATTCTGAAAGCAGGCTTGATATAGCAGCATGTCTGTAACAGAAAGCCAGAAGACAATTACTCCTCTCCCACGGCAAGGAGGGCAGGTAGGTTATCGCTCTTTTTTCATGGGAAACAGAAAAAAATAATTGTACTATGGGTCGAAGTATACATCAGACATGGAACAACCACAAGACAGGGATTCATACCTGGATCCATACTTTCTGGTGGGTGCCCAATAAGCTGACCACAACTCTAAATCTGATGTTCATGAAAATAAGTGTAGTCTCTAGCAAGGCTAGGGGACACAAATATGGTTATTTAGCTGTAGATTAGTGTAGTTTAAGCAGCCAGGCATCCAGCACAGGCTGGGACAATTGCCAGGTGGAAGGCTTGCTTCCCATTGCTCTCAATTTTCAGAGTATATTCCCCATACGATGTGCATCCCTAGGTCTGGTTCCCAATTTAAAACCACCAGGAAAGAAGCCAGAGTTTGGGACGTTGGCCAGGAGACTAGGGCTCAGGGAACATACTCACCCTTCGTGACCTAAGAGTGAATGTGTACAGTCAAAAATACCTGTTTTTTTCTCAAACAAATGCAGTCTAAGAATGCCTTTGAAGCAGTTCCATTTACAGCTGTGTTTATAGGGAGCAACATATGCATATTTACCTGTGATTGCCTCAATACTCATTCAGGACTTCATTTGTAATGAAATTTAATATAAAAAACTGTGTTTTCTCAGCTGTGCTTGCAATATTTAGTCATAGGACTTTTCCAGTTTCAACTAGATTCCATGGCCCAAAAGTCAAAATAAACTGAATAGACTAGGACTATCATAAGAACCCACCGCAGAAGTTTCTTCTGGAATTAAGCAACCGGTCTAATAAAGATAATACTTCACCATTTTATGCTCCATTTGCCAATTAGTGTTATTAATTTTACAGTTGTATTTGAGGTTTATTACATTTACAAATGCATATGCCACAAGGAGATTGTTTCCCCTTCCAGTGTTTTTATTGAAAACAACAGAATAGAGGTAAGATATTTAACCTTACTGCCATATCTCGAACTATCATTGAACAGCTCAAAATTTAAAGTTTCTTGATAAGCACATACTAAAATATGGCAGAAAAATTTGCAAGGTACAGAGAAAGTAAATGCTAGGGCACAGAAAAAGAGGTCTACTTCTGCGAAGCTTCTGAAACTTGAACCATGATGCATTTACTCAGGAAGGCTACGTCTACACGTGAAGCCTACATCGAAGTAGCTTATTTCGATGTAGCAACATCGAAATAGGCTATTTCGATGAATAACGTCTACACATCCTCCAGGGCTGGCAACGTCGATGTTCAACTTCGACGTTGCGCAGCACCACATTGAAATAGGCGCTGTGAGGGAACGTCTACACACCAAAGTAGCACACATCGAAATAAGGGTGCCAGGCACAGCTGCAAACAGGGTCACAGGGCGAACTCAACAGCAAGCCGCTCCCTTAAAGGGCCCCTCCCAGACACAGTTGCACTAAACAACACAAGATCCACAGAGCCGACAACTGGTTGCAGACCCTGTGCCTCCAGCATGGATCCCCAGCTGCAGCAGCAGCAGCCAGAAGCCCTGGGCTAAGGGCTGCTGCACACGGTGACCATAGAGCCCCGCAGGGGCTGGAGAGACAGCGTCTCTCAACCCCTCAGCTGATGGCCGCCATAGCGGACCCCGCTATTTTGAAGTTGTGGGACGTGCAATGACTACACAGTCCCTACTTCGACGTTGAACGTCGAAGTAGGGCGCTATCCCCATCGCCTGATGAGGATAGCGACTTCGACATCTCGCCGCCTAATGTCGAAGTTAACTTCGAAATAGCGCCCAACGCGTGTAGCCGTGACAGGTGCTATTTCGAAGTTAGTGCCGCTACTTCGAAGTAGCGTGCACATGTAGACACAGCTGAAATGTGCAATCATTACTAAAATCATCAGGTCTCGTTAGTTAGCCTATAACTATTAGGTTAAATTAATGAGCAAGAACATCACTATTAGGTGAAAATCTACAGTTATTTGATGGAAATGGGTTCAAATGCCTTTCCTACAATATTGTTTAAAAGTCGGCTTTTGGACAAAGGAAAAACTGGCCATTTCCACTTTCATGTGGAATAAGTACTTAATGCCACTAAACTTAATTTCATTCATAGCACTAGAGTATTATATATACATACACACAATTGAATAGTTCAGTCCCAAACCAGGAAAACATCCTTATTCAAGATAGCACTTGAGTTTAAGGACAGCATTGAAGTGCATTCCTGAATCACGTTTCTAGGGAAATGAAGGGAGAGTTGACTATTCTCCTCAGTTTTCTTTATAGCTTCCAAGAAAAAAAGTTAGGAATGAGTTCTATTTGTGATAAGCTGCTACCACCCTTGCTTTGAGCCATGTGCATTAGTGCAAATATAGTGTTGTTACCAATGCAATAGTCTCATGGACTCAGTTGGCACACAAACTATTTTATAATCAATAGAACAGCACACATTTCAGGTTCTCTGGCGCCACCTGCTGGGAAAAAGAGAGTCAATAAATATTCATTGCAATAAAATTTCCTGTCTTTCCAGACGAAGGGAGTTCAGGTTCACCTTTTAAAGGAAGCACAAGTTTCAAAATCCTGAATATACACATAAAGCAACTATTGTACTGTTTCAGTATTGTTCTTCTATGAAAAATGACTGTGAATGTGTCGTGGCAATGATTCAAATTTAACATGTTTCAAGTAGTTCTGGAACAAATTTATCAAACTGGCAATTTTTTTTTTAAATAATGACTTTTTCCTAATCACCATTGCTGCAGACCCAACCTGGGATCTCACAATCAAGCTAGGTTCTCTTTCACTCTGTCTCTCTCACACCATCACTAGAAATGAAGATTTTGCAGCTGTAACTGAGCAGACCATTCCTCTGATGATAGATATGTGCTATGTTACTGTCCTACTAAACGCCACTTCAACTATAGACTCAAGGAACTTCCTGGATTTAAATCTGACAATTATGCCTCTTGGCATACAGTTTTATGAGTGAATAAAAACAACGTGGTGAAGATGAGAGGGCTTTTCTACTCATCTGAGGCGTAAGTGCTATTCTAGACACAGGGCATAGTTGTGCCAAAGACATGATAAATTACTCCAAGCCTCCCACACTGAAGAAGTCCTTTAGAATTAGCAGTAGCATAGGTAATTCATTATATTTCCAGAAACTAAATGCCTCCAGAAGAAGTACGGTCATTAGGGACTGCAATCTGATATAGGCCTGGCTTAGGAGATAGAGTATACTGTAGATTTCTCATTAAGCAAATGGGAAAATCAAGGATGGTGGAGCAGTAAACTAGAGCTGGGGAGTATGTTGTACTTGTAATACAGAGGATGATAATGACTTGCCAGAATTGGAGAGGAGGGTTATTCTGCGAAAGTGCCATTCAGTCTTAATGTAGATGAAGAGGAGGATGCCAGCACAATGTGTGGAGTACCACTAGCCGCAGGGGAGTGGCAGAGAACAATAGAGAAAACTCACTGGCTAGTAGTAGCCATGTACTGGTTGTTGGAGCAGCCCAAAATATTGTAATGTCTTATTTCATATTCATTTCAGTAATAGAAACACAAAAGCATCACAGCGCCCTAAGTCTGATTTTGTAAGCAAGTCTGACTACCTGTATACAACAGGCCACACACAACACCCAACCCCTCATCCCCATCCCAATGCGCACAGTAAACTCAACAACCAAAAGTATACCAAAGCATTAAAAATGCAGGAAACTAGAGTTACGTACTACAGATGGAATAAGCAGGGTTAAAATGCAGCAGTCCTCCAGCTCTGCACTCCAGGATCACTCTCTCGATGGTTGTCACAGAGTCAACCAGTCCTTTTCTCCAATTCTTTTCTCCAAGGCCTGCACATCTCTGACATGTCTGTGTTTCCTGCATCTTTTCTTTCATAGCCTCAATACAGGTGATCTGTGGAAGGGCTCCTGCAGCATTCCCCTCCATAGACCTTTTGGCCCATGAATCTAGCCTGTGCTCCTGGGAACCCCACTCCAGAATCAACCCATTTGTTCCTGGGCTTTATCTTTATTGACCGAAAGGATTCTTCCCTTTTATCTAAAGGGCCTCTGTATAAGGCTTATATTCAGCAGGGTCTCCCTCCTCTGCCAGTTCTCCTTAGCAGGTCTCTTCCATAGCATTCAACAGTTCCCTTTCTGTGCTCGGTCTGTCACTGGCACTCAACCTCTGCTCTCTTGGGTCTCATGTAGGTCTCTGCAGATAATAATCAACTGCTGCTTCTTCCCATTTCCCTTTCTCTACTGCTGTTTCATCATTACGAAGGCCAGCTGCCATCTATCAGACTTCATCAGGAGACAGACTTGTACATAATATTTTAAATGAGCTCTTACCTGTGTCTTAGAGAAGAAATGTTGTACCTCTTTCCCTCTTATTGGCCCCCTCATCAGGTTGCCCTTCTACGGCCAAATGCAGTGATACAGGTAAGCCCTCACTGTCAACTGAATTCCCACCTTGCCCACCATGGAACAAATGTTCACCTCCTCCACACAGGAAAGGGCAACTGTACCTCTCAAGCCCTGCTTACAACAATTATTTATTAATATCAATATTCTCTGGTATTAATATCAATATTAATACCAGACCCCCAAAAGTAGACAATTCTCAAAACACTTTGGCTGGGTCTACACTGAGAGGCATTGCTGGCAGCTTCATGCTAATGAGCACTCTCAAGTGTAAATGGCTAATTGTTAGCATAATGAAAAAATTCAGACATAAGGGGCTCACGATAGAGTGGGTTTTCCCAGCAGAGGCAGGTCTACACAGCATGATTACTGCCCGCAACAGCTTCTGCTGGCAGCAAGATCTCGCACAACTATGCTAATTAGCTGTGTGATTATGCTAATGAGTGGCCATTTGCAATTGCAAGACAGCTCATTAGCATGGAGCTGCCAGCAATACCCATCCATGTAAACCCAGCCTTTCAGTATTAACTTCTGGCTACATCAGTGCAATATAGAAAAAACAAACAAACAGCTTGCAATGGGGGTTTGGGCAGAGAGAGAAGTTTTGGTACTGGTTTACTGAGTCAGTGTTCTGAGTTAAGATTAGGAAACTATTTCATATTGTAATACATAACTGGAAGATGCAGAAAAAGCCAGCTAAGAATTTTTGGTGAAACCATTTTTATGGCTCATTAAACCTCTGGAGGAGAAAGGTGATATTGTTTAAATGAATATTGTATTGGCATTGATTTATGATTTATGCATTTTGATAACCTAGGGCTTAATCTTGCAAGTTACTGGCCTATCCAGCAAGGTACATAAGCATAGCTGTGTCTACGTGTGCACAAAACATCGAAATAAGCATCCCTTTTTCAAAAAAGTGGGAAGAGAGTCTAAACGTGTAAAACTGTATTTCGAAAGGAAATTGAAAGAATGGGGCGCAGACATTGAAATCTGAACCCCGATCCCAGTTCAGGCATATGAGCCGCTTTTGAAATACTAAATCAAAAAAATACACATGTAGACGCCCCACAATCTGCTTTTTCGAAATACGGGTCCGCCATGGCACCAGTCAGCTGGAGCTCAGGGCCGCTCCAGCTGGCAGCAGCGGGGCTCTATGGTCCCTGCATTCGGCTGCCTTAAAGCCTCACGCACACAAGAAACCCGTGACAGGAAGCTGAGAGCGTGCTCGGAGCAGCCTCTATATATGCTCCAGCCCCAAGCTCCAGCGCTGCAGCATGGTCAACAGCCAGTTTCCCCGCAAGCCCCACAGACCCTCCTCCGAGCCCCCACAGGGCTCACAGGGCTCCTGGGGAAGAAAAAAAAACAGGCCCCCTCCTGGATGGAGCGGGAGCTGCCAGACCTCCTTGGCCTGTGGAAGGAGGAGGAGGTCCTGCACAAGATGGGGGTCGAGCAGCACAATGCCGCTGCCTTTGGCTGCCTGGCAAAGGGCCTCCAGACCAGGGGCCACCCAGAGCGTACCGCAGAGCAGGTATGCTCCAAGGTCAAGGAGCTGCGGCAGGGCTATGCCCGGGCCAGGGACCAGGCTAGTCCGGCCTCTCTGGGGCAGCCTGGTTCCCATCTCCCTGCCACTCATGGGACCCAGAAAACTGAATTTCCCAGTGCAGGATAGCGGGGAACCAGCCTGCCACTTGGTTCCCAGCTTCCCACTGCTTATGAGACCCAGGAAATTGACCAGTCATGAGCTGGTCTGTTTCCAGGGTCCCACAAACAGCAAAGAGCTGGGAACCAGGCAGCAGTCTGGTTCCTGACTCCCCTCCCCTTGCAGAGCCAGGAAACTGCCCAGAATAGCAGCCTGGGTCAGCTTCCTGGCACCAACCAGTGGAAGGGAGCTGGGAACCAGGGGCAGCCTGTCTCCCCTCCACTTCTTGGACCCAAGAAAATAACCGGGGCTGCTGCCCTGCTCAGTTTCCCGGCTCTGCAAGTGGAGGCGAGATGGGAGCCAGGCTGCTGCATAGTTCCCAGCTCCCCGCCACTTCCGTGACTAGGAAACCGCTCCTGTCAGGGGCAGCAAGAGTCAGGCTGCTGCCGCTGACAGGCGTGGTTTCCCCAGTCTTGTCCAGGACAGCAGCCTGACTCTCAGCTGCCGCCTTGACAAGAGTGGTTTCCCGCTCCTATCGGGGCAGCAGTCTTGTTAACCAGAGACACATGCAACTTGGTTGCATGTATCTCGAAGGTTTACTGTAAACCAACTGAAGTCAATTTCAAGGTTTAGATTGGGGCCTAAGGGCTCACTACCTTCCACAATCAGCCCAAACACTGCCTCAGTTTAGCAACGTGTAACAAGTATGCACTGCATCTGAATTCTCTCTGCCGAGAAGCAATGAAAGGGATGGTTAAAATAATAGTTATTATATAAAGGAATCAAGGGTGGCCACCAATGACAATTCCTGTTGTGCAAATCTGTAAGCCTTAGCTCAGTCCTAGGTTGGGCTGAGGGGAGGGGAAACTGTTGAAAAAATCATTCAAGAGAGTTGTAAGACACAAGATGCAGATGACAAGCTTCTGCATGGACAGTATGTTTTTCCAAAGGACAACAAGTTACTCAGATGGACAATTAAAGCTGGAAAGTATAATGAACCCAAGTAGAAACTACATATGTTCTTGGACAGAGATGGCAAGAAACAAATCCTCCACCCACAACCCAGGCTGCGTGCTCATTAAATGCACAGTGAAAGGAGAAAAGGAATAACAGTGCCTCAAGCCAAAGAGCTGCTGCAGAGCACACCATTCCCTGCTAGCTCTGTCCTCCAGCTCCACAGAATTCCCTCACAGATTCCCACTAAATCTTACCTTATCACACCTCATGCAGTGGAGCCCCATGAAAGCATTTGTGGCCATGGAAGCGAGGGCAGAATTTGCCCTATGAAGTAAAAGTCAGACTGCTGCCTATGCCAGCACAGGCCCTGTGGGCCACTTAAGACCTCAGAATAGGGCATGACATGAGATGCAGCTGGAACGCCGTGTTCTGGCCTTCCCCACAGGACTGAATTACATTGTAAGTGAACAGACAAAAGAGCAAACCAGACAAGGTCCAACATGGTTTTTCTTCTGTCCTGTGCGCGTACACAATTGTGGAAGCTGCCTTCACAGCTGTTTGTCCTTCCCTTAGGCTGTAAGGAAAATACCTATTTGGCTGACTAACTTACCCCTCTGTCCATTGAGATACATTTGCAATTCTCAGTGGGTCAACAGTAGTGGCTCTGGCTAACAGCAGTGCTGAGAAGAAGATAACCTACCTGCTAACACGCACATCCAACAAACTTCTTGAGTCTCTTACAGATGTTACAGGAGAAGAAATGTGGCTAAAGTTCTAACAGAAGCAAATTTACACACAGTCAAAGCCTGAAAAAACTACACAGCACCGATACAGTAAGAGTGCAGGACATGGAGAAAGACACCTCGGACTTGCTACTGTACAGTCATGCTAGCATTGGTGACTTTTCTACATTGATATAATGCACAGCTATATCAGCTTCGGAACAAAACTGAGCATCTTGAAAATGTGTGTTCAGCAGTATGTTGTATGGATGTGAGACACGGGTGAAAATATTCAAAGAGAAGTATATTGGCATTCGAGAGAAGTTGTTATAGAAAGATCCTGAGAGTAGGATGGATGCAGAAGGTCACCAACAAGAAATTATGTGGGAAGATACAGCCAAAAAACAACCTACTGCAGAAGGTTATATAATGGGCATATTTGCAGCATGAATGACAAACAAAAAATTAAGACCCTGGTATTTGGCATAACAGACAGTTCGAATAGGAGAGTCAGGCCCCACAGAGAATAGGTAGATGATATAGTAGAGTGTTACGGAGCTAGTCTACAGAAACTACGCCACTCGGCACTGGACAGGGAAAGATGGAAAGAAATAATGAGAGAGACATCAGACACCGAGAGGTGCTAAGCCCATGGTTGTTGCTGATGATGATGATGATGCATATTGAAGCAACAAGAAAGAGGGGGAAAAATATGTTTTGCTGAACAACATGCTGTCTGCCTATTTTTGGTTGATTTAACTAGGGAACTGAAACATTACTACATTGTATTGCAGATGTTTAAACTTTATTAAAATATTTAAAGTCTCTCAAATTTTGAGTGTTTTGTGCCAATGGGTGAATTTTAAGAATCTCAGTACTTCAATTACAGAGTATATTTGAAAGACTTATACAGCACGGCACAGGAGAAAGAAGCCTAAAATCATTGACTCTCAGTCCTAGATCTGGGGAACACAGCTAAAGAGTTGCCACAAATAATTTTAAAACAATGTTTCAACGTGCTTATGTTCCTCTTACACTCACTTTCTACAAACATTTTGGCAAAAGAGTTTGATTAAATGAATTGTAAGCAAATAATGAAAAAAAATGTGGAGAGTGAATTTGGAATGCACAGTGTGATAGGCTCTAAAAACTGATTCCAAGTCCTGGTCTACACAACAAGGTTTTTCTTAGGTGATAAAATCGAATTTAAGAGTCTTATGTCGGTTTCATAAAAGAGTTCGACTCTTCAGTGCCTCATCCAAAGCCCACTGAAGTCAACAGAAGTCTGTTGACATCAGTGGACTTAGGAACATACCATGGGACTTAAAAATAAGTAATAGAAATATTACTGGACTCTACTGTAGCAAAACCTCAGTGCCCCAGATAAGGATCTTGTTGTTCTAAGGCAGGCACTGTGCATTTTAAATACAGGATTCATGACAAATCACTTCTGCACAAAATACAAGCCATGAAGCTTTTCAGAATCTGTTGGATTCCAAATAATGAATAAATTCTAGGGAAAAATAAAACCACACACAGGACACAAGTCACATACTAAATATGGTTATGAATTATTTCCTCATCTATATTCAGCAGGTATTTCAGGGTCAGCTTACTTGGGATGAGGTTGCTTTATATGGTTAATAGGTGTTCTTTTCACATAGTAAGCAGCCAATAAATTTTTTAAAAAAAAATTTACACTTAAGAAATTAAACTAGATAATTTTCGCATTTCAAATACCAACATTTATTTAATAATCATGTTTCTCTAGCATACCTTTTAATAAAAGCAGCTCCATCTTTAAATTATTTTAAATAAAATGAGATAAACATCTAATGTACGACAGCTTCATAAAGGACTCATGTATTTCCCCAACACTGTAAGGGTTTAGTCATGATACAGAACATACTATATGTCAGTTAAGCATGATACAGAAGTTAAATCATAAATTCAATGCAAAGGGATGCTTTAGTATTGGAGGCATTCCTAGCTTTATTGTCAAAGGCACCAAACTAAGCCTTACCACTGACACCTGAAAATTTTATAATTTAAACCACGCCTTTTAAAAATAAGGTGGGACATTACAGATCAGCTAAACAAAAGACACACTTTTAAACCTAAACATTTAGAGTAAAATTAAATGGAAACTAATTTATTACATATGTTTTATACATACAATACATGAGGGGGTTTCTACAACAACATATGGAAAGTATCTGAACTTAGTAAGACAATGACCTTCATAAATCATTCTAGGCTCCAGCTCCAAATTATGTCTTGTTCCCCACTCGTGGGATATTCACTGTACCTCATACAAATTCATTGTGTGTGCACACAGTAATCCATTTTTACCTTTATGAGGAATGATGTCATGAAAACACTCTCAGGGTGAGTAAAGTGAAAATTAAACAGTTTTTACATGACTCCTAGCAGAAGGATCCCCCTCCCTCTTCTACTCTATTATTTCCCTTTATGGGGATTACGCAAACCATCCACCCCACACATTATATATCTAGTACATATACTTTGAAAGATTTTTTTCTGGATTTTATTTAGACACTGGACACCTGTATGTTGTGATAACCTAGTGTCACACTGTACAAAAATCCTGATTAACAGATTCATGCTGTATTCTACTGGAAATACATCATGAACCAGCAAGTTTAAAAGATGTTCATGACAGAGGCATCACACAGAGACAAAGGGTTAGGGCTCATCTAAAGCTAAAACGTGGCACATAAATACCCAGAATATTTATGGGGATTGAACAAAAGGTACTGTAACTCATTTTAGGGAATTACTGTGTGATGAATTTACCCACACAATTGCAACCTATACTGTTATTCTTCTGTTTCTCAACTTTTACAGATACCCAAGAGCAACTTTTCTCTTAAATGACTAAAAATAATATAACAGTATGTATTCTGATCCCTTGTCCTCCAGCTCTGGCACTGCCCTTCTTACAGTCTCAAATAACGACCTTAAACAGATATGACTTTACCTAATGTCTAAAGTTAATTACAATTGCAGGTGAAAGCTCATCTTGATGCTTTCAGAGATTCCATGATGTAAATTTTCCACATAGCTGTTCTCCACCTTATTGAAATCCCCTTGAATCAGAGATGCTAACTGTATCTAAAAATCTTAACAAACACAACCTTTCATGTTGTGACTTTTTCAGAAAAGATCTATACATTAAACAGATAATGACCACCTTTCTCTAGTTTTTTTATATAAAAACTTAACTCCCTATTCAATTATATAGGTTTTTAAACAGAGGTAGAAAGTCACTTGAGTAAAAGTGCATCTGCTTTCACTTCTGGATACTCCAGTACAATCAAGATGTGATGGGGTACTTCTACTCAAGTAGTTTTCCAGAAAGGCCATCAGCAATTTGTACTTAAGCATGCGCACACACACAGAGAACAGCTGTGTTTTACTGAAGTAGCTTTTTGGGTAATTTTTCCACCTCTGTTTTTTAAAAGTAATATGCGTAGAGCCATGTTCAATATCTGCAGAGCCCAATTGGTTTATCCCTATAAAATTATTTGTTCGATAAATGATTGAGTGTCCTAATACAGTCACTAATGTTGTATTTATGCAACCTCAGTCATTTTCTTTTTTGCAGTAACATCCAAAGGCTTCAATGAGGATCAGAGCCCTACTATGCTAGGTGCTGTACAAACACACAGATCCCTACACCACAGAGATCATAATCTAAACAAAGACATGATACAGATGAAGAAAGGAGGGAAGTAGGAACATGTAAGATGACAGATTCAGTGAAAATGATAGTGTATGCATTGCTAGTTCTTTATTATTATTCATATTTTGTCCATCTGCTGCTTTCTGAAGTTACTTTAATTCTCGAATTCTAATTTTTAGGATTTTTACTGAAACAACAAAATCGTACTCAACAGCTCATCAAAAATTAGTCTCAATCCACAAACACTGGAACCTAGTGGCCAAACTAGGGATACAAGCTCTATGTTTTAAATTAAGATAAATCACTAGTAGTATTCCTAGTACAACAGCTGATATTTGCAAAGCTGCCCAGTTGATCTACAATTGAAAACTGTTCATTTCCATACAAGAAATGTGAACTTGCCGTTGTTTGTTTTTGCCTAGTGCTGTCTCACTCTCTAATAAACTCTATGGAATTGATCATTCCTGTACTTAACAATAAAAGCTGGATGGATATTCCTTAAGAAAACAGATATAACATAATCAAAACAAAAAACAGTCAAGTAGCACTTTTTGTTTTGATGGTGTATAGACTAGCACGGCTTCCTCTCTGTTACTATTCAAGATATAACATAAGTAATACAGGAAAAACATGGAGAAGTATAGAGCATTTAACAAGACAAACTACTGAATTGTTATTAATATCCCAATACCACACACAAAAACAATGCCCAAACATACAGGAAAACACTGTATGTACCCCAAGGTCTGAAAAAAAATCACTTTTCAGAGCAGAATCACATTTGAAGCAGGAATTCAAGTAACCATCAATGCATTCTTTTTGGGTACAGATATTCCCTTGAGTAAGGTGCTTGCGATGACTATTCAAAACAATTTCATTTTACAATTTGCCAACCCTGGGTTGCTTAAAACATTCAAATATTGCAAGATTCAAAATCTGTTTTAGAACAAAGCACCAATGTCACTAATGGGTCATTTAAACCAGGGGTGTCCAACCTTTTTTCATCAGCGGTCACATGGCAATTTTTCACATGGTCTGAGGGCTGAACACACAATAGCCCCAAACCTTCCCCCCACATGCCCAGGCTTAACCCCTTTCAGCCCCAAACCACCACCCCCCATACCAGGCTTAAACCCTCTCAGCCCCAAACCTGTTCCCAGGCTTAAACCCCTCACAGCCCCAAACTACACCCCTCAGGCCCCAGACTTAAACTCCTCGCAGCCCCAAACCCAGGATTAACTCACCTTACACAGGAGCCCCGGGTGCTGCCGCCCACCACTGCATCTTCATCAGGCCACGGTCTCCTCCTCAGCACAGGTGTGCATCTCCCCCAAACCCTCCTTCTCCCTTCCCCACCTACAGCACGTGTGGCCCTCTGCAATGCTGCACTGAAATAATGGGACTCAATTTAATTGGTTTAATGGACACACGCCTCCTGCCAGCTGTTAAACCAGTTATATTGAGTTTTACTCTTTCAGTGCAGCAGGGCAGGTAACAGGAGGAGGAGTGAGCAGCAGCAGCAGCAGGAGCTGCAAATGGCTTCTTAAAGAGCCACATGCTGCTCCGAGGCACCCAGATGGCTTTCAAAATGGAGTCATTGTGGGCTTCACAGACCAGATGAAAAGGCTCTGTGGGCTGGATTCTGGCCACGGGCCACATGTTGGACATCCCTGATTTAAACCAATTAGAGTATGGCCCCATATAGATGGTGGCAGGTAGTGTGAAAACATCCAACAAAATTTCTCCCAAAACTGATAACCACATCGCAAAAGAGACTTCAGAAGAATTTTGCTTGATAGTAATTTAAATTTCTCTAAGTTTTTGTGAGATGTTAGTTTTTCCATATTTCATCAGTCCAGTCCTGATTTTTGGTCTTAATGTAGGATAGTTCAATTTGTTTTTGTAGCTTATCCCAAATAGCTCTGAAGAATCAAATTTGCAACAGAGGATAAAATTATTTTTTCTGCTTTAAGACCAAAACCCTCTCATAGGGCTTGTCTACACTTGCCCCTAAGTTCAAAGGGGCATGGTAATCAGGGCCACGGTAATCAGGGCCACGGGAGCTTACTAATGAAGTGCTGCTGTGAATATGCAGCACTTCAGTAGGCTAATTTTCCCCCATGGCAACTTTGAAGCTTCAAACTTTGGAGTGCCAGCACGCATGTAATGCGGGCACTTCAAAGTGCCTGTGGCTACTTCAAAGTCCCTTTACTCCTCAAAATTTTGCACTTTGAAGTGCCCGCGGCTACACACATGCTGGCACTTTGAAGTTTGAAGCTTCGAAGTTGCCATGGGGGAAAATTAGCCTACTGAAGTGCGGCATATTCACTGCAGTGCTTCATTAGTAATCTCCCATGGCCCTGATTACTATGCCCCCTTCGAAGTTGGGGGCAAGTGTAGACCCAGCCATAGGCTAACATATGCAACAAGCAAGTAATATTCCAACCCTATTTTAAAAACTGCATACACATGCCAAAGAAAATGCACCTACAAGGCAATCTAAAAGACATTGTGCGGTATGTAGTGTAAAGTCAATGGACCCGGGTCATTGGCAGAAGGGAATGAACTTGCAACCTTAGGGGCCAAAACCATGTGCTGTACTGCATGAGCTAAAAGCCATCTGGCTCTCAGCCATGGCTATAGAGCAGAGACTTCACTCTCCCTTGTCAGTGGTCTCGGTGCCTCTGAGGTTACAGTAGGTTTAACTCAATGTAGTATTATGGGACTACAAGTAATTATGGAGCACATATGTGATATATAATTTCATAAAACCAAAACAATTAGCAACAAAAATTAGGTAGGCAACACCAAAGAGTACATGCACCAAACACTAGTAAAACTAACTTTTAGAGAAGATACAGCAAATCAAAACAGAGCTGTAATGGAGTGTTCTACTCACTGCTAGGATGGCACCTCCTACTGGGGATTCATTTTGTGAGGTCAGCGCTCCTTCATGTGATTGCACGCTGTCTCTCTAGCCTCTCTCCCCACAATCTGCAGATGCTCTCACTTAACTGAGCTGCTTCTTTATAATTCAACCTTCCAGTCAGATCACAATACACATTTCCCCTTCCAGGATATCAAAGTCTTTTTTCAGCAATCTTAGGCAGACATCCCAGTCACTGTCCTACCTCCTCAGTGGCTGTCAGGGGAATCCAGTCCCGCCCTTTACTCTGGATTCTGACTCAGGGGTCCTCTAGCCATCAGTCAAGGTATGTTTCCTTCTAGAACTTACTTCAGTGTCTGTCAAACTTCTAAGGGTCATATCTGCCCTTACCCATCCGTATATTACTAGAGCCAGGACCACAGCTCAGGGTAGGCATGGGGAAGACACTGATAGAGTAAAAGGGCCATGGCTATAGGTGTGGATTTGGCTGGGACCTGAACTAAGGGCTGAGGCAGAGCTGCAGGAGGCCTGCAATTGGGGCTGGCAACCAGGCCCATCAAAAGGTGCAGCTCTGTTCCCAGCCCCACCACTATCCACAACCTCAGCTCTGAGGTTGGGAATGGAGTTGCAGTGAGCAGTTGAGGCTGGGGACAGGAGCAGAGCCATGCCACGGCTTGGCACAGGGTCAGGAACCTGGCTTGCGGGGTGGGACTGGAACAGAGCAGC
This sequence comes from Carettochelys insculpta, assembly GCF_033958435.1. Lineage (NCBI taxonomy): Eukaryota > Metazoa > Chordata > Testudines > Carettochelyidae > Carettochelys > Carettochelys insculpta. The sequence goes on along the minus strand of NC_134140.1, from coordinate 110,002,955 downwards.
GCTGGGGGTGGGAGGTGGGGACAGGGTTTGGGTTAGGACGCATCCTCTCCTTCTCCCCCAGTGTTCCTCCATACCACACAGTTTTAGAACCTCTGCCTTATTACTTTTCCATGAGCTCTTTCTTACCATCTAACACTCCCTTGGCCATGGGTTTAGCCAGCCTCAGAAACTCCCTCTTCCAGGGAGTGACCACAGACTTCCACAACCATCCCACTACTGCTAATTTCCTGCCTTTGGAAATCCAACCCATCTTGTTCCTCCTCAGTCAGCAGATTACCCAGCTGCCTGATTCTCTGCAGCTGTGACCTATCCCCTGCCTGTGACCTCTTCTCACAGTATAATAATCCCTGCCAAGCAACTGCGGTCTGAACTTCCCTCACAAGAGCCCAGTTCTATTGACTGGATTCACAAAAAATAGCACCTAGTCCCAATTACTTTATTCACTACAAGTTAGGCTTACAGAGTCAGGCTTGGGTTTAGAAATTGCCATTGAGTTTTTCTGAGCTAATGTGAACACATTTTAAGTGTCAGATATTCAGCTGTCACAGCAGACATGGTTACCTTTACAGTGATCATTTGTGTATGCAGATGTCTTTCAATTCACCCCTTTGAAATACAGGTTTCAGGATATTTTCTATAAATATATGTCCAAATTCAGTCATTCAGAGAGCAGGAGCAGGTTTCAGTAAGATTGTCAATTTGTTACTTATCTGAGAGACAGAACCTGAACTTTCCGATATGTTTTATCACTCAGCTAAATTAATTGATTAATTGGACCATATTAGTTGGGTTTACATTTCCAAAAGGAACTAAAACCCTTCAAATCATATCTGAGATTCATCACAGATTATAACAAGCAGTTCTGGTTTCTGGAGTCTGTTTCTCTTCAAGGAGATGAATCATATGAACATGCTAAGGATGTAATAATTTTTGCAGTGTCTCATTTGCATCCTTTATAGTCTGCGCATCTGCCAGAATGACTAGATCAGGACTTTCTCCCACTGACTGCTAGTTCATAAAAAGTGGTGACTGCAATGTAGATCATTCCCTCTGACGAATTACAGAACAGAAAATTCTTGAATTTCACATCCCTAAACCACACATTAAAATTAAGTCACTATAATTATTCCAGAGTCAAACTGATGAAACAGTGCTATATATGTGGTGATCCTGAAGCCATATAAGAGAGAAAAGAGGTTCCTTTTCACGTCTTATGTCTAAATTATGCCCAGGCAACAATGTTCGGGGCAAAGTGAAAACACAAGCTATGTTTCAAGTTGAATGAGACACTGAAAAATGTGGTGGCTTTTTACTATTTGAAAATTTGTCATTATTGCTCACTATTAACTTAAAAAAATATCTCCAGGTAAAAGCTAACTTGCTCCATGCACCAACCCAGCTGGGATGTGAGCATTTGTGGCTTTTACTGGTGATTATAACACCTGTGACAGCTTCCAAGAGAGGTCTGGTGAATGCTATGGCCTGTGTCCCACCTCAAAGCTTTCCTTTTTAAACGAACTCAATTTAGTCTCCAAAACCCTATTTAGCACCCAAAGAGAAGTGGCCAGATTTGTAGAGTTACTCACCATCCCCAGCTCCATCCGAAATTACTGAAAGCATTTGGATGCTCTGCACCTTTGTTGGGGGAAAAAGAATCAGAAAACTTATTTTTGGGTACCTAAATATGGTTTGAATCCCTAACTTAGGGCCCCTTCACTTGTTAACTGCCTATTTTCTAGTCTTTCCATGATGGCTACAAAATGTAACCCATCCTTCATTTTGTAAGTCTGTCACTGTGATTTTTTTTAGAAGCACAGATTTATAGTATGTGGAATTTCTTTACTGTTTGAAGTCTAATACAAGTAGGCTGTACAGGTGAACAGCACTTCCCAACCTGAGGCAGAGGCATAGAGCAGCTGCCTTTTTCAAGTCCTCCACAAATGACCCCATTCTCTACAAGCTATAGCACTCTCCACGCCACTTGAATAATGTAACTACAGTCTGATGACCTCTGTCCATAATTATCATCATCCATTAGCACTATCCACCTTCACATTGACCAGTGGAGGGCTGATGAAGAGGATGTTTTCCCAGACAATGGGGACATGGGAGTGTGTGCTATTGACCAGGCTTCTGCTTCATTGCCACCTCAATGCAAAGAGACCTGCCAAGTTCAGACAGCCCCTCTGTTACATGGGTCAGTTTGACTCCATGACTTTCCAATAAGAAAAAATAAGTTCACCCTGACCCCCAATCTCCAAATGAGAGTATAGAAATTAACAATTGAAGGAGGAAAGAAGATTTTCAAATACTGTTGCAGTCTACGATATCTTTCCAGTAAATGTCAAAGTAAGATATCTCATTGCATAGCCCCAAAATAGTATCGACTCCACCCATGTATCTCTGTCCAGCTTCAAGCTATTGATCAGCAACACTCACAAGCCACCACTCACCAATAGCGTCGGGCAAGTTTCAAAGTTGTATAACAAAAAAAAAAAGGTGGGGCGGCAGGGGCTGAGGTTGATCCATTTACTTGACACTTAAAAATGATATTCCAAATTGCCTGAAAAAAGCCACAGAATTACTGAAGTCAAAAGAATATTTCTATACAAAGTTAAATAGGAGCAAAGAACAGCAGTCACATTTATAATGGATTCCTGGTTGGAATCTCAATTAGAGAGATTGTCATAGCTCCTTAATACAGGGCCTTGGAGAGTGCAGAATCGAAAGGGGCCTCTTCGGCGATTGGTTCTGAGGCTCTGGGGTTCTAAGACATGTATTCTTTTCTTTTTTAAGTCTTTTTAAGTCCTGGAGTCTGCCAGAGAGTCATAAGGCTTCTTATTTAGGCATGAAATGAGAGCCTGCAGAAGTTACAAGCACCACAGGTTGTGGCAGCAAGGCTTATAACTTCTGTGAGACCTCCAATATTGTTCTGCTCATGATGGTTATCACTTCACCTGAGAATCAATCTACGGTGCTTCAGAAGAATTCTAAATCCTGACAGAGTAGCTTGCAGGGTTTGTATGTCTCGTGAGGATTACTGATAAAATATTAAATAAAACAGAGTTAAGGCTAAGAATTTAGTGTCCCTTAAAAACACAATAAATGGTGGTTTAAAAACAAACAAATTCCAGTTCCAAACCAACTTCAACTCTGCCTCTACGTCCCAGATCCCATTAGTCCATATTTCTTCGGTATGTAGGCAACAGACCAGCCATACTCCCCTTGTTTTTGTTGGAATGGTGCCAAATCGGTGGACTATCCTGCATTAATGATGTGAGCATAAGTTGACATGACTTAAACATGGCTGAATAACAGAGGATCCTGTGAGCAGGTCTTCTCTTAACAGAAATGAGCTGAAGTAAATGAGATGAGTCAAACTAGTAAGGATTGCGGACTGCATGCACAGTCAATACTGGACCTGTTTGTCAGTAAATATGGGCCCATGCAAAAGTAAATATCATAAGAGTAGTTCCAGCCTAGAGCACAAGTTGACTTGGTCATCGTAACCTAACAGAAGAACATCATGTATAAGTTAGAGTGAATGGTTGATGAGGAAATAAAATGGAGTGATTTTTGATACCAGAAATACTAATTAGGTAAAAACTAATAATTACATGCCCACTAGCCAGGTTTTTAAGACATGTGACTCCTTTGCAGAATTAAAGAATCTAGCAAAGTAAATTACTGATGGTGGGATACCTTAATTTGAGTATCTGAAGAAGCCAGGGACATGCCACTTTGTCAGTGGTGGGATTTTGAATGAGAGGACTTTCAAGGCAATCTAGGCCTTAATTTCAGGGAATAGACCAGAAAACCAAGAAGGAACAACGAGAAAAGGAGTTGTCTATAAATTAGTAACCACCTTCCCTGTTTGCCAGGAAGCCACTGAATCAGCCAGCACTGGAACTATACGTTTATAGTTCAGAAAGAAAGACTTTCTTAAGGGAATGTATAGTTCTATTGTATTGCTATAGCTAACATAGGAGTAATGTGCTTGATGCAACCCTTTTACTGCTGGTATAATTCCTTCTCAAGAAATTTGCCTGTCAGGCTGAGTTCAATTCTCTGGTTTAATCTTTTTTTCCATTGAGCACAACAGTAATCAGCTGCAGGGGGAGTGATTAAAGATCCAAAAGGACAAGTGAGATGGGGAGGAATAAAAAGAGAGGGGCAGGGATAAGTGTAGCCCAACACCCCCACACCAACTATCCAACAGTATCCACTGTACACACTGACAGGCAAATCTCCCACTCACTACATTCAGATTTTCCCGAAGGTAGATTATGTGCAGATTATATTGTTGCACCTGATGAGAACTGAGGATATGTAGACCGAGATATGGCTCCAAAAATAGCATGAACTATGAGTTTCCAAAACTTCTGGCATAAAGTAAGTATTTAGAGAGGTCAGGAGTCATAGGGAGGAAAGGGGGATAATAACGTTTTTCTCAAAGCCCTTCACAAAACAAAACAGCAGTCATGTAGCAGTCTGAAGACTAACAAAATGATTTATTAGGTGATGAGCTTTCATGGGGCAGATCCACTTCTTCAGATCTGGAAACTCTGATGAAAGCAAACTGGCACGACAAGAATTTAAAAGAAAGATAGAAAGGAAAAAAATGGAATGAAAACTGACAAATCAGCTACCTAGGACAGAAGGAGGGTGGGGGGCCGAAGGGTGGGGGAAGAAAATTACTTACTGCAAGTGTCTATTAAGTGACTTGCCTGAGTTCACTACAAATCTCAAAGGTGGGGAAACTGCACTTGTGATGTGTAAGGTAATTGCTATCTCTATTGAGACCTAAGCGCAAAGTGTCAAACTTGAAAATAAACTCCGGTTCAGATGTCTCCCTTTGTAATCTGGTGTTAAAGTCTCTTTGTTTTAGGATGCAGATTTTCAGGTCTTTAATGTTATGGTCTTTTCCATTGAAATGCTCACTGACATGTTTATGTGTCTTCAGATTCCTGATGTCAAATTTGTGTCCATTCATTCTTTGGCAAAGTGATTGTCCAGTCTGTCCAATATACATAGCAGAGGGGCATTGCTGGCACATGATGACATACATAACATTAGTGGAGGTACAGGAATATGAGCCCTTGATCATATAACTGACAATGTTATACCCAATAACGGTCTCCAGAGTAAATATGTGGCCAAAGTCAGCAATAGGTTTGTTGCAGGGAAAAGTTCCAGGATTAGTATTTCTATGGTATGGCATGCGGTTGCTGGTGAAATTTTTCCCGAGGTTAGGTGGCTGGCTATAGGAAAGCAAAGGCCTCTCGCCCAGCAAAGGACTGCTGAGAGCGTAGCATCATGTTCCAGTATAGGTTGTAGATTGTCAATAATGCACTGGAGTGGTTTGAGTTGGCGGCTGTAGGTGATGACATGCAGTGTTCTGTTATTAATCTGTTTGGGCCTATGTAGAAGTAGCTGGTTCCTGGGTATTTGTCTGGCCCTGTTAATCTGATTTTTCACTTCTTCCAGTGGGTAATTAAGTTTTACAAATGCTTATGGAGAATTGAGGAAACATTGTTCTAAGTCAGCCATAAAAATGTTAGCATTGTGTGGGGCCATGCAGGTGCCAATAGCAGTGCTGCTGAGCTCAAAGTCTTTGTATCTATTAATCCATAAAGAGACTTCGGGGGAGCATAATATGCATTTCCTACAGTCCATAGTTATGGATATGAATGCAATACTACAAAGTACAATACAGAGAATTCATCTGTGCTTACTTTAGTATCTGGACTGCTTTGACAGATTGACTGAACTTTGAATTACATCAAAATGCAGGTGATAGATAGAAGCTTACACTTATTTTCTTTATGGTCAGACACTGCCCTTATGGATGTTTTATCTATCAAGACTTTGCATTTACAGGATTTCGAAAGGATGACTGTGTCACCTTCTTGCTCACTGTACTCCCAACAGCTGAACAATGACTCATATCACATTGTAATCAGCAGTTTTATAGAAACAGGGTGACCCCTTGGCCTAGGAGTAACACCATTTACCTCATATTCCACAACTATAAATTCAAATACCAGAGAACAGCGACAGTCTTTGTCCTCTCTTACTGTTCTGCAGTGTGAACAGTATTCTGCCCAACATATGGGGCTAGATGTTATACAGCTTAGAAGTGGAATATTGCACATATAAACACAAGGTAAAAAATAATGAGCAGGCAGGGATTATAGGGCTTTCTCCTGACTAGTAGCCAGACTCAGAGGGGAATTTCTAGCTAAGATCCTTATCAGCTTGAGGGCAAGTCATTCTTCACCTACTACCGGCCACATTTTTTAGCCTGTGCTCTTGAGAGGAATACAGCAGGAAGGCAAAAGGGCTGGAGATGACTATTCACTATGGAAGAACTATGATTAGCACTTAACCATACCTGTTACTTTAATAGCCTCCCCTTACAAATCTCTTTGCTGCAATCTTACTGCACAATAAACAAAGGCTTTTCAGGACCAACAGCTCAGCACAGGAGTCAGCAACCCCCAGCACGGGTGCTGTGAGTGGCATGAGAACTGATTTTCCTGTGAAAATCCACATGAGGTGGGAACTCAGCCCAGATGCTCCTCCCCCATACAGCCAAGAGCTTGCTCAAAGTCATGCCACCTGTAGATTAACAAAAGACCAGCTAACGCTACCAGCCACCACCTATACCATAATGCTCCACATCTCAATTTATTAATGAAGCTGTTGTAAGTAGGACTATTAGTGACTTTAAAAAGTATCACCCACACTTGGACAGTACATTGAGGTCAAAAGGTTAAATTTTGGCACTCCACCTTGGAAAGATTGCTGAGCCCTGGCTCAGCACACTGGTAAAAGCATATGCTGGAGCTAGAGCCCACTTTTAAAGCACAGAACACTCCCTCCATGAATGATCTCATTTAGATAAGTAGTATGGTGTGCATCATAGGACATCTTTCAGAACTGGTGCACCGGTTTCATAATTTGGGCCAGGGAAACTGCTCTATGTTCTCCCCACAGTTGGAGAAATCTCTGTGCTTGCCTCATTGCAGAACTGCAATTATGACTGACCGCTACGGCATAAAATTCCTTGCAGTCTTTCCCCATTTAACATCCACATAGGGACCAAGCACAACCTAAAGTCATCTCTCAGTGAAAAATATAGTTGCTTACAGCAATTTTCATTAACGCTGTGGGAGAGCATGGTTCAGTGGTTCATCGCATTCATCATCAGTACCCAGCCCATTACCTGTTTGCAGGGTTGCCAGACTCACTTGGTTTCCACCCATATCGTTTTTTTCTCTCACTGGTATTACTGAAGTGGTATGCACGTAAAGCGAGAGAAGATGAAGTGAGGTAAGTGCTGACTGTACAAAACATTGACTGGGAGAGCCATGCACTCCTTCTCCAGTCAGTCAAAGAGTCGCTACAGTTCAGACAGGCCACCCAGCAAATTCTAGGTATGCAAGCACAGTTAGCAAAACTCTCCTATCCCAGGAGACCATCATGGTTACAACAATTTTTGCAGCCCATTTGTGCTCACTAGACTTAGTTGCCCATCACTGATTTACACCATAATGAAGTATCACCCCTCTTCTATTCCATCCAAATATGGTTAGTTTAAATTAGACTTCATCTTGTACAGAGGACAGTCTTAGGGGACGTTGTAGTGTAGAGGATATAGTCTACACTGCAAGAAGAGAGGTGATTGCAGCTCACCTACCTCATATCCATGATAGCTAAAGCCATTAAAAAGCAGTGAAGACACAATGGCATAGGTTTCACTATTACCTGTATAACCTGGATTCCAGGTATGTACTTAATGTGTCCAGTACTTAATGTTGCAATCAATCATGAGTTCCCCAACCAACCACAAGCAAAGTAACATGGGACTTGGGTGATAAAAGAATTTGTCTGAGATGGTACACAGACAGCTTCTCTGGTAGGATATTGTTACTCTGGAAGGTGTGGGGGGGCCCATATAGTCACCTGATAGAGGGCTGAGTCACAGACAGGGACAGATACCATAGTATAAACAACTGATGGAAGTGGGAAAAAGCTAATCCTCAGCCATGAGAGGATATATCTCTGGTGAAAGGACCCCCATTCTCTCTAAATAATTCTCTCTTTTTAACGTCCCCGTGTATCAGACTTTCACCTGCAGCTTGTTCTCTGAAAGCACCCCATCTTCCCATGTTGCCTCCAATGCCTTAATGAAGCATTCAGATGTCCTCCATTCTTCCTCCACTTGCTTCGTTGTTGTTGGCAAAGCATGAAAGTCTTCCTTTGCTTTTTGGCAGAACTCTGCCTTTCTTCCCCCTTTACATAACCACCAGTGCAATTTCTTTCTCTATTTCATCTTCTTTCCTGTTTTCTCAGGTTGCTGTTGGATTTCTGCTATTAATACCTCATGTTGCTGTGCCTTTCATTCAATATAACCTTTAAATCCTTCACCATTTTCATATGTTCTCATCTTATCAAATACAATCCACCTGGGCTTTGCTTTTTCCACTGGAGTTTGTTAACACATAGGATTCTCTTTTTTCTTTTTTCCCTAAACGAAGCATTCACCAGTGAAACCTCATTGAGCAAATGCTATTCAACCCACCTCTCTTGTTCTATATTTTTTACCAAAAACAAATTTACTGACCATTCCTAGTGGGGCTCCTTCACCATCCTGGCAATTTAAAACACCACTAACAAGATGTTACTCTGAACCTTAACCCTTAACCCTGCCAATGCATGTCTAAAGCTGACCTCTTCTGTATGTCTACCCTGTTGCAGAGAATATACTGTCCTCACACGTAAAATCCTACTTCCTATCATCAATCAGTCTCTTCTTTCTCTGACAGCCTAAGTAACTTCTTGGCTCACGATGATTGCTACACAGTTCAGATTCTTTCTTGCTCCAGACCAAAAGCAGTATGAAGTCCTGCGGCACCTTATAGGCTAACAAGTATTTTGGAGCATAAATTTTCATGGGCAAAATTCCCATAGGCAAAGACTCACTTCGTCACACCTGACAAAGTGGGTCTTTGCCTACAAAAGCTTATGCTCCAAAAAATCGGTTAATTTATAAGGTGTCACAGGACTTTGCATTGTTTTTGTCAATATGGACTAACATGGCTACTCCTATCAAAACAAAAAGCAGTCAAGTAGCACTTTAAAGACTAGCAAAATAGTTTATTAGGTGAGCTTTCTGTTACTATGGCTACTCCTCTTTTACTTGCCACAGGCCAAAACATTTTAAATCCACCTTTCCAGATTTTTCCTTTTGCCACCATATCACCTTCAGCTTTTGTATCTTGATTTTTAATTTTAGCCATTGCTTCAAACACCTCTTGGTCTGTCTCTGAGAGAACCTACATTCCAGGCTGCAATGACCAGACCTTTGCCAGTTTTGTTGCTGTTGCCTGGAAGACAGCACATCAGTTATCGTGACTGTGGTAACCTGTTTTAAATTACTCAAACGTGAAGAATATGTGATAAATGAAAAACCTAGGAGCACAGTACCCTACTTGTGCTACCCACTCCATGCTGTTTTCATTCAGAATTTATCTAGATCACTTGATATCCAAAGTTACTGAGCTTGGTCCACTCCAGTTTGAACCATCTCCTCTCTCAGAACAAAGGCTGCACTACCCAGAATACTCCTCTGCCCAGTTATACCAATGAATGCTGTCTCCAGAGCCATATTTGCCATTCAATTCATTTGCATATTTGCCATTCAATTAATGTTACCATCCTCTATCTGACAGTCATGCTACAGTGGCATTACTGAATCTCATCCAGTATTTTCAGGGGAGAGACAGTCTGTAACATTCTGAAGGAAAAATAGCTACTTTGTCCATAAACAGTATAATCTAAAAAGTTGTGGTGCCCAAAAAACAAAGTGAGAACAGGTACATAGCTATATGCATCAAGAAACAGCTACTTAACCTTGCATAATGACCTAAGACTTTTACATCAGAATATCCTCAGCACTATGAATATGCTTTGTTTCCTGTAGCTTTCTTCACTTCAGACTTCTTAAGTGCACGCTAACCACAAGTTAAACCATCCCCAGTTAGTCAACATGTGGTAGGCTAATGTGTCTGCTCTGGCACTGTATCTGGTCACGGGAGATAATACAGCTATCTGGGTATGTACGCTATTGCTCATAGAACTACAAGCCCTTGTGCCACTTTCAGGGTATTGTGGAACTTGTCTGGTCCTCTGGGGACAGTGAGAGAAAATGGCCTAGGCCTAAAGTTGCTGCCTCTGAAAGGCACAAAAACAGGCCATTGGCCACCATCACCTCCAACAAAATCTGGTCACTGCCATCACCACCCCCACACGCACACCACCACCAACAAAAGAGGTTCTTGTGCCAGCTATAGCTAATTATTACTAAGTTTCTTTAGAGGACTATTGCTTACACCCACACAAACCCCAATGTGTATTTTATATTGTTTTATTCTTTTTCATATCTTACCCTAACATGATGCCCCAGAATGAACTACCAGGATGGGTCTTACTGTGCCCCAAGTCAAGGGAAAAATGTAACATTAAAACTTTTTAAATGGCATTACAAAATCTGGCTGGGCCAGCTGAAAACTTTCCAAGCCCAGGATATTCATTTTCTGGCAGGAGCCACACTGGTGCGGCTAGTGCTGTGGGTATGGATCCCACTCATCCTAATAACTGGGGCCAACAGCTGCTGGATTTAATGGAGGCAAAATTTTTGGCATGTCTCTGCAGAAGCTACTGCCAAGGGATGCTCACAGGCTTTTCACGGATGCCCAGAGAGGAAGTAGGCATCAGCCTGCAGTTATGAACAGAAGAGCCCACCAACCATGCAAGGTCATGTCAACATAGAAGCATGGGTCAAGAAAATGATTTATTTCATATGACAAAAGTATCACCTTTTATCTTTTAAAAATGCCATTTCTTTTCCTAATTGTCTTGCCAAGCAACCCACTGTCTGGTCTGAAGCTTTGGAAGGGACTACTTCCAGGAAAAAAAATGCTGAGTTAATTTTGCCTTCCAGCTCTCCAAGACATTTATTTTGGGAGGACAGGGGGGTTAAGAGGAGGAAAACTTTCCAGGCTGCTGCAGATCCCAGAGTGGAAGAAAGAGTAGTTATCCCTGGTCTGGGGAGGAGGGTGTTCAATAAAAATCTTTCAGCCTCTTGAGACATATGAACTGATCAGTGTTAAAGCTGGTTTGCCAGTTGTAATGGGGACAGAGAAGACTTTTCCATACCAAGAAATCAGAGATGACCCGAAATGTTTACTGAAGGGAAAAATTTATTTTATTATTCTACAAGAATAAAGCAAATTAAGATCAGTAATAAACCATTTGTTGGATGACTCCTTAGAATGCTGGGCTGATTTTCTGGTAACGCTATGTTACAGCAAGCCACATTTTGCTTTTAACTCCTAAGTCTTTAACATTCACAGAATGTTTTCCAATATTAAAATGCTGGAGTAAGCTGCTGGTCTGCAGTGTGCTCTTTTCCACTTGTCTGCCATTTTGCACAGCATTATCAAGAGGAGAGTTTTGGGAACAAGGGGCACTAAATTATTAACTGAGGTTACAAAATAAATATTCATTAGTGTCCCTTTAATAACAACAAAAATGACTGCATCCAACTTACCACACTGAGATGATGTGTCCTCCCCTAGGTCTGCAACCCGGGTAGTTACATGCTGAACCACATAGAATCATAGAATCATAGAATCATAGAAGAGTAGGACTGGAAGGGACCTCAAGAGGCCATCGAGTCCAGCCCCCTGCCTTCATGGCAGGACCAAGCACTTTCTAGACCATCCCTGAAAGCCATCTATCTAACCTCTTCTTAAATAGCTCCAGTGATGGAGATCCTACCACCTCCCTTGGCAATTCGTTCCAGTGTTTGATCACCCTGACAGTTAGGAACTTTTTCCTAATGTCCAACCTGAACCTCCCCTGCTGCAATTTCAGTCCATTGCCTCTTGTTCTATCCTCAGAGGCAAGGAAGAACAAGTTCCCTCCCTCTGCCTTATGACACCCTTTTAGATACCTGAAAACTGCTATCATGTCCCCCCTCAATCTTCTCTTTTCTAAACTAAACAAGCCCAATTCTTCCAGCCTTTCTTCATAGGTCATCTTCTCTAGACCTTTGATCATTCTCGTTGCTCTCCTCTGGACCCTCTCCAATTTCTCCACATCCTTCCTGAACTGCGGTGCCCAGAACTGGACACAATACTCCAGCTGAGGCCTAACCAGCGCAGAGTAGAGCAGGAGAATGACTTCTCGTGTCTTGTTCACAACACACCTGTTAATGCATCCTAGAATCATGTTTGCTTTTTTTGCAACAGCATCACACTATTGACTCATATTTAGCTTGTGGTCCACTATAACCCCCAGATCCCTTTCTGCTGTACTCATTCCTAGGCTGTCCTTTCCCATTCTGTATGTGTGACACTGATTGTTCCTTCCTAAGTGGAGCACTTTGCATTTGTCCTTATTAAACTTCATCCTGTTTACCTCAGCCCATTTCTCCAGTTTATCTAGATCCTTTTGAATTATGACCCTATCCTCCAAAGAAGTTGCAACCCCTCCCAGCTTGGTATCATCTGCAAACTTAATAAGTGTACTTTCTATGTCAATATCTAAATCGTTAATGAAGATATGGAACAGAACCGGTCCTAAAACAGACCCCTGCGGAACCCCACTAGTTATACTTTTCCAGCAGGATTTAAAACCATTAATAACTACTCTTTGGGTACACTTATCCAGCCAGTTGTTCACCCGCCTTATAGTAGTCCCATCTAAGTTGTATTTGCATAGTTTATCGATAAGTATATTATGTGAGACCGTGTCAAATGCTTTACTGAAGTCTAGGTATACCACGCACTTCTTATCAGGCTTTCTTCTCCTTAACATGTTGATAACCAGAGATAACTAAAGCAGGAGAAACTGCAAGTAGCAAGGGACCAAAGACACTAAATAGTAGGATATGAAGGTAGGCCTTTTCCACTCAGGTAACACAGAACAGACAGGTGGCAAGAAACTAGAGAGGAGTGGATACCCAGGGAGTTTGGGAGACAAAATTGACAGCTTGTGACTGGATGTGCATTTTCATTGCAGTTACCTTGGGTTAGCAGAAAGCTAAGTCAGGGTCTGCAGTATACCTCAGAGTGTGGTGTCTGCTTCGCCACAGGATGTGACAGTGGCATAGGTAACGCATGTTGCTGCGTGAATGTGGAGCATGGTAAGGACCAAATTCATGGTTAAACCTAAACTAAATATCCAACGAAGATAAACTTGTAGTATCTTAGTGCCACGTCATGTCACAAGTGAGAAACAGGTGTCAAGAGCTACCAGAGAATGCACTTAGGAGCAACAGTTTTATATCTCCAGAAGCAAACACAGCTGAGATGATTTATGACGGCACTATGAGGCACTAAGTGCAGCCTTTGAAGAGACCACCTGTCCTTTGAACAAAATATAGCTTTTCATACACAGCTGTTGAAATGTGAATAGCAGTGGTATAGTTTCTAAGATACAAGAAAGATAGTCCTGCAGAAAGTCCAGTGTGGAGACCCCCTCAACCTCACTCGCATCCTGTGTTAGTGAGTCACTGCTTAATGGAGGAGAGCTCCTCTTTATACACAAGTCAGCGTGAATTGGTAAGAAAGATGGGTCAAATTCTTACATGTTCTGATGCCATGGGCACTCTGACACTTTAGAACATTTTGAAAAACTCCTCCCTTAAACATTAGCATCTGGTTTTGCTCTCAAACTTGGTCAGGAATTCCAGAAACTGAAATAAGAAAGTAATTCAAAATGCTTGGTTTTCATCTGATTTGCCGAGGTTTGCAACATATATCAAAAGCATGTGGGGAGACCTCACCTCCCACCCACCAAGCAAAGGACTATTTCAGACAGTTATGAAAAAATGTCACATTATTCTTCAAAGACAAATGAGAAACAATCTATGCATGCACCAGAAATGAAGTATATGATCTCATTTGACTACTTTATAGAATACAAGTCATTAGAATGTACTATAAGGACGTATGTAGTGGGCAGGTAATTTGGCAATTTGTTAGCAAAAGCCAAACTCGGGCGCTCACGCTTATTCACCAACCCACAATAATAAGCATTTCTACTAATGATTTTTTTTTCAGGCTCACAGGGGCCAGAGCCTGCTAAAGGACTTGCTTGTCTGCTTTATATCTGCACCCACAGATATAGATGTGGATATTTATGACTCATTTTCACAGATATGGATGTGGATTTAGGTACAAACTTTGTATCTGGAAAGCTGCAAAATTATGGCTATCTGCTTTATATCCATCTGTAGCTATGGATGCAGATATTAGTGGCTCATTTTGCACATACAAATTTTGTTGCCACACAGGGCTGCACAAATGAAAAAAGATTGGGTGTAACTGGCAGCTAACAGACAGCATGTTTGGTTGTAACAGTTTCTCTATCCTTTGTCATGTCCTAGATGGCTACATGCCCCTTGGCAAGAGTATTAAACACTAATTCTAAAGGTTCCTGCCTTCCTCCTGTGCTTTGCTGATCTTCCTCTCAGACCACCCTGTTTTCATTTAGTGTTGTTTTAAATGTAGTTCATTTACCTCGGGTCCACCATCACTGACACCCTGTCATTGGACACTGAGCTAAATAGGAGGATCGGAAAAGCGGCCACAACTCTGTCCAGACTCAGCAAGAGAGTGTGGAATAACAACAAGCTGTACACTCACACCAAAATGCAAGTCTACAGAGCCTGCATCCTCAGCACTCTCCTTTATGGCAGTAAGACTTGGACCCTGTATGCCCGCCAGGAAAAGAGGCTGAACGTCTTCCACTTGCGCTGCCTCAGTCACATCCTTGGAATATTGTGGAAGGACAGAGTGACCAACACCGCCGTCCTCGAGCAAGCTGGAATCCCAACCATGCACACCCTCCTCAGGCAGCGTCGACTCTGCTGGCTTGGCCACGTCCACAGGATGAATGATGGAAGGATTCCAAAAGACATCCTGTATGGTGAGCTAGCCTCTGGCAAAAGACCTCCCGGATGCCCCCAGTTGCACTACGAAGATGTCTGCAAGAGAGACCTCAGAGAGGTAGACATCAAGCTGGACAAATGGGAAGAACTAGCAGACGACTGCAGCAGATGGAGGCAGGGGTTACACAAGGGCCTTCAGAAGGGCGAGAAGATCAGACAGCTAGCAGAGGAGAATCGAGCGCACAGAAAGCAAAATAAGGACTTGCCAGACACCCACAACATCTGCAAGAGATGCAGCAAGGCTGTCACTCTCATGTGGGTCTTCACAGTCACAACAGATGCTGTAAATGAAGTCCTCAATTGAAACTTAAAAGGGCGTGATCCATAGTCTATGCAGACGGAAGGATGCCTACTACTGTTTTAAATGTCCTAGATAGAATAAGAAAAAGATATGAAAGGCAGCAAGCCTATTGGTAGTCTTCCAGAGAATGCACATTTCAGTGTATAGAGCATAGAACATGGATTATCAGATAACTTTATCAATAATGAAAGAAGTAAGAGAATGCCAGACTTCCAAAATTACTTTTTTTTCCCCCTCTCTAGATTCCAAAAGGGGACCCAAGAGTTACTTGCGGTCTTTGTCTTGGATTCTATATGTTATTTGTCAGTTGAACTCCTGGTGTACAAAGCAGGGTGGCAGTGTTTTAACCATTTCAATCTCCACCTGAAATAATATGGATACTCTGTGTTCTATTTAAATAATCCAGTGTATTTAGTTATTACTACAAGATGGTGCTATAAAGTAGAATTTAATATATCATGTCCACCTGGCTTCCTCATTTATATTCAGCCTTTAAAGGATAGTTCTGAATGGAAATAAATTTCCCTGTAAAAATGTTGTTGTGTTGTTACACTTGGGTTGCATCTACAGTGCCCCTCCCTTTTGGAAGGGGCACGTAAATGCAGAGGATCGCAAATGCTAATGAGGCACTGACAAGAATATGGCACATTGGCTCTGCAGAAAAACGCTAATGAAACCTTGATTATGTCAGGTATTACAAATGAGACTAATAAGACACTAAGGCTGTGTCTACGCTGGTCCTCCCTTTCAGAAGGGGCATGTAAATGCAGAGGATTGAATATGCTAATGAGGCACTGATATGAATATTCAATGCCTCATTTGGAAAATGATTGCCACTCGCCACGTTGAAAGTGCTGCTTTTGAAATGACAAATAGCTGTGCGGATGGAGTTCCTTTAATAGGAAGCATGGCTTTGAAAAGCACCCTTTTTCCTGAAAAATATTAGGAAGAAGAGTGCTTTTGAAGGAGCCCTGTCTACGTGGCTATTTTGCATTTCCAAAGCAGCACTTTCAACGTGGCGAGTGGCCACCATTATGCAAATGAGGCATTGAATATTCATATCAGTGACTCATTAGCATATTCAATCCTCTGCATTTACATGCCCCTTCCGAAAGGGAGGACCAGCATAGACAGAGCCTTAGTGTCTTATCAGTCTCATTTGTAATACCTGACATAATCAAGGTTTCATTAGCGTTTTTCTGCAGAGCCTATGTGCCATTAGTGGCAAAAGAAGAGCAAACTATATTCCATTCTCTGTCCTGATTGACAATAAAGTCTGATTCCAGAATTTTTATTCTTGCTCATAATGAACGGAAACAGCATAGCCTGATTATTGTTAACTGAGATGTGGGATGGATCCTACTCCCACAAAAGACTATAGTAATTTAGCTGTTGACATCAGAGGAACTCTGGCTGGGTTCTGATTTTGTAATGTTGGCAGTTATTCTAATTTTAAGCCAATTCTTAGATCTGCTTATGTCACTGAGGACCAAATTTCAACCTTGGGATGCCTGTTTTTCAGTCAATGGATATGGACATCTGCCCTGTGAGGTATGCTAGGATAAAAAATGGAATTCTAAGCAGAAAAGTGGTCCTGAGATTTCCTGAAATATTTAATTTCTGTTGTAAATCTTTCTGTAACTGGAAGTGGAGGGAGCTCGTTGAATAAATAGCCAGCAATAGACATATGTAAGTATAGCTATAATAAAAAGCAGGTAACAGATTAGCTGGAAAAAACTTGAATGCACAGTAACTGGGGTATCCAGATGACATGTATTTACAGTTGCTAAAGAAATAAACTATTTTATCAAATCACTAACATTTTTTCTGAAAAGTCACAGAAAACTGGAGAAGTACCAGGGGAATTCAGAAAACTAATGTTGAACTGATATATTGTAAAAGGAAAAAGCCTGGCAATTACTTTCAAGACAGATTGTCTCCAGTTCTTTCTGTAATTTAAAAGCAAAAAAACAAACAAAAAATAACAAAAAAAAAAAAACCAACCAAATAAACAAAAAAACCCTAAGAATTACTTTGCTGAAGTCCATGTACCTTAATTCAAGCTTTCATGTGGTATCCAATGTGGGAGGTCAATGGGAGCAAATGCTACTGTTGACTTCTGTCGCAAGGAGCAGGAGTATCACTGCCTATGGGGGCGCCCTCTGAGTTCAATTTAGTATGTCCCTACCAAACACACTAAATTGAACTCTGGAAGATCAACCGTGGCAGCATTAATCTTCCACTTAGTGAAGATTCAACCCAAGGTCCTGTGCACCACTTCAGCCCTATTTTAACTTTTAACACAGGGCTAACATGGGACTTAAGAGGAGAATGTATAAAGCTTTATGACAGCCCACTAAATGTAAATACATTTCATCCTTAGACAAAGACAAAATCATGATCACTCACCAGCACTAGTTTTCAAAGACCAAATCTTAACAGATAATTTGATTATTTTTAAACAAGTTGTGAATTTAGCAGAGTAAGGAATTGCATTATAAAATGCCAGATATGTTATTTATATGTGAATTTTAGTGAAACATTTTATAACTGATTGGATCTGAACATTATCACATGGATTAAAAAAACTTATTGAAGGAACCTAAATAAAAGGTAATAATAAACAGCAGTGCATCATGTTGGGAGAAGCATTCCATGTGGTTTTGAAAATTTAAGTTTTTAGCTCTGATCTTGTTTAATATTTTTATGAATTACCTAAACAGTTAAGAGTGTGTTAATGACATCTGTAGATTATAACAACATGACATATGTTACACTCCAGTAACGAACTGGTGAGATTATGAGATTATGAGCATAAATGACAAAACAAGATTATTCTTAAACAGATGGAAGTCAATTCACTATATATAGGGAAAATTCATTGTAAACAGAGATATTCAATTAGAGTAAGAAACTTGAAGAGTAATAATGTCAAAATATATGTATTAATATTATTTATTTGCATTGCATTACCTAGAAGCCCCACTCACAATCAGAATTCTATTGTGTGGGACACTATGCAAACAGAAGTATATCAGGCCCCTTCCCTGAAGAGTTTACAGCCTAAGAAACAGTATATTAGCAAAACGTGAAATGTGAAAAGCTTGCACATGCACAAGCATCACATCAGAGACCAGATGGCTAACAGTTCTCTATTATTTATTAGCTGGCTAAATCACTTCTAACAAGGCCTTCAATTCTGTGCCTATCACAGATTACATTTTTTGAAAAACATGCGAAAATTGGAGAAATTCAGATGAAAGAAACAAAAATGCTTGGGAGATTGCTGAGCTTGATGTATTCAGGGAACAAAGCAATAGAGTTAAACATTGGAGGTGACACCTGAATCAAAAGCTTGGACCAGCCACTCCTAAAGTTTGGAATCTTTGAAATCAGACCCCAATCCAAATATTATAATATTGTAAAAATAAAAAATACAAGTGATGGGTTATTATCATGAGCATAGTGATCAGCCTCATATGCAAGCCTGTATGATATATAATTGCCCTAAATTAATAATGGTTCATATTTTCATATTAAGCTGTATATACATAATACTTTATAAATACGTCACATATTAATCTAGTTAACTGATAAATCTGTTAACTGGTATTTCCAATTTATTGGTAGCCCAAAAGAAAAGAAAAGAAAAGAAAAAAGAAAAAGATTTGGCAATCTTTGTTGATGCAATAGTTTTCCTTTCCTTCCACCTGGAAAAATGGATGTTTAGTTACCCTGGGAGGGAATGAGGTCAGTGCAATGTAGGAAGATGATGTCAAATACCTGTAAAAATACCCACAATGCTACAGGGATGAGGAAAATGTGGGACGGGTTCCCACGATGCACTGTAGCAACAGTTGATGTTTGCCGATTAAGCGTGGCAGCAATAAGTTGACTTTGTGAGGAGCACATAGGGAGATGAGGATAGTCAAATCAAATTTGTAAAATCCAGCATAACAAAATTGATATTAATAAATTTGAATTTATCTCATAGTGTAGACATAGCCCAAAATAACGAATCTGCCCCCAAATCATCCATGGGTCTGAGTTATAGCTGTAATATAATTTGCAATTTTTATCCTAAGATATTTGTTTATGGCAGAAGCATAAGATTTGTGATTTTCTGAACTATTGTTTTCCTTGTTTTAAAAATTTGGTTTGTGTTAATGACGTGATAGGTAATTGCACCATTACTTAGTAAACTTAACTTGCTTTCTAAATAAAGATATTTAGTTTTACAATTTTGTTGAACCTAGTTTCACGAAGTTGTTTTAGAAGGATGCTTTCAACAAGCCTTTCTGCTGCAGTATTTTCTTTTTTAAGCTGAGCCCTGTTTGCTCAATCAAATTGCATGGCCACCTGCTAACTAGCAGAACCTGCATCACCACCATTGATTTCCAAAATTGCAATGGAAAATGCACACAGGAGGGTAATTAAACTGACAAGATTCCACCAAGTGGAAAACTTGCTTATCTTGTACTTGTCAGCATGTACATGTAAAGCTTTCCTCTCTGTCAGGAGCCCCTAAAGCTCTGCACAATTGGAACCTCCTGTTTTATCTGATACTTTGGCAAATTGTTCTCTGACTGCAGTCAAGCAGGATTTTTCCGGCTGAAGATATTTTTCAAATGTTCTTAAAGGGGAAGTCATTGATGTGAATCTTTCAGAAAAGTGCAGTTCTGATACATTATTAGCTAGCTAAGGGCCTTGACTACATGCCCATTGCACTCAGTGAAAAGATTACCAGATTCCTGTTAATTTCAAAGGCTTCTGAATCAGGGCCTAAAGGAATACGGAAAACATTATATGGATTTCTATGTATCTCTAATGCTGCAAAACAGAAGTTCCAGTCGCTATTTCAATATTCTCCATAACTATGAATTCTCGTATTATATTTCATGAGAGACTGCCATTTTACTGCATGAAATTAACTGTGATATTTGGGGCTAATTTTGCTTCCACTGAAATTAGTAACAAAGACTAGACATTAAGATTTTAACACAAATCCTATTATTTATTAGAAATATTTGTATAGAAAATGTAGCAACAACTAAAGACCTTAATCAGGTGAAACTCTCATGGATACCAATGGAAATATTTTTCAAGTAAGGATGCCAGGGTTTCGCCTATTATTGTTAGGGTAGCCTCTGATATATTGAGGCAGTGTTTCTCAACCTTTTTTTAATAAAGTACCCTTTTTTCAAAAAAAAAAAAAAGTTATAAGTACCCCCAGACTTCTCTCATGTACCCTAAAGGTATGCATACCACTGGTTAAGAAACATGGTTGTAAGGTAATCTGAAGTCTTGAAACAAGTGCCATTCAACCTTTCCAGATTACTATACCCTTTTCATGAGTCAGATTTCTTTTGCACACCACCAAGTTACACTTCACTTAAAAACTACACTAGTAAAATCAATACAATATAAAAATTCATTCAGACAATGACTTGTTTATACTGCTTCATATGCCTTATGCTGAAATGTAAGTACAATATTTCTATTCCAATTCATTTATGTGATAATAAGATTGTAGAAAGTCAGCAAGTTTTCAGTAGTAATCTTCTAAGATATTTTTTGCAGTTGGGAGTCAAAAGAGTTAGGTTGTACTCAGATTTCTCAACCTAATTGTGAGCTGCAATGACTTTGGACAAGGCACACCACATCTCTGTGCATCTTGCTGCTACTAGCCTTGAGCTGTCTCATCTACTTAAATTATAATGGGTTAGGGACCATTTCTTATTATGTGTTTGTACAGTGCCTACTACAATGAGGGCTTTGTCTAGATCTCTGTGCTACTGTCATACAAATGCTGGTGATTTTTGTTTACGTTTTTTCAACTAGATGTTGTGATAAATGAAATTTTCAAACATAGTGTACGGTTTCCTTCCATTTGTATGAAAAGTGAGGTAAACTCAATGGTGAAAAACATATGGCTAACAAAATGTTACACCACTGCTTAGATCACCACTGAATTTGCCTATTGATATACATTAGTTATTTGCTGAAACTGAGCATGAATGCAGCCTAGTTTGTACAATAAACCCTTGATATAACAGACTAATGGGGGGAAGGTTGTCCACTATTCCCAAAAGTCCATTATATGTGAGGGTTTACTGCCCATCAACCCCTGCCAGGCTCCCCTACCCCAGCCACCACCCCTTCCCTCAAAAAAAAGAAACCTGCCATTCACCAGAGCTATCGTCACTGGGGGAGCTGCTGGACCCCACTGCGTCACTGGGGGTGCCCTGCTGCGTGGCCAGAGCTGCCTCACCACATGCAGCCGTAGGCAGCCAGAGCTACTTCGCCACACATGGCTGGAGGCACCCCACCACACAGGCGGAGCTGCCTCACCATATGCAGCTGGAAGTGCCCGGTCGGAGGCACCCCACTGTGCGACTGGAGATGCTTCACCATGCATGGCTGGAGGGGCCACTGCAGGAGCTGCCACATATGCATGGCAGTTCCGGTGGAGGAGGTGGCAGCTCCTCCAGGCTGCACGAGTGGTAAGTCTTCACTTTTTTTGATGTGGGGGGGAATGATTTTATAGACCCCAGCAGACTTTGGGGGCAACGGGGGATAGGTGAAGTCCATTGTTCCCAAAGTCCACTAAACTAAGGTCTGTAAAATTGAGGGTTTACTGTATATTGTAATGCAATAACAAAGGACCTTTATGGGTCTAGGATAGCTCTAAGCCTCTGCATTTAGGAACTTACAGTTAATGTCAGACTGATATTTTTCAGGGGAGTCTTTAAATATGTACACATGTGAGTATCTGAATCATCACAAACACTGAAATATATAGAATTAAGTTTGACCATGAGCCCTATGAATCGCAATATTCTAATAAATGTACACTGTGAAATTCAATGTAAATATTGCAATGCTCAGCCATTACAATAAAAAGTTATGGAAGAAGGTGGGGACAGTGTACAAAAGGAAATGTGAAAGATCAGGTTTATAGAAAAGAGGTGAAATAGAAGCATGCTGCAGTGCCAGTTTCAGTGGGAGAAATGAGAAAAGAAAGTGTAACCACTACATTTTACAGATGGGAAAATAAGGCACACAATGATTAAGTGATTTGCCTAAGGTCATACGGTCTGTGACAGAGCTGAGAACTGAGAAGAGCTGAGTCCCAGGCCCATTCTTAACTGCAAGACCATCCCTCCACTCTACTGTGAATTTAATTATGTTCGAAATAAGAACAATATCCTATCTTGTTTATATTATTGTTGTTTTTAAATGAGTATTTGGATGGTTCCAACTGCAATAGCTTCCAGGTGCATAGTGTCTTTTTATTGTTGTCCATTTAACTATGCATCCAAAATGGTCCTAGTCTTAGAGGTTCAGAAGCCTCCTCCTCCACCAGTCACCACTGCCTAAATATGCCATAAATACAACATGGTGCATGTAATCAATGGCCACCACAGATGAGAAAACTAATCTATTAAGTAAACTTAAATAAAGAATAAACCACAGGCTAGTATCCTTTTGGTGCAGACTAACTGCACTTGTTTTTCCTCATTGTCAGGTGAATTATACTATATTAATCCATGTGGAAATCAACTGTGCTGTTTCCAGAATATGTCACTACTTAAAGCTTGTCCACATTTAAACCACTGCAACAGCACAGCTGTGCCACTTTAGCACTTCATTGTAGACTCTACTTATGCTACTTATCCTGTGTCAGTGTAAACTCTACCTACGCTAACCTTTTGGTGTAGGTAGTCCTCCTCCCTGAGAGATAGTAGCTAGGTAATGCTGTCAACACAAGGGGTTAGACCATTATAGATACATTCTTCTGGGATCTGGATTTTTCACGTCCTTGAGAGAAATATAACCATGCCACTATACTCTCCCAGGCTACGTCTGCACTATAGTTTTGCTGACAAAACCCAGGGAGTATCCAGATTCCCAAGGCGTTCTGTCAACAGCAAATTGACAGAACGCAATAGTTTTGTCGACAATCTTATCCCACACCCCATGAGGCATAATGCCTCTTTCAACAGAGATCTGTCAGGAGAAAGCCCAGTCTGGATGTTCCATGGGTACCCTCTGTCAACAGACAAGGCTTCTGGGACACTGGGCAGCACTTTCTGCTGTGTTTCCAGTTGGCCATTTTGTCATGACAGTGACCAGGCACTCTGGACACTCTCTGTTGATAGAGCAGATCACTCTTGCAATCCGCTTGACAATTTGGCCACGCTCTGTCAAAGGAAGTTTTGTTGGAAGACCTCTTCTGACAAACCTTCTGTTGACAAACCACTGTAATCTAGACATAGTCCCAGTGTAGACCAGCCCTAAGTGCGAGTACGGGTATCAGGATCTTTCCCTAAGTGTGCAGCTAATCTCTACAAGACTGACTTCAGTGGTTTTTGAATGAGGCCTTCCTTAATCTCTGCTGTAAAAATCAAAGTTATGTTTCAGTTCCCACCTTTTTGGAGCTCACCATAGAGTAATGTGAGTATTTCTGTTTATTAGACTCTGCCTGAAGTTCTTATTAACTTCATTTCATTTGGAATTATTTATTGTCTCTGGCTCCAACAGCTTGTTGACATCACTCTGTTCCTTACATCCCAGGAAATTATTTATTTCTTTAACTTCCCCTTCTTTCCCAGTGTTCTCTCCTTTAAGCTATACTGGGAAGTTTATCAGTATAACTCATATGTTTAAAACCTCTTCCCTCCTGTCCATAGAAAAATCATTTTGGTTGCCACATGCTGCACATTTTCAGTATCTTGTAATTTGCTCTCAATAAAATGGTGACTAGAATTGCTGGGAATAATGCTCTACAAATGTGTTCTTATTGGTGCCTTATTTAATGTCAGTATAACTGGTGTTCTGTATTCTCAGTACCCATACATGGAGGGAACCTTGTTTTGCCTTGTTTTTTGTTCCCAAATCCTGTGCAAATAGGTTCTGCCCTGGGTCTCTCTACCTACTCAGTTGCCTATAAAATGACCTCTTTAGATTAGTGTTCCCATGATATTTCTTAGTCCTTTCCTATATTGAGCTACATCAGCTGCTCAATTATGGCCTGATCCAACACCCACTGAAGTCAATGGTAGTCTTTTAATCAACCTCAACATGCTTGAGATAAGGTCTTTAGCCTACAATATTTCAACCTTTGTGAAACTGTTTGTTTTTGCTCCATGAAATGTAGCAGCCCACCACATACATATCATCAGCAACATTATAGAAAACAGACTAACACAGCTATCTCTCTGTCACTTTCCAAGAGTCTGAGATGATCAGCTATGATTATCTTAATGTTTACAACATTTCAAATATTCCTACATTAAGGAAATGTTTTCCAAAGTTAACAAGTTTTTAAGAGCAACGAAGGGTCCTGTGGCACCTTATAGACTAACAGAAAAGTTTTGAGCATGAGTTTTCGTGAGCAAAGACAAGGTTATCCACAGCCTTGCTCTGGCTTATTTATACCTGGCCCTGCAGATTTCCATGACCAGCATCTGATGAAGTGAGTCTTTGCTCACGAAAGCTCATGCTCAAAACTTTTCTGTTAGTCTATAAGGTGCCACAGGACTCTTTGTTGCTGTTACAGATACAGACTAACATGGCTACCCCTCTGATAAGTTTTTAAGAGAAACAACAACATATAACAAGTGAGCCCAATAACAGACTTCAGGCACCCCACTGATTTTCTTTCATCAGTTACTATGATTCCCTTTCATTGCACATCCTTCGCTTCTGGTCAAGTCATAATCTGTTTCAATTAATCTTCTCTGCCACATACAAATTTTAGACCTAGGTTGAAATCCAGGCCTCAGTGGATCCAGGTATCAACACTAGTCTAGAAGACTACTGCCTTCTGGCCATGCAAATGTTGTGTTTTACCCATCTTGAGCGCCAATTTGCCACCCAAACCCTCAAACACACCAATGCCACACAAAGAAGTCATAGAAATATTCAGAGAAATAAAGATAATTATTAGCTGCTAGTTTAAATTCTCAAAGTCCCATGAGGAGAAAGTTAGGAATCCAGCAGATAGACATAGGAAAATCAAAAGCCCACAATCACAATATAAACCTTGCATTACACACAGTACGTAGATGTGTCAATTCATTGCTTGTTAAAAACCCTGTTTCCTTCTAAAACTCAAGGGTCAGCTTGACTGATATAGTTGACCAGAGTTCTCATGGCGAGCAGGTAAAAGTTAGTGCCAAGGTACTACTAGAAGGAAACCTCAAAAAAGTGATCTACAGCAGTGGTGTTCAAGAGAAATTTAACTAATCACCACAGCCCCATCTCAGCCAAGTGCCACCCCCTGCAGCCAGGCACCGCCCTCCCCAGGCCAAGCCCCCCACCCCAGCCAGGCACTCCCCGAGATTACCTACTGTGTGAGCTGCCCCCTGCTGAAGCCCA
This sequence comes from Carettochelys insculpta, assembly GCF_033958435.1. Taxonomy (NCBI): domain Eukaryota; kingdom Metazoa; phylum Chordata; order Testudines; family Carettochelyidae; genus Carettochelys; species Carettochelys insculpta. The sequence goes on along the minus strand of NC_134140.1, from coordinate 109,977,246 downwards.
CCAGGGCCAGAGGAGCCACCTTCACCACTGCTGCTGTGCACTTGTCCCACCGTGTGGTGGGTCACGTGCATGGAGCAGCCAGAGGAGCACCCCATGCGTGCAGCTCTCCGGAGCTGCATTTCGCCCCACTAAGCTGTCCTGTTCACCACGGCTACGTCTACACGTGAAGCCTACATCGAAGTAGCCTATTTCGATGTGGCGACATCAAAATAGGCTATTTCGATGAATAACGTCTACACGTCCTCCAGGGCTGGCAACGTCGATGTTCAACATCGACGTTGGGCAGCACCACATCGAAATAGGCGCAGTGAGGGAACGTCTACACGCCACAGTAGCACACATCGAAATAAGGGTGCCAGGCACAGCTGCAGACAGGGTCACATGGCGGACTCAACAGCAAGCCGCTTCCTTAAAGGGCCCCTCCCAGACACACTTGCACTAAACAGCACAAGATACACAGAGCCGACAACGAGTTGCAGACCCTGTGCATGCAGCATGAATCCCCCGCCGCAGCAGCAGCAGCCAGAAGCCCTGGGCTAAGGCCTGCTGCCCACGGTGACCATAGAGCCCCGCACGGGCTGGAGAGACAGCGTCTCTCAACCCCCCAGCTGATGGCTGCCATGGAGGACCCCACAATTTCGAAGTTGCGGGACGCGGATCGTCTACACGGTCCCTACTTCGACGTTGAACGTCGAAGTAGGGCGCTATTCCGATCCCCTCATGAGGTTAGCGACTTCGACGTCTCGCAGCCTATCGTCGAAGTTAACTTCGAAATAGCGCCCGACGCGTGTAGCCGCGATGGGCGCTATTTCGAAGTTAGTGCCGCTACTTCGAAGTAGCGTGCACGTGTAGACACAGCTCACATGTGCTACTTCAAAATACATTTTTGTGTGTAGTGGCCCTATTTTGAAACAGCTCTTCCGAAACAGCTTACTTTGAAATAAGGCTGCCATGTAGACACGGCCATAGAAGCTGGATCAGATGAGTGATCATGATCCCAGGCTCTGAAAATACTCACGCAAGCACTGAGACCAACACACACAGGGCAATGGTGGGAGCCCTTAATTTAACAATGCTCAGCCCCAGGAAAACACCAGAATAACTAAAATACCATTAGGACAAACTTATAGATACGAAAGAACTTTGAGCAACTTCTGTGACTGTGTGATGAAATTATTGCTTGTGCTGAGCTTCCTATCCATATCTTTAGGCTCCGCTTCTATTTTCTCTGATGAATTAAGATTCATTATTTATCCATTTCCTGAACAATCATCTTTGAAGCGGTCCTGTGTTTAATTCTACTATTTGGAATGACTGAATGGACAGCACAAAGTTGTTTGCTTTCCTTTGATATTTAGTAATGTACTGCGGGTATATTTGCGTCATATATTCCTTGATCCATTTATTTATTGTGCAAGTTAAAATGTATAAGGAAAGGTAATGGTCATGTATGTTAAATGTACAGTACTGCTCAAAACATGAATTATATTGTTTTGATGCCACAATTATTAAAATTAATTTATAAGAAATTAATAAAGGTAAATAATTTTAGTCTTAATTCAGTCATGACCCAACCTACACAGTGCTCAAAATAGAGCAGGTTTCCACACTTAGATTATTCTACCTAATCCAAAATGTAAAGTTTTTGAACAGCTGTCAGATGCATTCTCATTTTAAAAATCAAATGTATAAGTTCATAGTACTTTTTGTTGTCCTATCTGAATGTTTTTAAGTTCCTATTTTTAAAATTAAATTAAATTAATTTAATTATTAAATTAGTATTTTAATCATTTTTCTTTGCAAATGTTTTTTGTGTATTTGCCCATTGTCAGCTCCTACCAATGATGTTGAAATAATGCAGAAATGGGTAATTTCGTGCTATTTCCAGCTCCCATCTGGACTCTGGCAGGTGATCAATGTCGTGTTTGAAAGACCAGGAGACGAGGATAGGTGGCAGTGACAAAGGCATCTGCATGACAAAAGTTGTTCAAAATTAGCCTGACAGGCTGGCAATCTGAGACATTTAAAGCAATGGAAATAACAAGGGGAAAAGAACATGATTCATATTATGCAAGGAGGCAGAAAGAGAATGACATGTTTATGTTTTTATTAATTTACTGTTCTGTAATGAGGAGCAGTGCAAATAGACCAGAGGAAAAGCCAAGAATCTGGGCCTTTGCTGGCCTCTCAGAAACACTCACTCATGTACTGACATTAGTCTGAGCTTTCACCGTACTGAGTGCCTTCAACTCCACTGACTTCAGCGGAACTTGAAAGTATTCAGTACCATGCAGTATCAGGAACCGTTAGCCTGAGTGTGAAGTGCATTGGCATTGCCATAGGATTTTTAATTCTGAGTAATTTCTTTAGTACTGTTAGCATGATGTGATTTACTATTCATTTTGAAACAGAAATACAGAGTGTTGTCAACACGTGGGAGGCAGAAGTTATGGAAAGTATTTAATTTTCTTAACAGAGGAGAGAGCATATTTCTGCTGCAATTCATGCACTTTGTTCTCAGAATGGCACTATTTTCAGGGTTATCAAATTTTGTCCCCCAGCGTGGCCAAGGGAACAAGCATTTTCTCAGGGAAGAGTTAATAAATATTGATGGTAGTGTAGCAATTTGTTTCTCTTCCAGATTTTGGCTAATGTTAGAAGGTTTTACACACACACACACACACAGAGTTTATGACAGCATTGGACTATTTATACTTTGAAAATAAGTTGTTTTATTAGAATCTGTGGGACAATCAGATAAGATGATTTAAATTTAATAAAACTTTTTACTTTGAGTTCACATAAGTAGGCATTTGCATTAAGACTTTTGAAGGTCTATGAATTCTGGCTGAAACTGGAAATCTTTGTCTGGTGATAGGATAATTTGATATCTGTTGATCCGTGTAAAGAAGTGCATATAAACATGCTGATTTGATCAGTTTTGTAAAAGCATTAGGATATCTTTTCTCTAATTCATTGTATGTAAATCTGACTGGCTAGATTTGGATACAGCACAATGAAATGCAAGCAAAGCAATGCAAGTTCAATGAAAATGCCACAAATTTATTTACCATTAATACAACCTTAACAACCTACACCAATGGCCCCCAAATGGAGGGGACCTAAGAATGCCCAGGGGGACATGGTGGGCCTAGGCCAGCTCTCTGAGAGTTAGGGACAGAACACCCCATAGTCCCACTCTGCTCCCAGTTCTGCTCTGTCCCCAGCTCCTCCCCACCTCTGCAGCCCCCACAGCTCTCCAGTCCCATCTTAAGGTTGCCAAGTGGCCAGTTTTCACCTGGAAAGTCCAGTCAGCAGGGAAACCTAGCCATGTCCAGTCAGCACTGTTGACCAGACACCAAAAGTCCTGTTACCCAGTGGGAAGGACAGCAGCTGCTCTTGAAGCCTGGAGCTCCATCCAGGAGGTACCAGCAGCTCCCTCATCCTGCCCTGAACATGGGTCCCCCTCTCCTGCACTGTCTCAATCATCTCTCAGAGGAATGTGGCTTTTCCTCCCCTCTCCTTCCCTACTCTCCCCAACCCCAGAAAGCATCTCCCCCTCTCCCATCCTGCCTTACTCACCCAAATGTCAGGGGTTGCAGACCAGGGAAGTATGGTGCAACTGAAAAAGTTTGGGACCACAGCCCATAATGCTACCCAGCTAGAATGTTCAGAGGGGACATGGTAACAATTTTCAAGTATTTATGATGATGTTACAAGAAGAAGGGAGAAAAATTATTCTTCTTAACCCCTGAGGATAGGACAGGAGTGATGGGTTTAAACTACAACAAGGGAGATTTACATTGGGCATTAGGAAAACTTCCTAACTGTCACAGTAGTTAAGCACTGGAATAAATTGCCTAGGGAGGTTGTGGACTCTCCACCATTGGAGATTTTAAGAGCAGGTTAGACAACACTTGTCAGGTATGGTCTAGATGGTGCTTGGTCCTGCCATGAGTGCAGGGGACTGGACTTTAGTGTCCTCTAGAGGTCCCTTGCTGTTCTCAGATTCTGTGTATTTCAAGCTAGCCGCAGATATAAGTGAAACCATGAGGAAGGAGGTTCTCATCTTCCATACCCTCTCTGTCAATCTCCTAGCTAAAGGTCTTGGTACCAATGGCCAGAGACCTTTCTCCCTTCCACCGATGAGCTGAAGTGTAAGTATGAGGGACCCTCAAGCTAAATGAGATATTGAGGCTGCAATCTCCACTACACCAAGACAGTATTCAAAACCCAGTGCCTAATTAGTCTAAAACTAGAGCTAAGTGACTACAAATCACTTGTGAGTCACTTGTGGTCTTCAGTGAAGACCTTCCAAAAGTTATATAGAAACATTGTCTCTCAAGCAGAATTCCTGGATGCCAAAAGGAAGGCAAAAAAAAAAAATCCCACAGGACTGTTTGCCAATTCTGCCATGGTGGAAAGAGGGGAGGTGACTGTTTAAACTCCAGTATTCCAGGTCTGTTGCACTGATCTAAGGCAGAGCATTGTGAGGCAGAAGAATGAGTGTCAATCCGGACTACCCATCGACAGAGATTCACTGAAGAGCCACATCCTATAAGCTGGTCTGTTTGCAAATGTGAGGTTTGTTTAAAGTCCTGTTTTCGACCTTTGTTAGTAGCTTATCTGTGAAAATTTTACAGTGGCTCAGTTTGCACTGCTGCACAATGGAGGAAAAGAAGCATATGGTGTCCCTTTGGCTCTCCACGACATGGTAACAGGAAGGGAAGGGAAGTAAAATTCAAAGAGCTGCTACATCATCCCCACCCACAAATTGGGGGGGCTGCAAATGGGCACTACCAAGTGTCTACCCCTGCCCCAAAGCACGAGCCTACATATTTGTGCCAAGGGAGGTATGCTGTGCCAGACATAGCCCTGAATATTTCCTGGAGTAGCAAGGAGACCAGGAGGAACAATGTGACTCTGAACCCCAGGCTTCTCCAAGGGCAGCCTTACACAAGGCAATCAAAGTGACAACAAAGCCCTTAGTGTTACCTGCAGCACTCACAACTATCAATATAAATGAAATAGTTTTCCTTATATTGCGATTTCCACAGCTCCTTTCAAGGTATAAATTAAAAGGCACAGATTCATTTAATAGAATGAATAATGAAAAGAAATGGGAAAGTTATGTTCTTGTATGCATGTCGTAAATCCTACAATAACTTGTGTGGGTAAGTTTCCCACATATTCTAGAACTCTATACTTCTAAAATAACTGTGTTAAATGCTAAACAATAAGCTATTATTTTCCTCCTCCTATGGTGTATTCTGACAATGGTAATCATGCAGGCCAATCACAGTGTAGTATAGCCAGTGTGATCCAGGTGGAGAGAGACTTCAGGAAGTGATAATGTGACAGATATGCATTTTATTTGAGTGGTAAAGTAACATAACAGACATTTGATTTTCATCAGACTTCATGTCCCTTCCTGATTTGCTTATTGGGAACATATTTTGTAATAATTATCTCAGTAACCTACTGGAGTTTCAGGCACAGGAAGCATCAAGAACAAAATGATTAGAAAGTGGATTGTCCCCTGACGTTCAGGAACAACTGTATTCACAGTGTCCAGCAATGTTTCCTCTAACTTTTTTTCCAAACCTTGTGTAGAATAAATTTTGTCAAGGATGCCAAGGCACCAGTAGAAACACATGCTGCTGGTTGTGGGTGCTCTGCTAATCAGCTAGGCAGCATTTGAACCCCTTCTGGGTGGCTACCCAAGTGCTCAGTTTACAGGGACCACTGGTTTCCAGTAGTTACAGTAGTACTGTCGCTAGTGAATGAGCCTCCATGCTCAGACAAGGCCAATATTGCCTAGCAGCATTACCAACACTTCCACTGCTTTCTGGTCTCTTAAAAGATATTTAGGAGTAAATTAGAGCTAAACAACAGCACAGAACTCTGAGAGCCAGGACTGGTGGCTCTAAACAAACTGTATAGGATCACGAGAAACTTGGCTACACCCATGATAAGTGAACATCTGGCTAACTAAAATCATACTACACTGTGGAGGTTGCCAGATCAGAGTGTGCTGGATTAGAGAGGTTCAATCTATACTAACTGTCCTTTTACAGGGAAAGAGAAGTAGTTAGTTGAGATGGAGTGGAGATATCACAACTGCTGTTACTGTTGATGTCCAGTCTTAGAAGAGAAAGCCATCTCTTTTCATAGTCTCTGAGGCCTGATCTATGCTACATGGTTAGGTGGACAAAACGGAGCATGCATTGACAGTTGTGCATATGATTATACTCTGTTTGCTCTTCCTCAACTGTAAGACTACCTCCACCAGCAGCAATAAGCCACAATCAAAGTTTTTATGTCTATGCAGCATGAATGCAGCTACAGCATTAGTTATGTTGAATTTCAAAACTATCTCACAACATGGCCCACTATTTCTAATGGCCCACTCCATTAGAGTGCTGGCTGACAGGTTTGTGAGTTAAGAGTTTTTTGATGTCTGTTTTGTGTCCATTCATTCTTTGTCGAAGAGTCATTGGGCAATAAAATGGCAAATTAAATTTAATGTGGATAGATGTAAAGTAATGCACAATGGAAAAAATGACCCCAACTATACACACAATATGATTGTGGCTAATTTAGCTACAGCTTACCAGGAAAGAGATCTTGGAGTTATCATGGATAGTTCTCTGAAAATATCCACACAGTATGGAGCGGCAGTGATAAAAGCAAACAGGATGTTAGGAATCATTAAAAAGCGGATAGAGAATAAGATAGAGAATATCTTATTGTCTTTATATAAAACCATGACAGTCACTTTTCATGGTACACTTTATGGATTACTTATGCATTAATGGTTATGAAAATGCTTCCAAGAGGCACTGAATATGAGAGGGAAGTATTCCTTGTAAAAAATCTTGTGCCCTGTATTAATGGCATCATGCTATAAGTGACAAGAAAATAACTGGCAATAATGACTCAATTAAAAAACTCCAATTGTCAGATTCTGACTCTCTGTGGTGGTCAGGCTAAGAACAGAATTAATACTTGCTAATCAGTCCAGCATTCTGTTGCCTTGAGCAGTACAGGTGCCCTAGATCTCGATGAAATGCAGAAAACTTACATGCTTTCAGAGGCTGTGTGTTTCTCCCCCACTCCAAGTAATCTATAATACTCCTGGCTATAAATTGTTCCTTCCTAGCAACCACATGCTGTGATTTCACTGGCTATTTTTAGTCATTAATACCAGCTGCTTAGCAGTGCCTGAAGGTAGCAGAAAAATATGCATAGATGTTTTTACCATATGGTTTGTTAAAAGCTGATGAATCCCTTTCATGTAAGGGTAGGTTTGTCCATTTATACTTGGGTAAATTCACTCCTGTGCAGAGTGTGAAGCACAAGACCTATGCACCATTTGAGCCCTCGGTGGTTTGTAATACCGTGAACCAGATCTACAACAGGTAAAAACCGGCATAACTCCATTGATTGCAATAGTGCTCCATTTTACGTCTGCTGAGAATTTTGCCATTCAGAGGTGCATTGGTCTTGTGCTGGCCCTCTTTACAAGAGCATATATATATAAATATATGCACCCACTCAGTTTTGCAGTAGAAAACTTATCAAAGTTAGTGTGGGAACATGCTGGCAAGTGACAAGCTCATTTTGCCTCCTTTGAATAATTGTAGTCTTTATATCACAGTAATGAAGATGCACAGTGTTCCAATGGCACACGGAGCTTTACTTTGCAATCACCCTACACATTATCTGGTGACAAAATGAAAATATGACAAACTGTTAAATATGTAAGTGATGCTTGTTTTAACTTTTGCTAAAGGTTCTTTACACATAAGATTTTGTCTTTGTTGCCACTTAACAAACAATAAGGTTTAACCAAAGCCTTTTTGCATTTTTAAATATATTATTTATTAAATGTTTTCCATCTTGTGCTCTTATAACCATCCCATCACATTCTGGGTGCCCACATATACAAGCACGTAAGTAGTACACATCAGAGAAGGTCAAATATTTACACAATATTTGACTTCCCTATGTATTCCCAGCAGATGGATTTTTATGGAACATATAAAAAAAAAAACCAAAAGGAAACCAAGTCATGAGGTGAAGGAGTCAGGGTGAACATGCCACAAAGAAGAGAGAGGATGGTGAATGAAGTGTGCCTGTTGGCTAGGCCTCCTGCAGGTATCTATAGCTGGCCAGTTTTTAGCAACTGATCACAATGGACTCAAATATTTCTGGGTATGCTAACTATTGAATATAGTGCTTTCAGTCACACGAAGGTCAGCCAGTACAGTTTTTGAATTATTTTGAATGTCTAGTGTTTCCAATGCATGACATAAAATCCCTTCTATAAGCATAATTGGCATTAAACAAAGAGAAGAACTTGTGAGTTACCCACTAACCTCACCTCTGTTCCTCCTACTCACTTCAGTTTTAGAAACACTGCTTACTAATACCACTATCAAGGTTATGAACATTCTGTCATACTCTATCTTAATAAAAATCATCATAAAGAAACAAAAAAACCTTGGGGGGAGTAGGGGATTAATGCCTTCAGATGTTCCATTGGCCCAACTTGAGAAAAACTGACTTTAAGGGTGGAGTTCATATAAATATTATTTACAGCTAAGCTTTCATGAATGTCTTTACTAGAGGTAATTTTTATTCTATGTGGAACCAACTTCAGTTTTGCCAAGAGACTTAAATTCTATAAATACAGAAGAGTTAATGGTGAACTTTTTTCAGTGTATTCTGCATAAATAGAAAGTTAATTTGAACCATCATTTTTTCTACATTACACATTAGTGAAGAGAAAAAATTAAAAGCCTTTTTGAATTCAAAACAGGCTTCATGAAAGCTAGAACAGTAATAAAAACTTATTGCAATTAAAATTTCTATATCTTTGAGCTTACAAAAAAAACTTTGCTTAACCTCAGTTCTCTAGTATTAACTTCCCTGTGTTTGCAGTTGGGTACATATAGAGTTTTTCCAAGAAAAATTCATTAAAGTGAAGTATAAAGCTGCGCGTGCTGCTCTAGCTGAAGAAACATTATGCTGAATTCTAAGAAGCTTTTCCTGCCAGTATTATTAAGTTAAATCAACTGGAAAAGAACAAGGATTCTGTAGGTTGGCATTAGTCCATGAAAAACATTGCTTTTCATTAACAATTGTTTATGTAATTACCAGATACAAGAATTAAAATATACAGCACACAAGAAATATAGATCACATTTCTTTTACTGCTTTGTGTACCATCTTTGCGGTCCTTTACATATAATAACAAGGGTGGGATGTGGAAATGAAGAGAAGAATGTGAAAAAGGAGAGAGAAACAACTTCTGTCTTCAAAGTTGCTGATGCTCAAACTACTGATGCCATGAGAAAGTTAATTCTAGTTCAAGATGAAAGATGAGGCTCCACGTCCACAAATGCATAAAGCAATAAGCTTCTTTTCCTTTTTTTTTTAAATGTTGGCACAGAAAGAACTTGTGTTGATTTCAGGAATATTACTAAGTCTGAATATACCACATAGGCCCCCATTAAATCTCAAACAGGAGACAACCCAGAAAAAGTGCCATTTCAACTTAGAGAGGCTTCCTACATTTGTTCAATATGAAAGGCAGAAGATTTTTATTTTTGTGATTGACAGAACAGTAAACACAACCCAAGATCTGAAAAAAATCAAGTAGTGGTCTTTCTGCTTATAATGATTGCACAATCAGAACATAGCTGGTCGTTCGGTCAATAACATAAAAAGAAATGCTGCTGGCTGGTCCAGAGTCGTATTGCTCTGCAATGCCAACAGGCATAATCACTTAGTTTTGTTGCTAAAGAAAGCAGAAGAAACTCAAAGGAAGCACATCTCCTTGAGGCAGCAGATGTCATTAGATCAACTTAGACTTGTTAGTAAAGGAGAGATTTAAATCAGATATGAATGTTACATAACTGGAGCTCTGATTTAAACAGTGATCTGATGTGAAATCAGATTGAAACCTTAATTTTTCTAGTCTACTTTTCTTCTGAGGCTGATAAATTTAATGTTTTACTATTTTAGCCATCTCATACAAGCAAGTATATGGAATTTAGCAAATAGTTAGGACACAATATGAGAAGAGCTCTTGAAGATATAATTATACAAATTATTTTTATTAAAGAAACACCTTGACATCTTGATCAGATTCCGAATCCTATTGTCCTAGGGACAGTAGAAACAGAGGCAGGCAGTTTCTTTTCCTACAACTTACAGTCTAAGAAACTCTAACATTTATTCGAACTATTACAGGTATATTTTGATTTCTCTTATTGTTGCAGCATGCTATGGACTTCCTACAGAAAAGAAATCCATGTTTGGTCTTCAAAAGAAGCAATGATAACGTTGCAAATGCTTTATTTAGTGGGCAATCTGCAACTGTCTGCATAAAAAGAAAACCCTAATTACCCTGTAATCCTATTCAGTTCCCGGACTCTGATTTGGGCAAAAGATCAGAGTGAACAGAAATAAGTGTGTCACACATGAGTAGAAGTCTGCCTGGTGTGTGATTATTGGAAAGACAAGTCCTGCTTGTTCAGCACAAAACTGCGTGGAGAGACTTTTATTCTTCTGACTTATATCGTTTATTGATCCTTTTATAGTTTTACAAAAGCTACATGGATAACAAAGCAAAGAAAACCCAAGAATTAAAAAATGAAGACATTGCTGAGACTTTCAGGCACTATTCCAGCCTCAAAGTTAAATCATTCCAATATAGAAGAAAACAAAGCTTGTTTGGGAAAAGGTCAAGAGTTGACTATACCATCGAGATCTTTTCCTAACAGTTCCATGTCATAACCTTCCCAGGGCAAGGGGCTAGATTCATCTGAACTTCTGCCAAAACAGGCTTCAGCAGAAGACCAAGTAGCTAAAATTCCAAGAGGGGTGAGTTTGTGGCAGTTGAAGAGATTCCAGGGGACCTGTGGGGAACAATAAAACCCCACAAAAGGGAAGTCCTGACAGGGAATGGGCATAGGTAGGTAGCAAAAGAATGCACTGATCCAGCTATCAACAGCCAATACATATTAATTTTATTTACAGATTTAAGGGCGGCAGCGGGAGAAGAGAGAGAGACACACATAGAGAGTTTGGCTATTTTTAAGTCTTACAAATATTTTAAAAAAGAAAACAAAAATTAGAAATTTACCAGTTTCAGATGCTTCTCCCACCCTCCCTCCTACCTCCCGACATTCATAATTTAAAAAAAATTGCTGATTTTAGAGGCTAAATTTGACAGCACTTAGCCTAGAACTGAAAACTAGTGTTTGAATGAGAAGTGGCAAAACTTCTTATGTAGAAATACACCAACAACAGGTCTGAGCCTGAACTCCTAAAGTATCCAAAGTCTTAATGGCAGTTTTGCTGGCATCAGGCCCAGTATTAATCAAATAATTCAATTTCTTTTGTCTTGTATTGCATCTGGTTTCAAATAAACTTTAAGAATTTTTAAAAATACTTTGGCCCCCCTCCTTCCTGACTTGGTAATGCTTTCTGTCTGAAGAGCATCAAGATTTCTCCTTCACTCTACGTTTCTAATGTCACTTGAAATGAAGATGGCTTTTTGATTACTTCCTGGCTTGTGCATTAGTGTCATGGATTAAGTTAGAGTGGATCTGGGAACATTTTTGTCAGCGAAACAATGCCAGCAGGAGAACGAGTGTATAACAGACTGCTAATCCAGAGGGTTTGCCTTGCCATCCTTATTCTTATTGATACTACGGTATAGCTGTGGAGCACCAAATCAACGATCAGAGCCCATCAGACTGGCATGATACCAATAGGTAACAGTGAAAATAGCCTCTGAACCAGAGAGTTATCAATCTAGATATCAGATAGGACACAGCAGGGCAGCAGCAGCTGAAGCACCAGACTACCCTGAGCTGATACAGTAGCACTGCTCCACCACTCCATGTGGCTGAGGGGAGTGTGAGCCCAGCACTCTAATCCAAGCAGCGATGAGGGCGGATTATTATTGGCACTGTCCATTCTGCCCTGGGCCCGCCCCTTCCAGGGCACAGAGCTGGCCTCAGGGTTCATGGTGGCTGTCAGCCCTGCCACCTGCTGCAAAGGGTTCTAAGGGCCCAGGCTCCTCTCTGAGCTCAAATATCTTAAATCACAATTAAACAGCCCACAGCCAAGTCAGGTGAGCCTGTGTCAGCTGGCATGAGCCAGTCATGGCTATCTAATTGCAGTAGCCATACCCTTAGTCCACATTTCCCTTACCTCTGTAATCTGGGGAATAAGCGAGGAAAGTAGTCCTACTCCTTCTGAGGCATTTTAAACCGTGCAGACAGTCTCTCTGTTTTCTTATGGTTGAGATTGATAATTACGTGGCTTTTTTTACAAGCTGCGAATCCATGATGAGAGAGACATAATTTGGTTGAGTTTTTTTATTGTTTGCATGATAAAACTCTAAACTGTGGTATTTTTCTTGAAGATATGTTCAAATTCAATACAAACTTTCAGCCTGAAACAATAAAAGACTCATTTATGAGAAAAGGAAGAGAGGATACAGGAGTGGAATTCCCCACGGGCATGTGTTTTATTAAAATTGCACATGGAGGTTGAATAAATATTAAAGATCCCACAGCAGCCATAAAGTGCACAGTAAATGTGTATAGCGTGGAGTCATCTTCAAAACAGGAATCCTTCACATTAAATGCCTCTCCCCTGAGGAGATGCAGGAGCAAGGAATTGTGGGGTATAGTGGGCAACATAACAAATTTTTTTTCATTTTCTGGGTCACGGACCAAAAATTTTTCAAAATCTAAATAGTATAAAGTCTTCATCTAGCTATTGAAGCCAAGTTTGTCACTCTGAAGTTCCAAATCACAGTTCATGACTGCATAGCTTTCTCCATTTCCTGTCATCGAATATACCCTACATGTTGATAGCCCTCAGTCATGCAAGAAAAGAACTAGCTCATTTAAGATGCTTTGCTGACACACTTAGTGAATCGGAGTCACAGTTTATCCACAGCCAGCTAAGTTTTTCTCTAAGCTGACATTTTAAAGACTGAAGATAGCTGGCTAACTTCTTGCAAAATGTACATCATAAAACTGTAACAGAGAGGGAGCCGTGCTAGTCGATATACTATCAAAACACAAAGCAGTCAAGTAGCACTTTAAATTATTTAGTAACAGAGAGGAAGCCGTGCTAGTCTACACACTGTCAAAACAAAAAGCAGTCAAGTAGCACTTTAAAGACTAGAAAAATAGTTTATTAGGTGAGCTTTCGCGGGACAGACCCACTTCTTCAGACCATAGCCAGACCAGAACAGACTCAATATTTAAGGCACAGAGAACCAAAAAGAGTAAGCAAGGAGGGCAAATCAGAAAAAGATAATCAAGGTGAGCAAATCAGAGAGTGGAGGGGTGGGGGGCAAGGTCAAGAATTAGACTGAGCCAAGTATGTAGACAAGCCCCTACAGTGACTCAGAAAGTTCCCATCACGATTTAAACCATGTGTTAATGTGCCGAATTTGAATATAAAAGCCAGCTCGGCCATTTCCCTTTCCAGAACGGTGGGATAATTCTTCTTCAGTAACACACATACCTTTAGGTCATTGACAGAATGTCCCATTCTATTAAAATGTTGACTAACTGGTTTGTGGATCTGGAGAGTTTTGATCAAAATCCTTTACAATAAACAAAAGATGATCAAATACCAGTCCTGGAACCTTTCCCTGCAACAAAGCCCACTGCCAGCTTTGTCCACATATCTTCTCTGGAAATACCATCACTGGACCTAACCAGGTTACTCACAGAATCACAGGCACTTTCTCATGCTCCTCTACTAACATCATATATGCCATCAAGTGCCAACAATGCCCAGATGCTTTGTATATTGGACAGACTTCTAACTCCCTTAGACAAAGGGTCAATGGGCACAAAACAGACATCAAAACACTCCAGATCCACAAACCAGTTAGTCAACATTTTAATGGAATGGGACATTCTGTCAATGACCTAAAGGTATGTGTGTTACTGAAGAAGAATTATCGCACCGTTCTGGAAAGGGAAACGGCCGAGCTGGCTTTTATATTCAAATTCGGCACATTAACACATGGTTTAAATCGTGATGGGAACTTTCGGAGTTACTACAGGGGCTCGTCTGCATACTTGGCTCAATCTAATTCTTGACCTTGCCCCCCACCCCTCCACTCTCTGATTTGCTCACCTTGATTATCTTTTTCTGATTTGTCCTCCTTGCTTACTGTTTTTGGTTCTCTGTGTCTTAAATATTGAGTCTGTTCTGGTCTGGCTGTGGTCTGAAGAAGTGGGTCTGTCCCACGAAAGCTCACCTAATAAACTATTTTGCTAGTCTTTAAAGTGCTACTTGACTGCTTTTTGTTTTAAATTATTTAGCTAGTCTTTAAAGTGCTACTTCACTGCTTTTTGTTTTGATCGTAAAACTGGTGTGAGAAGACTTCCTGAGCATCAGTGTTACATGACTCTGAATTCAAGATTTGAAGGTCGTTTGGAATGAAGGGACAGAGATTACTATTGGTGGTGAGGCATGTGGAGGTTTCAGGATGAGACAGGTTATGACTGCCTGAATAAGTAGACCAGACACATCTGTATGCTTCCCTTCTTGATTGCTTTTAAACTCACAAGTGATACACACAACAGAGTATTTGAGTAAAAAGAGCAGCTTTTGGTTTGATCAAGCTGTCATGAGTGACATGCATAGGTCAGTTCAGTTGAAATGTTCAGCAAATTCTCTCTCTGATGATGATTCAACAGTTACATGACAGAAACAATGGAAGCCAGTAGCACAAAGGCTCATGTCCAAATATAGCACCAGAGAGACCTGATCTAGTCTCAGTTATATGACTGTTTTATGGGGTCTATAAAACACATCTTTTGTCAGGGGTAATTTCTTCTCCAGAGAATACTCAAAGGGTTAAAAGGAAGATTTTTCTATCAGGCGTATATTCTAGTGACCAAAGACAATTGTACTTTCTTCTCCATCCCCCTGTTCAGTTAAAGATTGCTTTCAGTCTCGATATATGTACTTAATAAAAAAATAAAAATGCTCCACAGCTTAGTAAAACAGTGAGTTATAAACTATTCTTTTTTAAGCTTAAAAGGTTCATCTTACGTGAGTTATCACTTCTTTAATTTATGATTGACTCAATGTTTCATTGATTCAATTTGAGAGTTTCACTCCCACTCCACACACCAAGGCCAAAATCTTCCCTGGAGCTGGCATTTCACAAGAAGCAACTGCAACCCAGAAGATACAGACACAGAGGGCACCAAGCTGAACGCTTGTGTAAGACAGAAGTAATTGGACCACAACTGTGGACTGATGACTTCCATGTCAAGGGTTTTCTGGATACAAGGTGGCCATTCTCTGTTTAATATAGTTAGCCCTTGTAAAAGCAAAAATAATATTTTATTATACATATATAAAATGTGACCCAAGAGGAATGTTTAGTGATTGACAATAACAAATCTTAAATTGGTGCTACTGTTTACAAGAGTCTATTCATTTGGAATTTAAGAATTAGCTGTTAAAAACAAAAAAAAAAAAAACCCTGCATTTAGAAAAACTTGAAGCAGAACAGTAAACACAAGAGCTGAAAATGACCATTAGGTAATTCTTCCTCAACCTATCTGTAACTGTCAAATAGAGTCGCAGTCTTTTCACTCAATCATCTGGACTTGTGACATATAGATATGCAACAGTAATATCAGTAACTTATAAGCGCCTCCGCATAATGAGCAGTGACCAGACAGAGCTTGTTTACAGTGGTTTTCATGTTGTCTTCGATAGCATGTTCCACCAGAGGGCCTTGGTTCTGCCCAGCCAGTGCTCGCAACTAGGAGGTCAGGGAAGTTACAGCCACATAAGAGCTGCACATTTGACCCACAGGATCCTTCAGCTTTAGTCATGGGTGAAACCTACTGTACAATAGACTTGCATTCTTGCCTGGAAAGTAGGAATGAGTTGCATCTAGTCTCTGTTTCACACAGCCAAAGCATAGCTCAATTTTGCAGGCTTTTAACTTCCACTTAAATGCCTTTTGGACAGTAACGTTTGCCCAATCTGACATTCACCCAGAAATCATGTCTGAGAAATAACTACAGACTTCAGGTGCCTCGATTCTGGGGGGCTCAAAACCAACATATTTAATGGGGCCCCATTTCACAGTACAGCCTTTTCTGTGAGTCAGGCCTCTTTAGGGTGTCTCACATTAGGCACCCTAAAGCTGAATTACCCAAAATCTATGGGGCTGTATCTGAACTCTGAGCTAGGGGAGTGATTCCCAGCTCATATACACATACTTGACCTACCTCTGGGATAGGTAGCAGGAGGATAAATGTAGCATAACCTCCATTGCAGGGTCAACAACAGCACATCTTAAACCATGCTAACTACACAGACATGGGGTTCAAGTAGGTTTGCATTCATCATGGCTAAGCTGGACCACCAAGGATTACGCTATCACAGCTACACTATTACAGCTTAAACCTCTCTAGTCCTGTACCCTTGGAACCTAACTGGTGCAGGACGAGAGAATTTACTAGACCACTGGAGGTTAATATTGTCTAGCAGCATTACCAACACTTCCTTTGCTTACTGGGCTCTTTGAAGACATTTGGGGTAAATTACACCTAAATAACAGCACGGAACACTGACAGCCAGGACTAGTAGCTAGAAACAAACTTTGTGGGCCCACAGGAAACTTGACCAAACCCCGATAAACGGTCGTCCAGCTAATTAAAATCATGGCAGATTATGGATGTTGCTGGATGAGAGAGTTCCAGAGTAGAGAGGTTCAACCTGTATTTATACTGGCAGTAGCTCTCACTGAGCTAGCACAGGTATGTGAAGTGCAAGATGAGAATCACGGCTACAGCTTATAACCAAGATGTTGCCCGCAAGTGGAAAAGATTTTCAAAAATCTTGGAGGACAGATTCTGTTCCCAGATATACTATAAACATGCAATAATTCCTTTAACTCCAGATTTACATCACTGTGGCTATATCTACACTAGCCAAGAACTTCTAAATGGCCATTTCGAAGTTTACTAATGAAGCGCTGAAATACATATTCAGCACCTCATTAGCATGCGGGCGGCCACGGCACTTCAAAATTGACGCGGCTCGCCCAGACGGGGCTCCTTTTTGAAAGGACCATGCCTACTTCGAAGTCCCCTTATTCCTATGAGCAGATGAGAATAAGAAGACTTCGAAGTAGGCGGGGTCCTTTCAAAAAGGAGCCCCGTCTGGATAAGCCGCGCGGCGGCAAGCCGCATCAATTTCAAAGTGCCGCGGCCACCCGCATGCTAATGAGGCACTGAATATGTATTTCAGCACTTCATTAGTAAACTTCGAAGTGGCCATTTGCATGGCCATTTCGAAGTTTTTGGCTAGTGTAGACATAGCCTGTATGTTTTTTAATCAGTATCTGACTGTGTTTTCAAGTCAGCCCTTGGAGTATGTATACAGGGGGTCCTTGTTATAAGTCGCTTCACTGTAAGTCATTTCTCATATACGTCCTGAAGTAATTCAGGAACTCAGATTCATTATAAGTTGCACTGATCCATACTTACATTGGTTAGGGGTCAAGGGACCAAAAGCCAGAATACAGCAGAGCTTTGTGGTGGCCAGCAGCAGACACTGTAGTGCAGGGATCCTGGGTCATGGGGGACGGGGAGGGAGCCAACAGGGAGCTGCAGGGACAATCAGGGAGTTGCGGGGTTAGGGAGCCTCGGGGAGCTGGCGGGGACCTGGCGGGGACCTGTCGAACTGTGGAGAGCAGCAGGGAGCCATCTTATCTTTTTCTATTTATTTATTTATTATCATTTATCTATCTATTTATTTATTTATTCTATTTATTTCTATTATATTTCTATTTATTGTTTTTTTGTAGGTTACAGGTACATTACATGTACCACACTTGTGAACTGTATGTGTTGGGAATTCATCTCAAGCTAATTACATTATTCCTTATGGGTATTAATTCCTCTTCAGAAGTCGTTTCACTATAAATTGCATTATTTAGGAGCTAAACCTGGATTTATAACTAGAACCCCCTGTAAATGTATTGAATAAATGTCACATTCCTAAAATCTATGCCAATTCTATAGTAAATCACTATAGAATGGTCCTCAGCACACAGATTTCTGGCACTTGAACTATTGAAACCATCACCTCCTTCCCAAGGTACCTAATCCAGCACCCATTTGAAGTCACTAGGAATGTTTTGATTTGACTGAAATGATCTTCAGTTCAGACTGAAAAATATATGTAGAAAGTTTTGTGGTCAAGTCCTGGAAAGCTTTCTAGAAGAAATCATCATCAAAATATTAAATGAAATTGAATATAATGTTATAGGGATCCAGGTCCTTGGTCAGGGCTCCTAGATACTATGATAATAATATAAATAAAGTAATTATATCCAGCAGAATTCACATTTTTTTGCCACATGGACCACATCTTAATATAGAAATTTCATATGTCACTCCATTTGATTTTACATTTCATCCTGGTTGCAACTGAAGCATATATTTAGAGGAAAAGTATTTACTAGATTCTGCAGCTAGAAATGAGGCAAAAAAGCCAAACACCATGTGATCAGCCATCTCTCTGCAGGCAACAAAGAAGTGCCAATGAGCCACCACAACTCCAAGTTATTTATAATGCAATAATAAATAAATATATAAATAACATGCAACACATTACACTTTGACTTTAAAGTTCTCATCTGAAGTTTTAAGACCCAACGGCTTGCTCTCATTAAAGCTAATGGAAGTGTTGCCACTGGCATCAAATACCATAAAAGCATTGTCCTTTTTTACCCTGTTCACTTTCTCAATATCATTCACAATTCTATGGACCTCAATCACATCCCCTGACCAATTCATCATTTTTCTAAATTGAACAGTCCCTTTTTTATTTTTAATCTGTTTTTATGGAAGCTGCTCCATACTCCTAATTATTTTTATTGCCCGTCTCAATGACTTTTCTAATTCTAATAAATCTATTTTGAGATGGGGCAACTAGAACTGCACATAATGCTCAAAGTGTGCACAAATTTCTGGTTTACACACCTACCTGTTTCCTAATATTTCCTAACTTTGTTAGCATTTTTGGCTGGCACTGAAGATTGGGCAGATGTTTTCAGCGAACTATGATGACTCCAAGAATCTCTTTCAGGTGATAACAGCTAGTTCAGACCCTGCAATTTTTTGTGTGTCACTGAGGTTATTTTTCCAACGTGCAGTACTCCTTACTTCTCAGCATTGAATTTCATCTGCAATTTTGTTGCCCACTCACCCAGTTTTGTGAGATCCTGTTGTAATTCTTAGAAGGCAGCTTTGCTCATAACTATCTGAAGTAATTCTGTATTGTCTTCAGTCTCTACCACCTCATCTGTCACCCCTCTTTCCTAGATCATTATGAGTATATTGACCAGCTCATGTCCCGATACAGATTCTTGAGACCCATCTATTTACCCCTTTTCATTGTGAAAACTGACGTTTAGTCCTTCCTTTTCTTTGGTCTTTTTTAAAACAGTTACTGATGCACAAGAGAACACTTGTATCCCATGACTGCTTTGCTCAACTGCCTTTTATGGGACCTTACCAAAGGCTTTCTGAAAATCCAGTATGTCAAATTGATCACCTGTGTTCATATGATTTTTGACCCCTTCAAAGAATTTTAATAGTTTGGTGAGGCATGATTTGCCTTCACAAAAATCTAGTTGACCCTTTCCCAAAATACAGCATTTATCTATGTCTGATAATTCAGTTTACTATAAAGTCAACAAATTAATCCAAACCAACCTATAATTCTCAGGGACCAGCCCACCAAGATGTTTCAACTCCTGTTGTAAGATAAAACGCAAAAAGTGAAATAAGAGTATGGCTATTTTTAATGTGAGATGCAATTTCAAATGGGATACTTAGGACATGAAATTCCCTTGAGTGCAAAGGAATAGCACAAAGCCTATATGCCACTTATTTCCCACTCTGATTTATTATGAATAAGGTGCCATTTTATATACAGGTAGTCTTCTGACCGCACCATCTCTACAAAGAAATACTTTGTAAGAGGGAATCTTCTGAGTGAATCCAAGTCTCATGGAATGTTATGGTATGCCTTTGTATGCCATTTCAACCTGAAACTACTGCCTTTAAGAATTCCAGAGGAGACATTAAGGCACTGATCTAGTTTTCTGTGAGACTGCCTTCCCCTTCAGCTTCAAAATGATATCAACATGGTGCTTCTAGGATCCTCAGTTCTGGTAATGTCACAAGAATGATACTTTTGATTGCGTGCATACGCTACCACTCACCCTCTCTGCTAATGAGTAAAATGTAACATTTTCATAGAATCATAGGGATGGAAGGGACCTCAGGAGGTCATCTAGTCCAGCCCCCTGATTCAAGCAGGATCAACCCCAACTAAGTCATCCCAGCCACGACCTTGTCAAGCCGGGACTTAAAAACCACTAGGGATGGAGAACCCACCACCTCTCTGGACAATGTATTCCAGTGCTTCACCACCCTCCTGGTGAAGTAGTTTTTCCTAACATCCAATCTACTCCTCTCATTCTGTAACTTCAGATCATTGCTCCTTGTTCTACTATCTGTCACCACTGAAAACAGTTTCTCTCCGTCCTCTTTAGAGCTCCCATTCAGGAAGCTGAATGCTGCCATTAAATCACCCCTCAGTCTTCTCTTTTCATAAAAGCTAAATAACAAAAAGGACACAGGTAAAAACCCCAAATATCACAATGGCTGGTTGAAGACTTGAAGAGACTGAGAAACCTTATGTCCTCTTTGAAGAATATTGTTTCATAATCAAAACAAAGTTTATTATAAAAGTAGAAGGCAAATTTAAAAGAGGCCCTGCTATTTCAGCCCTCAGGCTTTCTTCAAGGTAAAACAACACAGCTGTTCAGAAATGCCTATGTTTTCCTCTCTCAAATCACCAGTTGACTAACAGCTGCTGCATTGTCAAGAGGTCTGTGGTATCTAAACAAGCATACTAATCACAGGGTAGGCTTACACTTTTGCGTTTGTGTGAAACAGTCTAGTACCATTTTTAACATTATACCCTGTAAGGAAAAGGGACAAATACCAACTATCAAACTTCTTATAAAGCACTCAGATTGAAAAACAAATCAGCCCCAGCTCTAAGTGATTTCCAAGGGCCAATTCTTTTATGAGAACAAAGTATTACTTTGCAGTCTCCCATTGCCCGCTCTTTCAAGCATTAGTCATCAACATATTCATGATCTTAAAGATAATCACTTTCAAATGGAAATCTTCAGCCTCTTTGTAGTTTTTAGCAAGATATTTTATTCCACTTCTGAGTAAGTTGAACTCAATTTATACATACTCATCTTCCAAGATTTTAACGCTTCAGAGGTGTTTAGATACTCTGATGAGATCGATGTAAGTAGCTGGAAGGATGCAGATGCAGGCTGCTTTGCATTGTCCTGTGAGTTTTCAGTGTGGTTACCAGAGGAATGATGCCCCTTGCCTTAGCACCTTCCCTTTTAATCTGTGGCATTGGTGTCAAGGAGGCAGCTTTCCCCCCACCATCCCTTGTGATTGGAAAGGCTAACACTGCCATGCTGAGGTAATATTGTAGTTCCTCAGGACAAAGACTTCATTCAGTAACTGTACTGTACCTAGTACAATGATGTCTCAGAGGTTCTAACACTACAAATAATTAATGAAGAGACAACAACATCATTGTACACAAATCTCAAGAATAATAGAAGTCAGAGGAGGGTAATTTATGCATATGCTAGGAAATCCTCTGGCACTTTTCAGTTAAATGCTGACCAGTGATCAGTCGTCTCCCTCATCCCTCTGTTATTCACTTTCCACTATCCCCCTCACTTGCTCCTTCCCCTCCAGTGACTCACCTGCTTCCTGCAGAGCCATGCTAGCGGGAGCTGCCATGGAGCCTACCTGACTGCTCACTTAGGGCACTGAAGGTTTGGTTTCTGGAGCAACATATCAGGGTAGGGAGGGGTCAGACCATTCGGAGGCCCAGAAGCAGCTCTCTGCTCCGGTGTCCTAGACTAAGGTTTAGGAATGGAGCCCAGCCACTGTGCTGTTTGGTCTTTGCACCATGCCATAGCTGTTGCCATGGAGATATGCCTAGTGGCCTAACCCAGTACACAGGAGTTACCTGGAGCTGCTTGCCCTGTCCAGAGCCCACTCTACAGCTTGTCTGTGAGAAGGCAGCTTGCAGACCCCACTCCCCTGGGATGGGAGCCTTGTCACTTCAGGTGAGTGGTTGATATTGAAGTGAAAAACAGAACCCTCCACAGGGGATTCCTTATTCCTAGATGGCTGGCATGCTGGCAGCTGAAGTGAACACTGGGCTGGCACTCACCTGAGACACGAGTGGGCAGGGCAGGAAGAGGGGTCTGACAGAGAGACATATTGTTTATACAGAAGGAAAATCGAATTTTTCCACAAATGCATACACACAATTTGTACTGCAGTTGTGTGTGCAAAAAAGACACACACATATTTCTGGCAGTTGCATGTTGAAATAATCCATTTGCATACTTGAACCATGATCATTGCAAATGAGACCATTGCAGAAGCTTTGTGCATGTGTGTGCGCGTGCACAGACACATGCAATTCTGGTCCTAATCCTTGAAAGAGCAGACCCATGGTGTGTGAGAGTAAGTAAGGATATGTATGCAAGCAACCTCTCCTCTCTACTGCAAGTAGGAAGCCACCATCCTTGCTGTTCAGCTCCGAGTAATACTGAGTGAACAATGCAAGCACAGGGCTGACTGCTACTTGGAGCTCATAACTACAATCAGCTGCAACCAGGCAACTTGGGTTCTTGTGGGATGAGATGGGATTAGGGTGCCCAGCACCTATGGGCCACCTCAAACTGCAGCAGTGAGCAACTGGCAACCCAGGGGCAGAGTCCAGAGCAGAGTGGGGCCACCTGAGTACTTTGTCCCACTGTGGAGGATGGAGCCTTCAGGCAGGGCAGCCTGGCACAGATGGAGCTGCTGAGTGGGAGGGGACGGAGTCAGCAGCTACTTTGGCTAATCAGCTGCCATCAGGTTCAGGCAACAGTACTCCTGGACAGACTTTAAAGGCTGAATACTTACTGGGCTCCAAGGACTGCCTCAGGCTCATTGCTCCCCTCCTGCACACTGCGGGGGCTTCCTTTATAAAGTTTTTCAGGTGCTGATAGAGGAGTGTTTGTGTCAAGAGCCACACCAATTCTTCCCAGTCACTCAGGTGGAGTTGAGTCCACCACCACAGCAGCACCTAAGACTGCAGCTGGAGGTGGTGGTGCCAGTTCTCACAGAGAAGCAGTGTCCATATCCAGTGTGACATTCCTTGGATTCCCTTTCCTGTCCCATGCCTAACCCACCCTGCACTCACTTGGGGTACATCTATACTTCCCGGGAGATTAATCCGGTCAGGGTGGAACATCCAAAGTTCTATTTTGTGCACGTGATGGGGATGTGCAAAATCGAATGATCTAAGTCAAAAGTCAGCCCCTGTACTCCTTCTCATGAGGAGTAAGGGAGGTTGATGGGAGTTCTCCCAGTGACCTCACTCAGTGAGGCCAGCCAGGTAAGTAGATCGTAGATACATCAGTTCCAGCTACTCAAGTGTCCTAGTTGGAATTGCTTATCTATGATCAGCTTTAATGTCTGGTGTAGATCTGGCCTCAGTCTCCCAGTTCCACCCACCTCTCTTTTTTTACAAGGTATGTAGGGGAAAGAGTTAACTCAGGTAAATGATTCAAACTTCTTTGTAATCGCTGAAGGAAACAATGACAGCTGTAACTGAGGATAACCATAATTAACAACTATTCTATCTCCAACCACCATTTTTCAAGCCATCTCCCCCCCCCCCCCCACACACACACACACACACACTTTCCTGTGGTCTGCCTGGCCCCAGGACTATTGCTGAACGCACGCTGGCCAAGAAATGCGTAGATGCAGGGTGACAATGATAATCCACTAATGAGCTGTTTCATAATTTCAGGTCAGAGGGCTAGTGAACAGGGAACAGCAGAGAAGGGAGTAATTGAGGCAGTTCTCCGGGTGAAAGTGGAGACACTCGATGTTTGGGGTGAGCTTGTCTGTTAGTTTACTTGCTATGCGTGAACAACAGTGTGACCCCTTCTGGGGGCTGTGTACTGAGCCAAATGGCCTGCAAAGCTAGGCTAAGAGTTTATTATCCAGGCTCTAGGCTGCCATTATGCAATCCCTTGACTCAGGCACAGCTATCTCAGGGTGAACGGGGACTTAAAAAGTCAGGAGCAGCAAATGAGAGTTTTGCAAGCGATTGTTGAGACACCTAACACACACAGCCTATACTTAGGGCAGTAACTCTTCCCTCCCCTCCAAAAAGAACTGCAGTACAAATAAAGCAAGCAGAACTGCAGCAGCAGCAGAGTGAGAGCTATCCAATTCATTGGACTGAATGCAGCACGTGCAATTACCTCTATTTTACAATTGTGAACAGATGGCCTGGGCATGCAAGTCATTCATAACTTCTGCCAG
The DNA here is from genome assembly GCF_033958435.1 of Carettochelys insculpta. Classification (NCBI taxonomy): domain Eukaryota; kingdom Metazoa; phylum Chordata; order Testudines; family Carettochelyidae; genus Carettochelys; species Carettochelys insculpta. The sequence continues at coordinate 109,952,707 of NC_134140.1, read as the reverse complement.
TACAGGTGCTTGGGGCCAGGCAGGCTAACTGGCAGGAACTTTAAGGGACACAACAGAGCAGTCCCACTGCCAATCCAACAGCCTATATGCTGTTAAAGAGGATGTAAGTCTCAGAGAAAGAACACCAAGTTGTAGCAGAGGAAAACAATCCCATCGGCAGGATCTTCCTTCCAGAAGATGTCACATAGTATCCGCTTGTGCTGAAGATATTCTTCCTGTGGAGGAAACCCCAGGAAGAGCCAGGCAATAGCTCCAGATTGTCACAAATCCGTTACGTTACATGGTAAATTGTCTGCTGGGTGCAAAGGCTAGAGAACTCACAAAACATCTAGACAAGACTTTTGTGCAGTGCTGGAGAGGAGGGGTCATGGTACGCATGGGTACTAAACACATAAGGAAGCATAGAAGAAAGATCCTGAAGGCCAAATTTACAGAGTTTGGTAAGAGGTACATTTCCTGAAATGTATCAGAGGCGTAGGCGAGTTAGTCTATCTATAAGGTGCCACAGGACTTCTTGTTTCCTGAAATGATTTCAGTTTCACACACGGTCAGCTAACCAAGAAGAATGCAGTGTTAGTGCTGTGAAAGGGGCAGACAGTTTGAGGAGCAGAATTTTAGGTTTATTGGGAAAAGAGAAACCTTTTGGGAAAGGAAGAGCCTATTCAGTAGAGTTGTTTGTACGCATTTAAAATCCTCTTTGGCCAATACAGACTAGTGTTTTGTCGGAATTCAGCAACATCATGGCTTTACAGCTATTAGATGCTTGGGGACAATTCTGTGCTAGAGTAGGGCAGTGAAGAGGCTTGAAATCAGACAGGTAGCACCCCACCACAAGGGGATATTGGCAGGGAAGAGGCAGGGGTTGAGGGAAGTCTATTATAATTTATTAGCCTCCAGTACATTTTTCAGCCTTGGCTCAGGGCCCTCCTCTAGCTCATCAGAGGGGGCGGGCTCCACTGTTTCCTCTGGGTGCAAACTGACATGGCCTTCTTCCTCTGGGGCTAATGAGGTTTCCTCCTCAGTATTTACTGCCTCATCATCTTGGCCTTCATTGGCACCCTAATGGAGGAGGCAGGTATCAGGCTGAGGAGAGGTAAGGGGTCACTGCAATCTAAAAATGGGTCTGGAGAACTACTCAAGTTTGGCACCTGGTATTGGCCCTTGCCCTCAGCCATACAGCACAGAACACACTGCTATCGTATGGTGTGTCGGCTTACAAGCTCTGTACTCACCTTCAGACAGGAGCACAAGGGTCTGGCTGTGGAAAAGAATCAGGGTAATGGCACATCCATGCACATGGATATGTGTACAGTTGCTAATGTAAACATACCTTAATTCACACAGGAATTTGAATTCAAGTAGGAGAAAAGGCCAGGACTTCCTAATTAGAATTTCCTGAGTTACAAGCACTAGGGTATATTTTTCATTTAGCTCATTAAAAGTAACTGGGCCTGATCCTGGAACTCTCACTGTTTTCAATGGATAAGGGCATAACTGCCCTAGACAGTCCAGATACAAAGCACATGGAGGACTGGTCCCCCAGTTAAGATCCACTTAAGATCTATGACCATTCACATCCTTTTATTTCCCATCCAAAACATTCAGTATATTTGATTGTTACTGATTTTTATTGAAGAATTATTCCAGATGTAGAAATTTGGGTTCTCTCCAGGCTTCTGCCTTAATAGTTTACACAACCTATTCCACATTTTTCATGTCTGGCATATTACTGAGTAGTTAGCATTTAGATCCCTTACTGAAAATTCCAGATAGGAGCCAGCATCCTCAGTCTCTCTCAGCTGCTTTTCCATCACAAAGCATGAACATTACCCCACACAATTTATGTTCAAAAGCAGTTTGGTGTAACATTAATATATCCAGCTTGAGTGTTCCATTCTGTGAGCTGACCAAGTTTTGGAATCCTCATTCAATGCTTCCCGATGACTCCACAGGAAAAAACTCACACAATTTTCTCAAGTTACTCAAAACATGTTGCTGGAATTGGCATCATCTGGAATAAATAATGTCACTGAGGAGCTGTAATCATTTTGTAACACTTATTCAACCCCAAACACCAGGACTTGGTAAACTCCATCCACCTCATTAACTCTTATATTTTGAAAAGCTGGGTCCAGGTTGTCCTTGCATCATTGATACAGGGTTTTAAAATCAGCAGGAAAGGGGTTTAGTTTTTTGGTGTTTTATTACTTTTTTAAGCCATTACACTCAATATGTCAGAACGATTTGATAGTAGCAAGTAAGAATTCCAGGGTTCTGCAAAAGGTATGGGAGAACAGCCATATGGTCCCCCTGTGTAAAATTTGAAGGGTAGGCCACAGCCTATTTGTAAAGATATTAGCCAGAGAAAAAGAAAAAAAAAAAGTCACCTAGAAATCTGTATCTAATCCAAGTTCTGCAAGTCAGAAGAAACTGTGGTCCATTATATGTTAGGAAGATGAGCCTCAAAAACAGGTGCTCTTTTATTGTCACAAATATTAAATAAATATATCTTTATCTTTTTGCAATTCACATCTATACCCCAAACACCCCAAAAGCTGTTAATGTAATTTGTTCCCGAGGTAAACAGAACTCCTATTATCCTTTAAAACCCGATCAGTCTTCCATTACACTAAGTGCCAGAAGCTATGTGGCCAGGTCTAGGATAAATTTATCTGTCATTCATTAGTCCAGCTACCACCTTGCATAAGCTAGCTCTTGCTAATTTCACCATAAAGCTTTCAAAGTTACAGCCCCCGGAAGGTAACACTGAATGTAAAGAAAAGATTGTCAGTATGAGGCACTTAAGGACATTGAGAAGCTTCTCTAGTTAAGCTGTATGGCAACTGTAGAAAAGGGTTTTGACGCTGTATGAGTATGAATGACTGAGTAAGGGCTGAGGTATCAGAGAAATCTTTGGCAAGGAACAGCATTGCTGCTGTATGCCTGTTGACACTGAAAAAGCCTTCTGAAGAGACAGTTTGTCTACAGAGGAGAAACAGAGGAAGCAGTCTTAATTACCCAGTTTCATTACTGGAGAGGGGGAGAAAGAAAATTAAGAGACAGCCAAAGCACACTGCAAACCAGAGAGCTGTTGCACCAGGGCCAAGTGCTGCCCATGTAGACCAGACCAGTTGAATAGGAGAGGCAGACCGCACAGAGAAGGGGTAGATATAGTAGATTCTTGACGACTAGCTCCGCACCAAACTAAGCCACTCCGCACTGGACAGGGAAAGATGGAAAGGAACAGTGAGAGAGTCAGACACCAAGACGCTGAGCCCACAGTTATTGATGATGATGATTTCTTTAAGTTATGATAAGAAGAAGCTATACACTATACTTGGTGGTCTCAGCGCTTACTGTTTAGAAGTTCTTGAATTAAATGGGCAGACAAGCTCCCATCTACACAGTAGGTAAAACAAGCAGCCCATACCATCCTCCCTCTCCTTTACAGGCTTATACTACTCAACTAGAAGCAGAGGGAGGATGGTATGGGCTGCTTGTTTTACCTACTACCCATTCTCTGTGGGGTCTGCTTCTCCCATTCGAACTGTCCATTATGCCAAATACCAAGGTCTTGATTTTTCATTCGTCGTTCATTCTGCGAACGTGCCCAAACATTGTAGCTCCCGTTCTATAACCTTCTGCAGCAGGTTCTCTTTTGGCTGTAACTTAAAGCAAGGTAAGGGTTTATTGCACCAGGACAATGGGACATGCCTGGAATGCAGTTGTTTTTCATAACACTGAAAAGGGAGGGGGCTACCAAGTACAGTTTTACTGGGTAATGACCACAAGGGGGCAGAAAGGAACAGAAATGGGGAATGGGATAGCTATAAACCCATTGGACAGCAAAGGACAGGAATGGAAGTAAGCTTCCTGCCCACCACCCAAGCAGTGGAGGTCCCCACCATAGACAACATTACAGCAAACATGGCAACTGAAAGCCAGGCTTCAACTTGCATTGTAATCTCGATTTCAGCTGATGCTGACATTAGCTCACCTAAGTGTTCCAAATGGAAGCTTTGCATGTGTAACTTAAAAAAAGCGCTGAGCCATTTTGTTCAAACTTCTCATGTTTTATAGATCTTGGCAAGATCTAAAAAGAATTAAAGTTTGAAGGAAGTCTGTAAAGCAATTTTAAAGCAATGTGCTTCCACAGTTGTTCCTTCACTTCCATTTGTTAGAAGCAGTTGGGATGGATAGCTGCAATCAGAGTTCCTCTCTTTTTGCTCTGTCTCAGCATTGCATTCTTTGTATACGTAAACGTGTATAACATCTGATAGCATGGTCCATTTTGCACGGGCATAAAGACCACTGTCTGTTGTTTAAAGAAATCTAAGAGGCAGGGTAAAGTCAGGCATTTTCAGAGCACAGTACCACAAGACTTTTCAATTCCCATAACAAGACTGAAGCAGCTTAAATAGTTTCCCAGCTGGATAAAGGTTGCAGATTATTCAAACTCCACTGAGGACAAATAACTGATCTACAAAATTCTTGAATTAGTTACAATAACTACCGACTGCCTGGAAACTATATACACATACACTCTCTATGTAAAAATATGATTTTAATTTAGTTCTTCCCACACACCTTATTTTTGCACAATAAATGGAAGTGGCAATGAGGAAAGGGAGGAGAAAAATAGTTCACATCTGATAGTGGAGTTGCTATGGAATAAAACCAGGAGGATTTGCAAAGGCTCAGTGGAACGAATCCCAATGACTCAGGTTTACTTTATATTGAAAAATGTCTTGAGAGCCAGGAAATATTTGTATTTCACTCTTCTGAGAATGGGCATTTTTGTAATTTTTGCAATACACACTGTTTTGGATGTTGAATTAAACTGGTTAAATATTTTTTACAGGATCTCTGAAGCGCACATGGGTGTCATTTACACAAGCTGAAGTGGTCTAGGAAAAAAAGGCTAGATTGTACTTTGCATCAGGAGCCCCTAAAAAGAAAAATACGGAGTTCAAATATTGGGCTAAATTCTCTCGAGACATTGCAATAGTAGCCAAGACATGGGAGATTGTTTGGGTGAGAATGAACTCTGCCTAGGAATATATACAGAAATATAAATAACTACTAAAATGGATGCAGGATTTCTCACAACTTTTTAAATAAAATTATTAGGGTCATAAGATAATAATTGGCACCAAATACTGGGAAGCCTTAAAATCAAACTATATAAAATATTCACAATAAGTATATAAACTACTAGCAACAAGCAAATAAAAGAAATCCAATAAAATCCTTAAAATGCCTGAATAAACATTATGTATAATTAATAACAAAACCTATATTCTCCTCTTTTCCTGAGTTATGCATTTGCTCTCACTTTGCTGTTCCAATGAAGAGAAGTACAAAATTAAACAATCAACTCCAAAATTTAATATAGAAAGCAAAGAAGTTTAATTGAGCAACATAAAGAACTTTTCTCTGAGATTATATATAATAAGAGCTTAAAGTTACAATGCTTCTGTGATCACTAGTTAACAAGAAAAATACCAAGTACAGTTTTAAAATATTTCATTTACTTCCATAGTTCTAAGGTTTAATCATTATATTTATCCTGCAAACCATGAAACTGAAAATGAACAGACTTCTTAAATAGTGTATGAAAAAATGTGCATCGATATAACAGCTGCAGAATTCATAAGAGAGAGGCATAAAATAATATAAAAAGACAAGAGTTAAAAATTCTAAGGCAAGAGTTTGACTGTAATAAAAGAGAAGACATTAAAACCAGCAGTTTGTTAGGTGCCAATACATAATAGAACCCATAAGACATGCAACAAATGATGCTACATTCAGGAGAAAGAAAGTGTGTTTCCAGAGAAGAACTTCCTGACAGACACCACAACAAAGCAGCATGAATGGTGACTGTGTGGTCCCCTTCTTAGTAATAAATCAAGCGTCAAAAATTGATCTGCAGTTAATAAGAGGCCTAAGCTTTCTCCAAGGATTTGTAGTACTCTGTGAGCACAGTCCAAGCTTTGGGAGCCATGAAACCTTCCGGAGGGTTTTGTCCTTCCCGCGCCAACTTGCGCATACGGGTTCCTGATATAAACTCAAAGTCTTCGTGGCTAAAAAAAGCAAACAAATCAACAATGTAAATGGAAGAGATGGCTGTTATGGCTGAGACTGACTTTACCTCCCCCCTTTTTTGATGACGACTTGATTTTAATTATTCTAATAAAACCCCATCTTGGAGTGTGACAATTGGGAATATAATTGGAGTTTCAGACATGCTGCTAATGAAGAGTACCAGAAAATCTTGAAAACACGTACACCCTAAAGTACAGACATATAAATAGTCTTAAAATAAATAAAGGGTATGAGGAATATTATGAAGCTTTTCCCTGTTCCCTCACTTATCTCCTGTCAGCTGTGTGTTTAATGGAGTAGTACAACTCTCTCCCCTGCACCTCCCTAAATTCCTGTGCCCATTCACAAAACATATTTCACAGCACTGTCATGGAGAGTGCAGTATGTTTTAGACAAACTTCCATCTTCTCACTGGTATGTATTTTGACCATCCGGTTTTCTGTTTTCCACACCTTGTTGACAATTTCCTTAGCTGATTTATTCCTGCCTTCTTGGAATGTGTGTTGAATTGCTGCTGTTCCTCAAATTTTAAAAGAGCAAGTAGTGTTTTAATCCTTGTGCAGATCATTCAAGACGTTCTGTGCTATACCAGTATATTGATATAGTTTCTCACCGAACAAAAATAGTTTACATGTTACAAGGCTAAGGTCCAAATAAACTAAGGGCACTCTTTTTTTGGCCCCTTATAAAACACAATGGGTATCTTTTATTTTTTTTTAAAGATACTCCAAGGCACCAGCGCTACAGTCTGAAGCAAAACTTGCAGGAACATAATTTCAATTTACTTGTGGAAACATATACTGTAATATATCAAAGCTAATTTCATCCTGTATGTATCATTTTCAGAAGAGCTTAAGTCCTACTTTCAAAATGTTATGAACACTTAGAAGCCTAAATTCGTTTAATATAAATGAGATTTAAGTTTCTAATTGCCCGAGTCCCTTTCCTGGAGGTCAGAAATGAGACTTATGGCCCTGGAAATGTCCACACAACATCAATTTTATGTTAACTGCCTTTCTGTGCCTTTCCTCACCACATTTTTATTCCTTCCCAAGTTCACACTGTTACACAGTAATGACCCTAAGAAGCCAACTCATCCACCATTCCTTCTTGAGCTGCAGTGTTTAAGATATTTGTTGTTCCCTGTCTTTATAACATTCCTTGTAATTCTGTAATCAGATGCTCTTATCCATGTGATGCTGCTGAAGTCTTCAGGTCTGCAGTCTATTTGTTAGCTCCTTAGGGATGCTGTTATTCAGAAAAATGGGGCCAAGGAGCGGTCAAATATACCAGGCATTTAACTGAGATGCCCTTAAACAGCATAACTGAGTCTCTAAGTCCAAAGACTGGTACCCTCTTCTGATCCTTCCTGGGAACTTGTATTAGAATATCAGGACTGCACCAGATTTATAGTCTGGTGTAAGCCTAAGGCCCAAAAGCATGTATGGTTTATTGCAGCTCAATTCTCAAGACTTAGGCAGTTGAATAAGAGGGAAACAGCAATAAGTCAATTAAAAAGACAAGATGGAGATTTTTATATAAATAAAGAGAGAGAGGGGGGATTTTACACGTGGAAACCGATATTCTATTAGAATGTGAGCAGAGACCAATTTCACATGCTGTTCACGTGGTCTACACATTACTCAGGCTGTACACCAGTAAGCAGGACTATACCAATAATCAAAGAAAACCATGTGATAATTGACAAACCAGACAAAATAGATTAACAGTTCAGTATTTCTTCTCAATATTTAGGACCAGAGTTCTTATCAGTCCCTTCTCTCTCTCTCTCTCTCACTTGTAATATTCAAAGTTTCACCATTCAAGAACTATTTTCATTATAGCAGCACTTAGAGGACACAACAGAGACCAGGGTCTCATTGTGCTCAGCTCTGAGCTTTACACACAAAAAACAGGAAGACAGCCACTATTCTAAATGCCTTACAGTGTACATGGGCAAGACAAAGGATAGGAGAAAGGAAATTCCCCCATCTCCCTTTTTAAGATGGGGTACTGAAGACAGAAATTAAGTGACGTGGCCAAGGTCATGAAGGATGTCTGTGGAACAGGCAGGAACTGAACCCAAATCTCCCGGATCTCAGTCTCTGGTGCCTTAACCTTCAGAAAAGCGTCTGCTCATAGGAGAATAACTGCAGGCTGCTCAGAAAAATGCAGCACTTTGTTTAAACAAACTGAAGTTTCCACCACACTTTTAAACTAAGACTTTGTCTACACTTGCAGTATTAAAGCACTGCTGCAGCAGTACTTTATCGCACTAGTGTGGCCACAGCACCAGTGCTGGGACAGAGCTTGGAAAACCACCTCCATGAGGGGCTGGAAGCCTGTTACATTGACAAGTTAAGGCCCTGAAACGTGTTGCAACTGGGGGGGCAGCGTGAGAGGGGGGAGGGTGTGATTTTTTCACACCCCTAAGCATGCAAGCTTCAGGACCGTAACACACCAGTGCAGATACACTCTAAGTGTTTAACATTTTAAGCTTCCCATTTGTTCCCTGGCAGCATCAAAAGCCATTAATAAGGCCAATGGGGGTAATACTAGACCATCAGCAGAACAGGGGTCCAAATCATCATTCCTTGCATATGCAGAGGCACTAGCTTCACGCACATCTTTGAGAGAAAATAAACAAACTGCTCTGGTAGCTGTATTTAAGGGATTGCTATGGTTAAGAGACTCTCCTGGGGTTCTCCAGAAAGACAAAATTCTAGTCTTTCTAGAGATCACTGTGGTTTGTTTGGATTGTTAAACACATTTCCTTTAAATAGAGTTTCTTCTCAGCAGCAGTCTGTGGCTGAATTTTACAGGAAAGTTATTGCAAAAACTTGGGAATCCATCTTCTCTCAAACAATAAGTGCTGCTGAGTTGCCAACTCCAGTCTTGCAAAGTTACACATGGCTGAAGTATATCAGCATTATCATCATAGTATATTTTTGTCTAGCCAACAGATTCTGCATCCAGCTTGTGCACTGTTATGATTACAGTTCATCTGGAAAGTTTCTCTGAACCTTTTGCTTCTATTAATATTAACTAATTTACTATCAATGTGTGTGATAAAATTGTATAGTAAAAGTTAAAGTTAGCACAGGACTACAAGGTTCTGCCATCTTGGTTTCTGCACGCAATAGTTCACTGAAACAGAACATACTCCTGGGAAAATTCTACAAAAATTCAGACAAGCAAAAATTCTCAAGTTTTCCTACAGAAAAGTAGGACAGATAAGCAATCTAGCAATGCTACACAATTCTGATTTGATCATTTGACAGAAGAAATAACACAGAATCCATTTAAATCCAATTTTACTCTGAGACAAGTGGTTGGCTTGTATTCCTTTTGTAAAGGGACTTTAAAACTCAGCTTCTCAAACACCTCTTTTTCTGACACTAAGGCTGTGTCTACACGTGCCCCAAACTTCGAAATGGCCATGCAAATGGCCATTTCAAAGTTTACTAATGAAGCGCTGAAATGCATATTCAGCGCTTCATTAGCATGCGGGCGGCAGCCGCGCTTCGAAATTGACGCTCCTTGCCGCCGCGCTTATTCCCATGGGAATAAGGGGACTTCGAAGTAGGCAGCATCCTTTCGAAAAGGAGCCCCGTCTGGACGCGACGCGCGGCGGCAAGGAGCATCAATTTCGAAGCGCAGCTGCCGCCCGCATGCTAATGAAGTGCTGAATATGCATTTCAGCGCTTCATTAGTAAACTTCGAAATGGCCATTTGCATGGCCATTTCGAAGTTTGGGGCACGTGTAGACATAGCCTAAAAGGTAGTAAAGTAGCACTTTAAAGACTAACAAAATAATTTATTAGGCAAGGTTTTGTGGGACAGACCCACTTCTTCAGACCATAGCCACAGGAGAACAGACTCAATATTTAAAGCATAGCGCTTTGCCCTCCATGTAGAATGGGAGTTTTAGTGTTGCATTTCATTCCCACTGTCTGCTGCTGGTTGCCTTCAACTACAACTAAAGAAAACATTTCTCATGAGTCACTTAACTGTCTAGTTCCATAGCCCCAACATTTGTAGTTTTTATTTTTTACACTACCCTTTCCATGAACACTCCTTTTGACTTGCCGAATGTTTAGATGAATGTAATACAGTAGCAATTAATCCTGAGTATCTATGGCAAGGACCCTTAAATAGTAGATTAATCCAAAGTCTAGGCCTGTATATTTATTCAATACACTAGCATAGAACTTAGAGCAATGAGCAATTAGAGCAACTTACTATGCCCTTAGAAACCCCTAAAACAGACAACTGTACACTGATGGAAGAATAACCACCATTATACTGCAAGACCTAATTGATTTATGAAGGTGTGACAAAGTTAACACTAAATTTCATGTCTGATACTTAACAAGTAGATCTTCACTGTTTTAAAAAAACAAAGCAAAACAAAAACCGCACTTTGCATTCTTAACTCAAATTGGCTAACACTGATCAGCTAATCAGAATTAAAAATCCCCTTGTGTAGATTTTCTCTGCTTATGAGCAGTTCTCATTTACCTGAATGGGACATGTGTGCTTACACTAGACAAGTATTATATTCCTTAAAAACTGAGGTTGGATATAATTTTCAGCCACAGTATTTCATCAGGGGACTATTCCACGTTATAAACTATCAAAACAAAAAGGCAGTCCAGTAGCACTTTAAAGACTAACAAAATAATTTATTAGGTGGTGAGCTTTTGTGGAACAGACCCACTTCTTCAGACCATAACCATACCGGAACAGACTCAACATTTAAGGCACAGAGAACCAAAAATTGTTATCAAAGTACACAAATCAAAAAAAGTGTGATCAAGATGGGCAAATCAGAAGAGCAGAGGGAACGCTCACCACCTAATAAATTATTTTGTTAGTCTTTAAAGTGCTACTGGACTGCCTTTTTGTTTTGATAGAATATAGACTAACACAGCTATCTCTCCGTTACTATGTTATAAACTGGTAGACAATGATTTAATAGTCTTACCATTGCTAACATCATTAATTTATGACTACACACTACATGATATCACTATAATCTGGCATCTTCGAGTAACAATATATTCACAGCATTAGTCTGGCATTACTGTAAAAGCTTATCGTTTAATACAGAAACATTTAGTTGCTGTTAGTAAATTTTTCAAAAAATTCATTCTACTACTTAGTTGTTATAAACAGCACCAGTCCAAACTATGTACTCTGTCCCTGTTCCTAATCCCATGCTTTGTTTTCTTTGTTTTTTTTTTTTAAACAAAAAAAAAAAAAATTTAGGCTGTGTCTACACTAGCCCAAAACTTCAAAATGGCCATGCAAATGGCCATTTTGAAGTTTACTAATGAAGCGCTGAAATACATATTCAGTGCCTCATTAGAATGCTGGCAGCCACGGCACTTCGAAACTGACACAGCTCGTCCACACGGGGCTCCTTTTCGAAAGGACCCCGGCAAGTTCAAAATCCCCTTATTCCTATCATCAGATAGGAATAAGTGGATTTCAAAGTTGCCAGGGTCCTTTCGAAAAGGAGCCCCATCTGGACGAGCCACGTGGTGATGAGCTACATCAATTTCGAAGTGCCACGTCCATCCGCATTCTAATGAGGCGCTGAGTATGTATTTCAGCCCTTCATTAGTGAACTTCGAAATGGCCATTTGCATGGCTATTTTGAAGTTTTGGGCTAGTGTAGACGTAGCCTAAAGACTTTCTAAAAAGTTAACTGGGGTAAAACGTACAAGGGAGACTAAGTCCCATGTTCAAAAATTGCTTAGACACTTAACCTTCTAAGGGTATAGCAAGCATAGAGGTTCTTTAATCACTATAGTAAATCCACAGCAGCTACGTCAAAACTTTGTCATCAACCTAAAGGTATCTTCACTGGGGCTTTGACAGATTTAATTACTTTGTACAAAACTAGGTGGGAGTAGCAGCGTGTTGAAGGGGGGTGCTTATTTTGAAGCTGCCCCCATCACCACTGTCAATCTGCAATTCACAGTCTGCACTTGGACATTCTTATGGTTGCTATTATGCTAATGAGTCACTGAATAGGCACATTATTGAATTGCCTCATTATCATGCCACCTTCGATGGGAGGGGACAAGTGTAGAAACAGCCACCAGTTTAATTCCCGCCCCTACTTCCGTGTCCTCACTTCTCTAGTAAAAACATTTAGCCTTGGGGAAAATAGTTCACAAACGAAACTGTCTTATCTCTAGAAGCTTCCATTTAATCAAAAAACTAAATAATAAATACTGAACGAGTTTGTTTAAAAAAAAAAACAAACTCATACAACCCAAACCTCTCATGTTACTAAGATACAGATATGTTTTAAAATTAAAACAACTTACTGCTCAAACTCATAATAATCCATGCACTTCTTTTTCTTATTGTACGCTGCAACTCTGAAGGGTACAATTTCCAATGTTTTAAGGCCTGGTGCCATAGTCAGCACTTTTGCACCATGGCTTGGTTCATAGAGATCTTTCCCTGTCTCAGGGTGTGGCATGCCTGCTGGATCCCGTCCCACGATGTAGAAGTTAGCTCCTGATACCATCCGTGACCTGCAGTGCCACTGAACCTGGAACATGATTTGGGAAAAATAAATGAGTAGGAGATAAAGAACTTGTGGGAGAAAAGGGGGATGACCCACAATGCTATTGCTGCTGCTAAACTAAAACAATTGCCTTCAATGTGGAACTCTGCTCTGGTGTCTCATGAGTCCCAAAAGAATAAATAAAATGTGCAGGGTATATATGTTCATTGTCGTTCTAAAGCAAAAATATAAATGAAAGTTTGCATGAAAGTCATATTACATATCAGTCGGGTAAGCAGCTCAAACCATAAATCAGTGAGGTTAAACAGAACACTTGCTATTAGACTCATGAAGACCAGACTTATCACAGTGCTTGCTTTCCAGCTGATAAGTTTCATTAAGAGACAGTCAGGCTACAAGGAATACATCCCTCTTACTTTTCCATGTAGGTAATTGCTGTAATCACCCCAGGGATGTCATGTTAAGATGCAGGGAGAAACTTCTGTAGGAGATTAATAGGACTACACAGCTTGGAAAGAATATGTTGACATGACAGATGAATGGAATGAATACTGAACAGAATGGTCAGCAGAGACCTCTAAATTTAAAGAAACTAGATTAAAAAAATCTAAGGGCAAATGCTAAGTAACATAATTAACCTATGCAACTCCCTTGTGTAGGGATAGTGTGGAAGTAACTAGCTCAGTAGGATTCAAAACAGATTAGCTAGTCTCATGCATGAGAGCATCTGTAGCTGCATTAACAATAATAAAGGGAAAAGAGTTATGTTTCAGCCATCAAAAAAGAAGCTTAGCAGCTAGGGAAGAAAGTTTTTATATATATTTCTTTTTTAAAAAACACCTTCCTCTGAAGTATGTGGAATTGCCTACAACAGATGGCAAGAGACTACAGATTCCCCTAATATGTAAATCACTGTATTTTTCAAATGTTCAACAGCAGTGTCAAAATTAACCTGAATGTAGAAACCAATGCAAAAGTGCTGTTCAGATGAGCCCATAAATACCAAGCGATGCAGAAGAACTAAAATCCTACATCCACACCCTCACAGAGTTCTTCCTCCAATATTCAAACTTGGAAATATATACCTTCATCTACATCAGGGGTGTACAACCTGTGGCCCTTTAAGGATTTCTTTGCAACTCCCAATGCTATAATTGCAAAGTAAAAATCATCCCTCCTAATTATATTCAATAAACAGTGAACATCTAAAAAGCCCAACAATGAACAACTCATATCTATATGCGATGTCTAAACATCAGATAACTTCCCCTTTAATATGTGCAGTGCATTGTGGATATGATACTGTATCTGTGTTTGGATCATGCTGCTAATAACGTGAGCTGATTCTGAGAAGGAAAAGGAAGCTTGTGGCATTCCTGCTGTGAAGGGCAACACACATTTTAAGAAAGAAAACAAATTAAACATAGGATGGACCATATTTTCCTAGGCCTAATATGGGACACATTGCAGGGGGTGGCTCCCCTGATGCAGCTGCCAAGCCAGTGCAGCTCCCTGGCTGCCCCTTGGCACGGGGCGCTGGACCAGAGCTGCTGCCCCGGGGGAAAACTCCCTGGATGCAGGGGCAGTTGACCTGTGGGGCATGGGGGAGTTTGCCAGATGACCCACAAATCTGTACGCCAGAAATGGGGCTGATGCCATGCAGGGGACCTCCCTGGCTGCCCCACACCTATGGGCACCAGGAATGGGGCTACAGCCCTGCCGGTGAGGCTCCTGGCTTCTCACCACACCACGGGGAGATGGGGATAGGTCTGTAACCCCGTCGGTGCATGTCCCAGCTTCTCCAAGCCATGGGGCCGGGAACGGCGCTGTGGCCCTGCCTTTTAGGTGTCATATGCCTGGCTGGAGGGGCAGCTGCCCAAGGTGCCAGGTCCCATTAAAAAAGGACTGGGGGGGGGGGGGGACACACTACACCACCCCACCCTGCCTTACTCACCTATGGAACAGCTTCTGCTGGCTCCCTCTCTTGCTGCTGCCTGTAAATGTGGTGGTTGGGTATGTGCTCTATGAGCTCTCTGGCCAGCAGCTGGAGCTGCACTGACCTGGGGGAAGGGCAGCTCAGCAGTGGGTGTAAATAAGGGACAATTAGCCCCTTTGTTAAAATAAACTGGGATGCATTCCTGGCAGCTGAAACACTGGACTGTCCTGGCCAAAACGGGATGGGAGGGATGGTCACCCCAATTAAACGTGAAGTAAAACTGGCAGAAATAAAGTAGGGTCAGGAGCGAAAGTCAGGAAGATAGTAGTATGTGTACACACACACACACACACACACACACACACACAAAGTGTGAGAAATAGAATAAGTAAGAAGTCTGTGAACGTCCTGCAGTAAACATGCATCACATTACAAATCACTATGTGTGCACTGTTCTTAAAATAGAGGTTATAAAAAAAAGTATGGTTTGATGTTATTTCCTAAGGACCGACTTGTATTCACATGCACGGCGGCTCTTCAATTAATGAGGTTTTTTACCTAACTCCAAAAAAAGGGCTCTTCTTGCTATTTTGATTGCTGACCCCAAACTAGACCTAGTCTAAAACTGAATCAGCTATTTATGTCATTTTTATATTTATTGCCCATAAAGGCTGCTTCATTCCCAGAACATCTAAGATTGCCTCTGGTCACTTACACTTTTGAAACACAGTAACTTCACACGGTATTTGGCATGCTGAACTGAGACATGAGGGAGCACATATCCTGCAGTATTCTTGACTACATAAAAATAAATAATAGCAACAGTTTAGGCTCAAGCCCACTACTTCTCAGTTCCACATTATAATGTATGGGAGCAATCCTCAATGATCAGAAAAAAATCCTGCAAATTTTGAAGTTCACCTGACAGATTAAAGCACACTCCCCTAAAAGATTAGGCAGCGTCTCATAATGTTGCTTTTCAAATAGCAAACATGGGAGGTGCATCTAAGTGCACCAATATTCACTTAACTATGCTTCTTATTTGGTCCTAAAAAAACTGACACGGCCCATGAACTAACTGAATATACAGTG
The DNA here is from genome assembly GCF_033958435.1 of Carettochelys insculpta. Lineage (NCBI taxonomy): Eukaryota > Metazoa > Chordata > Testudines > Carettochelyidae > Carettochelys > Carettochelys insculpta. The sequence goes on along the minus strand of NC_134140.1, from coordinate 109,937,027 downwards.
TCCCAACAAAATGTTAAAAAGCAGGTAAGGCTGCTCAACTGTATCATCAACACAATTTTATAAAAATTTAAAAGCCACGACGCAAGAAATCCCAAATTCAATCCTCACTCATCCACCACAGTTTTGCTGTACCTCTCACAGATATGCCCACCACACTGCACGTCCTTCCTCTTCATCACTGCATAAAATGTGCAACAGTTATGTCCAACCGCACATGCCAATTACTGAAGAAACAGCTAGACATAAAAATACCAGATCGCTTAAGTAACGGAAAGGAGATTATTTCCATAATCAGGGCCCTCCGGTCTAGTTTGCTCAATTTCACAGTCAAAGGATTTTGAAAAATTGAAAATTTTCATTATTTCAACTTTTTAAATCTGAAACTTCATGATGGTGTAAATTCTAGGGGTCCTGACCCGACCCAACCCGACCCAACTCCCCCCCCCCCCCAAAAAAAAAGAAATGTTGCGGAGGTTTCACAAGATTACCATAGAGAGGGCTATGGTATTTCTACCCTTCTATACAGCTGCTGGGGATGGTGCTGCATTCAGAGCTGAGTATCTGCTCCCCTCCCCCCCAAATAACTTTGTGATTCCCCTTTTGCTTCAGGATCCCCCAATTTCATAAATGCTGGTCTTCCCTATGAAATCTGTAGAATATAAGGCAAACAATCATCAAAGACCTGATTTCACAGGAGGAGAACAGATTTCACGGCCAGTGACGCATTTTTCACAGCTGACACTATGGTTATCCCGACCCATAATAATACACTATAACCTAACACAACTTTAAAAGTATTAACAATTGCCCAATACAACACACGGGAACATCACGACTAATTAAATGCTGCCCATTAGCCCTTAACTTCAATTTGCTTCAATTCAACAATCCAACCAGTAAGCTGATAACTATTTCTGAGTTGGAACAGACATTGCTCAAGCTCCCCATATCCCGACACTCTTGGTTTGCTGGCAATAAAAAGCAGGAGTGGAAGTGGCAATAAGCACCTTAGATGAGATTCTGTGCCCACTTCCCATAATACTTCTGCATATCCCTACTAAATCAAAAGCTCTGGAAAGCCTCTCTTGTTCAGGAATGAAGGCAAATTAGGTGCCTAACCCACTCAGATGGGTTTGAAAATCCCACTAGATGCTTATCTGAATCTCTCAGCACCTACATTCCTTTGAAAACTAGATCCCTAGGCTCTTCTGAAATTCCTAAATGCAGATCCTAATAAACTCAATTTTAAATTTTTTTGGGGGGATAGGGGAGCTGAGGAAGGGAAAGGGGTTCTTGGTTTGTGTTTAACAGATGGGAAGAAAATTAAGCAACCTTTAATATATTTGCTGTTCTTTTTGGAAACACTTAGTAATTTCACTGAAAAAGCATTTTGGGGTGGAGGTGATTTATTTGCCTACATTATAATGACAGATTAATACAAAGGAAGTATTTCCATCAAGGAAATGTGATCTGGGCTCTATGTTTCCACTTTTAAATTAAATACATTCCTCCTCTAAAAAAAAGTACGACCCAGTGATTTGCTGCCAAAAGTCCCATCAGAGCATTTTAAAAAAACCATATATAAACATTTTAATTGCAAACATTACTATAGGTCAATCATTCCTATGAACTAAACATTTACCCAATTTCAACAGTTTTACTTCTGCCAAACCGAAGTCAAACTAGAAACAAACTCTCCATCTGCGTTTCCCTGGCCTTCCAAACTGCACTGGGTGGCCATCGTAGATCAGGAGGCATCTGGCATCTTGAAAACAGTTTGATCAATTAGCAAGTTCTGCAAGATGGCAAGAGACTAAAGGGATGGCTAGGAGGCAGAGAACCAAAGGACTGCCTATTCCCCATTGCCCTTTTCTTTTATCTGAAAAAGTTTTCACAGTAGAATGAGTCAGCAAATGACAAGCAATGAGCAATTAAATAGAAAAATGGCATCTTCTGATGAATGACTTAGGTTGTAATCAAAAGTTATACTTGAATGAGTAATTCTCTTACCTGATAATTTTCTGTTAACAGCTTCTCTCCTCATGCATCATTAATGGCTTAATACTATTTACCTAAGAAATTTGGAGGCAATCCAATGTCGCTGTAGACTCCAACACTAAGTTCCACCCTACAGCTTAGGCCACCAGAAGAGTTCCCAAACAACAAACTATCTTCCAGCAATGGAGTAGCATTAAAACAACAACTCGATTTATAAAGAATAACCTTACAGCAATTACAGTACTTACAAATCACATTCTAGTCATTTACCAGACCACCAGGGTAGGCTGAGTAAGGAGAAAATCTGCTAACAAAGAATTACTAAGTCACAAATTTCTCATTCTGTTTCACAGCTTCTCTTCTTTTATCACTACCAGGAAATAGTATACCACACAACCAGGGAGGGAAAGGAGAAGCAGAGTTTTAATTACTATTACAGAATTACAGGCAGAAACAGGCATTTCCCTGCCTTACAGCAGGAGATTTAAAAGAATTAAGGGGAACCAATCCTGTAGCACCTCCTACCAGTGGATTCCTCTGCAGGTGAAAGGAAACCTACTTTGCAAACCTTCCTCACCTGAAGCTTCCCACAAGGACACTAGGAACACTGTGAATCTTTCGTCATAAAGTATCAGAGGGGTAGCCGTGTTAGTCTGTATCTGTAAAAACAACAGAAAGTCCTGTGGCACCTTATAAACTATCAGATTTTTTGGATCACAAGATGTTGTGGGTAAAGACCCAGTTGGTCAGATGCAGGTGCATGCACTTCTTCATAAACAGTTTTTAAGATTCATTAACAGGAGTGTTGTGAGTGAGAGACAGACAGATGAAATTCTTCTACTCTGCAGTGATTAGGTCCCAGTTGGAATATTGTGTCCAGTTCTGGGCACCACATTTTGAAGAAAATGGGTAAAAATTGGAGAGGGTCCAGAGAAGAGCAAAAAATATGATTAAAGGTCTAGAAAACATGATTTATGAGGGAAGACAAACAACTGAGTTTGTTTACTTTAGAAAAGAAAAGACAGAGGGAACGTGATCACAGCTTTCAAGTACCTAAAAAAAGATGTTACAAGGAAGAGGGAGAAAATTATTTTCCTTAGCTTCTGATGATAGGACAAGAAGCAATGTTGGACATTAGGAAAATCTTCCTGTCTGGGTGGTTAAACACTGGAATAAATTGCCTAGGAAGGTTGTGCAGTCTCCATAATTGAAGGTATTTAAGAGCAGACTGGATAAGCATCTATTGGGGATGACTTAGGCGATGCCTGATCCTGCCATGAGGGCAGGGGATGGACTTGTTGACCTCATGAGGTCCCTTCCAGTTTGAGTGTTCTGTGATTCTGTGCTGTGCATTCTAACTGATACAGGACTAACATCTTGCCCACAGCAACTCTGAAGACCTAAGCAGTGCTGTTTTGGATAGAATGGGATGAAAGTGGTACAATGGTAATATGTACCACATATTTGAGATACCTCTTCACAGTTCTAGGGATGACCAAAAAGATGCTAAGGATTGGAACAAGATGATGCCAGAATTATTTCCCACTAGCCATGGAAAGAGAATTCATTTTGGGTCTAAGAGCTACAAAGCAGCAGAAAGGAGATGAAATCTTACTTTTTAGAGCTGAAGACAGATTTACTATTAGGGACTAACCGTTTCCATGGGGCTAGATTACTCCATATGAAAACATCAAGCAGTTTCTTGCAGATTTCTGATGCTATCTGCTGATGGAGAACTACACAGACCTTGGGGCTAATCCCATATGGCTATTCTTGTGTAAAACAGCAGGTCTCATCATGAACTGTTTCAAGAGCCAAAAACCTGACAAAACAGAGATGAAGGAACAGCCAATTTTCCATTTTGCATGCAAGTGGACTCCTGAAGATCGAGAAGATGATACAGCAGGTATGTCACTTCTGAAGTGTTCAGTACTCAAAACTGACACTCCTTTTTCTATGAGTTTAGCACCTATTTAGGTATCTAAGTGAATTGGCAAGGTTTTTTATGAGTTCAGTAGCCAGAAGCTCTCATTTGTGCTCAGCACCTGTTGAGACTAATGATTTGGCCACTTTGTTTAGGTGTCTAAACAGGGGCTGATGCATGCTGAGCTCTTTTAAAACTCTGTCTCCAGGCTTAGACTCTTAGAAGATGGGTTCAGCGTATGCAAACTAGATATATTGTACCTCTGTCTAGTTCCAGAGTCACTGCTGTTTATGTTAACAATACATTCATGCAGATTAGGTTGTCAAGAGGAAGATTCCTTCACTTAAAATAATAGAACATTCCTATAATCACTTTGCCTATGTCAAGGGAAATAGTTTTAAGATTGCAAATCTCCAGAGTTACCACATGTCAAAGTTACTGATCCCCCTAACAATTTTAAACATGGCCATGCTGCATCTGTGCACTATTTGTTATTACTTATTTGACAAAAATATATCCTAAATAAAGGGAGGAAATACTTAGGAGAAAATTTATCATTGCTTTTCCTGACCTTTCATGTTAAAATTTCAATCTTAAAGCAGCACTGGCATATTAAACATGTTTTAGATTTTTCTGATGTACTTATATACATCCACACATTTTTAAAACCGAGACTGTTTTTTTTTCTACATTCTGTTTTTGTAAAGTTCACAGTTACAAGTGCTTTACTCATTCCATCAGCTCAAATTTGCCAGTGTGTCCCCTACAGCTAATGTATTTACTGAAGGCAGAACATCTTTTCTTTAAAAAGTTCTAGTTCCAAACTATACCACGTTTAACAGAACTGTTGTTACTCTACAGTCAAACCCAGAGACCTGTTTAAAGAGGAAGGGGGGGGTGCAACTTACTTAACTTTTTATTTGTAGATAATCATCATTAATATAATAAGTGGAGAACAGACTGCAAGCAATATTTACCTCATTCAAAAGCGTAACATATTATAGGATTCCATGTATGTTTCAGCTACTTTTGCCATCTTACTTAATAAATAAATAAATAAAAGCACAAGTGCTTCCAAATTCCACTGAAATTCACTATAAATTGAGCATCTAATTCCTTCATCTTTGAAATCCTGGTGTGTGTTACAAGTAAGACCACTTGTACTCTTATGATGTAATCTCTGATATGGCAAAATACCACCTATCACTTAAATACCATCAGTTCTTACAGAACTAGATTTTTTTTCTGGAGGGGTGGGGGTAACCAAGTAGTGGTTCTGCAGCTTCCAGGATAACCAGTTACGCCATCCAATCTTGAGCAAATTTCTTTGTTCCATTGTTGCTTGTAATATTTTCAATGTGTGGTTTAGCTATATAATATATAGTAAGTAAATGACTGAAAATGACAGAGCAGTTCAGCAGATATCAATTTATCCCTTAACAGGAAATAGTCCCATGTTTTTTGAACCATCACACCTCAACCAGAGCATCTTTTGAAGTGCACATGTGGGGAAGGCAAAATTAAATACAGCTCAAAGAGTACAGCATATTATGCACACGCATGTTTTTGTACAGAGCGCAATCCTGATTCCTTAAAAATTCTACCAAACTGGAGGACGAGAGTTTCTTCTATAGAAAATCAACAGAATTCATCCTGCAAGATGAAAAATTCTCTGCAGGGCAAGTGACATTTTAAGACCCCAAGAACGTAGCTTATTGCATTTCATAGTGCGAAGAAAAAAAAATTTTAAAACTACATTCTTACCCTCTTAAAAAAATAAAACTATAAACTAGCATACAGAACATAAAACAGACACTTGGAGTTGGACTGAAGCTAAACGTCTCAAAAGAAAGAAAAAAAATAGGCAACCATGGAGAGGAAGTGATACAGAAATCAGTGTCAAGGGTGAGACTTGTTACTGCAATATTGTAAACATGCAATTTTAGAAATCACAATTGTCTCGGTGAAGTACTATATTTAAAAGAGTGCTGCAAACACCTACAATCATCTTCCCACTCAAAACATGTACATGCAAAATTTAAATTGCCTGCTTCATACACAGATCTACTGAAAGTGGAATATCCTGGGTTAGATTTACTGTGCTTGACATTCTAGTGTGCATTAAAACATACTACAAATCTTAATAACGTGAACAGGGCAAGAAACACAGGATTCAACATTTAAGAGGGGAGCTCCAATAGGATGTAAACACTGTGCAAATACTAGAACCAGGAACTAATTACAGACTTACCACGGTACAACTGGTATGAATTTTCACCTTGACCACAGCTAGATAACACATGTACTGGATTCCACTGCTGAGGAGGGTTATGGGTACAAAGAAAACATCTGAAGTCTGTTAAGCATGCCTATTTTACACATTTGCACCAGCAGGACACCATCATTTACACAAGAGACATGCAAATCATCCAGTATAGCTGCTGCAATACTCCTGATTTCTAAAGGAAAAATTTGATGTTTTATATTGTCATTTTACCAACAGGAACCAAGAAATTCCAGACACGGTGAGAGCTGGTAGAGGACACAACTGGTGTTTCACTGAAATAATTTCAAAAAGCTTTCAGAATCACATAAAACAAAAACATGAGACACAAGAACAAAATCAGCAGCTATTCTCCAGGCCTGATACATTCATATTCCCCAACAATGTGCTCATCTTCCCCAGTGAGTGAAGCAGTTAAGCTTTTTCATATGGAAATCTGCTTTTTCTGAACTTAATCCTTTTCCTTCACAGACAACTGTCACAACCACAAATATAGTTTCCTAGCTGGTTACCAACACACCATAAAGAGATTTTTAAAAAGGACAAAAATGCTAAATTGAAGCCTACGAAACATGCCCATTAAATATTTACTGTCGGGAAAACCATGTACATCCTGTTGATAACCATACTGGCTTAACATCTGTCTGTTGTTCTGTAAATCATTTGCACTAAAGCAACAAATCTGGTACCAATGTCTTCTAACTGACCTACAGAAAATGATTAAAGGAAGAGTGTTTTTTTTTCTCCTGAGCTGACTATAACACACTACTGGCAGGCTGCATGCTGAAGTCACTGGCAATGCCACACAAATTAGTGGATGTTTCTTATTTTATCAGTATCATGACTGAATGTTGTGGGTAAGGTTTTGCTCAACTCACTTTTACACACTCACGATCTGCACTTGAAAAAAACATGGAAACAGAGACACTACTTTCAGAAGCAATAATTTACAGGTGTTTGGTATTCTTAAATCACAACAGAATACAAGTAACCAAAACATTAATGCCCTTTTGAAATCTTAAAGCAAGAACATTTTTAAAAATGCTGTTTTTGACATAAACTATCAGTTTTGTTTTAGTGAAAGGTAGATCTGGAGGCTAAATATTGATGTTTATCCTCAAACACATCCATTGCAAGCAACAGCACAACCTTCCCATGGTGCCTAGCTAACAGTGATCTGGGGATCTGTGGGCAAAAAGGCAATTCAGTCTCCATAACTATCTTGCTTACCAGTAAGAGGCAAATGAACATTAAATCCTACTGCTAATTTTTGCTATGTGGATTCCCTGTCTAAGGTAACTAGACTAAGTTCATCAAAACACCACCAGATAGCTAATTTTCAGCTATTGTGATGGTAGTCAAGAACTGAACTGAACTCCCCACAGCCTTAAAAAAAATAAAAGGTAGAGAGAGAGAAAACCAGTGTCTCTTGCAACAAACTATTCTCTTTACTGCATCCCACAAAACCCCAGAGGGTTCAATCTGAATGCAACCCTGTAAATAAAAATCTTGCCAAAAGTTATTTCATAGTCATTTTTACGTAATGCCATACTCCCTAGATTGCTTGCCAAAAGCATACATATACCCATCCACTCACCCCACTATCACATTTTTAATTAAGACATAAAACTAAGATCTTTAACCCCCCCTTAAAGCAATTATTCAATACATTAACAAACCATGTAGCCTCATCTAAAAAGAGGCAGCCATAATGTTACCATGCCCTTTTAACTATTAAAGGAAACAGCATCTACAAATTGGACACTGCTCTGTGTCCCATCTCCCAATTCAAACCCTTTAAATCAAACTGAGTATCACAACAGAAACACGGATATCCGTCTGGGTAGAAAAGGGATTTCTGCGGTGCTGTTTAAAGGAGAGAAGATGTATTATTAAAGATAACTGCCAGTTTGAAAAAAACACACCCTCAAACCATAGCACAACAATACAAAACATTACAGAGTAACGCTGGAATTGCTTTTACTTTTGCACAATTCATCTACCTCTGTTGGCCCAGCATACATCATGGGAGATGGAAATATGGCCACCACTGTTGTTTCTGGATTTAATATTCCTTCCTCCAGTACTGCCGCATGTTGCTTCATACGCCACATCAGAGGAACATCATCATCCTTCGTCCAGCCACCAAGTGGATGCAAGAGCAGAACGGGACGCCGGTAGCCCCGTTCTAGAAGTTGCTTATGGGTATCCTGCATTAACAGAGCATGACCATTGTGCACTGGATTGCGCAACTGGAATGCAAAGACAGCATCTATGGGAGGGAAAAAAAAGGGCCAAAATGTTTAGCGTTACTATTGACAAAGATCAGACCGGGAACAATAGAGTGTTATAATAGAACTCAACCACGTTAAATAGAGATCCCTGCTCTATGTACTTTATCAGCACACTGGAACCAGATAAACACTGTGGATTCAGACCTTGCTTACAGGGCAGAGGCAAAAATACAACCATAGGTAATTACAAGAGCATATTACATCCATGATCTATGATCTGCACTGCTTAGCCACAGGTTCTAAAATCATGGGCCACAGAAAGCTAGCTTGTCCCTTCCACGCAGTGGTCTACATCAGAGGTAGCCAACCCACAGCTCTTTGAGCTATTAAATGCAGTTCCTCCTCCGAGCCAAGAGCCAGGAGTACCATCTGCTGCTCTGCGAACATGCCCCAACTCTGGGCAAAAGAAGCTCATGGTGGCAATGGCTCTGGTGAATCACCGACATCATGTTCGAGTGCAGGTGCTCTGGAGATGCCTAGCTCAGGGGAGGGCACGGAAATTGAGTGGAGGGCAGTGGGGGTACCTGGCTCTGTAGAGGGAAGGAGGATTGTGTTAGAGCAGGAGGTTGGGGGTGCCTGGCTCTGGAGGAGGGGGAGGGCACTGAGCCACATGTTTCATGTTTATTTTTCTCTAGATCAATAAAAATAAATATACAATACATGGCTCTTTGCACCCTATCCACACAGCTCTTTGCACTCTATTCATGGCTCTTCATCCCTAACTCACTGGTCACCCCAGTCTACATCTTCTGTCTGACCAGGAACAGCTGCTGGTGAACCTTACACCCGCTGCCCAAGTGAGCAAGGCTGTTAGCGGTACAGACATGCCAGAGGAGATGTCCAGGCAGTTCCTACTTCAGTTGCTGCTCATGGCCCTGCTGGTCTCACTCATTTACAGGCACAGCCCTGCAACTCCACACATATCCATTTTATAACCATGGATATAAGATTGGTATCCACTCTAGGCTCTACTACTGGGTGAAATTTAAGATACTGGCTTTACTTTAGGTACACATAATATTCCCAACAGAAAATGCTGACTACCCCCCCCCACACACACACACACACACAAGCAGTGGCACTCGCCGGACATAAAGCTGCCAGAGTAATGGAAACCCAGTAGCTTGCTGCTAAGCTCTACCAAAAAGGCATCAAATTAGCCGGGGTGCAGAGAGCATCAAAGTTCTTTGAACACTGAGGAATGAATGAACTATAATACAGAATACCAGACCATAAATTTAAGTAAGCACACAGCCTTCAGAATATCCAAGATGTCAATAGGTTCCTTCTAATATCCCACCCCCTTCGCTTCATGACCCAACACTGACTCCCCCTGGGCGACACCCTGAGAGTCCAGGGCAACGAGATGCAAAGCTACCCCATGATTGTCAGAGCCCAGGGCACATGGGATCCTAACAACAAGCCAGTGCCGAGAGCGTGCAGAGTCAGTCAGTGCTACAACCAGCTGATGGTATCTGATGCTACTGGATAGTCCAAGAACATATCCATGGAGCACATCACAGGACGCTGACACTACCAGGACACATGAAGAGATCTGCTGACAAGAGACAGAAGTAACTTGAATACTTCGTTGATGAACTGCATTCTTCCATGGAAAGCCTACCCAGACACCAAACAGACTGAGGGACAATCCCTACCCACGTACATGTACACGTACACGTCCGCGATATACCCGAAAACACTTATTCCCTGCTGCCTAAAACCTCCCACATCTAAATCTGGGTCAATATCTGTAATAGGTCACGTATAGCTTGTGACTTTCTAAATCAAAACTTGTACTGGATATACAGTGCCTGTCCTTTAATACTGTGCAATGTGAATTTTGATTTCAAACATTAGATTTAACAATTTTTTTTAAATCTGTTCTTGTCAGTTTGACTGACTGAACCACAGAATGACGACTTTTCTTAAGCAATTGCACTGGAGATCCTGCAGAAGATATCTACTCCAAGATGAACCCCACTGCTGTGAAGAAAGATTGTTGTGCTACTACAGACACTCCAGAACAGACCAAGATGATTGCTCCCCTGCACATCCTGCAGAATTCTCAGCTACTGCTCATGTGTTTGCTGGCCTTCAGAAAGCTCAGAGAGACCAGCTTCTAATAACACCCTCAATACTTTCAGGCATTGCTGATGAGCAGCAAGAACAGGAAAAAAAAAAAGAAAAAAAAGAAAAAAGCACTTCACTAAAGAAAACCCTCAGAGTTTCTGCTCCAGAGAAATTTTGGGCTTGAGAATGGCATTTGGGACCTCACAACCAGGAGCAACATTGTCTTGCCAGGAAAGGATGACCTGAGGAGTCTCTTCCACAGTCCAGGACCTTGGACTCATTATCCTCCCATGCAGAAGCACTTCTGCTGATGGGATCAGCCCCTGACGGAAGCCATCCAGCAGATCCCCAACACCTCGCTAGAAACCTGTGCAACCACACAACTCCATGCTACTCTCCAGATTCAGGGGAATCACCCAACAAGCCCATGGGCATGACAGAGGACCATCCTATGTAGGGAAAAGAAAGGGAAGATGACTACATCTATCGCCAGTATTCCATCCCTACAGGCTTCTTTTTCTGCCAACTACTGCTTTCTCTTCCAGGGGTCCAGATCCTTGTTGCTCAAAGCGAACACATCAAGAAAGCCCATAACAAGCAGCTTGCCTTTGTGTATGCCCTCTGCAACCCTCCCTTCAAGATGTAAAAGAAATGCAACTACCCCAAAATCATCTGGAAGAAACCTGTCACATCCGAAGAGGTCAGTTCTAGCAGCATCCTGTGCATTCCAACTCTGGCCTCAGACAACGCTCCAGCTATAGCACCCCAACCCACATGCCCAGAACCACAAACACAACAAGGCAGTCCAACCATTTGCTGAGGGACGAACTACCCCGTCCCTGGGACCAACCAACAGGATAGCACTGCTGGAAGGGCCAGCACTGCCTCCAGAATCCCTCTGTTTGATCCTCCTCATGACAGCATCAATGAGCTTTCACAGCCCCTGCAATGCAAAATCACCATTAGATGGCTCAGCAATCATCTGTTGCAACACTCACATCAGATGGGTCAAGGTGCCCCCAGCAGGTAACCTCACGCCAACCTGCCATTGGAGCAGCCAGTACCACTTCTTCAGCCACATGGCAAGAGCCAGCCAAGTGAGGAAGCTGCCTGCAGCTCCCCCCCCCAAAGTGGAACTTCGCTCCTGTGAGAGCCAACCCAACTTCCAAGGTCACACAGTGACATCCCGCTCACAGAAAGATGGGGAGTTCATCAGCCACCTCCCTGCTGGAACCTGCCCACAGAAGAACCAGCACCATTCCCAGCACTTCTAAGCATGATGGCATCTCACCAAGATGCAGCACTTTAATCTGGGTCAATGCTTGTTATGGTATTTTGAGACTAACAAAATCTGTAATTTTTGATAATCCGATTGTGACTCCTGAGGTACAGAGCCCTTCATTTAAAAATGCACATTACACAGGTTTAACTTCAAATATCAGCCCTAACAATTTTTTTTAAATTGGTTACTAGAAAATGAAATGTTAAAGGAATGCAATCTACCTTTTGCAAGGGAATTTGACACAACGTAACAGGTCTTTTCCACTTTATACAGTGTAAGCAGTGGACACAAGTAGACAAGAATTAACATTACCTTAAAGCAATTTCAACAACACATCAAGCCAAAAAACTGGCACTTTTCCTTCCACAGAAAATCAGCAAGGGACACGAGGATCACATGCATGACTGCGCAATAACATCACGTAGGCTGTCTACACTGCAGGGTTTTTCAGGAGTAACTTATTTTTACTTTAAGTAGAAATAAGTTATTTCTGAATAGAGCGTCCACATAGCAAGAGCATTTCCAAAATGAGCATTCACACTACACAGCCCTATTCAGAGATAAGAGCAATGTATTTTGAGTGTATATCCCATCATGCCTGGCCTCCCTAGGCATTGTGCGATGTCAACAGGAAACACAAGGTATCCTGGGAATCAGCAAGTTGTCTCATGAGCCACCTCTTACTGAATCCTCCCTATAGTTTCCTGTTCCTTTCTGTGCAATTTCAACGTGCTACAGGAAGCAGCCATGGATCCTGCATCACAAGAACAAGATTTGGCAGCAGTGCAATCACTAATCTTCAATGGGACACAGTAGATGGTGTTCACAGCACACATAAAAATGTACAGTTGAACCTTGATTTACATTATGTTCCCACACACCCTTGCCTAACCCGAATTTCATGTAAGTCAGCTTCCTCCCCAGCAGAATGCATGTTCTGCAGCCAGGGAAGCAGCAGAAGCACCTAGAGCTCCTTTTGAACAGTAAGTTCTGGGGTTGCAGGGGGACCATTGGGGCAGGTTAAGCCTGGCGGTGGGCTGGGGCTGCAGGGGGGTTGAATCAGGACCCTGCACCAAGGGTTTGAACCGGGGCCAGGAACACAGGCAGCTGCCGCTTCCACGGGGCTTGGTGCAGCCGAGAAGAGCCCCCTCCAGAAGGGGGTGAGCCAGAGCTGTACGCGGGGGGGAGCAGGATTTTGAGTTGCCTTAACTTGTGCTAATACCAGTTAGGCACAGGTCAAAATCGGGCATTACGAGGGTTTACTGGACTCTCTCAAGTGGTCAGAGGACGACGAAGATGATGAAAAACCATGAGGCAGATGCGAGGCACAACCTGGTCACAGTCCACTGTGTCAGAATGGTAAACCTGCTTCCTGCTGTCACACAGCCTGAGCACTGTGGGCCGTTACTTTTGGGCTAGGGAGACCAGCACCAAGCGGTGGGATAGCACTGTCCTGAAGACCTGGGATGATGACCAGTGGCTACAGAATTTCAGGATGCATAAAGCCACCTTCCTTGAGCTCTGTGCTCAGCTGACCTCAGAACTGCAACAAAAGGACACCCAAATGAGAGCTGCTCTCTGTGGAGAAGTGTGTTGTCATTGCTCTGTGGAAGCTGGCTACCCCGATTGCTACTGCTTGGTTGCCAACCAATTTGGGAGTAGGGAAGTCTACCTTTGAGGCAGTGCTGCCGCAGACATGCAGGGCAAGCAATCATGTTTTGCTGTGCCAGATTGTGACTATGGGGAATGTAGACAAGACTGTGGCTGGCTTTGCAGAAACGGGGTTCCCTAACGGTGGACGAGCAATTGATGGGACCCATATTCCAATTCTCACCTCTCCCCCACCTTGCCTCAGAGTGTAACAGCCATAAGGGATACTTCTCAGTGGTGATCCAAGCACTTGTAGATCATGGTGGCCATTTCACAGACATAAATGCTGGGTGGTTTGCAAAGGTGCATGACTCATGCGTTTTTTTAGAAATAGTGGTCTGTACTGAAAATTGCAGGAGAGCACTTTCCTTCTAGATCACAGAATAAGTTTGGGAGAGGAAGTGGAAATACCCATTGTGATTCTGGGTGTCCTGCATATCCCTTACAGCCCTGGCTCGTGAAGCCTTACACCTGACAGCTAGACATCAGCAAGGAGCAGTGCAACTACAGCTCAGCAGATGCTACATGGCTGCTGAGTGTGCACTTGAGCTCTTGAAAGCGAAGTGGCAAATTTTATATGGGAGGCTGGACTTGCTTCAGGGCTGTTGCCTTCACAATGTGTGTGAGAGCAAGGGGGATGCATTTGCTCAAGGCTGGAGTGCAGAGGCAGAGCATCTGGCCAGTGCATTTGAGCAGCCAGATCAAGGCAGCCCACCAGGTGGCCATTAGAATCAGGGAGGCCCTGAGGATCCCATTTGACAATGAGGAACACTGAGATTCCTGTGAAGTTTCTGGGTATGTGGCCTTGGGTAGGTGACACTCTTCCCCATCTCTCAGCCTCCCCTCCCATTGGCTGTCTGCTACCTGTGTTACTTTTAAGAATAAATGTACTGGACACTCCATGTTTTCTTTATACAAAAGGTTATAATTCATATTGACGGGGAGTGAAAAACATACACCTGCATTATCCTTCTTGTGTGCCAACTAACAGGGCACATAGTAGCAAAGGATCATGGGGTCTTGGAAAATGGGGGGAGGGAAAGACACACCCCTTCTTGTGTGCAAACAGGACAGTATCAGCAACAGAAAAGGCAAGTATTGGAAAATGAGCAGGGAAGGACAGGATCACAGCTGCATCAGGGTCCCTGGCTATCACACAGAAAGAAAAGGTGCGGTGTTAAATTCCAGCACTCGGAGGTGGAGGGATGCTCCACTCAAAATACAGACACGTGACTATGTGAAGCCCTTCTTCCACCCCCACTTACAATCCCCCAACCTCCCCCTGCTTTTACCCTCTACAAATAGAGCTGGGAGGCTGCATTTCCAAGCCAAAAAAGCCACAAGGGGGTTTAAAATGCTGCAACTGGTGGTGGGGGGGGGAAAGTGGTGCATGCCCTGCTGAAAATACAGCCATGTGGCCGTATGTGCACTCCTTTGCCCCGAGAGCCCAAAAATAACTCCCGCCTCCCCACTTTTCCCCTGTGCAAAAAGAGCCTCCCCATTAAGAAAGTTATGGGGGTGGGATTAAAACCAAATGGAGAAAAGGGGTTTTAAAAATCAGGGGGCCATTTTGAAAGGCCCCTAGCTACACAGGTGGCATGCATTTTGAAACCAGTAGTTTCGAAATAGTGCAGCTGCTATTATGCTAACGAAGCACTGCATATTCATGGCAGAGCCTCATTAGCATATTCCAAAGTGCCACATTACCAGTGTGGTCACAGCCAAAGCGTTTTCTTCCAGAAAAAAGGGGTTTTCTCAGAAGAAAAACAACTGCATAGACAAGCCCTTAAGGAAATAATGAGGTCATAACATCAGGTTGATCAGGTGTCAGAACTGTGTGCCGGCTCATGGGACAACCAAGAGTTCATGTAAGGATTCTCCACCTCCCTCTATATCTGAAAACTCAATTTAGTTTAGTATGAAACAGCAATCCAGGCGTTAGCTGATTTGAGTGTCATCCTCCACTTCCCTCTCCCACACCTTAGAATGCTTTCTTTACATCCTGCACATTACTGCACTGCTCGAAGAGCCAAGAACAAACAACTGTATTGCCAAGCCATTACCACTCGGTCTGTTACTTATTTATCTAACACAAACATCTAAAAGCAGAAAAATAAATTAACACACGGTGGTTATTTTTCTCTGATGTGAAGCTCGTAATTAGATCCCAGATATTTTCAAAAGAGTTGCAATACCTTTTATTCTGCTAGCTTCCTTGCAAGGCTCATGAGTTTTATTCCCAAAAGAGAAGCATGGATTAGATTAATGAAAAAGAGTGTAAAAGCCAATGGTGACAATATATATGGAAAAAAAAACACTAGTATGTATCAGCTATCAGGTGGTTACTGCAGGATACTGGGAAGACAAGACATCAAGAGCCACTGCCGCAGGCAAATCACAACTCATCCGAATTTTTGATTTAGAGAAGAGAATTTCAAGTCTTCCAAAACACGAAGTAGTTCCCACAAATGATGTTAGTTCCTACTAGGCAAGAAGCCCATTCAGTCTTGCAGAAGTAAACTTCTGGATACTACAGAAGTGACTCACCTGCATTCATTTCTTTGAATTTCTGCTTTAGTTCAGCAGGAGTGAGACGATATTGATCAAGACCATCATTCCAATAAATACGGTCAAGGACTTGTAAATCTCCACCAATGAGCCAATCCCCTTGCTCCATCACCATCTAGGAGAAAGACCAGAGGAGATTTTGTTGGCACATATATTAAAAAACACTTCATTTAGGGGAAAAAAAAAAAAAAAAAGACAGCTGTCAGCTGTCCTGAGCATCCAAAGGTGCAATTTGCAAAAGTTGTTTGAGTTAATTCTACCTTAAAGAGACTCTCCAAGTGGCAATTTTTAAAATCACTGAAATGTAGAATGAACCAGTTATAGTGCAGAACAAAGAAGGTAAGAATAATCCATACATGCAGCAGGTACTGAATTAGCAGGTCTATTAAAGACCCACTGAATCAATGGCAGAGAATTCTCCAATTTCCCATTGCAGCAACAAAAATGAATATCTCAACTAAGGCAATTATGCAACATGTAAAGCTAAAAGATGAAGATGCCTGAGAAGTTTCTGCCTTCAAGTCATATGCCATATAACTGTTCAAACTTTTCACTCACTGTACTCTGGGCTGAAGCCTACAAAACCTCCAGACAGCCCAAACTCAGTATGTAACAAAAGAATTTAGTTAAAAAATATATATATAATTTTGTAAAGGGTAATTATGCCTCACCAATCTACTAGAATTCTTTGAGGGATTCAACAAAAGCATATGGACAAATGGTATCAAGTGTATATGGTACACTGAGATTTTCAGAATGACAAGGTTCCTCAGCAAAGGCTATTAAGCAAAGAAAGAAATCATGCGAAAAGGGACAAAGTTGTCTCAGAGATTGGAAACTGGTAAAAAGATAGGAAATAAATTATCAGGTTTTCAAAAAGGAGGAAGGCAAATAGCGATGCCCCCACAAGGCGTCTGTTCTGCAATCAGTCCTAGTCAACGTATCCATAAATTATCTGGAAAAGGGGATAAACAGTGAGGTGGCAAAATTTGCAGATGATACAAAATTACCCAAAATAGTTAAGTCCTAGAGAGACTGCAAAGAGCTACAAAAGGGCTCTCAAAACTGCACAAATGAGCAACAAAATGGAAGATGAAATTTAATGTTGATAAATGCAGAGTAATGCATATTGGAATAATCTTAACTATACACAAAATTATTTGCGAGTGGCCGCTTCCCCCAGGGCCCTGTGGCACAGAGCACCGGCAGCTGCTCATTCCACCAGGGCCCTGGGGTGGAGAGTGCGGGCAGCCCCTCCTTCTCTCCAGAACCCCAGCAGCCGGGCTCCCGGCAGGAACAGCTGCCATACAGTATTTGTGAAATTCAGCATTTCACGAGGGTTCTCAACATGGAACTATTGTGAATGTTGAGACCTTACTGCAGTTGTTACCACTCATGAAAGATGTTAGAGCCACTGTAGCTCATATTCTGAAAACATCCACTCCATGTGCAGCAGCAGTCAAAAAAATCAAATAGTGTTGGGAATCATAAATAAGGAATAGATAATGAGACAGAAAACATCATATAGCATCTATATAAATCAATGATACACTCACATCTTGAATACTGCGTACAGATGTGGTCAACCCGTTTCAAAAAAGATTCATTATGAGTGGAAAAGGTTCAAAAAAAGAAAAGAAAATTGATTGAGGGTACGTAACAACTGTCATATAAGAAGTTAGTACGACTGGAACTTTTTAGCTTGTAAAAGTGAGGGTGGATATGAAAGAGATCTATGAAATCATGATTGGTGTAGAGAAAACAAGTAACATGAGAATTAGGGTTCCCTAAATGAAATTAATAGGTAGTAGTTTTAGAACAAATTCCTCACACAATGCAGAGTCAACATGGGACGGATACAGTGAAGGCCAAGACTAGGGTTAAAAAAGAACTAGATACATTCATGGAGGATAGGTGAATCAATAGCTATTAGCCAAGATGGAGACCAATGGTGTCCCTAGCCTGTGTTTGCCAGAAGCTGGGAATGAGCAACAGAGAATGCATCACTTGATGATTACTTGTTCTGTTCATTCTCCGTAGCACAACTTGCACCAGCCACTGTGGGAAGACAGTGTGGTGTGCAAGATGGAACTTGAGTCTGATTTAGCACAGCATTTTTTATGTTCTTAAATAAACTGTTGGTTGAGTTGTTCATCCATTACAATGAATTACATTTGTGAATAGAACTGGAATCTTAAGAATCTTTTTACCTTGACTTTTACTGATTGGTATCCTAACAGATATTTAGCGATTTATAAATGGTAAGTATTCTTCAGTATCACCTCATCTTTTATCTCCAAAATATTAACTTATGGCAAATTTTGTTTTTAAGTACACAGAGCAGAAATGTGTTTGGGGAACTCAAAATATCAAATTCATATTTTTGAAACATTAGGGTTGCCTTTCTGCAAGGATACACAAGTGAGTGACTGAGTCCCTAACTGCCCAGCTGTTGTACAAAAGAGCAATTGTGCGCTCAACATTACCCTTAAATCCCTGCCTGCTACATTTTAAAATAAGGCAGTAATACAGGAAAGGATTTTTAAAAACCTACTCAAATCAGGATATTGAAATAACAAAGCCTAGATTATTTGCTCTAGCCAAGATACACCTGTCAGTAGCTAACTTATAATGAAAAGCCCAACACAACAGATAGGGCTCACTGGGGTTTAAGACAGCAAAAACAATGCCCATTTCAACAACAACAACAACAACAACAGTCTGCTGATTTTGAGATCCTTAGGGGCAGAGAAAAGGTGGCATGAGGAAAAAAACATAGCAACTACTACACCAGCTCTATGACACCTAGCTATAACCCTGAACTAAGGGGAATTCTAGGAGACAGATCCTCTGCTCTGGGATCATGATGTGATATAAAGCCACAAAGCGACATAAGAGAGCCCACATACTCTACACCAAGTCACGTTGCTTGATGGCACGCTTAGGTGACATTCAGTTGTTGTATGCATTCCATTGTCGTCAATGTCTTTAACTGGTACTATTGTCAGTTTTCACTAAACTTGACATCTCACCATCCGCCATACCTACAAGACTTCTTATTGTACAGGACGGAATGCACCACCATTGAAATAATTTAGCAGAGGCTAACTATGTACTATGCCAGAAAGAGTCATGCTCCTACACAACATATTCAACAGCATTACAGTGTACTATATTATTTAAAAGGTTAATGTAAACTAGGATAGTATACCTTTTCAAATTTGTGCAAGCATTAGTTGTATAGATATTTTTAAAACATTAATAGCTCTTTTTTTTTTTTGCAGACAAACTCAGTCTTGATTTTTTTTTTAAAAATACGCTGGGTTTCAGCATGGCAACAACAGTATTCCAAAAACATCTCACCTAACACAGGTAATCTTTAATGCAGTATCCACATAGCACTGATAAATCCTACCACAGAGCTTACTAACACTTTTGGATACCATCATGAAGATTACTCAATGATTGGAATACCTATGATGGCAGGAAGAGAGCTACAATACAGTTCAAAGGGACAGGAACATTAATTCTCTCTATGGGACGGGAGAGAGGCTAAGACTACATCTATATTAGGGTAGAAAGTCAAACGTGTCACATCTTAACGCATGCAGCAAAATCCAACTCCGGAAGCATGGTGCGGTCGATAAACCAGTAAGTACAGATTCACCCTGAATGTTTTAATACCTCCAAGCCGGGTGATTCCCACCCACTAGATAGTCAAGGAGGACAGATAGGCAGCATATGGTCCATATGGAGAGTGAATAGTTCTGACGACTCATCTGGGCCCGCCTGGAAGAGAAAGCTGCATTTTTCCTTAGCATATCAAAAGGAGAAAAGTTCTCTTCTCTGAGCTACTGAAGATCCTATGGCACATTCTGTACATTTTCACATGTAGATCATCCCTGATGCTAGAGTGCCACACTAACAACTGAGGAGTATGTAACAGAGATCAGCTGCACTGAATAAAAAAGCATTATTTTTGTCTAAAATTGAAGAGAAGAAGAGAAAAAATTTTGGTCAATAACTGGTGCTGTCAACTTGACTCCACTTGCAAGTATAACTTAACGAAAAGGATAGCTTTAATTAGAGCTAGGTAATAAGGCTTTCAAACACAACCTTGATGTATGGATGTTCCTTGCATGTTGTGCCCCACTGTCTGGCGCAGCGTTCCTCTTTCCTGTGTTCGTAAAATTCTGGGTTACGAAGAATGGCCACACGATGTCCCTCATACACCAGTGCAAGAGCTGCGCATCCATCCAGTCTCTCTTTGTCTTCCTGGCTAGCTGTTAGCACTATAGGCACTGACAGGTTAATAACACCCCCTATGGGACAAATACACACACTCAACAGATGGTTATGAAATGTCCTATGTAAACCCCATCTTCTCTCTCTAACAAGTTACAACACAAACTTCCCATTCAGTGACATGCAGTTCAAGTAATTACACTTAACCAGGTCTGCGAACAGGCAGGAGAGAGGGGGGAATTAATGGATTAATACCTGAAGTGGTCAGACATTTAATATGTTATTTAGTTGCAATCTTATAACTTTTCAACTTCCCACAAAACTAGTCCAAACCAAATACATTCTAAAACGACATGCACTCTTCTTTCTTAAAGATTTACCTCATTGCTACATGATGGAATTCTTGTTCTTCTTGACCAGAAGAATTGTTCAAAGAAATTAGTGGACTAGTTAATGTAAATTAAGTCCAAAGACATGTCTACACTACCTCCCTACTTTAAAGGGAGGATAAGTAGGGTGTTGGAAGATTATTAATGAAGTGCTGCGGTGCATATAAACTTCAAAGTGCCGGCCCGTGTGTAGCCACGGCTATCCCGCCAGTACTTCAAAGTTGCCGTGGAGGAGAATTAGCTTAATGAAGTGCTGCCTATGCAGCGCAGCACTTCATTAATAATCTCCCGACACCCTACTCACCATCCTCCCTTTGAAGTAGGGATGTAGTGTGGACAATCCCATGATGTCTAAACATCAGACTTAAGAATGAAAACTCTTAAGAATGAAAAAGGTGTGTATCTAGAAATTTAAAAAATAAAACATGCATCAGTAAAATAACATTTCCAAGAGAAGGAAGGGTGGGCAGGAGTGGGAATCAATAACTCAGAGGAGATGAAGTGGAAGAGATAGAAAAAGAGGATGTACAAGTCTAGTGTCTCTCTCCCAGCCTAGAAATCAAGATACTTAGGGGGTGAGTCAATCTTACCTAAACCTAAAATGATTTCCATGAAAGTTTTGAGGAAGATCCAAACATATAAGTAATGTCTACACTAGCACTACTCTTTCGAAAGAGGCATGCAAATGATGTGCAGATTTACGTATCTGGCACCTCATTTGCATATTCTTTTGGAAGAAGAAAAGCTGTGTAGACGCTGCTTTTTTGGAAATTAACCCTGTTTTCAAAAGAACACTTATACCTAAAAAAAACGTAGGAATAAGGGTTCCTTCAAAAAACGGGTTTTATTTTCAGAAGAGCTGTGTCCACAGTGCTTTTCTTCTTTTGAACTAATATGCAAATGAGGTGTCAGGTATGTAAATGTGCACCTCATTTGCATTTTTATTTCCCTCATTTGCATGACTATTTTGAAAGAGGAATGCTAGTGTAGACATAGCTTTAAGTGTTTTGCTGTTCTAACTCACGTTTCTGAATGCTGTACACCACACTAGGTGAATAAATAATGCATTTCCAACAGAAGTTCCATGCAAGTTTTTAACACAGTTGGGGGCCATCATATTAAATGTTATTTGGGAACAGTAGGGACTGCAACCCAGAGATCCAACAATGGGGTTCCCCTAGAGTGGTGAAGGCAGCATAGCCTGTCACCTGGGACGTGCGCTCAAAAGCAAATGTAAAGGATGTAAAGCACAGCTTATTCTACAACTGTGACAGCACGTTTAGGGCTGCAAACTAAAGCCATGAAGAAAACGTTTTGGGGCTATGTACTTCGAAATTGAATTGTGCTGAAGCAAAAAAAAAAAAATGTATTCACTAAGAGATTAGGGAAAACTGGGGAATGCATTTTATTTGTTACAAAATTATTTTAGCTTGTAATTAACCAGTAATACACAAAGAAAAACAGATGAACAGGAACAGAAGTGATTTGGGACAAAAAGCATGTTTCAAAATGAATACCAA
This sequence comes from Carettochelys insculpta, assembly GCF_033958435.1. NCBI lineage: Eukaryota > Metazoa > Chordata > Testudines > Carettochelyidae > Carettochelys > Carettochelys insculpta. Next base: position 109,914,800 of record NC_134140.1, on the reverse strand, counting down.
ACAGCTGCTAATACCTCCTTCAGCAACACATTTCCACTCTACCTTCAATCTGAAAATTGAAATTTCTTTTCTACCATGCTGAAGGGCCTGCTCTCAAATGACCATCTGTGAAATGACAGGCCTCTGAAACGTTGAAAATCTATGATCAAAGGATAAACTGGAGGTGTACTGACAGGGTGCAGCTGTTTCTATCTCTAACCCCAACATCTTTCTTCCCACATGTTCCCTACAGTGCTACTTTCTCCATGTGTATCATCTAAACAAGAATCAAAGAAAGCAATAGAGACAATGCTCAAAGCTGTTGTATTTATAGATACAACCAGGACAAAAGAACAGAACTGCAGGACAGCTGTGCACAGACATTTTGCTTCCAAAACAGTAACCAGATATTTTCCCAAGGAATATTAAAATACTCCACCATTATAGGCTCCTTTCACTAAACTTTATTTGTACTTCTAAAGCCTCTACAAAAGGATGTGAAAAACCAGTATATTCCATCATGTACAGGACATGAAAAGAAGCTGAAGTGTCTACACAAATGCGCTTTACAGGGCAGAGACCCAGAAATGGAAAAGTATGGATAGTAAGTAAGCAGTCTCAGAGGATGGGGCAAACCTGAAAAGTATGACATAATGGAATGGGGGCGGCATTTTACTACCTAAATTAGCATTTAAGAGATTCTTAGAAGAAATAGGGGGATTGCAAGAGGTATTTGCATGGAGAGAGAATGTGGATCTGTAACAGTTGGGTAAGTCAGGAATAGCAAGTGTTGGAGTCAGCATGGCACACATGAAGAACAGCAGAAGGAAATGGCGCAACTAGCATCATTTCTGTAGCAAAGGAGGACTGTAAGAGGCAAAATCAAAATCAAACATGGTTGGGTCAAGCAGAGTTTCAAAAAGGACCAGAAGGGGCATAAAACTTCTCCTTGGTCTTGTCTGTAATGGCTCCAAGCCTCAGCAAAGAATCACTTTGCACTCACAGAATCTGTCTTCAGAACAATCTTGGTCCAGAGCTACATACTAGAAGTCATATAGTTTAGTTGGGAATAGTCCTGCTTTAGTTAGGATTGGTCCTGGTTTCAGCATTGAGTTAGGACTTGGTGACCCCCTGAGGTCTCTTCCAATCCTATGATTCTATATATCAGTAATAATGAATATGAACAATGACTGAAGAAGGGCAAAGTTTTTCAAAGGGGATACGGAAGTTCACAAGACACGTACATTGCTGAAAATAAGAATTAATTGTGCAAGGGTTATAGTTTACAAGATTAATCCTTATTATCCTAATCCAGTCACAAGACGGCAAAAGCTAAAACCAAGAAATTACTTCATATTAAGTTTAATCACTTCCAAGTTTTGATTTTTTTGTCCTCAGGAGAGGAAACACATTGAATGCAGTTTCCTCACATGACAAATCAATATACCACAACAAAGCTGCTGAACTGGGTGCTCAGAGTGATTTTAGAAAACCCATATTTTTATACTGAAATGCTTTACCATCCAGAAGACAGTCAAAATGGAGGCATTGCAAATATTCTCTCTCTCTCATAAAGCCATTAAGTGGGGTTGCCCAGCCCTCTGCCAGGACTTGCACCCATTGCATGTCCACCTGGAAAAGAGACAGAGATAGGCATATGCTGACACCAGTGAACTCCATGCGTTCAGCCAAATGAGAATCTTTCCAGGACACAGTTATATGTACCATACTAAATCTAATGCATAGTTAAAGTACAGCTTGACTTTTAACAGAAAGCATTTATCATCAGTTGCACAGAGTTCTAAAGCCTCTTCATTCAGGAAAAAAATACCTTTACACTCTTCCATTCAATTTATAAATACAAGCTACTTTTCACATTTCCAGCCTATTGTTAGCTAAAGTTCCAATGTTACCCTAGGATTGAATGAATTGTAATTAGTTTGTATTCTGAAGGCCTTTAGCAGTTCAGTTCAGCAGATTTCAGATAGCTCTGCAATGGAAAAAAAACATGTTTTGAACATAGGGCTATGACAGGGTGTACCAACCCTGCACCAAGCAGGGGGTTGAGAGCCAGGCCTATTGGATGGAAAAGGCCACACCCGCAAGGCCCTGCTGGGCATACACCAATTGTAGGCCCAGGTACAAAGGCTGGAGAAGCCTGGCAGTTGGGGCTGACTGCAGGGGTAGAGGCGCTCCACAGAAGCCTGGGAATCAGAACCACCTGAGGTGCAGCCATGGCAACTGACCGGGTGGCAGCAGCAGCAGCAGCAGCAGCAGCAACTGCAACCACCGCCACAGCCGCCCAAGGGGCAGCAGCAACTGTGGTGGCAGCCCCCACAAGAGCAGCAGTCCACAGCAAGAGCAGCTGCAGGGGGCAAGACCTGAGTGGAGGCAACAGACCATGCCAAGAATGCGGTAGGAAGCAGACCAAGGCATGGGAACTGAGAAGGTAACCTGGGTACTCAGCATGTTGTGGTGGGGATCCCTGCTGAGCTGGTGGCTGGGGTCCCACATCCACCACCAACTGTGCTGGAGCTTGGTGGAGTGGGTGGGCCCAAGCTCCCCTACCCCCTAAGCCTAAGGCAGGGAGGATCAAGGCCACAAAGGCCTCACCAGGCTGCAAGGGTCTACAAACTGGGACTTGGCCACAGAGGCCTGATTGGGCCAGGAAGTCCACAAAGTGTGACTGGGCTGCAGAGCCCTGGGAGTGATTCTGGGGCCCTCGGATGCAAGACACAGCAGCGAACCCCACCACAAGGGCTCTTTACAATCTTGAGGAGGACAAGAAACACAAAACTGAAAAATCATTCCGGGAGTTACTGTTAAAATAGATAATCATTTAATCAGTTAGAAGTGGTATTTTTATAACAAAAAGCAGTTAAGACATTTCCCCTGCTCAGCTTCTTAATAATCAGATTACCACTTATTTTAAGAGACTGATATCAGTTTACAGGGAACTTCCGCCCTTGAGACTTAGTAAAGGCCACACAGTGAGACGTATTGCAACTGTTTTATTATTTCTGTATGCGTAATTAATGACACAAAGTCAAGAGTTGGTGAGCTTCTGCAAGGCCCACTGTCTGAGAGCACATGCACAAGTGCACGACTAATACTTACAAGTTCGTTCATCTCATGTTGAGAAAATTAAGATGCAGATTTCTCCCACAGCTAGTACTAGATACTTGTTTACTATTTACGAGCTGGGGGTGGGGGGAATTATTTTTCCAGAACTGGTCTATTTCTTACAAATAGAGAGGAAGCAATTTACAATAAGAATCTAAGGAAGCTTGGTACTAGTGATCAATAAGTTACAGCAACAAAGGGTCTTGTGGCACCTTATAGACTAACACAAAAGTTTTGAGCATGAGCTTTTGTGAGCACAGACTCACTTCATCAGATGCTGGTCTTGAAAATCTGCAGGGCCAGGTATAAATAAGCCAGAGCAAGGCTGGGGATAACAAGGTTAGCTCAGTCAGCAAGGGTGAGGCTTACTACCAGCTGTTGATCTGGAGGTGTGAACACCAAGGGAGGGGAAGCTGCTTTTGCATTTAACCAGCCATTCACAGTCTTTGTTTAAGCCTGAGCTGAGAGCGTCGAATTTGCAGATGAATTGTAACTCAGAACTTTCTCTTTGGAGACCGGTCCTGAAATTTCTTTGCTGAAGGATAGCTACTTTTAAGTCTGCTACTGCGTGGCCTGGGAGATTGAAGTGCTCTCCTATGGGTTTTTGTATATTGCCATTTCTGATATCTGATTTGTGTGCGTTTATTCTTTTACATAGAGACTGTCCAGTTTGTCCAATGTATATAGCAGAGGGGCATTGCTGGCACATGATGGCTTAAATTATATTGGTAGATGTGCAGCTGAATGAACCCACGATGGGGTGGCTGATATGGTTAGGTCCTGTAATGGTGTTGCTGGTGTAGATATGTGGGCAGAGCCAGCAACAAGGTTTGTTGCATGGATGGGTCCCTGAGTTAGAGCGACTGTGGTGCGGTGTATAGTTGGTGGTTAGCCAGACACCGCACCACAGTCGCTCTAACTCAGGGACCCATCCATGCAACAAACCTTGTTGCTGGCTCTGCCCACATATCTACACCAGCAACACCATTACAGGACCTAACCAGATCAGCCACCCCATCGTGGGTTCATTCAGCTGCACATCTACCAATATAATTTAAGCCATCATGTGCCAGCAATGCCCCTCTGCTATATACATTGGACAAACTGGACAGTCTCTACGTAAAAGAATAAACGCACACAAATCAGATATCAGAAATGGCAATATACAAAAACCCATAGGAGAGCACTTCAATCTCCCAGGCCACGCAGTAGCAGACTTAAAAGTAGCTATCCTTCAGCAAAGAAATTTCAGGACCGGTCTCCAAAGAGAAAGTTCTGAGCTACAATTCATCTGCAAATTCGACGCTCTCAGCTCAGGCTTAAACAAAGACTGTGAATGGCTGGTTAAATGCAAAAGCAGCTTCCCCTCCCTTGGTGTTCACACCTCCAGATCAACTGCTGGTAGTAAGCCTCACCCTTGCTGACTGAGCTAACCTTGTTATCCCCAGCCTTGCTCTGGCTTATTTATACCTGGCCCTGCAGATTTTCAAGACCAGCATCTGATGAAGTGAGTCTGTGCTCACAAAAGCTCATGCTCAAAACTTTTCTGTTAGTCTATAAGGTGCCACAAGACCCTTCGTTGCTGTTACAGATCCAGACTAACACGGCTACCCCTCCGATACTCAATAAGTTACATTAATTCAGCAAAGCAATAAATTTCACAGAAGGCAGAAGAGCGAGAAAAAAAAAAAAAAAAATCGAGCAAACTGCAGTGAGAGGAAGTGTTAAAATCCACAGGTGCGGAAAAAAAAAGATAGCAAAACTTAAGACCATCCTTCAAGACAGGCTGAGACCAAAGCAACTTGAAGTTAAGCATGTGCTTAAGCACTAATAACCTGGTTAACAAGTTAATAGGAAAACTCATGTGCTTACAGTTAAGTCTGTGTTAAAGTGCTTTGCTGGCTCATGGCCCAAATCCTTTGGAAAAAAGAATGAGGAACACAAAGCAGGCAGTGTGTGTTTTCAAAAGACTGACTCAACTCTGAACTGGAAGACTCGTAAATTAATCAAATAAGAAGAGAGCAGGTCAAGGCATTCAACAGGGAAGCCAAAAGGAGTGAAAAAGCAGCCTGAGCTCATGATAGCCAAAGACATAAAAGAAAAATAAGTTTAAGGGAAAGAAATCTACCTCAGTTAATAAAAAGTAAGGATGAAATTACTAAAGGTCACCTTTTCTAGTATAAATCAGTCTTTAATTAGGAGAGCCTGGACATTTATACAAGAATTAAGATCTTGTAAAGGGGGCAGGAGGGAGGGAGAACCACCTACCAACAAAAAGCAGGTAGGAAATTGAGGAAACTAGAAAGTATGTATCACCCAGGCCATCCAACACACAGGGGCCGTTTCTACACAGGCCACTTTCTTCAAAAATGGCATGGTAATACACAGCCTGAAATATGCTAATGAGGTGTGGATGCAAATTCCCCATGCCTCATTAGCATAAGGTCACATGATTTGGAGTCCAGAAGACTGTTCTTCCGAATTCCAAAACACCGTTTAGAAGCGCAACCCCCACCAGGGGGGTCTTCCGGAGGCCCCTTCTTCCCGTAAATTTTTGGGAAGAAGGGGCCTCCAGAAGGAGGACTTCCTTCCGGAAGCTCCCCCAGGACCGCACTTCTACACAGCACTTTTGGAGTCCGAAAAACAGTTCTTCCGGACTCCAATCATGTGACCGTATGCTAATGAGGCATGGGGAATTTGCATCCGCACCTCATTAGCATATTTCAGGCCAAGTAGAAACGGACATGAATATTAAGGGAATTAACGAAAATGTATTTAAAATCCTAACAAATTAGTTTTAAGGTCACAGATACTCAAAAGGTACCAAACAAACAAAACAATCAGAAAAGCAAATGTTGCAGCAATCTTCAAAAAGTTACTGTTTGTAACTAAATTTAGATACTATTCTGTACCTCCTGAATGACAGATTAGACTCTGGCTTTAGCTTCAGAAATCAATTTACCAAAATATAATATCTTTACTCCTCTACCTTATTTATTTCCAGGGTCAACAGAGTCTCTGCATCACTTTTGGCCAATTTGAGCTTGTTTTCTGGCACATACAGCTCTTTCACCTCATAAGCAGCATCCACCGGTACAATGTCCTACATTTAAAAAAAATCATAATTCAATATGCACTCAAAATGTTTTTCAGCTGCTGAACATATGGTAAAAGGTAACATTTTATTGTTGCAAAAATCTCTCTACAGAGTAGTATACATCTTAAATCATTTTTATTCAGTTGAAAACCAAATGTATTCTAAAATGTTGATGTATTGCTAACCAAGTAGTTGGCTAAAGATACTAATTTTTGCATAGGTGAAGTGCCACAGTAAGGAACCTTTTTCTGAACTTTTACAAATACATAGCATGATCTATACTCTAGCAACTACAGAGTAACTATATCACTGAGCTGAACACCATTTTCATCTGTACTGTATTTGTCATTTACAAAATTTGCTAGCATCAAGGGATATAATGTTCTTTCTGCATAAGTTTAAAAAATTAGTTTTAGAATTTGAGCAACTAATTGCAGAAGAGACTTTAGCAATGTTAACAAAGCAGGTGCAAATTATGTTTTTCCAAACACATCCATTGGCTAAAAAACACTGGCATAAATGTAATTACATGTAAATAGTGTAATAAGTGCACCAATCCAAACACAAGCATAAGTAGTTTTATACACGTTTTGTGTTCAATGGAAAAAAAAAAAACCACAAACAAACAAACAAACAAACAAACAATGAATAAAGTTAAATATGAACATAAGCAGGGTTTTCTTCCGGTGATACATGCCAGTACTGCACACCTGCACCTCCTCGCCAGGTGTCCTGTGGCTGGGGCAGCAGTGTGGGGGCAGGGAGCCAGAGCCCCTGCTACCCCTACAGCAGCACCAGGGGCTGGAAGCCAGAGCCCCAACAGCAGAACAGTTCTAAGAGCTGGAGCCCCCACTTGCCCCACAACAGCAGGGGTCAGGAGCAGGAGCCCTCAGTACCCCTCCAGCAGCCCCAGCTGCAGGAACACTGCTGGGGGTGGGGAGGCAGGGGAAAGAGGGTTTTTTGTTTTGTTTTGTTTTTTTTAAACACAAAAATAGCACTGCACATAAGCGTTTTTCAGATGGAGACATGAACTAGAGTCTTAAGAAAAAAAAAGCACAGATGTAGAAGTTTCAAATTTCCTTTTCTGTTTCTTGGTATATTATCAATCTCATGCCCTCTCTTGCCCTTAACCTCCCAAGTTCAAATGTAGAACATGGCAGTCAGAAACCTACAATAAAAGTGCTATGATAGATGTCTGCTATGACCCAAGATGTAAATCTACATAATCTAAAATCTAAAATAAAAACTAAATGTCTATTCACATCTGTCTATTTTTAAAATACACATTGTGTAAATGATTCCATGAGATATATACAACACACGTCCACTCACCATTTTGGAGAAAAGAAGAAGAATATTTAAAAACAGGAAGAATGAGGAATACCATACAAATATCAGAAAAAATGGCTGATGGATGAATTTTGAAATTAGCAAGTGTTCCACTAGTCACTGAAGTGAGTGAAATGTTTCACTCAGCTATTAAAATTTTTAGATTATGATTTGCAAACAGGCACATCTTTTAATTGTGCTTTGTTTTTGGAAAAAAACAAAACTGGCAGGTAACTTTAAAATACATCCTTTGCAAAAGCATAGCATATCTATTCTTGAAATAGTGCTCTTTGCCACTTGTACATAATGAACCATTTTTAAACAATTTTGCTGCCCCATGAGTCATGGACTCATCCAGGAACATGGCAGTAGTCTTTTCTGACTTCAGGAAAAATTGAAGGAGACAGGTCTCAAGGAGCTCAAAAGTTATTCAAATTAGAGAGAAATGTTGGCAGGCAGGACCCCAGAGATGCATCTAGACCTCTTCAGAGGAATGTTGCAAACCAAGCAACAGGGAGAGGTCAAGTAGTAAAAGCAGCAGAGATGTATAGTCCACTAGGAAAACAGCAAAAAGTATATTACTAATATTTAGGATGTCAGTATGTACCCTTAAACATTTTATGAAGAATCCAATTTATTTAGCCTTAACACAAAGAAAATGCCATTTCTAGACCATTTCAGTTCAGCAAGATGGTACCTCAAATATCAAGGATCATCAACTAATGCTTATAAATTTGTGAATTAGATTACACATGATAATATGTTCATGGGAACTATCCAGTAGTTTTTCTGTTATAAGCCTGATGTGTCAGAACACATGAAAAATAACACACTCTCTCTTTTCAGGGAACACCTTAAACTCTACAACATGCAGATTTGCACAATTCATAGACTTTTTTCCACAATAAAAGCTTTTACTTAAAATAATTTTTAAAAAGTTGATTTACTGCAGAGGCAGAAGGCAAAAAAAAATACCATTTTAATAAGTGACTGTAACTACAGGATTAATTAAATGGGAGAAAGTTAGGTAAGATCCAGCTAAGAATGTGTTAATATGCATCTCTGTTGTCAGATGTCATTTTTTAAAAAAACATTTTTGCTATGCTTAGTTGGCCCTATTTCATACATCTTAAGGCATAGCCTGTTTTTATTTCAACTTCCACCACACAGCTGCAAGCAAATTATTCCTCCATCTAATGAAAATAAGAACACTTACATCCCTCTCCCACTCCCACCAAAAATTCAAGAAACAAAAGCAGAATTTTCTGTCTGCTCTATACAGATAAAAGGGAATCAAAGGAAAGCATTCTGGTATATTCTTAAAAGTACAGAGTTTTATTAAATAAATTTATGACATATCCCCCTCTCTTCTTTTTCTTCATCCAAACTTGCCTTAGAAAGATAAGCTGAGTCATATTTTAGTTCTTCTAAAATCTCTATTATTTGAACTGTATAACGTGTATTACACACACTTTTCTCCTGCCCCTATCCAAAGATAGGCATTATCCTGTGATATCTCTGACAGAACATTACAATTCATTTGTGAAACCTGTTTTATGTGGAGTGTAAAATTCACTTTGGAACATTATACCATTTCACAAAAACAGACATTTAAGTAACTTATAGCATTAGTAAATATAATGTTCCTGGTAGATATAAAAACAGTATTTAAAACATCACTTTAGATTAAAAACAGCAGCAAGAAGAATCCATGTCTTCAAACCCTACGAAATCTCAGTAAGAAGGCTATGCTAGCAGGCCATCTAGTGGCCACTTTAAGGTTGATAACATTGCACAAAAAAGGGAAATGCTCATAACCATTGAAGGATGCTCAGTGCATTTATAATTACATTCCAAACCAATACAAAAATAAAAACTAGTCATTAATAGAATATATAATGTATTTAAAAAGTAATTCATTAAACACACCAGACAGTAGCAGAAAGCATATGCTAGTAGGGGAAGAAATTCTTCAGTTAATTTATAACAATACACAAAGGCACTTGTAACACCAGTCATTTGACTAACATGAAGTTAAGCACTCGAAAAGCAGATATTAACAGTAGTACAGATACCTTGGTGTACTGCAATGACTTATTATTAAGATTTTATTTTATTATTTTATTATAAATTAAGATTTTATTTTAAGATATTTTCAGATTGGACTAGCATATTCTGCAGTATTCCAAGTACAGGAACAACTGAAGGCCAGAGTTGCAGTACAACAAGAGTCAAAATCTTAATGGTGACCACTATATATTCACGTTAGTCACAAGCATTTTCCACTACTAAAAAGGCATCAGCCTTTTACTGGTTATTTTAAATGTCTTAGTGACTACAAGTAGTACCATTCACTGCGAACACCACAGGTGAGATCTGCTACTTTAAAATAAGCTTGGTAGTGAGAACAAGTGCCTTATGTCACTAACAGCCCTCTCCAATTATGGACCAACATTTTAAAAATACTTGTGCTTTCTTTTATGAAAATAATATTTAGACAAACAACATACATATTGCAGGCCAAAGCTGCTAACAGTTACAACCACAACATGTGCATATGTATAAACACGCACGTATATTTTATGTATGCGCAAATGGTGTACTGCAATTTACAAAAGTAATTATTTGCATGACTACACAGAGGCTGTGTTTAGACTAGCCCTCAACTCCGAAGGGGGCATGTAACTAGGGTGTTGGGAGATTACTAATGAAGCGCTGCGGTGCATATGCAGCACTTCATTAGGCTAAATCTCCCCTGCAGCAACTTCAAAGTGCAAAACTTCGAAGCGCCCGCTAGTGTGTGGCCGTGGGTACTTCGAAGCGCCTGTGCTGCTTTCAAGTCCCTTTACTCCTCAAAATTTTATCTCTTGTACTCCCTCAAAATTTTGAGGAGTAAAGGGGCGACGAAGTAGCGCAGGCACTTTGAAGTACCCCTGGCTACACACAAGCTGGCACTTGGAAGTTTCACACTTCGAAGTTGCCATGTGGGAGGGGAGGCTTAGCCTAACGAAGGGCTGCATATGCACCACAGCGCTTCATTAGTGATCTCCCAACACCCAAATTACCATGTCCCCTTCGAAGATGGGGGCTAGTCTACACACAGCCAGAGAGTGTTTTAATTAGGCACCTATGTCTTCAGTTACCCCAAATTCTGTAAAACAAATAAATGGAAGGGAGTTTAATTCCTCCACCTTTTCTTTATTAGCAAATCAGTCCTCCCTGATCCTCATTTCTAGAAGCTACAGACCACATTACATACACTGAAGAAACAGACCACGGGATAAAACAGAAGAATCACAGCCAGGTCACTAAAGACAAACACTAAAACTCTATTGAATATAATTTTTTTTTCCCCCATGATTCAGAAGGCACTTGAGGATCCTGAAGTGCCTCAGAGTCATCACTGCAAATACTCTGGAAGCTTTTTTTTTTTTTCCTCCCAAATTTCAGCGTACCTGCTTGACTTCTGCCTCTTTTGCATGAAAGCAGCAAGCAGAATATGCAACACTAGTCCCAGTAATTAGATCGAAGATTTGTATTGGAAGTTAGACAATTATTTAAGCTTTCTGGTTAACTGAGTGACAGGTAACAGAGCTTTTAGCATACCTTTATCTTATTCCTTTGAACAAATACAATTTTGTTTCAATTATACCAAACAGCATATCTATCAAAACACTGTAGTATATTTTGTAAAAATAAGGAAAATGTATGCAACTTAAACACCATGGCTATGTCTACACAAGAAGCTTCTGTTAACCAAAGTGATGGTCAAAAGGGATTTACTGACAAAAATTCTGGCGAGGGACAGCATCTACACATAAAAGCGGATTGAAAGAGCAATCCAGACTACAAAAAAGAGAAACATGTGAACTGCAACTTATGCTCAAATTTGAAACTTTGACACTTGGCCTTAAGAAAGAGAGCAACTAACTTACGCATTACAAAGACAGCTTCCCTATCTTTGATATTCGTAGTGATCTCCAACAGCACACTCAGAGTTAGTACTTCTCTTCCCTCCTCCCCACCATTTTTCCTACATATCTGATGTGTCAGTTTTTTATTTCTCTTCTCCCCGCCCCCACTGCCACCACTGTATCTCTGTTACAAAACTGTCATGCCATTTCCAGTACAGCACTATCGCCAGATCTGAAGAAGTGGGTCTGCCCCATGAAAGCTCATCTCCTAATAAATTATTTTGTTAGTCTTTAAAGTGCTACTGGATTGCTTTTTTGTCTTGTTAGGATACAAACACAGCTACTTCTCTGCAACTATTACGCAAGTACGAAACTCCTCTAGGTTGTGCCAACAAAGATATATTTTTCAATTAATTTGTCTTTCACATATCCCAGAGTACACTGTGCTGACATACAATGAAGATTTAGAAACCATTTGTTCAACAGACTTCTTCCTATGCATTACATTTTATGTAATTGTTTTTCTCCTGTCATTATCTCAACTTTTTTTCCTCATGACTCCAAAAATTCCCCACTGAATCATCCTCTGTGATACCTGGCAAAGACGGGGTCTCAAGGATTAAATGTGGATTGTCTAGGAACACAACTGGCTACTGAGGACATTTGGGGGAGGGGCAGTATAAGAGACAGAAAACAAGGTTTTACGTAAAATAATTATTCAAAATTTACTAAACAGTGGGTATAATCAATTGTATGTCAAATACTTTCCATTGCTTCCCTAATTTATATTAAAATGATGAAAATGTAATGGAGTCCAGATTGTGTTCGTGTTAAATGTTGACAATATTAGACTCCTATTCTTACAACAGCCTAGATTTCTCAATAAAAATACTGAAATATGTATGTGAGCCTGTAACGATTCAATTTCATGAAAAACAGGTGAACATGCAGAGTGCCTTTCACTCTTAATTTTTCTTATTTGTGAATGTTATGCTATAGACATTAGACCACCAGTTCCAGAAATACACTGTGCTTCATGTACCAGAATTCTATTATTCTGTATTCTATGTATTTTCCAGGAGCCATGTGAGAAACTGATTGATCCTTCAGTTTTAGCAAAATATTCCTACAGCCCTCACCTAAGAGCTCATAAAGGACTAGCCTCCAAGTTCCTATTTTCCTCTATAAAAGCCCTCTTGGGGCTATGGCCACTCATGACTATACTTCACTGAGACAAGGCAGGAGAAGTAATATCATCTCCTGGACAAATTTATGCTGCTGGTCAGTACATGTTTTTGAACTATAAAAAGCTCTTCAGGTAGATCCAATAAAAAAAAAAAAAAATATCTCACCTACTTTTCTCTCTTGCCTAACATAACTACAATAACATTACTAACAACTATGGTTAAACAACTTGTGTAACATATGCTAGTAAATTTTGCACTAGCCAATAGACTAAGTTCTATTTGTCAACATCTGTTTGGGGTTCCATGAGAATAATCATTTCAACAAAAAAATTACTTAAAATTTCTGGTCCCAAGTGAAGGACAGCATTCGAACAGCAGACTTCTAACAAGATAGATTTACAATGGAGAACAAGGAAGAAAGAAATGGCAGGCAGAAAGGGAAGGGGAGTTTAGGGGACACTCTCTCCAAGAATGTAATGTTGTCTGGGGATGCAGCTAGGAACTAAGTGGACATATTGAACTGAAATGTTAGTCTGAAAATTGAACATTCATTTTAGAATTTTCCCTCCATAATGCTCTGCAACAGGATGGCCTGGCTAATTCATAGGCAGCTGCTGAGAGATAAAATTGTAGCTTATTTCTGAAGGTGGGACAGTCTCCTCTTGCGACTAATTGACCAATCTAGTTGAGCCCACAAGCTGCAGAAGTACTGTAACATATCTTTAGACCTCCAAATGAAGGAACATAGCTGTCAACCCATCATAATATTCATCTACCACAAAAATCTAAATTTTATCATGTTAAATTGGGAGGAGGGATAGCTCAATGGTTTGAGCATTGGCCTGCTAAACCCAGGATTGTGAGTTCAGTCCTTGAGGGGGCATTTAGGCATTGGGGCAAACAGATGTCAGGGATGGTCCTGCCAAGAGGGCAGGGGACTGGACTAGATGACCTCCCAAGGTCCCTTCCAGTTCGGTGTATCTCCAATTATTATTAAATCATTTCTTTTTCACACTGATCTATTACTCCTAGATGAATGTCCTAAGGTAACTATGGATTACTGTTCTTGAACTAGTGTTACACATCAAATTAACAGAACACAACATTCATTTTTCAGCAACACTCACCAGGATAAAACAGTGACAAGGGAATTATTTTTATACTACAACTTAAACATGGTGCTCTATCATGTAATAATTAGCTTTTCCCTGTATTTTTACATCACTTTGTGCATTCTCAATGACATGTTGTGACACTCTAAAATAAGTATGAATCCATATTGTTAATGTTTTTTGTTTTATATTTGTATTTATGCTATATGCAAATTCATATAAGTTTGATGTGGTTTATGTGAATAATTTTTAAAGTTTGTATATTAGGATTTTTATGTTAAGATGTATATAGCATCACCAACTCCGGTGTTGAAATTATAACACGAAGAATTATTAATTGCTTTGAATAAAAGCATCAGCTAAATGATTTAATAATAGCAGCATGTTGTTCAGTTAGAATGTTGGTACAGTTCTAGTCCATTTGTAGCGCATTTTCAACTCTAAAGAAATAATAGTAAACTAACCAATTTACCTAGTGTTGCTTGGGTCCTTAACTCAAGATCTGATTAAAAAAGGAAAAACTTTACACACTTAATGCAAAGGACTATTTTTCAAAAATGTGTTATTTTTAATAAGTTAATTTTATTGCATATTTCTTTTAAAAAGGGATTGTTAAAATTTTTCCATTTTCACTGCAATTTTTAAATGGGAATTCTATCAAGTGTGGGGTTTTTTTCTGCTTTATCCCTATAAACTTATTATTTGCTATGTTTTACCAGAACAGGACTACAGTTAGTTTGGTTTCCAATAACATTTTCTTCTAGTTTTCAAACTTTCAGGATTGGATTTAGCTGCGCCAGAACAGAGCACTACTCCAAATTTAGCTGTTGTATCACTTTGCTGTAAAGTTTATTAAGAAGCAGTCCTAGTCCAGGTTCACCCTATTTTGGTTCAGTCTCTTTCAACATTCACTCAGTTATGTTAATTCTGAGAACTGTACTTGATTTGGTGGGTCTGTCTTTTTTTTGGAGAAGCAATCCTCTTTTCCTTGCACAACCAAGTTATTACACTGCTTCAAGTTATGAAAAGGGGAAGTGGTATAATGAATTTGGTGGTCTTAATTCTTACTGTGTAGAAGTTATTCTTGGTCAGAGAACTCTTTAAAATATATAGCAGATGAAACATTTCTCAACTGAATAAAATAGACAGCTAATTACAACATAAGATGATTTCATCCACACTTGTAAGAATTAACCACTTAAGAAGCAAATCATCAGGGACAGATGGGATTCTTATAAAAAGGAATGTACTAAATTAGGAAAGAACCAATACTAAGTTGTATCTCTAAGAATTCATCCTAAGAGGTTTCCTTAGCCTTTGTTTCAATTTTAACATTAAACCCTCCGTCAACTATTTCTTAATACCACTATATTACTGTCCATAGCTAAAAATGAAAAAGAAAAAGTCTGATCCCCACAGCAGAGGCAGAAGCTAAGCCAGCCTGTTTGTGGCTCAACCTTTTAAATGTAAAGCGGCAGCAGGAGCAACTACCAAATGCCAGCACAAGCAGGGACAGAGGCTGAGCCAGCCACTCCCTATGTACTTGGGAGTTGGGGAGGCTAGAAGAAACCTGTAGCAAATGCTTATCAGTCAGTCATGTAACCGGATATTATTCCATTATATCCCCACACGAGAGACAAAGCCCTTTTTTTAAAACCATCTAAAAAATGTTGCTAGAGACAAGCTTTTCTTTGTGTTTGCTTAATAGACACCCATAAAAGGGTGCCTTTCAGACACAGGAAACTGCATTACTATAAAACAGTATTTCAGGTTATTCAAAACCAGAGCTAATTTCAAGAGTGACAGTGTATTATCAATGCTGAATATAGGAAGAGAGGAATTCTTCCTTCCTATAACCAATATGGAGTAAAAGCAAATCTGTAACATGTACACACTTTTTGTTTCAAGGAGCCCCTGATAATGCATCTTGCTGAGCTTTTGCCACCTAAGTGGATTAAAGAGTATGGGACTTTAAGTTCTGAAGACACTTGCGTTTTAAATTCTGCCCATATCTTTGCTTCTTTATGTTTATTGTAATATCCTGAACCTCACAGCTAACATGAGTTTGAGGAGAGGAGGGTGTTAAAGACTAACAGCTTTTGTTTGCCAAGGGTTGTGACTGATTTTGTCTTAGTAACTGCTCTTTGTTGTGAGACGTACAAAACACTACAGGGGATGGTGCTTCATATACCATATATATTTTTAAGTCTGAGAGAATGCAGGATGTCACATTGGGAACATGTGCCAACCTGGAGGAGAATTTCCTCATGAAACTGTGTGTAACAAAGCAAATGAAGGGAATGGAAAACTAGCCCTGAACAACAAACAAAAGAAAAATAGCAAGCAAAAATATCACTGACGAAATCATTAACCTTCACGTATGTCTGCACTGCCATTAGAAACCGTCAGCCTGAGTCACCTACCACAGATAAGGGATTATTTAACATCAAACTGAGCTGGAGCCTGAGCTCTAGAACCCAGAACTCAGGTGCAATCCTGAGCTGGAATATCTATACCACAATTGAATAGCCCCATAACGTGAGCCTTAGCAAACCTGTGTCAGCTGGCACAGACCAGCCAGAGATCTAACTGCAGTGAAAACATACCCTTACAGAACTACTCAATACTTCTGGCTGCTCACATTGCAAACAGGTCAGTTCCCTTCCTGGTGTAACAATGAGAACAGTAGTCTCAAGGTTAGACAGTAGTTTGAGCAATGTTGTTAAACCCTCATTACATCAGAATGGATATCGATAAAGGGAGTATGCAATGTGCTCTAGCTCGTTATTTAGGTTTCTTAATTTTAATATTTGAGGAAGAAAGAAGGTTCCTTCTTTACTGGGTGCTTGGAGGTTTTTCAGCCACCAAATGAATTATAATCACAGGAAATTCAAATTCCTACATTTCAGCTGTCCCCTAACTCCTTCCTTTTTCTCATCTGTTCTTTAGCAGAGATTTCTTCAAAATCCCCTTTGATCCCTCTCCTCTCCCATACTTATTATTCCCTATCCTCCCTCATTCCTTTTCTCCCAGGAGCCCCGGGAGATATATGCTGTGTCGTCTTCTCCCTCTCCATGCACGTAGTCCGATGTCAGAGTCTCTCTCTTAACTCTTCTCCTGAATCCCATTCATTCTGTTTCTTCAGGAATTACAATTAAAGCAAAGAGAATATGAACCAAAGCTCGCAAGAACTAAAATCTATTTCACTATTACCTTCTATCTGTTTTTTTGTGCATTTGGAGACAAATTTAAAATCAATCCCATCTCTGACAAGTGTGTCTCAGATGACACCACCACTTTCCTTACCCTTTCTTGAAGAAGTTCCACTACTTGTTGAATGCACTCATTCACATCACAGGAATCAGTTTTCAGCACTAATTCTGGAGCCTCAGGCTTTTCATATTCTGAATCAATGCCAGTAAAACCTGCATGACAAAAGACAGAACTGAAAATTCCTCCACATTTCAGACTGGCTTGTGTATTATTTGACTGTGGCTGCCTGACTGTACAGTAGAGTATGAGAAAGTACACCACTTTAAAAGTTCTTGGGCACTAATTTTGTAATGTGACTTTTTTTTTAAATTAGGCTATTATCAGTGCCAGATCTGTCTAAATGCACACTTCTACAGTAAATAATAGAATATACATGGATGAGAAAGAAAGGAAGCAGAGTTACAAAAGTACAATGTACAACAATCTTGAGTTAACAGTTATACACCCATTTGTCTGTCCTTACTGTAAACTGTATTGATACAAAACAGCAGTCATGCAGCACTTTAAAGACTAACAAAATGATTTATGAGGTGATGAGCTTTTGCAGGACAGACCCACTTTTTCAGATCATCCCATGAAAGCTCACCTCACCTCATAAATCATTTTGTTAGTCTTTAAAGTTCTACATTTCTCCTGTTTTATTTTGTTAGAATACAGACTAATATGGCTACCTCTCTGTTGCTTTGACACAGAATGCATTATTGAATAATCTTTAAATATTCAACACATTAACATTTGGTATGAACAGAGACATCAATTACCTCACTCATTACAAGGACTGCTTCCCTTCTTCTGATGCTTGTAATTGTCCTGCCTGAGATAATTAACATCTCCCCCACCCCAAATCCCCCTGTGTCAGTGTTTATTGCAATTTTTTTTGTTGTTTTTTGTCCTCCGTCCTTTTGTCCTCAGTCTGGAAATGAGACCGATCTTATGAAGTGGGTCTGTCCGACAAAAGTCTGTATTGGAAATGAGATTGATTTCATGAAGTCGGTCTGTCCCACGAAAGCTCAATCACCAAATAAATCATTCTGTTAGTCTTCAAAGCGCTACATTTCTGCTGTTTTGTTGGAATACAGACTAACACGGCTAATTCTCTCTTTCTATAAATATTCTGCTTCTCTGCATGCAAGACTGATTAAAAAGCTTTTGATCTAACATGCAGAACTCTAAAGGGCAAAACAGTATTTTTCTGGCACATTGGTATGGCTAATACAACTGAAGTTGTTCAGTGACCTACTGAAGCATGCTATAAAGGGGTATTACACTCTTAAAGTCAGTACTGAAATCCCAAAATCAGACACCATATCATTTTCTCTGCCTTCACATGCTGCTCTGAAAGAGCAGAGTTACTAATCAATCATGCTTATCATCCAGGGAGGCAATCCGCCCACTCACATCCATGGAAATCCAGCTATGTATGAAGCAGCCTCTGACTCAATAGCATCTTCTCTAGAGAAAAAGATGGTGAATTTGCTGTAACTTGAAGTTTTTAAAATCAAGATTTCAGGACTTAAGTAACTCAGCAAGAGATTAGAGGCCTCCTGCAGGTTCTGCAGCCTGCAACAATCAGGAAGTCTAGACCAGAGGGGGCAATAATTTTCAATGGGTGGGCCACCCCAAGAATTGGTATGTGAGCAGAGTCTGCACTTTTTTACTCTATTAATGGAGGGAGAGTGGGGTCTGGGACAGATGTTGGGTGCAAAAGGGAACTCGGGGTAGGGGACTAGAGTACAGGAAGGGGTTGTGACCTAGCGCAAGGGATTGGGGTGCAGGTTCTGGGAAGAGTGGGGCTGGGTGTGGGAGAGGATTCTGACCTGGGGCAGAGATGAAAGAGGGGGTGAATGATCTGGAAGGCAGTTTGGATGCAGAGGGAGGTTGAGCTGGGTAGGCGTGAAGGATGGCATGCAGACAGTTTGGGAGCAGAAGGGGGTTGTGACCTGGGGCAAGAGCTTGGGGTACAGGAAGGAGTGGAATATCAGGTACAGGATCTGGCCAGAAGGTGCCTACCATACGCAGACTCCATGGCTGCTGGAGCCAGCGTATCTCCGTGCAGCACACTCTTTACAGAATGAGGACAGCCAGTCTCTGTGCAGCATGCACCTGCAAGTACTGCCTCTGCAGCTTCAATTAGCCAGTTTCCAGCTAACAGCAACAGCAAGACTTGCGCTGGCAGTGAGGGCAGCGTGCAAAGGCACGCACAACCGCAAGGGGGGCACAGTGCAGAGATACATGCTAGCCCCAGAAGCTGGCTGCTCTCAGCAGCCATGTGACACCACAGCAGGCAGAGAGCCTGCCCAAAGGCCCCACTGGGCCACAGGGTGCCAGCTCCAAATGTTTGCCCATCTGGATTCGGCCTGCCGGTCATATTTTCTCCATCGCTGGTCTACACAATCAGAATGCTCCCTTCTGCCCTAAGTCCAGGAGATCAAGTAGCCAAAGCAGACACAGTACAACACTGTTCTGCTTCCAAGCACAGGCTGAATGACTACTGCTGACAACAACCAGTTCCAGGACTTCTATCCAGCAAAAGAGGCATCCAATCCATTAGCATACATTTTCCAGCTTTTTAATTTTATTCTACTAGTGCAGTGTGGCTTATTTAGGGTATCAAAATAAAACAGGAAATCAGCATGTATGAATAGCTTCTTCAGCACCCACAGACATAATTCTCAAAATCTGTAGAAATGGACATGGTGCAGCTTTACAGAAGGAAGGGTTGTGAATGTACTTCTCTGGCAGCCCATTATTAGCATTACTGCAGTGTCTACACATGGAAACCAGATCAGGACCCCACAGTGGTTGGCATAGTACAAATAAACTGTGTCTACATGGCCCCTCCCTTTCAGAAGGCACAGACAAATGCAGCCAATCAAAAATGCAAGTGAAGCACAGCTTTACAAATCTCATGCCTCATTTGCATAATGGTGGCCACTCGCTGTTCCCAAAATGCTGTTTTCAGGGCAAAAAAAACAGTGTGTAGACAGGATTCCTTCGAATATATGCCCAGTGTTTAAAAGATCCTTTCTTCCTGAAACAAAATAGGAAGAAGGGATCTTTCGAAAATGGGTTTTTTTCCTCGAAGGAGCCACGTATACAGAGCTGTTTTTCCCCCCCAAAACAGCATTTTTCGGAACACTGAGTGGCTGTTATTATGCAAATAAGGTATACAGTATGCAAATTAGTGTCATTTTCAATTTTGACTGTCTGGATTTGCACGCCTCTTCTGAAAGGGAGGGGCCATGTAGAAGCAGATATGCAGCGTGCGGGGGGTGAGCGGGCAGAAACTGTTCCTGCTCCAAAGATCTTACAATCTTAATAGAGAAGACAGATAAGGGCTGGGGTGAAGAAGGAACAATCACAGAGAGGCAAGTTGTCCAAGGTTATACAGCAGGCTTGCGGCAGAGCAGGAAATAGAAATCAGGTTTTTTTTTTAAAGTCCCAGCCCTGTTTCTAGTCAATGGACCATACAGCACCTTAATGAGCTGTGTGGCTTGGAACGTCATTTGCTTATTTCTCCTTAGAGCCAATCATTACAGCATGGAAGAGATGTGACTACACTGAGATTCACCTTTAATTTCTCCAGCCCGTGCTTTTTTGTACAGCCCTTTGACATCTCTCTTTTCACAGACGTGCAGCGGAGCATCCACAAATACTTCAAAAAAGGGCAAACTTGCACTTTCATGAATTTTCCTGGCATTGTTCCGATCCTGAATGGGGGTGGGGGGAGAGAATAAACAGGTTTTAGAATACAATTTTGAAGCAGAATGAAAAGAATATTTGAAAGACACACACACACACACACACACACGCGTATGTCTTTTTCCCCCCGCTTGGTCTTTCCACAGAATATCAGCTTTTCTTCTACTTGCATCAACTTGGTTAGGATTATGCAATCCAAAATACTGCATAACGATTTTACAAATATGGTCCTGCTGAAAGCATACCATTAGTGAAAAGAATCCGCGAAGAATTAGTGAAAAGATCAGTCATCATTAAAAAGCAATTCATTGAAGTATCAGATCTAGAGTTTTTTGATCCCTGGATATAAACACAGTAGTGCATATCCAATGTACATATTTTTCTCATCTCTAGAACTTCTGGCCTGCTACAGGATTCTGAGCTCTCTAAACTATTCTTTAAAGAAAACTTTGTTCAGAGAGCTACTGAAGTAATTCTCACTTTGAAATTGTCACATTATAGTCCTCATGCATAAAAACTATTTTGGAAAATATTCCCTGCTGTCCACCTCACCAGCCTTCTCCCGTCTAGTCAGTCAATTTCCACAGACACATTGAAGAATGTTAACTGTACAAAATTACACACATTTAGGCTGTATTTCCAAAAACGCCACATTCAAATACACGTGGCAAAACTGCGCTCAGCAGCAAACCAAACAAGTTGAACACGTTACCCCCATTGAATGCTCAATTGCATAGTTTCCTTGAATATTTTAGGCACAATTCTGGAAAGTGAAGATCATGATGTATATTTGGAGGTGTGAGGGATAAGAGATTTTTACAAATGAATTATATTTTCCTGATGATGCATGTTCTTCCCTTCCACATATTTAAAAAAAAACACATGAAGAAATCCAGATGGCTCTAACCCGAGCAAGTAAACACACTGACATTTTGGTTTGTCTTCTCTCCTTTCCCTGTTGTCCTAAATGCCAAATTTGCATCTCATCAGCTTTAACAAGATTATGCTAAAAGACAGCTCCCATTTTAAATTTAATTGAAGTAAGGACTCTGCTGCTAGGAAAAAGAGGTCAGCTTCTCTAGGCTGCTATCACCTAGGCTGTGGCCACACTCCCCCCTCCTTTTGGAGGGGGCATGCTAATAAGCCACCTTGGCAGATGGTAATGAGGCACTACCTTGAATATGCAGCACCTCATGAGCATAATGGTAGTTGCATGGGCTTCAAAACTGCATATTTCAAAACGCACACCACCCATATAGCTGGGGGCCTTTCGAAACGACCCCCCGACTTCGAAAGCTGCTTCTACCCAAAACCCAATGAGAAGAAGGGGCTTTCGAAATCAGAGGGGTCGTTTCCAAAGGCCCCCCAGCATGCATTTTGAAACCAGTACTTTCGAAGCACGCGCGGTTGCCAGTATGGTAACGAGGTGCTGCACATTCATGGAAGTGCTTCATTAGCATCTGCCAAAGTGGCTCATTCACGCTGCCCCCTCCAAAAAGAGGAGGCAGCATGGCCACAGCCCTAAAGTTGTATCTCTAAGGCAAATCAAAGGAAACTCAAGCTTGCATACTAAATTTTTATACTATATTTCTCAGCTGCTGAGAGGCTTAATGGAAGATTCCTAGAGCTCAAATATTTCCTTGAATGGCACAGATGTATTTCATATGTGTTTTCTGCAGCGAGACTGCTGATAAGAACATATTCTCGGCACAACAAAATTACTGCATCCATAAATGCATATGAGGGCAGCATGCTTACCTGGGTATATGGAGAGATAAAACTAGTGATGCACACCAGACCAGCATCTGCAAATAACTTAGCGACTTCAGCAATACGTCGAACATTTTCTTCCCGGTCTTCTGGACTGAAGCCCAGATTCTTATTAAGGCCTTGGCGAACATTGTCACCATCCAATGTATAACATGGAATATCATGGCACACTAAGTACTCCTCCAATGCCATGCTAACTGTGGTCTTCCCAGCCCCAGAGAGCCCTGAAGTAGACAAAATTAAAAAGCTAGATCAATTCACCATCCAGATTATAGCACTTTAAGAACTATGTGAAAAATGCTGAACTCCAACAACTTCCTCTATTTATATTCAGTCACTCTCTCTCGTGCCCCTCAAAAGTTTTACGCAGATGAAGGAAAACAGAGAGGGTCTATGAATGGGAGCTCCATAGTCTACAACAAGAAGCTGCTTATTGCGCTGCTCCGTCCTCCTTCCAGACTCTGACTACTGAATGGGAGAAATACCAGAGATTAATTAAGCACTGCTCACACATCATCATCATCGTCGTCATCATCATCTATAGGATACAATAAGAATTCAGTTTCCACATGTCGAGCAAACAAGCAAAATAGGGAAGGCCCCTCATCTGCAGAACCCTCTGAAATTCTCCATATCAATTTTATAATGTCTCATTTTGTGCACAGAGATAGCTGCAAAAAAGTTTAAGGCTCTTATGCACTTTTATAGTTGCACCGCTCTAATCCAGCACCCTTGGGACCTGACCAGTGCTGAACAAGAGAATTTGCTGAACCACAGAAGGTCAATATTGTCTAGAGGTATTACGCACACTTCCACAGCCTCCCGGGCTCTTAAAAGACATTTAAGGGTAAATTAGAGCTAAACAACAGCACAGAACACTGAGAGCCAGGACTGGTGGCTGTAAACAAAAGTTATGGGATCATGGGAAACTCACTCTCTGTCCTTTATCCCAACTCTCCCTCAGTAACAAAACTGAGGCCATAAAGGTCTCATTAAAAATAAGTTCTTAGTGCAGCTATCTGGAAAATGTGTTTATGGATTAACTAGGAGCAGGAGCCAAAGAGTAGTCTGCCAACCGTAACAGTTTAAAATGAAATTTTCCCTGGTTTAGCAAGGTTTTGTTACAACTATGTGTATAGCTATCATGATTTGCATTGAAAAAGTTATTTGACAAAGTTTATGGCTTGTCTGAGGTACTTAAAAATAAAAAAGCTTTACCTCCTTTACAGCTTTGTGGTTTATCTACCTTTCCAGTTCAATTTTTGTCAGAAGACATACCTTGGCTTACCTTTACAACTAAAGCACCATGAAAATGTGACTTGAACACTTAAGAAAATATCCTAAACATTAGACTAATCCAATTAGCGTTTATGCAACCTTTGGTTCCCTCAACAGATATTCCATGCCACTTGCCCAGCCAACAGAAAAGCAGTCTACTAACCTTTTAGAAGGCTTCCACTAACACTGATCACGACTGGTACAAAGTGATGTAAACAGGGTGTGACCAAGGGCATCAACATCGATTACCCCAAAAGTCAGTACAATAAAGTAGGCTGCACTTCAAACGTGCTGCTTGATGGGGCTCCCTGACCGATCTTTTTTCCTACTTTTGTCATTATCAAACCTTTCATACAAGCTTTTTTTTTTTTTTTAAAACACTACTGAAATTTTCCCATGATACAAGTATAAATTGTTTCCCCTAAAACTGTAACACCACGTCTAGTGTTCACCCACAAGAGTGATCCAAACTGTGCACAAGTAAGGTGAGTAACTTATTTACTTTTTCAATACCAGCCTTTAAAAACACCAGAGAGTTTATCTAAAGGTCTGGTAACTCTGACATATTTTTAAATAAATAAAATAACCACACAATCAGCACAGGAGTTGGGAGACGGATGTGCAAAGAAACGGCACTTCTCTTTCCTTCCACTATTTTTCTGCCTGATCTGACTGAAACAGCTTAAAAATAATCACAGCATTTTCTCTCTAACCAGAAGTCCCACTGGTTAGCAATCACCCAATGCCCATTCAAACAGACGGGATTTGCCTTGCACCTAGAATGCCTACAGATTCAGGCTCTCTTGGCCCTGAGACAGGTGAGGGTAAAAATATACAAAGGAAAAATAACCCCCATAGACAACACTTTGCAAGTAGCACCCCTCACTTTCTCCCCCCCCACAACACTCTTTCTCCTCTCTGCCCACTCCATCTTTATTTTTAAACAGAAGATTGAGCTCAACAACCTTAGCAGCTGTGGAACTGTGAGCCCACCTCTCTTCACACCACAAAAAGGCAGGAACAAAGTCAAGACACTTAGGACTTTATCCAAAGCCAAGACCATGAATTTACTCTGAAGCAATGGGCAGCCAAAGTAATTCCTATGGCAAAGGTAACTCTCCAGAAGCTCCATTTAACAGAGCGCAGCATACAGTCAACCCCCAAGATACACAAAATTGAGTTGCGCATGTCCTGGATTAATGCGACTGCTGTCTCTGACAGGAGTGGGGAAACTATTCCTGTCAGGGGTGCTAGCCTGACTCTTGGGTGCCGCACCTGTCAGAGGCAGATTCCTTGTCCAGGGAGTGGCAGGGAGCCGGAAACCAGGCAGCGGCCTGATTCCCCGCTCCCCTCCACTGGCTAGAGCCAGAAAATTGACCAAGGCAACAGCCCTGGTCACCTTTCCAGCTCTGCAAGGGGAGGGGAGCCAGGCTGCTGCTTGGTTCCCAACTCCCCACCACTTGCAGGAACTGGGAAACTGACCTGCTCATGGTTGGTCAGTTTCCTGGGTTCCGCAAGCAGCCAGGAGAAGAGGACCAGGCTGTGACCTGGTTCCCAGCTCCCCACCATTCTGAGAGCCAGGAAACTGACCAGCCATGGTGGGCTGGGTCAGTTGCCCCGCTCCTGCAAGCTGAGGAACTCGTGTGAAAATCTGAGTTACATGGGGATTGCAGGAACGTAACCGCCGCACATCCCGGGGCTTTACTGTACCACACCTAGTTATATTTGCAACTGCATGCTGTGCAGTCACACAGTCTAGCTGAAATGGTTCAACTAGACCCCCCACAAAACTGCTGTTGTATATTAGTAGCATTTTAAAATTCCCATTACGCCCTGCTTCTAAGAGTCGCACTGAGAAAAAAAAGGCATACGTATCTAAACTAATGTGCAACTGAAGTTTAAAACACTGATAAGTATGACTTAAAGCCAACATTTAGGGGTATAAGCACTGAACAATTTGTGTTTAAACCACTGCTGTACAATGGGTTCATTAATATGCAGTTCAACTCTAGTGTAGAAAATGCCCCAGCAGCATAAATAATATGTTGCTTTAATAATGAGTCTGATAACTTGATCAGTATTTGATAAGAGAGCCAGAAACCCAAAACCAGGGCATGTTCATACTACCAAGCTTTGTCGCCAAAAACACTTTTTGACAATACAACTCCAAGTATTCACAATGCCATTCGACAAAAGTCATGAAAATGCCCAGTTTTGCCAACAAAAACTTCCACCTCCACAAGGGACTTTGTCTTTCCCCCTCCCAATACTGTCAACAATCACGCAGCACGTACTACAAGAGGCTTTTTGCCCCCCTGCACTTTTTGAACTCCGGAATGTTTTTCACAATGTCCAAGTAGCCTCTTTGGGCAGTGCTTTAGACTCAACCCTTCCCTCTTCCAATCCCCAAGGAATTTAAATTCCATTTCCTTCTGGCTGGCTCTGTGTGGAGTGGTCTCATGGCCTCTTCCCAGCTGATCATGGCTGGGTATCGCACCAAACACACTCCTGCTTGCATCACTGCAAAACTTTTGGATCTGATCAGCGTATGAGGAGACGGGTCTGTGCAGTCTTTGCTGTGAGCAACCTGTAGGAACTGGGACACGTACAAATCTCATTTCTCAGTCCTTGTGTATGTGGGAGCACGAGCACCTGGTGGCCGGGCCTCACTCGCAAGGCAGAATGACCATACACTCCATCTTGGAATGCTATCATACAACGGCGGGAAGGTCTGAAGTCAGGCCAGGAGAAAGAAATCAGAAAGTTGACAAGTAGTTGGAGAGTCCCCAAAGAGAACATCCTGACAAGCAGATAGTAAGCCCCCAAAGAGAACAGCTGGGGCTAGTAGCTGGAAGCCCCCCCAAAGAGAACATCTTGGTTGTACAACATCAGAGGGTCCCAGGGGAGATTCAGAAAAAGACCAAGGACAGAGGAAATCTTGTGACATGTTCTGACAGGCCGGGAGAATAGAAAGCCCAAATTAGGTAACAAACGCTTTAATTGGCCAGGTATCGAACCCCCAAGTAAGAAACAGTATAAAAGGTGATTTAGCAGGAATAAGGGTGTGGGCTCCTGGACACAAGGCGGAGGCTAGCAACTTCCAGTCCAGACAGCAGACCCCGGCCTGATCACCCGGACGTCACCACCACGAAAGGTCCCAACCAAGCCGTATCTCTGACTTGAAGGGCCGCTGTAACGTAGTTATTGGTGAGATGTGGGAGCACTGGATGTTATTGGTAAGTCACATGTAATTATATATAGTTATATGTAACCTAGTATTTAGCTTATGCCAAATAAATAACTATCTATCTATCTATATAACAAGTGTTAAGTAATTGTAGTTACGAATAAATGAATAAATCACTATTGGTAAATACCACTAGCTGGTCTAGCTGAGTCTGTATAGAGAATTATTGGGACTTAGAACAGCCACAGGGCATTGTGGTGTTCACAATCGTAGTGTTACTGTTCCTGGTACTCATAATACTGTGGAAACCTAGGTTTTAAAGTGAATACACTGAATCACATATTGCTGCTACACTATATCAGGCTGCTATAAAGGTGGGGTGGTTGGTCCTGGGCCACCCGACTCCCCCCGCTGTATCACACCCCACGTGCACCCACGGGACCCGGAGTAGGTCGGCACATCGTCAGTGTAAAAGGGTATGATGGGACATGTGGTAGTTCAGAGTGAAGATAAAGGAGCTGAGGCACTCATAACCATAAGGTGAGGGAGGCGCATTGTCATTCTGGTGCTACAATCAAGACATGCCAGTTTTTTAAGGAGCTGGATGCAATCTTGGGAAGGTGACGCTACCTCCACTGTCAAGAACTCAGTGGATACTTCAAAGGACACAGAGTCAACAGAAAGAATTTAACCCTGAGGATGAAATCCCAGATGAAGAAACTGAGCTTGACGAAGATGTGGGGCGCCGGGGGGGGGGGGGGGGGGGGCGTCACACAGTGTGGCAGTCAGGCAGGAACTGTTCTCAAGTCCTGAGGCAAATGGCCAGCCTCAGCGGCTGCTCAACAGGAAGCAGGGGATGGAACACAGGGCATGCGGCTCTGGCTTGGGGAGTGCAGTGGTGGATGCAGGGCACAGAGAGGTAGAGCAAGGCTGTTTCTCTGTGAGCTGCATACAGCCTTGCACAGCTAGACACTATATCCAAGTAAGGTGTTGGTGTGCGCCGAGATGTCAAGGGGATCCTGCAGAGAGATGCTCTGGAAACTTTGCCTGAGGTACTTATTTATCTTCTCTTGCAAGTTCCATGGAAGTACATTCCATTTCCTCCCCACTGTAAGACATTCTCCCATACCATTCTACAGTATAAAATTAAAGTGCATAAGAAGCGGGTCAACACACACTAACATCTAGAAGTTGAACTCTGGTTTCCCTGCTTACCCCTTGTCAGTGAGATACCAGCAAGAGAGAGATTCACCTGTGGAGAAGTGTAGCATCATCATGGAAATGATTTCCATGCAGACATCCAGCAACAGCCACAACTGCATTTTCTTACGCTCCTATGCACACCTTTCCTGTTCCTTCCCCCAAACTTAGCACGTTTACAGAGCCCACAGAGATCTATGTCACTCTCAAGGGCCAATGGAAAAGTGGCTGCATATGTTAAAAAAGGTGCATGTAAGTGAAATGTTTCCATTTTCAGCAGGAATTTAACAATCCCTCTTTTGTTACATTCTATTTTGCAGCTGAGACCTTGTGAACTCAGAAAATTACAGTCTATAAGCAGGAAACAACTAAGATGGACACCCAAGCAACAGAGAGAAGAACTTGTGAGGGATGTTCTGAGGCATTCCTCACCTGAGACCCCAAAAAAGGTAGAAATGATGGCTGACTGAAAGGCAAAATAGCAAAGACACCACTGAGTGCAAAATCAAGGTCACAGAAGAGAAAACCAAGCGTGTAATCAAGTCTTCAATCCAGCTGTACATTAAGCAGACCCAGCTTTGACCTATTCCACAACACTCACAGAATTTTGTCCAGCAACCCACTCACCCACCCTCCCCGCCCCACGCACACACACTTACACTTGTTTTCACTGTTTGAGAATTCTCAGTGAACTTCATTTCCTGCCACAACTGTGACTATGACAGTTGGACCTACTACACACAGCTGTGAGGCTTTACCCTCACCCAAACCTTCCTTACCAGCAAGAACAGATCCTTAGATATGTGACCATGATTTGTAGTGATCAATAAAGGCAAACATTTTTAATGGTACAATGACAATTTTCTGCCTACAACCCATGTCCGTTTGTTAAAGTGCTTTCTTTCATGAAAATGTGTTACTTGGGATGAGGAACAGGATGCAGCCAAGAAGCAACCCTAAAAGAGACACATTTCAGCACCCTTTACTGTTAAAGTGGTTCCTCAAAGCCTCCCTGATGTTAATGGCAGCTCTATGGGCTCTTCTGACAGCGCTAATGTCTGGCTGCTCAACCTCCAGAGTTAAGCGCTGTGAATCAGTGCTAAATCCATGAGCAAACACTTTACCCTTATTTTCACACTGATTATGCAAAATACCACAAGTGGCTATAACCAAGATCTAGCCTGCTACAGAGATACTTCCATCTCCCTTTCATTCTGCACATTCCACTACCATCAACTCAGCCTGTTAAAGTCCTTATCTGCTGTCTAGGTGCCCTGCATAAGGTTTCTTGAGCAAGGGCTGCAAGGGACAAGATGGATCTCCTAGGATTACTATGGGCATTTCACATCTCCAACTGTAATCTTGTAGTCTGGAAAGAAAGTCTCTTCCTGCAGCTCTCTGTACAGGCCAATGTTTCTGATGACACATGAAACATTCACCTTTCCAGACCACCCACATTTATGCCTGTGAAACACCCTCGTGATCCCCGGCACCTGAGGCACCCTTGGCAAGTATCCCTTCCTGTTGGTGTACTCTCTGGCAATGTAGGCTGGAGCTACAACTGGAGTACGCATGCTATCAGCTGCCCCACCACAGTTAGGAAAGCCCACCTCTGCAAAGTCAGCCACTAGGTCATGCACATTTCCCAGAGCCATGATCCTACACAGCAGAATGTGACTTATTGCACAGCACACTTGCAGTAGTGTAGTCCCACTGATAGACTTCCCCACCTCAGAGCGATTTGCAACAGACCAATAGCAATCAGGAGTCACCAGCTTCCACGCAGCAATTGCCATATGCTTCTCTACCAACAAACCAGCTCTTACTCGGGTGTCGTTGCACTGCAGTTCCAGGGACAGCTCAGCACACAGCTCCAGGAAGACTGCTTTGCACATCCTAAAGTTCCATAGTCACTGGTCTTCATCCCACACCTGCATGACAATGTGATCCCACCAGTCACTGCTGGTTTTTGTAGCCCAAAAAACAGTCCACGCTGCACAGGTGTCCGTGACAGCCAAAGCAATGGCACATTCCTGCTATTCATCTCACAGAGCGTCGTTGGCCTGCTACTTGTCTTCATCCGTCAGTAACATCAACAGTAACTCTGCTGCGATGTCGTCATGGCACTGCATACAGCATAAATGAAAGACGTGGGGCCTATGCTTTCGCACGGCAGGTGCTGAGTGCACAGCAAAGAACAGCAGTTGTACAAATGGTGCAAAAGGAAGCTGAAAGTCTCTGAAAGGCTGGGAAACAAAGCAGTGCCTGATGAGAGGTTTTGGACATCCCCAAGAGGCAATGTGCTCCATTCTGCATTCCCACAGTGCACTGCTCAGTCTGTCAGGAGGGAAACTAATAATGTGTCCATGATCTGTCAACAGAACGAGTCTTTTTTTTTTTTTTTTTTTTTGGGGGGGGGGGGGAGGACAACTGCTGTGTATCAATATTACCTTTGTTGCCAAAAAATCTCTAGTATAGACACACCCTCGGAATATAGGAAATGCTAAAAAAATGTTTAAAAGGATATTAACAAAGCTAAAGAAGAATTATTCAGTGCCATTTAAAATGACATTTTGATGAAAATTTTTGATTGTGGCATGGCATTGTCTTGTTTACACAAACATAAGCTTATATTCAGTCTACTCAAAATCATGTCCGAAGCAGAAAGACCATTTTATTGTCTGCCTCAGTAATTTCCTTCAAGCCTGACCATAGCCCCATTTCACAGATTTAGAGACTTTTGCTTTCCTACACAAAACTTTTTCTATTTTACGAGTTGCATAATTCCAGAGAACACTTCCCTTTCCAAGAACCTCTTTTCAAAACAAAAGTGGACTGAGTATTTCCTTTTACAGGAAACTCAACTCTCTATAATGTCTTCCTTAGGATATCAATAAACTCACTTTTTAGTCTCATGCCCAGACTTAGCAAGAAGCTGAAAGAAGAAAATAGAACAGGCACACACAAAAAAACACACACACACAAAAAAAGCTCTGTAAACCCAAGCATTGGGCATGACCATAATGTACCTGTCAACCATACTGTGCAGCCACGAAAGCCACCTCTGGTCCCCACCACTTGTCCTCTCTTGTTCCTGCTGACATGATGAGCTTGATAAGTGACATTGGTAGCTCTCTGCATTCCCTGTAAGTAAAATAGTTGATTAGGTTAAGTTATTCTCACACACATTGCGAGACTGGCAGAAAAGTTATTGAAAGCAAAGATAACATACATCTTCAGCTGCATAAAGCCAAAGGGATCAAAGGAAGTAAAACTACACGCATTATACTCCGCACTATTCACTACAGAGGTGGCCGACTCGTCAGTTATTCCATGCAAATCTGACTGGCTAAAATTACAAAATCCAATACCAACACATCGTTATTTAGGTAAGCAGAAAAACAGATCTTTTTCAGCAGCCCTATAAATTCTTTAGATGAATGAGAAGTTATTCTCATGCTATTGTAACAACCTTCCCATTATAAGGCTTACATTGGCTCCTTTCTAAACTTCTCAAAATGGGACTTTTCCCCTGCAAATTGTGGTCTGACTTCTAGTTTTGCACTCAAACATCTAGACCACCCTGCCTTTGGGTAAAACTTTCAACATTCTTCAAAAGTAACCAGAAGTTTTCAGAAATTAAGTATTTTCACTCAGTGGTATGCATCCCAAGACCCTGAGTAATCTACTAAACAAAGAATGCATTTACTGTAGCACACACAACGCCATCCTCTTTCTCAATGTCCACTATCTCCCAACACACACACACAATGTCAAAGTTAGCTTTCAAAATAAAAACCCAGGGCAGACTCTTCCAATGCTTCTGCTACTGGCTGGCTCTCCCAAGTTGAAGCAGAGCGATCAGATTAGTTTTCCTTGACATTCTAGGGAAAGCTGTGGACAGCAGCAAAAGTGAGAAAAAAAGATCAGGGTATTATCATTCTGCTGATTGAAAAAACTGAGCTGCAGCAGAAAGAGGCACCAGAGGCTTTAGAAAGGAAGGCTCAAAATCAGAGTCTGGCCAAACGTAAATTAGCAAAGACACACCCCCTTACCAGAAAGCTGAGGGAATAGAGAAAAGACACACACCCAAACACAGCAGCCAGCAGGCTCTGTGGGTATACTTGCACTGTCAAACACCTACCAGGTAGCAGCTATGCTTTCAGGAAGCCATAATAAGGTTTCCAAAGACATCACCCTGTTATAATCCCCAAATACACCCTTTTCCCTAACACCACAACTTCTTTTTTCATTTTGAAGTTCACTTTTAAAACCAAGGAGCTCAATCCTATTCTCTCAAGTAAATGACAAAACCACATGAGTCCAAATGAGCTAGATCTTCTATACTAAATCTGAGAACACCTTTTAATACAGAGTTGTACTGAGATTTAATGATTGTATTTATGCTCAGTTGAGAATAAATTAACAAATATTCCTTGTCTAGACAGCCTATCAACCAACTGTGCAGCTGGTGCTACGGAAAACAGAATCATCAACAGTGAATGATTCATTGTTGCTCTGGAGGTGTAGCACCACTGCCCTAAATAATGGAAAATTCAGTTTCTGTACCTCCTCTTAGCCTTCGCTTGTTTGTTTTGCCCTCTATACTTGGCATGTTGCATTATGCTTGAAAAACTGAGTCTTTAACATTTCTTGGCTGGAGATGGGAAGGGGTGGTAGAACTGATGCAGAATTGTCATGATTCCTGACAGTTTTATTGCTGCTCATAGGGTTGCACTGAAACACAAAAGCATCCAGTCAATCTGACTGTTCTAGCAAGAAAACAGCAGGAAGAGTAAGGCTGTTGCCCCCTCTCTTTAAAGGCTACAATACTGCACAAAGATATGATTTTTTTTAAATGAAAGTCCGAATTACATTCTAACTAATGATTCAGACTCTTCAGTTTCCATGTAACAGTCCCACTTGAACAGTGTGCAAGTGTGTTTCTCCAATTCTTGGTCTACCTGACTGCGTAAGTTAACAAGGAGACTTTTATAAAACTACAATGACTATATTAATTTAGCGGCTAAAACAAGTTCGGAATAGATTCAAGAGACAAACAAATTCAGATACATACAAAAAATTGGATATACTCCATAAAGCTGACTGGTCAAACTCACCTCCTGATTTCAAAGAAGAAAAAAATAACACATTTGGAATAGCCGACACTGCAGTAGACAAGAAAACAAGACTATCCATTCAGTACTACCCACCAACTGGCATTTCATAAAATAAGGCATTCACTTGTGAGAGAGTGATTTTCCAGAAAAATAGTTTATATACCACCAGTAATGAAAATCTATGCAACAATCCAGGAATATTACATTCCTTCATCTCAAGGGCAATAAAACAAGAAAATCCTAGTCTTAATACTTCAAAATAATTTCCTTTTGCAAAGCATATAACATTAATTTACTATCTTAAGTAAATATACTTGTAACACCTGTGCTTTATTTACAGTGGAATTTTCCACAGCACTAATCACTGAAGGTCAGTAAAATTGGTGTTCTTAAGCACTTGGATGCTTTTGGAAATTCTACTTTTGGGACCTTAAAGTTATGCAAATCAAAATTAATGTTGCACCAATCCTCACTATGCAATAGTTTCAATTTTTCATGTCACATTGAAATGCTATGAAAAATTAATTACCATTCAAAATGTGCCGTTTTCCAAAATACTGAGTTGATTTTAAAAGTAAAACTTTTAAATTATAGATTGAAGGCTTGCAAAAAGATCAACAAGTGCTAGGATAATAAGCACACAATCTAAGCGCAGTCAATTTTTGTGGCTTTTTTTATTTGAAGACAGTAGTCCCTGGCAATAAGCCTTTGTACATCTAATTTCAAATCAGAAGTGAACAGTTAATTTATTCAAGTGTTTATATTTTATGGTATAAATGCTCACAAAAATCTTTATATCAAAATGAACGGTACCTATATAATAAGGTTCATCTATGCATGTGTCTCAACAATTAAAAGATACAATTAGATTTTTATAAATGAACTATTCTTGTTGGCCAAATTCAGCAGTAACTTTGTGGTAGTAAGGCTTTTAACAAATAAAGACCATACTTTTCAAAGCTAAATTGAATGCTCAGAACATTTTTCCTTATGAATTCATTCAATATTTCCACTGTTACTAGTCTTAAGCATTGCTGCTCCTTCTTGGAGTCTCACAGAGATACCCCACCACACGAGGCCTCTACCCTGATGCTGAAATTTGCACATTGGCTATTCTTGGACCAGAACCTGGACTAGGTACCTGTTAAGTACCAACCATGTCTACTTCCGCAGGTCCAAGTGGAATTTGGAAGTTCAACTTTCCCTTCAGATGCCCATGACAGCAGCTGATTAAAGCAAATGAACAATCTCTTCAACACAAGGTATTGCTTATTCTTTCATCCAATAATACAAAACAGGCAGATCTAAGATATAAAACAAAACAGTCCTACAATCATACGTAGGTCAACCACTCAGCCAGGTCTGGTTAATGTCCCTCTCTCTGAGTTGGGAGAAATGGACTGACCCACTCCCAACATGACCCTTCAGTATGAATGAGATTTCCCAGATAGTCAACTTTTTCCACCAACACATCGTCTCAGCTCATCCAAAGAAATTTTTTTTTACATTAAAGAATTATCTTAGACACAAAAGAAAATCATATTAGCCTGACCAGAGCTATCCAGATCGAATCTTGCCCTACTGATGATGGCTCAGCCACATTATCCCAGTCTATACCTACACTATCAAAACAAAAAGCAGTCAAGTAGCACTTTAAAGACTACCAAAATAGTTTATTAGGTGAGCTTTTGTGGGACAGACCCACTTCTTCAGACCATAGCCAGACTAGAACAGACTCAATATTTAAGACACAGAGAACTATTTTGCTAGTCTTTAAAGTGCTACTTGACTGTTTTTTGTTTTGATAGTGTATAGACTAGCACGGCTTCCTCTCCGTTACTACACCTACACTGCATTACAAGCCCAACGTACACAGTGCCAGATGACTCAGACTCATGGGGTTTGGGATGGGGCAGTTTATCTGCTATGTAAACCTTCAGGCTAGGGTACAGCTCATGTTCTGGAAAGGCTCCAACTCCTGCAGCCCACTGCTCAATGTACAAGGCTGAAAAATATTGCAGGACCTCAAAGAAAAAAGATTTTTTGAAGTATCATGCTGAATACCCCAGTGGTCTGTTTTAGGGGAATATCCATCACATATTAAGTGAAGTAACAGCATTTGCTACTTTGCCTTCCAAAGAGAGTCACATCATCATAGCTTTTTAAGTGCTGCAAAGTACTAGAGAAACTCAACAAGGAGTGTACACTGACTATGATAGCCACAAAACAAAAGAGGCAGTGCTGTAGCACCTTAAAGACTAATATACTCTTTATATTGCTAGGTATTTAAGGTGCTACAGAATTGCTTTTTTGTTTTCTGAGGATACAGACTAACACAGCTATCTCTCTGTGACTATGATATTAGCTTTTTTTTAATTTATTGATGCATAAGCCCACAGCAGTCAATTACAAGAATGATTTTGGGTTCTCTTACACTAAAAGCTGGAATACCTGAAAACACACAGCTTAGAGCAAAAGATTAAAATATTTCAGAAGCTCTTCATTCCTGGCACAGAATTAATAACTTCTGACAACTCAATGTAATAAATTCATATGGTAACAACTTACAGGCACATGTGATAATGAACAGTATTATGTCTTGATAATACTAAAGGAAAAAGTTGAACACCACAAAATTTAGGAAGAGATCCCACTTGCTTTGTCTAACATTCATGTGGTCCTGCACCAAGAGATAATAGCTTTCAGTTTTGAAGTTTCCTTACCAAATAAACATATAGGACACTACACAAAGCAATACTTAGACAACAGCCACTTGATCAGTTCTACTATATTAATGGTACCATAAAAAACACACCACTATTTATTATAGCATGGAATGTGTCCCATCTCTCCATTTCACAGCTGCTGAAAATAGTATTGCAGAACCCCAGTCATTTTCACATACTGTACCAAAAATAATATAAGTGCTCTCAGGGAAGGCCTCTTCTTTCTCAGAGTTTGCCAGTCTTTGGCCTGCTCTGTAAATTGACCTGCCCATATGCCTGCACCTCTATGATAAAGAACCATGGTTTTGTTGTTTGGCTTAAATCATACTTTGACAGTTTTCCACTGAGTCACCATATGACAAAGAAGCTCAGTTCTCGGGCTGACCGGGATTTATGAATGGTTACATTGTACACGGAATTCTTCATCCCCCCTTTCAACATACACGAAGAGAAACCAACATGCAAAAGCCTGGAGCGAAACCCTGAAATTTGCACTTTCCTCAATGCAAACCCCTCTCCTTCTCTCTACCTTGCAGCCCAACTTTGAAAGCCTAAAGAGCTCCCCCACAGCTGAAGGGAGCTCCACCGGGAACGGAGCGATGGGCTGGTCCCCAGGCTGATCCGCTTTGGAGAGACAGGATTATACCTTGCGCGGGTATAATTATTTGAGGGCAACAGTTGCCATCTCTCTCTGGGCAGGGAGAGTCTGACGCTTCCCGGGGATAGTCACAATCCCCCTGGCACCATCGCCACCTGGTAA
Organism: Carettochelys insculpta; assembly: GCF_033958435.1. Classification (NCBI taxonomy): domain Eukaryota; kingdom Metazoa; phylum Chordata; order Testudines; family Carettochelyidae; genus Carettochelys; species Carettochelys insculpta. The sequence goes on along the minus strand of NC_134140.1, from coordinate 109,878,043 downwards.
CACGCCTCCAAATCACCGCTGCTCGCAACACCCCTCCCCCTCCAATCCCCTCCATCCCACGGTGCGCAAAGGGCACGCACAGCCTCCCTCGCCGCCCCTCATCTCGGGCAAGCAGCAGACCCAGCCCGTGCCAGGGAGACCTGAGGCGGTTGCTGCTGCCGCTGCCGCTGCCTCTCTCCTGCGCAGCCACCAGCTTTGCACAGAAGCAATGCCACATCAGCACGGGCGGGGAAAGAGCCATCAGCTTCCCCATTTCTCCCTCCCCCACAACCGGCCGGCCCGCGCCGCTCACCCAGCTCTGCACGGCGTTGCTCAGCTTGACTTTCTTGCTTTGACTCCCGGGCCGGTCCATCACCAGGAGAAGGGCGTGCGCGCCGAGCGGGACGGAGGAGGCGGAGTGCGGCGAGAGCGCAGAAGAGAACTCGGCGGATACTGCCGCTCGGGCTTTCCGAGTCCCTCGTGCTCGTGCCCGTGCGCGAGCGCCGGCGTGCTGCGGGGCGGGGCGAAGGGAGGAGGGGCACGCGCGCGCGCACCAGCCGCCCACCCCGTAGGGGGAAGAGCGTGGGCGGGCGTACCGCCCGGCTGCGTGGCGCGCGGGAGAAAGGGGTTGCCTCGCGGCGGACGTGCCCCCTCCCCAAAGGGAAGCGGGGGAATCGGGGCGCTTCCGGTGTTGCCGCTCTAGCCGCGCGGCCCTTCTTTGCTCGTTTGTCCCTTACAAACGAGAGTGGCCGGAATGTGTTGAGCTTGTCCTCGCGGCCCACAGGGCAGAGCACTGGCTGGGATCCTGCCCCCTGTCTGGGTGTCGTGGGAGCTGAGAGGGTGCCTAGCATGGGTGTCGGGGAGGCAGCCCCTGGCCTTCCCCGTGCCTTTGCCCTCAGGTGGGGCCAGCACCCCAGACTAGGATACTGGTGCTGGATGTTGTGCAGAAACAACCCACATACCTAGGGGAGTGGGTCACTGTCCCTCTACAGCCTTTGCTCCCAACCAGCCACCTTTTAGCTCAAGCTATAGTAGAGCCTGTGTGCTAAACTCCAGAGGTCTCGCATTCGAGTCCACCTGAGGGTGGTTAGGTTACACCACTTCAGTGGAGCAGTTATGCAGTCTCCCCTTCAGCACAGCAAGCTCTGCACCACTGTTTCCTGTAAGCTGTGTGCTTCGGCAGTAGCACAGGCCAGAGTCAGGTGCTGTCCAGCTGATTAGCAAAGTACCAGCAACATGTTTTTCTATTGGTGGTGCACAAGTAGAGGGAATAGTGGTCTGCACTGAGATGCATGCCATCCAAACTGACCTGACAAAGGGGGGAAAGGAGGAGACATTGCACCAATACACCCAACCGTTGAACCACAACATCCTCACATATAAAGGATTTTTTGATCCACGTTGCTTCATGTTGTCACCACCTTACATCATGATATGATGAAAGCTTGTGACAAGACGTTGGACCATAATGCCTCGTGTATTAAAATGCCAGTTTGTTGCAACACAAGGTGTAATTCTGCTGCCTTGTCAGTTTGTAGAATGACGAGTTGTATCTTCACAGGATGATATTTTAATACAACACCATCACTTTGCAATGTATTGTTGTGCCAATGCAGTATTAGGAATTTGAGACACAAATTTGCCTTTTGAGACTGATTTACAAAAGTGACAGCCCTATGTTGATTGTGCCCAAAAGAAGGAATTTTTGTTTTAAATGCATTTTAAAATGTTTATTGGTGGTATTATCTGACATAACAGTAAAAGTTGTGGTGCAGAGAATATAAGGACAGTGAATTAACTGATGCCTATAATGAAGGATTGAGGTTGTGTAATTTGTACACCCATTAGAATGATGTATATGCCCAACTACAGCTGGCCACCACTGCAAACAGCGAGAGAAGGAGCTAAGGAACTTCCAAAACAGGGAAAGAAGAAAAGCAAAGAAAATAACAAAAATAAAATTAAAAGCAATTACTGAACTGTTCCATTAATAATATCATAGTCTCACAATGACTGATCTTACTGATCCCGCCTTGGGTCAGCTGAAAAGATATAACACATAGGTCCCTAAGCACTTGCTTTATCATTTGTGCTAAATGTAAGAGAGAAATTATACAATCTGTAACTTGAATCATTGGTAGATATGTGTTATATTTACTAAAGAAATTAAGCAAATGTCTGTCCATTGTATTTTATCTGGCAAAGGGCCTATTCTAATGAGAATGTTTTACTTACACCATAAATTATGAAGTGTAACAGAGAGAAAGCCGTACTAGTCTATATACTATCAAAACAAAAAAGCAGTCCAGTAGCACTTTAAAGACTAACAGAATAATTTATTAGGTGATGAGCTTTCGTGGGACAGATCCACTTCTTCAGACCATAGCCATACCAGAACAGACTCAATATTTAAGGCACAGATAACCAAAAATAGTAATCAAGGTTGACAAATCAGAAAAATATTATCAAGGTGAGCAAATCAGAGAGTAGAGGGGCAGGGGGTGGGTCATAAGTTATGAAGATGGTGTTTTCAGAAGAATCAACAGGCAAGGTTTGTATGTATTCATCTAAAGTTTAATCACTTACACAAGTTTAAGAGTTCTTTGAAATGGAAAAACAGTTAGAAATGTCCCCAGGTAAATTATTAGCAAGGCAGAAATAGACAATTATCAATTAAGTATTAATAAAGTTCTATAATTATGAAATACAATTATTATAATTCTGCACTGAGATCTGAAATGAATGATCAGGTACCATGCAGCCTGCTAATGAAGCATCTAATGCAAGCTACTATGGGGAAAATTTCAAAAAACTGTAAACAGATGATCCTTTGTTACCTAGGGACACACTAGCCATCATGGAGATTGACAGTCACAGTCCTTGGATACTGTCCTTGGATTAATGGGTCATCTCACACAGACTTCCACAGATTGAGAAAAAGCATCCAGCTGCTGACTGAAGGTGTAAAAATTTCCTTCTGTTTTACCTGTATGTTGAATTAGGTCATGCCTAGTTAACTGTTTCCCACACTGTTAGTCTAGTTATTTTATTCAGCTTAATTTATGTTTGAGATTTCAATTGTATGCTGTGATGCTTCCAAAGAGTACCCAGGGTTGTGAGGTATCTCACTATCTGCTGCCCTTAGCATGAGAAAGCCTTGTGTGGCCTGCCAGGGATCAGTCCCTTGATTCCACCAGCCAAGAGCAACATAAACATGTTCCTCTTGACTTACAGAGGTTCCACTGTCCTTCCATGGCTACGTCTACACTAGCCCCAAACTTCGAAATGGCCACGCAAATGGCCATTTCGAAGTTTACTAATGAAGCGCTGAAATGCATATTCAGCGCTTCATTAGCATGTGGGCGGCTGCGGCACTTCGAAATTGACACGCCTCGCTGCCGCACAGCTCGTCCTAACGGGGCTCCTTTTCAAAAGGACCCCGCCTACTTCGAAGTCCCCTTATTCCCATGAGTTGATGGGAATATGACTTTATGACGTCCTTTATGGCTTATTCCCATGAGCTGATGGGAATAAGGGGACTTCGAAGTAGGCGGGGTCCTTTCGAAAAGGAGCCCCATTGGGACGAGTCGTGCAGCAGTGAGGCGTGTCAATTTCGAAGTGCCGCGGCCGCCCGCATGCTAATGAAGCGCTGAATATGCATTTCAGCGCTTCATTAGTAAACTTCAAAATGGCCATTTGCGTGGCCATTTCGAAGTTTGGGGCTAGTGTAGACACGGCCCATATGTTCACAATAGGTATGCTCCAACCCTTGCGACATCCAGGCAATCCCCCTCTAATAACCAGCCTTAGTCCACTGAACAGTCAGAGAAGTCATAAATTTCCATCTCTAAAGGGAATAATGCTTCTCTGCTTACCAGTTACACTTTAGATCACAGCTCTGCTTAACACACACAATTATGGTGAGAGTGAAAGAAGCAAAAGTTTATTTAACAAAAAGAATAGATTCAAAAGATAATAAGAAATACTGGAAACAAATGGTTACATATAAAATAAAAATACATTCTAAAACCCAGACTTAATTCATTTACTAGAAATATGAGGTGAACAAAGTAATATCTTTCATTGGGCCAACATCTGTTGGTGAGAGAGACAAGATTTTGAGCCACACTGAGCTCTTTTTCAGATCTGGGAAAGGAACTCCCACTAGCCCAGAAAAATGTAAAGTGGAACAGGTTATGTAGCAAATGTAGTTAGCATCTATTGTTAGGGAAGATTCAAGGTAGAGTGGCCTGCGAACACCTCTACATTTACATCTCTCAAAAAGTGGATGACTGGGCAATAAAATGGTGGATGAAAGTCAATGTTGATAAATGCAACATAATGCACATTGGAAAATATAGTCCCGACCATACCTATAAAATGATGGGATATAAATTAGCTGTTACCACTCAAGAAAGATCTGGGACTAATTGTGGATAGTAACAGAGAGGTAGCCATTTTACAACATTTTACAGACCTCTTTCCTCAGATTCCACTTTGGAATTCCCAAAGAAACTACACCATCTACTTAAAAAACTCCCTGCCTCCACTTGAGACCAAATTCACTCAGACACACCAACCTGGATTATTCTATTGACTGCCTAAATCTACAAACCTGAAAACCCAGAACTCCATATAATTTCAGGTATTGGCACCTTTCCTACCGGACTGTCCAGCTATGTAGACTCCTTCCTCAGACCCTATGCCACCAGCACTCCTAGCTATCTCCAAGATACCACTGACTTCCTTAGGAAATTACAAAACATTGGAAACCTTCCTGACAATTCCATCCTTGCCACCATGGATGTAGAGGCCCACTACACCAATATTCTACATGAAGATGGACTACAAGCTATCAGGAATACCATCCCTGCTGTTACCACAGCAAATCTGGTGGGTGACCTATGTAACTTTGTTCTCATCCACAATTATTTCCAATCTGGGGACAATTTATACCTCCAGATTAGCAGCATTGCTATGGGCACCCACATGGCCCCACAGTATGCCAACATTTTTATGACAGACTTAGAACGATTCCTTAGCTCTCATCCCCTGTCACCCCTCCTTTACTCACGCTACATTGATGACATCTTTATCAATTGTCACGCATGGTAAAGAGACTCTGGAAGAATTCCATAGAGATTTGAACAACCTACATCCTACCATAAATCTCAGCCTTGACTATTCCATGTGAGAAATACATTTCCTGGATACCACAGTACAAATCACTTATGGCCACATCAACACCACACTCTACCGGAAACCCACTGACTGCTACACTTACCTACATGCCTCCAGCTTCCATCCAGCTCACACCACCTGATCCACTGTTTACAGTCAAGCCCTTAGATACAATCACATCTGCTCTGATCCTATTGACAAAGTTCGAAAACTACAAGACTTCTACCAAGCATTTATAAAACTGAATTACCACCCCTGGAGAACTAAAAAAACAAATTGACAGGACCAGACGAATACCCAGAAACCAACTACTTCAAGATAGGCCCAAGAAGATCAGCAACAGAACATCACTTGTCATCATCATCCCCAACTCAAACCCCTGGAATGCATCATTAAAAATCTACAACCTGTTCTGGATTGGGATGCTACACTCCAGAAGGCTCTAGGTGACAGGCATGTCCTTTCCTGTAGACAACCTCCTAACCTGAGAAAGAATCTCACCAGCAATCACAGGCTATACCACAGTAATACGAATCCTGGAACTTTTCCTTGCAACAAACCCCGCTGCCAACTTTGTCGACATATTTATTCTGGGGATACCATCACTGGACCTAACCATGTTAGTTACAAGATCAAAGGCACATTCTCATGCATGTCCAGCAACATTATATATGACATTATGTGCCAACAATGCCCTGACACTATGTACATCAAGAAACTCAATACACATAAGCCAGTCAGTGAACACTTCAATGGAGTGGGCCATTCTGTTCAAGACCTGAGAATGTGTGTCCTGGAACAAAAAGAATTTAACAACACATTAGAGTGAGAGCTTTGTGAGTTAGAGTTCATACTCGAATTTGACACATTTACACGTGGTATGAACAGAGACATCAATTACCTCACGCATTACAAGGACTGCTTCCCTTCCTTTGATGCTCATAATTATCTCAGACAGGACAATTAACATCCCCCCACCCCTCACCCCCTTCTTTCAACCGATTTGATTTGTCAAGTTTTGTTGCAACTTTTTTTTTTGTCCTCTGTACTTACAAATGTCAGTCTGTATTGGAAATGAAAATTGATCTGATGAAGTAGGTCTGTCCCCCGAAAGCTCATCACCAAATAAATCATTTTGTTAGTCTTTAAAGTGCTACTTTTCTGCTGCTTTGTTTCACTGTGGACAGTTATCTAACAACAACCATTCTTTGTGCAGAATGTTGGGAATCATTAAGAAAACGATGTACCATAAGATAGAAAATATCATATTGCTTCTATGTAAATCTATGGTATGCCCATAATACATGCAGATATGGTTGCCCCATCTCAAAAAAGAGAGATTGGAAATGGAAAAGGTTCAGAGAAGAGAAAAAGAAAGGATCAGGGATATGAAACAGCTGCCATATGAAGAGAGATTAATAAGACTGGGACTTTTCAGCTTGGAAAATAAATGACCAAGGATTGAAAAAAAATGTTGGCTAAGCTCATTAGAAATTTTTAATGGTTATAAATTATATGCAAATAAGTTTTCCCAATGGATTATACTTCTGGGAAGCAAAATACTAGAACTATTTTTTCTTCCTATACCATGCTATCCCTTGGTGGGCGCTAGCATAACACAGGGTTATAGCTCTATGAGTTCAATGAGTCATCTTTCTCAAGACAACATCAGGTCTTCCAAAGCCCAGAAAGTACTGTAATCCATCTCAATGTCATCATATATCATCTCTTTGAATAGTGAAGTTTGGTCTGTGTCTCAGTTTAGAAACTGGGTTTTCCATTTTTTACATTACAAGCAGAGGCAATGTGTCGGGGTTCACAGGGGATAACATGCATTTCCCAGTGGCCTCCCCGACTCCCACAATCAATGCCAGTGCTCGGTGTTCCTCAGGCCTGCTTGTCTATGTTTCCCCATGCAAACAAGCATACTTTATATATATATGAAGAATGTAAACATGGACTAGAAACAGAAAGTGTTTAACCATTTCCTTACATTGCACAATATCACTAACATAAGGAAAGAAAATATTTCACTAAGACTATCAACTTTACTAATACTCTTGGAAACACAGAAACCCTTAAAAGCAAATACTTCCTAAAAAACACTTAGCCCCTTCTTTTCCGATGCTCTTCAAAAGTCAGCAAACGCTTTTCATCATTGTTCAGTTTTTTAAATGAATTCATCCAGGAGACTTGCAATGTCCTGCTCAGAGGTAGTGTGCTAATGAAAGTGCAGAAATGCCAAGTGGTTTAGATATTCTTGGCCCGCTGTTGTTTGCAAATAATTTTTTAAGTCTGACCAGACAGCTGAATGATCACTCACTAGAGCAGTTTGTAGTTGGCATTGGGCAGAACAGAGGTGTCCAAAACAAAATTTATCAATCACCACAGCCCAGCTCTCCCACCCCCAGCAGATGGATGCCCCCCACCCCCACCCCGCCAGGCACCCTACCCCTGCCCCCCCCAGCCAGGCACACAAACATACACACCCCCGTGCAAACTGCCGGTGACTCACCAGAGCCACCAGCGTGTGAGCTGCACCTCTGCCCCAAGCCTCCCCGAGCCCCGCTGCCCTGAGCCATGCTGCCCTGAGCAAGCTTCAGGAAAAGCTGCCTCCGCTGCTGCTGCCACACACTTGTCCCACCAACCAGTGGGGCATGTGTGTGGAGAGCACTCCACATGTGCAGCTCTAATGAGCCGCTTCACCACACCGGGCTGTCCAGTTCACCACATGGGGAGAACAGACAATATACTGTACACCTCGGGGGCAGAGTAATTTCCGGAGATCTGTAACTTCTGGCAGCATGTCACCCACACCTTTGTTTTGCTTCAGAAATTGCTTCACTTAGCTGACAGAACTAAGCTGGCTTTTTCTCAATCTGCAAATATCACTCAGCATTTGTGAATGAAGAGATGACCCCTCCATGTTAATGTCACCATGGCAAGCTTCACTCAGTGGGACAATGTACTGTTTCAGCCTATTTGCTGCATCAGTTATATACTTCTCCAAATTTACTGTGAATATAAAACTTTCCATTGAAAACCTCTATTCAATGGCAAATTAGCAAGCATCAATAGTTCCCACGTATATTCAACCAAAATACTCATTGGGTCACTGGGGGAACGCGGAAGGCTTCCATGGTCAAGCCATCTTGGTGGCTTGCTGTTTCTTGGGAGTGTAGAATCACAAATAAAGATTTCTTGCCTCCTCTACTGTTGTTTCCCAGAACTGATTGCATGATGAGTCAGTTTGCATCCTGTTCAACACATCTTGCAATAATAGACCAACATTCTTCACAACAGCACTTCAGAACATAACTTTCTTCTTCAGTACAGATCCTACTGACAGAGAGGCTGAGTCTACATGAGCCCCTTCCTTTCGGAAGGGCCATGTTAATGAGCAGGTTCAAAAGATGCTAATGAGGCACTGCCATGAATATGCAGCACCTCATTAGCATAAGCGTGGCTGCGGCAATTCGAAAGTGCGGCTTTCAAATTGTGTGCCACCCGTGGAGACGGGGACCTTCCAAAAGGACCCCCCAGTTTTCGAAAGCCCCTTCTTCCTATCTGGTGTTAGGAAGAAGGGGCTTTCAAAAACTGGGGGGTCCTTTTGGAAGGTCCCCATCTCCACGGGCGGCGCGCGATTCGAAAACCGCAGTTTCGAATCGCCAAGGCCGCCATTATGCTAATGAGGCACTGCATATTCATGGTAATGCCTCATTAGCATTTTTTGAACCCGCTCATTAACATGCCTTTGGAAGGGGCTCATGTAGACACAGGGAGACTGAAAACTACAAGATCTCTACCAAATATTCATAAACATAAATTACCCACCAGGAGAAATAAAAAAACAAATCAACCGGGCCAGACGAATACCCAGAGACCAGCTACTCCAAGCTAGGCCCAAAAAAACCAAGAACAGAACACCACTGGTCATGACCTACAGCACCCAACTCAAACCACTGCAATGCATTATTAAAGACCTACAGCCTATCTTTAATCAGGATGCCACACTCCAGAAGGCCCTAGGTGACAGGCCTGTTCTCTCCTACAGATAACCTCCCACCCTTATGAGGATTCTCACCAACAACCACAGTCTATGCCGCAGGAGCACCAGTCCTGGAACTTTTCCTTGCAACAAGGCCCATTGCCAACTTTGTCCACATATCTATTCTGGAGATACCATCACTGGACCTAACCAGGTTATTCACAGAATCACGGGCACATTCTCATGTTCCTCAACTAACATCATATATGCCATCATGTGCCAACAATGCCCAGATGCTTTGTGTAGTGGAGAGACTTCAAACTCTCTTAGACATAGAATTAATGGGCATAAAACAGACATAAAAACACTCCTGATTCACAAACCTGTCAGCCAGCACTTTAATGGAGTAGGCCATTCTGTTAATGACCTGAAAGTCTGTGTCTTACTGAAGAGGAATTTTCACAGCTGTTTGGAAAGAGAGGCTGCTGAACTCTCTTTTATATTCAAATTCAACACGTTAACATGTGGTTTGAACCGGGATGGGAATTTTCTAGCTCATTATAGGGGCTTTTTTGCATACTTTGCTTTATCTAATTCTTGACTCCCCGCCCCTTCTGCCCCTCTGCTCTCTGATTTGCTCACCTTGATAATATTTTTCTGATTTGTCAACCTTGATTACTATTTTTGGTTCCCTGTGCCTTAAAAATTGAGTCTGTTCTGGTATGGCTATGATCTGAAGAACTGGGTCTGTCCCACAAATGCTCATCACCTAATAAACTATTTTGTTAATCTTTAAAGTGCTACTGGACTGCTTTTTTTGTTTTGATAGTATATAGACTAGCACGGCTATCTCTCTGTTACTACAGTACAGCGATCCTTCGAAAGAAGTTCTTCCAGAAGATCACTCCCAAAAGAACTTCTTTCGAAAGAGTGTGTCCACACACAAAAAAGCAGATCAAAAGAGTGATCTGTTCTTTCAAAAAAGAGCACCCATATAGTCCCTGCTCTTTTGAAAGAATGGGCCGGGGATCAAAAAAATCAAGCACTATGAGGACTGCTCTTTCAAAAAAAAAGACCTGCGGAGCTTTTACACACATTTTCTTTCAAAAGAAGCTTTCAAAAGAAGGCATGCTTCCTGAAATGGGAGTGGAGGAGCACTTTCTCAAGGAGCACCGTGTTCTTTCAATTTAATTTCAAAAGAATGGTTTTTGTATGTAGATACTCCGCTGAATATTTTGAAAGAGTCCCTTCTTTTGAAAAATATTTTGAAAGAACTTGCTAGCGTAGATGCGGCCAACATGTTTGAGCTTTACATGTTCGCATTAACTTCTTCTACAGGGCTAATAATTTTCACAAGAACTGTTAGTGTGAAGTATGTTGGAAAAGAGTGAAATTTCTGTGAGAATCCATTACATTTTGAGCAAAGCTCATCTGCGAGTGATTAAATTCATCCAAGCAATTCATCAGGACCTCAGAGTTGTTAAGCAGTGATTTAATGCTGCTGATCCTTCGTGTCCATCTTGTTGGACACAATGGTTGTAAAAAGGGTTCCTCTATATGCCAAAGTTCTCTGAATGCTGCTTTATGTTTTGGTGACTCCCTGAGCATACTGGTGAGCTCTTTCACCATCACAAACATATCACAACATTCTGGAATATTATTTAGGGCATCCTGAGCGACAACGTTAAAGGAATGTGAGTGTAACAGTGTACAAATTCTGCTCTCAGCTTTCACTCTGGCTTGTACCCCAGTAAATTTGCCAGACACATTGACTCCATTGTAACAAGACCCCTGGCAATCCAAAACAGGCATACCAAACAGGAGAATTTTGAAAAGAGATGAAGAATCCATTGCATCAGTTTAGTAAAACCCAACAAACTCCTCATAAATCTTCCAATCTTTCGTAGAAAAGAACCTTAAAGAAAAACATACTTGTTCTTTTCCTGACAAATCAATAGTCTCAGAGAAAACCAAGAGAACACTGAAATTTCTAGGAGTCTTGGGCCCTTTTGAATTGCCAGGCCCTGGGCAGTTTTCCCCTTCGTCCCAAACTATCAGCAGGCCTACATCTGCCTTCTTTCCACCTTTGGGGATTGGCTAGCTTTTCACAGTGTAACATATGGAACCAAGAGGGGGTATCATGGAAGAAGGATTCCAGTGAGGGATGGGAGGCTGGCCATGGAGGAAGAAAAGAGGTGTCTGTTCACTCTGTTATGCTGTCTGGAGTAGCTCACAATTGTCAATTGTCAATACTTACCTCAGGGCAGACTGTTACAACCAGGGTAGACATGCTGCACTAGGGGCATGTTCTAAAATTAGATTCGACCACATCAGTAACAAACATGAAGTCCTGAATACATAGCAAGCCTGTTGCAGTGATCCAGGAATTCTTGCCACTTACAGCAAAAATCATAAAATATTCAAGTTGTTTCCAATCCCAAAACACCAGTCACTTACCCCAGATGAACTGTTACCTAGATTTTGCACCATGGTTTTGTTGATTTTACACATAAGACCACCCCTGTAGCTAATCCTATCATAAACTATCCAAAGACTTATTAATGAGTAAAAAGAAATAAAAACATTATTTACAGGTTAAACAAGCATCAATACCCAGAAATGAGTTACTATCTATATCCTAAGAGTGGCAGAACTGTAGTAATCTGTTGATTCACAATATCTTTCAGGACTGACCCAGAGTAGCCTCTGCAAATCTCTGGCTTCAGTTTTGAGTCTCTGGCCCTGTGAGCGTTCAAACAGCAAAGACATGGAAATGGTGCAGTAGTGATATTTGCCAGTTCAGGCATCTCAGAGACCCCTGGCTGAGACCAGGACTTCTTGGATGCTCAGTCGCTGCCGTCCTCCATCTAGGAGGCCCTTCTCTCTAGGTATACCTCTTACAGGTCCTCTCTTCTGGTAGATTCCCCAGCAAGCTTATCCTAGGCAGTCTTCTAGCCTCAAAATTCTCCTGGGAGCACCTGTTCATGGGAGTTTCCTGTGTCCCTTTGGACTTCTCCTCTTACTGAGCTTGGATAACCTTTATAGGTTCAGGCACACTGAGTTGTAACTCCCCATGGAGCAGCTGCCCGATGACAGAGAGTTAAGAGATTCATGAGGAAACATTTCAATGTTATCAAACCATTTCACTTTTGTTCAAAACTGTTCAGTGAACTTAACACAAATAGTTTGGATTGATCCAAAACTGCATTTTTTTTAATCAGGTAAACTGTTAGTTCAAAACATTTCTCCCAGGTCCAGTTATAATGTCAAAAGAAATGACAATTACCTGGAAACAATGATTTGCCAGAAGTGATGATATAGCCTAACCTTCTTCCATGGAGTTGATCTAACTTCTTCCAACTATGCTGAATAGTAACAGTGAAGTAGCCATGTTAGTCTGTACTCCAACAAAACTAAACAGCGGAAATGTAGCACTTTAAAGACTAACAAAATGATTTATTTAGCGATGAGCTTTCATGGGACAGACCCACTTCATCAGGTCAATCTCACTTGGAAATGAGATTGCTTGGAGGAAAAACAATTGGATTCATGACCGAAGATTCTTAGAGAGTATTGCCACCCTTAGAAATGATAAACTACTGTAAATCAAAGTCTGGAGGGAAACAGAAATTCAAAAGAGTTGTTTTTTAAAAATACATTGAAACCTCTTCCCCCTACTTATTAAAGGAAAGTGGAGGCTTATAAATCTTGATGTTAACTGAAAGCACAAACTTTTTATTCACTTGCACAATTGGAGATGTATTGTTTTAATGCCAGTACAAGAAATGGACCCAGAAAGTAAAAGTAATTAATGTGATCCTGTCACTATACCACACTGAACAATTACACACGATCTGTTGTTGCAAATGTAGAGATTTCTGCCTGCCATGGAACTAATCAACAGTTACCATTTACCTTTTAATAAAGAAACAAACAATTTAAGCATTTGATATGTCCGGTATTAGGTTAAGCTTTCGTTTTAGCAGTACCCTAAATTTCCTTTATCTATAGTGTTTTAATAGGTAAAATGCCTTGTAATAGACTACAAAACTGTATTAAACTGCTTGGCCACTAGATGACCCCATGTATAAAACATCTGAGCTGGTAAGAGACACAGTGCATTAGAGGCTCTGATAGAAGAAACCTCTCTGGTGCATTTCTCTACAAATGAAGCTCTGTAGCCACTTTCTATGTGGAACATGAGCTTGACCTGCCAGTAGCAGCCCTGTCTACTCAGAACATCTAGGACCATGGTGTCCAACCAGTTTTGAAGCAGTAGCCACTATAGTGACTACTGCTATAGCGAACTAGCCACATTATTCTGAAAAAGAAAAGGAAATGTAAATTTTCAAACAGAGGAATAAAATTCCATCTCTAAGCTGCAATGATGCATGATAAATTCTGGGCTAAGTGGCGTATTTAAGCTATTCCACCAGCTGGTGAAGGTCTCCATCCACTCCATCCAGCAGATGGGTCAAATTAATGGAAGGTAACTTTAGACTTAGAAAGATCTTCTGAACTTCTTTTTCATTCTCTGAAAATTATTGGGTTTTTATTTAAAAAAATGTGAATGCAACATTTTTCGACCTTTTATTGTTCAAGCCAGCTAGCCACACTCAACCGGCCAAATAGCATCATGTGGCAAGTCGCTAGTGTATTGGACACCACAGGTCTATGACATGCACGGCAGCTTTCTTTGAAATGCAAACCCACCCCTAGAAGGTGTGGGGCCCAGGGCAACATCCTGCCATAGGTCCTGAGGCACTCTGCTTCTTCCTACTGCCATGCCACGCCCCCTCCCCCACTTCCCTCCAAGGTCTGTCTGGGCTCTTACCCCACCACGCCTCTTCTCACTCCCTCCCACTCCACTTGTACCTCTTCCCCAAAGCCCCCTCCCCAGAACTACATGACCTGGTGGGTTAGCAATGGGCCTGCATGGGGCAGCAGCAGGGATTTGGTCTCCCAGAAACTCACTGCTGCCCTCTCCCAGCAGGGCCGCTCCACTTGAGTGTTATCGCAGGAAGCAGAGCAGCCAGTTCCAGCCCTACATCACCACAGTGAAGCAGAGCAATCTAGCTGGGAAGAAGACAGGAGCAGTGCTCCTGGGCTTCTGTCAGTGCAGCAAGTAGCAGGGGGACTGATCCCTGCCACCACCCCACCAGCTGCCCATCATTATTGGGGACTGTCCCATCCATATGTAACACCAACAGACCCAGGTCACCAGCACCAGGGAATGAACCTGCGATCACAGGGGCTAAAGCCTTGGGCTCTACCGCATGAGCTAAAGGCCAGGGGGCTCTCAGCCCCGGCTGTAGAGCAGAGACTTCACTCACTCTAGAATGAGGTCTCAGTGCCTCTGGGTACTACACATAGAATGGTTGGGGTGGCCACTGCGGGGTCCCCAAAATGTGGGGCCTGGCATGGTTGCTCTAGTGAAAAACCTGCAATTCCACATGCAAGGCCAGTTAGGTAGGCATAATTGCAGGGTTTCAAGGTATGGATGAGACAGTGGCGGTGGAAGGAGGGGTTTAGGTTTATTTTGGAACTGAGGAATCATTTGGGAAATGAGGAACCTCTACAGGAAGGATAGGCTCCGCCTAATCCAAAAGAAGCCAGATTGCTGGAATGTTTGAAGTGGGAGAGGTTAGGACAACGGGAGACCAAGAAAGGCTCACAGAGGGAGAAATGCCCTATTCTCCTATGCTGCCCTCCATTAGAAAATGTCCTCATTTTTCCTTTTTGAAAGACAAAAGTCGATAAAAGAAAGGCATATCCCAGCTGTGAATTCAATTGTGAGTAAAGGTTCATAAACTATCACAAATTGCTGGTAACAATGAATGTAACAGAAAAAGATACCAAAGCAAGTCCAACTAGATTAATGCAAATAACAAGGTCTATTTATACTACTCAAAGACTTTTTTAAAGATAGTGAATGGTACAAAAAAAGGGACTAAAAAATTAATGAGCTCTTAAATTAAAAAAAAACTCATTTGGGGAAATCTGTATGATTTTGGAAGATGCAACAGAGATTGGTTGGTCCTTGTGTCCAATTCTCTACACACACACACAAAAAGGAAGTCATGTAGTAGCACCTTAAAGACTAACAAAATAATTTATTAGGTGATGAGCATCAGATCAGATCTGATCTTCAGATTCTTCAAATGCACTATTTTGTTAGTCTTTAGAGCACTACATGACTGCCTTCTTGTTTTGTCTAGATAAAGACTAACAAAGCTACCTCTCTAACAATTCTCTACAGTCAGTCACACTGCCAAAAAAACAAGTAGTCCCAAATGTAAAGGCACATAAGGACTTTGATGGGATCAGAGGGAGAAAGAGAGAAGATGTCACTTACTTAGGTTCAGCCAAACTCTAAGTGAAAAATTTGGGCCATTTGAACAATAAAATACAATGAGAAAGGGAGGGTGCGAAAAATATAAAAGATGATCTGTCCCTTGCATACTGATACACTATTACAGATTTCATATGCCCTCCACAAGAGGGCATAAGTGCATGAGAAATAACAAAAGATGCTGGTCTTTAGTTTGTTTTTTAAAAAGAAATTATAGCTAATGTTTCTCTGCTATTGTTTTTACTTTTAACAAAAATTAGGAGTGGCATATTAACTGGAAGTTTTGGATTCTCATCTACCATTCTGATGGTATAAAACACAGATAAATTTGTACTACCTGGGTTAAAAAGCAATCATGACCTGAAAAGTGTGATAAAAACACTGAATTTTCCATAGGGCATTTTAATCATGCAAATATGAACAATGATGTTCAAGTTTGCTCACACACAAAAATTCAGTTTGAAAAATATAGCAGCAATATCTAGCAAAAATGAAATAATCCCTTTCCCCCTTCTACAGACAGTGTAACTCACCTAAATTATGGTCCTCAGTTGTTCACACATCATGTCAGATGTTCATGAAAATGAAGGAGAAGCTCATGAATTTGCTACACCCACTGAACAACACTTTACCAAGCCCTTCATCATCAAATATATACTCATCAATGTGTCAATCTGCTCCAATATTATTAAATATCATATCTGCTGTTGAAATTGCCTCTAGCTTTTTTTTTCCTCTTCATTCCAAGAGTAAGACAAACTAATAGAAAGTGAACCTTATTTTTAAATCATCCTGGGACAAAATGGTTATTCTGATGAATAGGCTTAGATACTGTATTCCCAGATATGACTGATAGCATGTCATAACTATATCTCTGAAACATACACTCCTCCATAGAAGCTAAAGAACTATAAGTTATTAACAAAATAAAGGATAAAATTAACAAAAGACCTAAGTGCCAGATTTGTAAAGGTATATAGGTGCTTAAAGATGCAGATAGGTACCTAGTGGACATGACAAAATCACATATCTATATCTTTAGATGCTCATGTGCCTTTTAAATTCAGCTCTATATCCCATTTTAAAAAAAAACCTACACACTTAATAGTCTAACTTATTAAAGTCAAAAAGACAGACTCCTAAGTGCCTTTATCAGTTCTGAAAATGGGATTTAGGGCAGACTGTAAAGGGCAAAAGATACAAACAGATGCATAGGCGCTGCTGAAGATTCCACTACGTGCAAAACATCAATAGGAGTTAGGTACCTGAGTCACTTAGATACTCCTTAAATTTTTACCCCAAAGCATCCTTTTTTCTCTTCTTCTCTCATTTTTGGTCCAAATGCCTACAGTGAAAGTATAGGATACTATGGGAGCTATATTGGCAGATTTGGCAGCCTATTCCAATTGTACTGTAAGATCTACAGTAAAAATTGAGGCTTTCTTTCCAGAACTAAGTTATTTATCAGCATTAGGCTATGTCTTCACTATGAGAGAAATTCGAATGTATAAAAATTGATTTTGTAAGTCTGGCTTTTACAAATTCAAATTTGAGTAGCCTCACCTTCCCACAAATTCAACCTTCTGCTGCCAGACTCGATTGCCAAACATTAACTGTTGCAGCAGTGCATTGTGGGAACCTATCCTACAGTTCCCTCATCCCTGTAGCATTCTGGGTATTTTTGCTGGCACAGCATGGGAAAAAATGCCCCATAAGTGGTTGTGAGTATGTGACGTCATCTGCCCACACTGCATTGCTCTTGTTCCCCCCACCCCCCACCATGGAAAGCAAATGGCCATTTTTCCAGAAGGAAAGAAGGAAAAGTAGGGCATCAACAAAGATCAGATTAACTGAAATCTCTTGAATCTGTAACTGAATTGCTTTTTTAT
This sequence comes from Carettochelys insculpta, assembly GCF_033958435.1. Lineage (NCBI taxonomy): Eukaryota > Metazoa > Chordata > Testudines > Carettochelyidae > Carettochelys > Carettochelys insculpta. The sequence continues at coordinate 109,860,654 of NC_134140.1, read as the reverse complement.
AACTGTAGCTGTAACTGAATTATCAAAGATTTTACAAAAAGCAGTAGGTGTCTGAGTCTTTTCAACTGACCATCCAGCCACTGTCCACGCTCCCTTGATTACAGAAACATGATTACTGAAAATAATACAGGAACACTGCAAAGTCTGAAGAAAGAGTAGGATACTAAAGGTTTGTAAAAAAAAAAGATTTTGCGAGGCAGGGTTTTCGGCTTCCTAGTTCATTACACAGAGGTGCCCAACAATGGGAATGGGGCTCAACAAATTTACACACATACACACATATGAATGCTTCTGTGCCCTGGGATCACCCAGGAGTCTGTGTCATCTCAATTACCTCTCCAGCCACTTTTCCCTGTCTTAAGGAGGCCATTTGATAAGAAATTTGCCAAAAGAAATGAAGATTGGAAAGAAAGCATCAACAAAGATTGCCAAATTAACTGAAATCTCTTGCTTTTATAACTAGAATATCAAAGATTTTACAAAAAGCAGCAGATGTCTGTGTCTTCTCAACTGGCCCTCCAGCCACTTTTCCCTGGCTTAAGGGGGCCGTTTGTTAAGGAATTTGCCAAAGCTTGAAGAAAGAGAAGTATAGAAAGGTTGCTCCGAATGATTGTTAGGAGGCTGGCCCCCCCTCTTCCCACTGGGAGGGGGGAGTTTGGGGGATCAGAGGATGAAGAGCTAGTTGAAATGGTCCCTTCAGTGTTGCTCACACAGGAGGGGCAAACCCCCAAAAATCTTTGCCAATGGGGGGAGACTTCCCCCCAGTGGCAGCAAGCCCCAAACATCTTTCCTGCCTCTGAAGTCCTCACTGAGAGCAAGCCAGGACACAGTACTGCCTGGCAGCATGGTTCACACTGAACAGCAGGCACATCCTTTTACTGGGTCAGGAACTAGCCATGTGACCTGGCTGGACGTGGGAAAGACCACAACTGCATGGTGCCTGTGCGGAAGGGAGGAGGGGCCCATGCACAAAGGTAAACCACAGAAAGAAGTCTCTCAGCTTCTCATATAAGCACAACTCTGCCAACAGCCTAGTTGCCACGTGGGGTAGTGGAACATAGGCTGGCGCCAGTGCTGAAAAAAAACATAAACAAGCAAGTACTCAGCTTGCAGAGGTAGAGCAGGACCATGAACTCCATGTTGGGCTATTTTTAATGGATAGATGCAGTCACCGTGCTGATAGCAAAGAAAGAAAGAAAGAAAGAAGTGTCTCAGCCTCTCATACAAGCATGACCCCATAGCAACAGGCTTCCTGATGCTGCATTCAAATTCATGGGCTTCCTGTTAACTAATTCCTGCACACCTGGAGAGCAGCAGAGATGGAAGCAGCCAGAGCAGAGGACTGCGGGGCATTGTCAGATACATACAGACCCTCAAAAGGCTAATAAAGTCTAGTAGAAGACATGGCAGTTCCACACTAGCCTTAATTCCAACTTTTAAATTCATATTTAACACTACATTGAGTAGCTTTCCACAGTGTTATGATACTGACTGTAGCACTGCCTAAAATAGTCCTAATGGTGTTTACAGTGAAAACAGTGACATTGCAACATCGAGCTGTCTTAAATTCAACTTCATCATGTAGTATAGACGTAGCATTAGTAATACAGAATGTGCTGTAAGATTAGATATGGAAAAAATGTCTTTAGAATTGTTTGTTACATAGCAAAATGCTTTTCTTAAATCAGTGGGCCCAAATGCAGATGTCATTGAATGCAGGATTGGCTGTGTTTATTAAATACTAAAAGGGGCATTGGAAAAGCAACAAAAAGACACACTAAAGTAAGTGAAGAAAGTTGATGGAATTTTGCTTATAAGACTGCACCAAGGAACTTAATACATTAAATAATATATGTTTATAGAAAGTCAGTATGATAATGAAAAATTTGGAAATAAACATTGTTAAATTTACAAATATTATATAAGTTTTCTGAGGATGAAAGTACTTGAGGTTTATTTTTTCTTTAATCTTTAGTGGGAAATCAGCCAGGGCTGAGGGTGGGAAAAGTTGTAGACTGAACTCTATAGTCAAGTGAAACAGAGAGACAGGGACTGTTGACTTTTAAAACACTTTTTAATAAAATTAGTACAGAAAAACATTAAAATAGAATAATGCATTACATTCAGGAGTGCATTTCCCATATTGATCCAAATTGTTTACAACATCTAAACTCCAAATGAACACGTAAATCCCTAAAAATTTTAAAAACTCTGTAACATTGGCCACCCCAGTATCAAATAATTTACATCAGCTGCTTTTTTAAAATAGCCAGTGATGCTTCACCCAAAATAAAGTTTGCAAGAAATACCACAGACCTATTTTTGAATGTATACTTCACCGTAAAAACAAATACAGTTGGAGAAAAAAGATCTAGGCACAATAACTGAAAAATGCTCTGAAGTAAAATAAATAATGAAGCAAAACAAGAAAGAAACGTGAAAACCAGTCTCCTCAGTTTTACAAAAAACATTACATGGACACCTGCAGAGTCAACTGATGCACACATTTGTGGCAGTAGCCCCGCGAAGAATAATCCATTGAAGAGCACCCTGCTTCACAGTGTCACATGACCATCTGTCCCATTTTTCCCAGGACAGCATGCCCCCCCAGTGATAGTGACCAAACTAGCCCACTTTGCAGTATCCTTAGAATCTGAAGCCTGTCCTCCTTTAATAGTATTTCTTTTCTTTGAGGCTTTGCCAGCAAGCCAGGGATCCACAGTCTAAGCCCTGGATTCCATAGCAACAGGCTCAGTCTCCATCTTGCAGTCATGCTCAGGCCAAGAGGCCACTGAGTCGGGATCCTCAGCCATCTCCCCCGGGTAATAAAGGAGGCACTAACTGTCCAGAACCAACATCCGTAGAGCTATCTGGAGCCTTCTGGGACTCAGGGCTTGTCTACTCTTGGGCTGTGTCTACACAAGCCCCTTCGTTTCAGAAGGGGCATGTTAATAAGGGAGTTCAAAAGATGCTAATGAGATGCTGTCATGAATATGCAGCACCTCATTAGCATAATGGCAGCCATGGTGATTCGAAAGCACAGCTTTCGAATCGCACACCACCCATGTAGCTGGGGGCCTTTTGAAACAACCCCCCAGTCTTTGAAAGCCCCTTCTTCCTATTTGTTTTGGGAAGAAAGGGCTTTCAAAGACTGGGGGGTTGTTTTGAAAGGCCCCTGGCTTCACTGGCAGCATGCGATTCGAAAACGGCGCTTTCGAATCACTGTGGCTGCTATTATGCTAATGAGACACTGCATATTCATGGAAGCGCCTCATTAGCATCTTTCAAACTCTGTCATTATCATGCCCCTTCCAAAAGGAAGTGGCTCGTGTAGACACAGCCTTGCAGTATTGCAGTGAGACAGCAATGCCACTTGGGCTGTGGCCACACTTGGGCTAAACTTTGAAATGGCCGTGCTAATGGCCAAATCGAAGAATACTAATGAGGCGCTGAATTGAATATTCAGAACCTCATTAGCATTTGCATGCTGCCGACCGCGGCTACACAGGGGTCCTTTTCAAAAGGACCCCACGCATTTCGAAATCCACTTATTGTTCTCAGCTGAGAGGAATAGGGGCATTTCAAAATGTGCGGGGTCCCTTCGAAAAGGACCCTCGTGTAGCTGTGTCAAGCTGCATGCATTCGAAAGCAGCGCTTTCGAAGCGCTGCGGCCGGCAGCATGCGAATGCTAATGAGGTTCTGAATATTCAATTCAGCGCCTCATTAGTATTCTTCGATTTGGCCATTAGCATGGCCATTTCAAAGTTTTGGCCAAGTGTGGCCACAGCCTTGGTGCTTATTGGAGAGGACTCCTGTGCTGACAGACCTTCTCCAACTCACATAGATACTCCATCTCTCTGAGAGGTGGTAGCTGTGTGACAGGACAAACCCTCATGTTGACATAGCACAATCTAGACTGGAAGTTAAGTTGGTACAATTGTGTCACTCAGGGGTGTGAGTGACATACTTCTCTCAAGGGTTAATGTGTAGCTTAGACCAGGGCTCAGCCTCTGCCACAGCCACTGCACCTCACGCTTTACTCTCAGAAACCCGCACATTCCCAGATACAGGGGCACACTGCCTTTTTGTGAAGGCACTGATTAAGCAATTGTGTCAGCCTCCCACAATGAAAACAAACCATATTGTCAGTGCAACACACACAATGTAGTCATAGTCCCTGTGGCAGGTTGCCCCCCTGGAGATACTACCTGATGTGCTGAGATACCACTGCGCCTGCCTGTTGTGGCAACCTGGGCCTATCTTTCTGCCTGTTTTGCTGAGCCAGGCTATTAAGCCTTCTCCAGCACACACACACAGGGAAGGCCACACCCAGCTGCAGAATGACAGACTCTGAGATCAGCTCTGGGAAGACTCAGCTTAAGGGACTTGCCCCAGTACTCAAGGGTCAACTTCCCTTGGAGTGCAGACCTATTATAAAATCTGCCTCCTCCCTCAATAAGGAGAAAGGTCTTCACAACCTCTTATCCCACCCATTGATGAATTGTACAAATGGGATTATATTAGAAACAAAAATAAATTTATTAACTATAAAAGGTGGATTTTAAGTGACTAATGTAGCAAACAGAAAGAAGATCACTAAGCAAATAAAACAAAGCACACAAACTAAGTCTGATTCTCTAAAGAAACTGGTTGTCAAAAGTAATTCCTCACCCTAAATATTATTTCAGACAGATTACAGAAGGTCTTGAAGGCAGCTGCACTAGCCTGCAGCTTGGGATCTCAGGTTTCTAGCTGGGACCCAACTCTTCTCCCCATCCCAGTCCAGTTCTTGCTTCCATGTGTTTTTTAGTAACTCTTTGAGTTGGGAAGCAAAGAAGCCTGATGATGTCATTCCACTGCTTTATACAGCCCTTGTGTAATGCAAGTACCCTTTGTCTTCCAGTGGAAAAACACTGACATTCCAAAAGGAGAGGAAGGGTGTCCACTACCAGCTGACTCAGACTCCTGTCTCTGCAGGGCTCTGGCACTCATTACACATAGGTGCTCTTGCGCCTCTATGGAAAGACTAAGCTCTTTCACAGTCCCCTGTCATGGCTAATGGGCTGCCAGCTCTGACGGTTTCATTGCTGGACCTGAATGGTATACCTAGTTGTGGGTGACACCCAAAGTAGCACATCTGAAATACAGATACATGGTCAATATTCCTGGCTTCAGATACAGTAACAGTACAGGCATACAAAGTGGATAATCATATTCAGTAAATCATCACCTTTCCAATGATATCTTGTAAGCCATCTTGCATGAGTGTATCTCAGTTATGCCATATCCATAGCACAAGCATATTTTCATAAACAACATGGAGTGTAATATCACAGTCCCCAATCCTATACTTCAGGAAATCTTTTAAAACTTTGGAAGCATTGTTTAATATCATATGAACCTGCCTATGAAAGAGTAAGACATGCTAAACCTCTGGTCTTTGCTGCCCAAAAGAGTCCTCTAAACAGGACTAATTACTTGACCAGAACTTGCCAGGTGATGCCAGCTGCTCACTTTCTAGAAGAGGAGGACCATTAGCAATAGCAACTTCAACAGCAGGTGTTGAGGTCAGTACAGAGCCAAAAACACAATCCCCTTCCAACCACCTGTTCAACAAAGCTAAGCATGAAAACAACAGCCTTGTTTATGTGGCAGGCATACATCATATTTTAAACCCAGTCACCTTCCCCACAGCTATAACACATTACCTGACAGAGGTGGAGTCTCAACACAAAGACTGCCAGCCATGACCATGGGTTAAACCCGCAGAACCCACAACAAACTGAGGTCTTTGTGCCCCTCACATGGCCATTTAGTACTGACATTAAACCAATAACCATTACAAAATTTAAAAAAGCTAAAAATAGAAAAAGAAAAAAAACATTTCCCAGATAAACAAAGAGAAGAGCAAAGGCTACATCTACAGAGCAGCCTTGTTGTGAAATAAGCTATTCCAGAATAACTATTCCAAAATAGCTATTTCAAAATAGGGCTGCTATACACAAACATGTATTTTGAAATAGCACTTAGGTATTTCGAAATACATAGTCTGCACACATAGCACTTATTTTGAAATAGCACCTATTTCGAAATAACTATCTAAATAGATGCTGTTAAGACAGAGAATAGTGCTTATTTCGAAACAGCTATTCCTCCTGCCGTGAGGTTTACCGGTTTCAAAATAACACACCTGCTATTTGAATTTATTTCAAAATAGCAGATGTGTAGTGTAGATGACAGCAAAGTTATTTCAAAGTAACAGCTGTTACCTCAAAATAACTTGGCTTTGTGTTCATAGCCTTGCGCCCATATACTCCTGCAGGCCTCAGGAAGACAGAGAATGGGTAGCCTTAAGGATACTCTTTTCGTTATTCCAATAAAATTCCTTTTAAGAAAAGGACACTTTCACAGAGAATTCCTCCACAGACAAAAATTAATCTCCTGCATCAATTCTGTATAGCAACAACAGCTCTGGGGAGTGTTAGGAGGATGGGATAGAAAAACGTAAGTGAGCCACAACTAGCAGCATTAGTTAAAGATGGTTGGAACGTCAGGAGAAGTTTTCTGAGTTAGGACATAGGAAACAGAAAGAGAGGCCATAGTTCCCAACTAAATGGAGATCAGAGAAGGCCAAGCTCTGTAACAATAGCAACACCACCCTTATTTCTACCTCAGCTCAGCACGAGAGGCACTGCCTGTGTTCCTTGTAGGAAGGGGGAGCCAAGAAGCTGAGCAATTTGAGCTGCTAGTTCTTTTTCTAGGCAAGAGGAGAGGGCTGAAACATCTGTTAGCAATTCCAGAGCACCACCTCCCTGGGACTGTCTTTTCCAACCAGACGGGCTCACTGATGGGGCTCTTTGATGTTGTGCATGGCTGGAAGGGAGAGGTGGAGGGCCCAGCCCCATGGTCCAGGCAGTACTGAAGGCTGAATGCCATAGGCCCTGCCCCTTTCAGCCACAGCCCCACCCCTTTCAGGGCATGGAGCCAGACCCCCTCACACTTGTCCCCCAGGCCCGCAGCAGCTGTTGGCCTACTTCAACCAAAGCCATCGACTGTATGATTCTCTAGGCAACTGACTGTTAATAATTTTTGACTCCTTGACATGAATGTCTCTTGCACATTCTAATGTGCATACATATTTGCATAACAATTTCTCACTTTTTCCAGACTACGGAACTGCTGCCTCACTCTCTGAATTTCCAAGTGACCCACATCTTTGCTACTACCCCCAGATATGTGTTGGGAACCAGCCCTGTAGCTTTTGTAATGATAACACAAGGGATTTTTTTATATATCAGGAAAACTCTTTTTCTACATTCACAATCAAATGTCTCCGTCCCTCAGTCATTTGATTTGTAGGAAATAGACAGTAACCATTACAAACAGAGTGCTTTTCAATAATTCATTATTCCTTAACATGCATATCCATGGCCTAAGTACAGTATAAGAGTACAATTTGTACTTCTATGTTTAAAAGATATTTGGATAGTTAAATAGATATCTGTGTCTCAAGCCCACCCACTAATTTGGCAAGGGCTCTTGTGTGCTACCATTTGGATATAGTTTCAGGTGCAATCGCTTTTGCGCATTGAGCTATGGTTTATCTTTTTAAAATTTTAACCCAGAAGCAATGTTTAAAATGAAGTTTCTACAAATGTTTTTACTCATCTTTATCAGCAAATAAAATAAAATTTAGTCATTTTAAAGGGTTGCAATTTTTAAATGAATCTTGGCAATTAGTTCATGATGATTTATATATAGAATAGGCTACTAATGACACCAAAGAGAAAAAGGTAGAAAAGCACTTAACATGGAACATTTTACAGAGTACAAATGTTATGCAAGTGGAAAAAGATGACACAGGTGGCCCATTACCATATTTGCATTAAACACTGAAAAGTTGCTTTGTAAAAACAGGTACTATGAAGTCTCCTTTAGAGAATTACAAAGAGAATATCATCTGTTCATTAGAGCAGAGGTTAAGGACTTAAGAACTGTGCGTTCAGTTCCTGATGTATAACATTGGGGAAGTCACTTAGGTTAAAATTCTCGGAAAAAGGCCATCAATTTTTGTATCCCCCCAAGTTTTTAGGAGCTCAGCCTGAGGCACCTTGAGCTGATATATGATGTGCTGGATAGCCATGCTGAAATTTAGGAAAATAGAAACTGTAGACGATCAGCTCTGCTGAAAATGAGGTGTATCAAGGTATCTTAGTTGGGTCCCTAAAAATCAGTGATCACTTCTGGAAATCTGCCCTTAGCTTTTCTATGCTTCCATTCCCCTTCTCTCTGATAACGATTATCCTGTTTATCTTACAGGGCTGCTTTCAGGAGGAATTGACTGGAAAATCCTGCATACTGTCTGTCTACTAAACCCCTCTCCAGAGTGCAAAGAACCAATTAAGCTTAACAGACTTTTGAAATGATGTTGGTGATTCTTATAACTGTACATTATTATAAATACATTCCTTTCTCCAGATTCAGCTTGGAGTTTGCTATAACAGTGTTCCCACAAAAGCTTAAAAAATTCTACCAATTCACTTTCCTAGTAAGATGTCTACCTTTCCAGTTGCTCCTTTTCATTTCATTTACAGAGCACATTACTAAGATCACATTTGTTGCATTGTGTTTATTTTGCTCATGACATAAATTATCTGGATTTGTATGGCTTTTGTCTAAATCTGTTCTTACACATATGTATGTTACCTATACACAGCATTTATATTTGGATCACTTAGGCCATGTCTACACTAGCCCCAAACTTCGAAATGGCCATGTAAATGGCCATTTTGAAGTTTACTAATGAAGCACTGAAACACATATTCAGCACCTCATTAGCATGCGGGCAGCCACGGCACTTCGAAATTGATGCAGCTCACCGCCGCGCGGCTCGTCCAGACGGGGCTCCTTTTCGAAAGGACCCCCCCCACTTCAAAGTCCTCTTATGCCCATCTGCTCATAGGAATAAGGGGACTTCGAAGTAGGGGGGGGTCCTTTTGAAAAGGAGCCCCATCTGGACGAGCCACGCAGCGGCAAGCCACGTCAATTTCGAAGTGCTGCGGCCACCCGCATGCTAATGAGACACTGAATATGTATTTCAGCGCTTCATTAGTAAACTTCGAAATGGCCATTTGCATGGCTATTTCAAAGTTTGGGGCTAGTGTAGACATAGCCTTACAATCATACATGCTCTTTCACACAGAAAATCAATAATCTACAATGAAATTCTTCACTGATAGATGAAATTAGAGATTTTACTGGGCACCACAGAAATTGTCTTATATCATTGGATAAACTTTTATTTCACAGTTCTAACTCAGAGTTGGATTGCAGTGGTGTATAGTGTGGCCAGGCAGAGAAAAGAACATTTTAATAGTGAGTTTTGGTTCTTGAGGGAATTATTTCACACAAGTACATGTAAAGAAGCTAGTCCCTGGGAGCATTTGAATAGGAAGGACAAACTGGCAGAAAGATGCTGCTAAGAGCCAAAGAGGGAGCAAACGGAGAAAGCTTTGAATCTTAAAACTAAGTGTAAAGCCAGCAGAATCATCACGATTTTCCCCTCCACGTTCATCTCAGTCTGCTCTTAATTTGGGCCATTCACCAGGATTAAACTTCATGAAATTTAAACCTATGCAGACTGAAAATTGCTCCCTTAATACAATGGCTCTTGCTGAATAAATTTTATAGACAAGTGGCAGTGATCCATATGCCTCATTACAACACTTGTAGCACTAAAGCACTAACATCTGTTCTAAGCCTTTAAGACTTTAAGACCCAAAAGGACCATCGTGATTATCTAGGCTGAGCTCCTGTATGTTGCAAGTCACAGAATTTCATCCACCCACAAACCACCCCTGTAATAGACCTATCCCACTGACTGAGTTACCGAAGTCCTAAAATCTTGAATTAAAGATGTCACATTCAGTGTTCTCTCTATTTTTTTATCTCCATGTCTGGAATGAGTTTTGTTATGTACACCAGTATGGAGATGCTATGTGACACATCACCTCCATATTGGTGCACATAACAAAATTCTTTCTACACATGGATGATCTGTGGTAGGTATGAGGTCAAGAAGTTCAGAATGGAGGGGGGTCTCAGGGCTGGAGGAATGAAGGTTCTGGCTAGTGGGGTGATCTCTAAGGTGGGGTGGGGAATGAGGGGTTTGGGGTACAAGAGGGGGCTCCAGTCTGGGGCCAAGGGATTTGGAGTGGGGAAACGGGCTCAGAGCAGGAGATTGGGTGATTGTGGGGGGTTTGGGCAGGAGTTAGGATGCAGGTGGGGGCTCAGGATTGGGGTGTGGAATCTAAGAGAGCGTTATTGTGATGGAGCAGGTTCAGGGCTGGAACTCTGGGTTGGGGTGCTAGGTCTGGCAGGGAGTTAGGGACTTAGAGTGTAGGAGGGGGCTCAGGGCTAGAGCAGGGAGATGATCTTTGTTGAGTCCATGGTGTTAGGTATCAAACTTGATAATAAATTCCAGTTCAGATATCTCCCTTTGTAAAGATCTCATTCATCTTAAACATTACAAGAACAATTTCCCCACCTTTGATATTTGCAGTGATGGCAAACATCCCACTTAGCTTAATGGACACTTCACAGAGGGTTTTTTGTCTCTCCTGCCACTACCTTCCCCACTATTTAGTTGACGCCTCATGTTTTTTTTTCCTGTTTTTTTCTCTCTCTGTTTTTTTTGTTCTTCATTCTTTTTCTCTTAGTAATTCTCTAGATCTGAAGAAATGGGTCTTTCCCGTGAAAGCTCATCACCTAATAAATAATATTGTTAGTCTTTAAGGTCCTACAGGACCACTTTCTCTCGCTTTTTTTTTTTTGTGAAGATTTAAACTAACATGGCTACCTCTCTAAGACTATTCCAGATAAAGTCTCACCCAATGTCTGGTATAATGGTAATAACATTTCCTATCTCTACTGGAAATACCTTGCCTGATGCTTTCTAGGATTTCATTAGCCTTTTTCCTGGTTGCATCTTTAAGGTGCCACAATACATCTCATTGGCTTTATAAGAGGTTTAATGACTCACAGCAGTGAACAGCTGAATCTATTACAAAATCTTTTGCAGGCTGGTCATCTTTAGCAGCTCAGTGCCTACTTTTTATTATTTCTGACAACAGAACAGATACTCATTATGTTGGGTACCTGCACTTGATGAAGCCACATCTAATACTTACATTTCATAACAATATACATATTATTTAAATAAAGTTTGGAAATCACTTTGAGATCCTCAGAGTCAAGGCACTACAGAAAAGCTGCTATAGAAACGGTGGACAGGAACTTATACACACTCACATATAAGACTTCATCCTAGGGTGACTATCTGTCCTGTTTCTGGTGACACAGTCCCATATTTCGCATGCCATGAAAGCATCCCAATTTGTTTTCAACATGGGGCTAATTGCCCCATATTTGTGGGCTTCTCCTGGTTCCTGCTGCCCAGTTCCCAGCTCCCAAAGCCTCGCAGGGGCTGGGACCCGGACCCACACTGCTGCGCCTGGCTCCCAGTGGCTGATGGGAGCTGCGAGCTGGACTGACATGGCTGTGCCTGGCTCCCGGCTCCCAGAGGCATAGAGAGATGGGAACCCAGTTCTCAACTCGCCCTGCCTCAGGAGAGCCAGGAGGAGCTGCCCCTCCACCCATATCTCCCTGTCCTGTATTTGGGATAGGGAGATATGGCCAACCTATCAGAGGGTAGCTGTGTTAGTCTGTATCAGCAAAAACAATGAGAAGTTCTGTGGCACCTTTTAGACCAACAGCTTTTTGGAGTACAAGCATCCACAAAGGGGGTCTTTTCCCACACAAGCTTATGCTCCAAAAACTCTGCTAATCTACAAGGTGCCACAGGATTTCTCATTGTTTTTATGATCTCCCTACCTCAATCATGTAATCCAGCCTCTAATTTAATCAGTGTTGAAACCAATAACATTGTCTGGTATATGAGCACCCCACCCCTCATCTCAAATGATGACTGGAAATTTAAACATACAATTTGTAGCATATATGCTAGTATATTTTGTTAAGTGTGTCACAAATGGTTCTGTGGCAAGCTGCACTTCATGTACCAAAATTATCATGAGCTGACTTGCACTCATGATGAGCTGCAGTCCGGGTAAATCACAAGACTGGCTCTCCTGTTTGTGTTGTTTTTGTTTTTGTTTTTTTAAAGCCTAAACTTTCAACAACATTGTTTTGCTAAGAAATGAGCTGGAGTAGGATGTGGAGTTGCTGTTGGGCATTGGCATAAGGCAAAATTTCAACAAGATATTTTCTCTCTCTTTATATTACCCTTATGTTGCTTTTTTGGTTTGTAGAATTTCTAAACAATAAGATGATAAACTGGGAACCCTCCTGAGAAGACAATAGATAACAAGAAACAATGTACAATGCAAACTCCTTTAATCAAGGTGACTCAAAATATGAGAGATGAAGTTCTCTCCAAATCAATCTTTTCACTTCTGATTGCTGTTAAAGATTATGTCCTCCTCTCTTGATGTTCTAAATTGCTTGATTCAGGTACAGTGTTTTCATATAAAATTCACTGTTTTGATTTTATTTGTTCCTACTCTTACTGATTACCTGCCCCATGCTTTGGTAAGTTTGGGAACATTTTTCCTTACTTGGCTTGAGGCTGATCTTGTTTTTAAGGGTTTATTTTGAACAGCTGGCTAGCCACCAGCCATTGTTTATCCTGGGTACAGTTTCTCTCACTGTGATACTGAGCATCTGTGTCTAAAACCTTTGATCTGGTTAAACTGCACTACATTATAAAATTACCTCACATCTTTCTTCCACTCACATTTCATGCTGGTTCCTGTGCCTGGAACAATATCCCATTCCTTGTGCATTAAAATATCTCCTGCCCTCTTGCCCTCCCTCTGTTTAACAAAACATTCTTTTTATGAAGACTTTAATGATAACAAGCCCTAATAATTATGGCTCTCTCTCTCTATAAACTGTTATCTGATTAAGATGTGACTTATCTCCCTGCACCAAAGACACTGGGCATTTGTCCATGTTGATCCCTGAAATCTCAGTGATAGATGCAGAGGGCACCTGCAGGTAGGCAATACAACTATGAGTTAAAGTAGCATTTGCCTCAATTTCTGCATGAAAATCTACATAAAAAGGATGAAATAGTAGTACACATAGCAGGATCTCCTCATGTCCTGTCGTTCCTGTTCCCAGCCACGCACACAGCCTGTGGGCATTGTTGGATGGAGGTAGAGGTTATTTGCTCAGGGCAGGGAAGGAGAAGGCGGGGACATGCAGTCAGTATTCTGCCTGTGACTCTGAACATTCAGAAATCCAAACAGAAAAGGAGTCCTCTCGATATGGAATGCCAGAGGATGAACCAGGGGCATCATTTGTAAAGTGCTTTGCAATAAAGAGTTCTGTATTAAATATTAAAATATTACCCCAGGCTAACCAGACTCCTCATCAACATAAAGTGAATAAAATCTTCGAAACAAAAATCATAGAGCACCTATCACTCAGGGTACAGGGTGTGAAGGTGAAGAAGTGATACTTGTCGTGTAGTCAAGATCAGGCTCTGTGGCCAAGAAGAATTGCTTCCAAGAGCCCACAGCAGCAACCTGGGCTGAAGAAGAAGAACAAAGGGAGCTGCTGAACATAAAATGGAAGATGTACTCCAAATTGTGGGACAAAATCTTGAAAAAAAATAGGGACAAAGGGAGCCACTTAGAATAGAATGGGAGACGCTCCAAATTCTGGGATAAAATAAAAAAAAATAGGACTATCCTAGAGAAAACAAGACATATGGTCACTTTATATAGTCTTATGAAGTTACCAAATGTGGTTGTTAAGGTTCTTTCATGGCTACTGTGACTCTTTATTCTAACCTTTTTGGTTTTATGAAAAGCTAAAAATGAACAGAGAGACTTTCCTACAACCTGTAGTTAGAGCAGCAGATGAACCCAGTGAAAATTACAACAATTGAGAGCAATGAGTGCAATGAATGTGGGCAACCACATCAAGCTCCAGTCTGTGTCTATTTACGCAGTGGCTAATAAAATGTTATTCTGATCTGACGTCTGACTGTGTCCTCCATAATTTTTCTGTGTAATTTAAAGTTAGATGCACACTTTAATAGAGCTCTCTTGGCTCCGAGAATGGATTCATCCTCTGAGAATTTAGTACATCTTGGGACATTTCACAGACATGGAAGTGAGCAGGCAGGAGGTTTCTTGTCAAAAAATGGGTGGGAGAGTAAAAAGAGGGAGATGAGCAAGCCAAAAAAGGCACATTACACTTCGTTCAAACACTGGGGAGGGGCAGCTAAAGGTAGAAATCTAAACCAGATTAAGACTAGAAGGCATATTTATATGGATGACAGGTACTAACTCTTCAAATAGCCCAAGTCATGGTGACCGCTGGCAGCACAGCATGGTTCATGCTTTCAAACAGAGGAACATTTTGTCCAATATGTAAGATACAAAGAAGTTTTTCTTCTTAGACTTTCCCACCTCTCCCCAAAACTCTCTTTCAAACAATGCAAATGAGTTTTTAAAATGTTATTTTCTCAGATTCAGCATGTAATAATAATAATAATAATAATAATTTGGTTTGCTGCTTGGTTAAATTTACAGCTGACTAGGTTCAAGTACAGGAAGGTCAAGATTTTTGCCTGAGGGAATCAACATTTCTAATTGGACTACAAATTAGGCTGGACAACCCCAGCTTGAAGTAAAATAGCCTGCTCTAAACTACATTTATCCCATAGCAAATAGAAGCTAAACTTTCTTCAGGTTCAGATTAGTCACTCCTGGCCCCACTACAGGTTTCATCTTTCCAACCTACAGCCACAACTGTCATCCCATTAGCTTATCAGGGTCCCATTAGAGCATTAGCTATTTGACTGTTTCTTGTTGTGCAGCTAGATGCTAATTCTTCAAATATTGTAGTCACACTGGAGTTTCTGCATCAATGATACCCCCGAGTGTGTCATATATGCTTGATGTACTTTTTCCATTCAGATTTAAAATGTTTTGAAATTATCAGGGCACAAAGTCTCCTCTTGAGTAATGAGGAAATCCACAATTGTGCAATGAGTGAAAGAAAGAGTAGCTTTCTCTACACAGTTAAACCAGATTCAATGTAGTGACATTTTTCCAATCTGCTACTGTGGGTGCATGTGTCCTCCTCCCTCCATTTTGGTAACTATGCTTTTGCTCCCATCAGAGAAACCAACGGTTCACAGTCACTGTCACCATGATAAAGACTTAGGTAGGAATACTATCTAGCCAGCACAGACATCCTTGCAAGTCTTGGCATGGGCTGGGGCTTGTTAGAAAATTCTCTTTTCATCCTAACTATGGTTAGAGGTGGAGATTTTTCATTGCTGTGGAGCAGTAAGCAGCAGGGAGAAGGTTGATAATTTAGAGCAGCTTCCGGCTGCTCTACTTTATGCTGCAGACTGTTTTGATCCACAGAGTCATCTGCAGGCCTGCCAATAGAACGGCCGGGGAATGGCTAAGGGGCAACTACCCCAGGGCCCAGCGCTTCTAAAGGGCCCGGTGCTCTTGGCCCCCTCTGCAACTACTGCAGCAGTGGTGGTGGCCAGAGCCCCAGGCCCTTCAAATCTCTGCCAGAGCACTGGGGAGCATGTTCTGGCCCCAGCCCCAAGCCTTCCATCCGAGGCCCCATGCTTTTGAGGAGCATGGAGCCACCTCCATCTCCACACCCATGTTGCCGAGAGTCCTGGCAAATCTGTTGGCCCCCTCCTTAGTCTGAATGAGATGAGTGCAAAGGTGACATAAATCCTCCTTTGCTAGCTCTCCTCATGGGCTGTGCCTCACAGTGCTCTGCCTCAGCCTCAGTTTTTCAAATCGGCATTTCTGAAGTGGTGCTGAATACAGTGTGTCCTTGTCTACATTTCCAGCTGATCCATGTTCAGCCCTAGTTTAGTTGCACTTATTGCTGATGCCTGCAGTCCACCACGTGCCTTTTGCAGTGCTGAAAAGGGTTAAGCATTGTTCTGTTTTTTTTGTTTTTTTTTAGAAAAAAAAAACCCAGTTCTATTTGAAGACTTGAGGTGTTACCAAATAGGGACTAACAGCCATAGCCTACAATGTCAATGTGAGTGAGTCCAGCTGTGGCTCAGGCTTGGGACTGGCTGATGTCCCAGCAGAGTGTGGTGAATCTGCTGGGAGCGAATCTATTGCTGTTTTTTACCTCCTGCTGAGCTGGGATACAGGCAGTTGGAAGACAGTTGGTGAGGAAGGGGTCTGGGAGGCAGGGGTGGGGGTAGGGTGGCGGCTGGTGGGAAGCAGGTGCCTGGGGCCCTGGCAAGAGCAGGGTGGAGGCTAGTAGAAGGCAGGGTGCCTGGGGCCCTGGCAGGAGCAGGGTGGAGGCTAGTAGAAGGCAGGGTGCCTGGGGCCCTGGCAGGAGCAGGCAGGGTGCCTGGGGAGGGGGCCAGTAGATTTGCCAGGACTCTCAGCAACATGGGGGTGGCTCCTTGCTCCCCAAAAGCATAGGGGCTCGGATGGAGGGGGTGGGGCTGGGGCAGCCAGCCCTCAGTGACACCCCCACCAGGCAGCACACCCCATCCCAGTCAGCCTTCAGAGCTGCCAGGGCATGCTCCCCAGTGCTCTGGGAGAGATTTAAAGGGCCTGGGGCTCTGGCAACCACCACTGCTGCAGTAGTGGCAGAGGGGGCCAAGAGCACTGGGCCCTTTCGAATCGCTGGGCCCTGGTTCAGTTGCCCCTTAGCCATTCCCCTGCCGCCCCATTGGCACACCTGAAGGTGACTCTGTGAATCAAAATAGTCTGCAGCAGAAAATAGAGAGCTGGAAGCACTGGGCCTAGTTCTGTTTGGGGCTTGGCTCTGTCTAACCAAACAGCACTTGCCTACACGTGGTACCTGACATGCTATGAGGGACTGATGACTGCAGTGCACCAGCACTCCCAGTAGTGGGTGGTGATTAAAACTGTTTGTTTAGGGGTAAGTTTTATAGCAAGGACAAGGATACTATAAAGGCGCAGGAAAATTCCCTCTCTCTTACCTCCCAGCTCCAGTGTTTATATACAGGGATGTAAAACAAACAGCAAAATACAACATTTACAGTTTCCCAAACAACTACTCCCTAAACCAGTAATACAAGAAATCTGTCCAGAATTCTGAAATGCTGTCATGGTTTCCAACCCCAACCTTTTTGTGTCTCCCAACTTTAATATGACCAACTTGGTGGAGCTTTGAGATTTGTGTGTATAAGCAGTTTACCCATCCATCACTGAACTCTTTTAAAACCCTTTGTTTTCTACATAGAAAAAGATAATATTGTTAAGAGGAGTTGTATTTTCAAGTTCTTAAGAGTATTACAAAAATTTAGGATGAAAGAAAATTAAAACAGACAATTTGTCTTTGATTTACACTTTAATTATAAAACAAACTCTGCTTTAATCTCACTTGAGAAAAAGGAAGCCTTTAAAGTAACGTTTGATCTCCCATACCAGGCACACATTCACATACACACATGATCTGCTTAGGAATTTTCTTAACAATGAAAGTTTTTGCCCCCATAATTTCAAACAGGAACACTTTTTTAAATTAACAACGTTGGATCCCAACATGTTCAAACCCAAGAGGGAAAAAACAAAACCAACAAAGCGAAATACAGAGGGAGATGGAATTTAAGCTTATCACATACAGAATTCCACTGTTGATATCCCACCCAATGCTGTGGTGTTGGACATACAAAAATTTTAACAACTAATAATCAGAGGATACTACTAAAGCTCCAAGAGTAAGGAACTAGACAACAGCCCTTACAGAACGTTATGGGTATGATTCTCCTTTCACCTAGATTTTGTCCGTTAGAAAACTTGCATGGATAAACCTAAAATTGATCCAATTTTCTATTGATGGCAAATAATATAGGTGCACTTAAACCAGTTTAAACTGGTTTAAGCAAAATTTAAATCTGTTGAAGTGCATCTCTATTAGGAATTTTCAGTGGGGTAACTATATAGTGTTTTAATTACACTGATGAAAATTCTGTTATATAGACAGCACCTTATACCCATATTTTCCTAGCATAATTGTTTTCAGATGATTCAGTCCAGTGTAAGAGCAAGGGAGTCAGGGCCTTTGCTTTATAACTACATCTGAAGAGGCTTCAGAGGTCAGGCCTTAAGAAAATATTTCTTTTAGAGGGATATTGTATTGTAGGTAACGATGTTATTTTTTTTCCATTTATTTAATTACGTAATCTGTTCTTCATATGTATTTACTATAATAATATCTTAGTGAATGTAGTTCTCTTGAAAGCCACTGAATGGGCATGGATGCAAATCTTCTGTTTGTCCCAGAACAATTGTAAAACAGACTGTGACAATGCAAGGTCCTTGCATGGCTCACAACTATGTCTCATTCCTAATCTGGATCACCTTTCTGGTGAGAGGGCAACTCAGCTTCCATGTCCATTTTTATCTTGGCCTGCCTTCTGAGATGGCTAACATTTGTACCAGACACTCAAGGGTTAAGTTAATGGAGAGTGCAACTACTCCTATCCTGCTAAAAGCAGCATGTCAGCTCCCTTCCTCTCTTTGGCTGGGGTAAACAGTGCTCCCCTTTCTCCTTAGCTGGTGCAGTGAGAACTCCTGCATCCTGTTTGTCTACTTTAACCATTGCAAATACTCACAATCACAGTGATGGTTTGTGAGGTAAACACTTGTCTATTAGAAACTGGACTGTGCACACCAGCTACTTTAATACATGACTCAGTTGTTAAGGCATTTGGATCCCTTTCCAACTATCCCAGAGGAATTAAAAGGATTGAAGCAAATCAATTACCAGTTATTGGAGCTATTTGTCAGGGTCAGTTCCAAATATACATGGGGAGTGGTCAGAACACATGAAGGTCCAATGTCCTTCTGTGACAAGTTTATTAACCTTGCTGACAACATTTCCCTGTGTCTTATATGGGAGAAATATTTATCTGCTTCACAGATCTGATATAAGATTATTTTATTAGTTACCACTTGAAGAGAAAAAAGTTCAACGTTGTGCCACTATAATCTGAAAGCAGATGGATCCTGTAGTTTTTTATTCTACACTGTGCACTTATGTTAATATTGCTTGCCACTTATATGCAAGCACTGAGAAAGCTCCTCTATTAATATATTTAGTAGATATGAGACAGATCCTGAAATACTTACTCACAAGAAATCTTTACTCATGCAGCTAGTCCTAGTGAAGTTTATGGGACTATTTGAATACATTAGAATTACTCATATAAGTGATGTTTGAAGATCAGGATGTTTAGTGTTTGACACCAGGGAGTAAATTTTTGCAGCAGAAAGGGACTTGATATGCTGTAATTCTTTGCACATGGTGCAGTGTCCTTCTTTAGTTATGGATGTGAGATAGCCTTTAAGTTTAGATGCAAAAATATATGAATAGTTTTTTCAATTCATACATCTCATTTCAGCAAGCTGATATGGCTGTGCCTCTGTGGTGCTGGGAAGTTTCTATCAAAAGTTAAAAGGAAAAAAATTATGCGGGAGACCTTCACTGAAATATTGCAGTGACAGCGCATCACTGGAACATTACTGGAAACACAATAGTAAAATATCCTATTATCAATTAACTAGTTTACAACTGATACCTCAACCAACCAACCAACCACACATCTTGTATCTGTTATGAAAAATAATAAATATGTTATAAAGTTATAAAGATGTATTGAGATCTTTCAGTGAAGGATGGTGATTCTTAATCATAAATGGAAAGGCCAATTTAAAAGTTGTAAAAAGCAGCACAAAAAATGCCAGTGGTTGAAACACCTTGGCTACGTCTACACTAGCCCCAATGAAGCGCTGAAATGCATATTCAGTGCTTCATTAGTATGCGGGCGGCCGCGGCACTTCGAAATTGACGTGCCTCGCCGCCGCGCGGCTCGTCCCGACGGGTCTCCTTTTTGAAAGGACCCCGCCTACTTCGAAGTCCCCTTATTCCCATGAGCTGATGGGAATAAGAGGACTTCGAAGTAGGCGGGGTCCTTTCAAAAAGGAGCCCCATTGGGACGAGCCACGCAGTGGCGAGGCACGTCAATTTCGAAGTGCTGCAGCCGCCCGCATGCTAATGAAGCGCTGAATATGCGTTTCAGCTCTTCATTAGTAAACTTCAAAATGGCCATTTGCGTGGCCATTTCAAAGTTTGGGGCTGGTGTAGACACGGCCCTTGATTCCACGATGCTGTACAATCCCATGTGTCCACGCACAAATACAATCAGTTATTTACAACTGCTGATTGCACCACTTACAATGCTTTCAATTGTGCAATAACTTCTCCTCAGTGTAAACAAGAATTCAGAGACCCTGTTGTCTCTGTTCAGACATTCCTGCTAACACCATCCCAAATAGAGTATCTTGAATTTAGAAATTACACAAAAGCCAAATTCTAGATATGAATGTGTATGTGCTAATAAGTAGGTGCTCCACACACCCCAAGATACACTTACAATTTAACTGGAAAGAAACAATAGCTTCAGGGACAATATTTTTTCATCCCTAATAATATTCCTTATTACATGTTTGAAGACTGTGGGTTTTCTGTGATTTCTTGTCATTGCTGCATAACACCTTCCAAGTACTGATCCAGCCTGAAAAATACTTGGCTTAAGAACCAGTGGGATCACAACATGAAGTGGTATAGTTACACAGTATGCCAATTACAAACACTCAAAACCAATGATTTAACATTTTCTCGTCTGCCCTCCCCTGCCCTGGAAACACCAAGTCAATGGCAGCAATCCAGAATTCCTAAGAAACCCCACCCTATTCCAACATTTTAGTGGGTGTGCAGATTGCAGGGAAAGCCAGTTGGAGTAAATTAAAAGGAGAGATTTTCCATCTACCACTGAGTTATTTTAACTTTAAGCAAGATCTTAAACATCCTTTCAACAGGGAAAAAGACAGTTATATCTACCTGTCATCTCTTTAGATTACAGGATCCAGCTCTTAAGATTTCTAGAGCAAATAGCCTAAAGACAAGATATATTTGTAGCTACCAATTTCAAGCTGCCACTAGTTATCACCAGGATATCTTTCACTGCCACATGTCTGGAACTAGTGGTGCTGGGGGTGCTGCTGCACTTCTTAACTTGAAGTGGCTTCCATCAGCTATAGGGTTTATGATTTCATTTCAAGTATCAGAGAAGTAGCCGTGTTAGTCTGTGTCTTCGAGAGCAACAAGAAGTCCTGTGGCACCTTATATACTAACTGATATTTTGGAGCATAAGCCTTTCTGGGCAAACTCATGCATCTGATGAAGTGGGTCTTTGCCCACGAAAACTTATGCTCCAAAATATCTGTTAGTCTATAAAGTGCAACAGGACTTCTTGTTGGTTTCATTTCAGTGATTCTCAGCACTCCCACTATACAAATTATTCCAGCATACCAGTTCACTTCATTTTCTTAATAAGAAGCACTCTGTACTTTTTTACTTGCTACACTTCATTGGAGCCATGCCTTACCATCTCAAAGTGCTAAGCAGAACTTGATCCTGCATCAGTTGTCCATATGCACACACAAATCTCTCACTGAAATATATGGTGGAGTTATGTTCACAGTGGCTGTGGGATCAGGCTGTGAAAGGGCAGTTTACTTCAGTGAATTTAAGCAGATGTGATGAACTGATATGTGGAGAGGCCAAGTTGAATAGATGTGATAACCTGAGGGGCAGGATTAGAATTAATAATGCTTTCAATAACAAATTTCTAATGGACAAAAGAAAATGTTAATAGCATTTTATTTATTTTTTCCCTTTTACAGGTTCTTCTAGACCTGCAGCACTAAAATGAACAGTGAGTAAAGACATAACTATTTGGATTTGGTACAGTTTAAAATTATTTCAACCTGCACGTTGTTCATGAACTATTGTGTTTAGCCAAAGCTTGCAGAAGGGCAGAGTTATTTTGGCTGCCTCCATTTTTGCGTTCACAGTTTAAGACAACTTAAAGGGATCTGATTTTCAGCTAGTGCAAAGCACACACCCTCTGAAAATCAGGGCTCTTAGGGTGACCATATTCCCCTAGGCTGAATGTGGGACCCCCTTGGGGTGGGGGGTGTCCTGGATAAAATGGGACGGATGGTCACTGTGCACCAGGTAATGTCTGCACACTTCTTCCTACTCAGATCTCTCACCTCCAGCCCGCTCCTGAACCCGCCACCCACTGCTACACTTTACCTCCCACCCAAACTGCAGCCCATTTGTGCACTCTCCCTCCCATCCAGACCCCAAACACCCACCCCCAGCTTCCTCTTGTGCTCTCCCTCCCACAAAGAACCCACACACCCTTTCCCAACTCACTGGGGCTGGGGAGCCAAACAAGCCTGCAGCAGTTTCTTCAGGGCTCGGTGCCACAGACTCCAGAGGGGCACTGGCCCTAATCCCACACCGTTCAGGGCTCCAGAGCAGTGGGGGGGGCACTTCGGCCCTGTGGGACATCTGGGGGAGCCTTGGCCCTGCACAGTATAAGGCTCCAGCGCTGGCCGTATGGCGCAGCGAGGGCTGGAGGGGTTTGTTCCACCCTCATGCCACACAGGGCTCTGGCCCCAGGTCCGCAGCAGGGGCCACCCCAGTAGGGTTCCAGACCCAGCTCCACCCCAGCTCTGTTGCGGGATGCTGGGAGGGGGCGCTGTAGCCCTGCGGGAGGTCTGGGGTGGCCTCAGCCCCGCACCATACAGGGCTCCAGCCCTGGCCCCGTGATGTGGCGGAGGCTGCGGGGTGGGGCTCTGCCCCCCTGCTGTCAGGGCTCTAGCCACAGTAGGGCTCTGGCTCTACCCCAGACCCACAGCAGGGACTGCAAGTGGAGAGGGCTCCAGTGATGGCGCCCCAGCCCTGCACTGCACTGGCCCCAGCTCCCTGGCTCTAGCCCCCACTTTCCTCCCCCCGAGCTCTGTCCCCATCCCAACCACACACCTGAGCAAGGCTGGGGCTGACAGTGGCATCCCAATGGTGCAGCAGGAGGGGAGCTACTTTTAAAAAATGGCAGTAGCCAGTAAAAAAGTCCTGTGAGTCTCCAGCCAGCACAGGAAAAGGTCAGCAGGGGAGGGCCAAATATGGTACAGTTAGTCCCATTTCAAAAACAAGTAGAGGCGCCTTTTTGGCTCCCTAAATGCGGGGCTGTCCCACCAAATACGGGACGGATGGTCACTGGATTCAAGCTAGAAACCCAAACCCTAAGGAACACCAGATCCCTAGTCACTTTTGAAAACGTTGTCCAACTATATATTCAACTAGTTGCTCCTAGATATTCAATATTGGCCCAGTTTTGCCATGCTCACTTACACTGAATAATATAGTACCTTGATACCAATTTAGGGCCTGATCCAGTTCCCCTGGAAGGTTGATGAAGCCCAGAGTCTCATTCACTGGGATTGCAGTGTAGTAGGGTACAACTCAAAGGCCGAGGCTACACTAGCCCCTGCCTTTCGAAAGGGGGATGCTAATGAGCCACTTCAGCAGATGCTAATGAGGTGCTGCCATGAATGTGCAGTGCCTCATTAGCATAATGACAGCTGCATGTGTTTTGAAAATGCCAATATTGGTTTTGGGAAGAAGGGGCTCTCGAAATCCAGGGGGTCCTTTCGAAAGGACCCTGTCTAAATGAGCAGCATGTGTTTCAAAACCGGCGCTTTCAAAACGTGCATGTCTGCCATTATGCTAATGAGGTACTGCATATTCATGCCAGCTCCTCATTAGCATCTGCCAAAGTGTCTCATTGGCATCCAGCTTTTGAAAGGTGGGGACTAGTGTAACCACAGCCAGTGTGAATAAGAATGGCAGAATCAGACCCCATGTAATTAATTTATTTAAATCGTATTCCACATGGTATAGTTCCTAGTCCCTGAGATATAAATAGGCCTAGCACTTCCGCATAAATAGAGAATACCCATATATGTATACAGATACCCATGTATGTAAGCATAGGCATTTGCACAGACTGCATTTCTTCCATATTATTGTGAGCAAAAAGCCAAGCACATGAATCTTGGTAATGTGACGGACAAATACAGCAAATTGGAAAATATTCAGGAAAAAATTCTCACCATTGTACTTATATATATCAAGAGCTTTATTTTTCAAAGTTTAAGAATAGTTTTTCACATGATTGGTGGAGTATTATTAGTAACGGAATGGCTATCAGTAATCGCTATAGATAAGCCAGCTGACTTTACAGTTCTGTTGCTCTTAACATGGACTGCAGTAAGATTCTCTTCAAGTATCTGATTTATCTGAGATATGCATAATTTATAGACTTCTTTTACAAAACACCATCAAGGATCAATGCAGATATAAAATATGTCAACTATTGTAAATACCTAAATGACAGCTATTGCAAAATGCCATGCTGTTCTTTTCCTAGAATGAACTACAAACATTGATATGGGTTTAATACAGACTGTTTTCCTTAAATTGTGCAAGTGCTAACTGAAATGCATGGCCGTGCCACAGAAAAGGCTACTTGCAAGTGAATCAACTAGTAGTTAGACTGTTAGTAGCTAGTAGCTAGTAGTAAATTGTTAGTTTTTATAAATTTCTAATAATTATGCTGTCAGATAACAAGAAAGAATGAAGATATTGCTAATCAATGTTCAGATAAGATAAAAATTAAGAATGGATTTGCTCTTAAGAGCCATTTTTTTTCTCTAGTAAAGCCATAATTCCAGACAACTGCATATTTCTGCCAAAAAGATCAGTAATGAAATGGGTAACAATGTTGACAGTTAAAGCCTGATTTTTCAAAATGGAGGTTTGGAAGGTGCATTACTATAGCAACACGTGTCCTAATTACCCAGAAGCGCATTTGAAAATTGAATATTTTTAATGCAAATCTCCTTCTATACATTTGCTTGTCCTATTATCCTGAGATGCGAATAAAGCCTGGGTAACCGCAAGTAAATGCATTTGAGTGAACACCTGTTTTTTTAAAAAAAAATGTAAAAAACTAAAATCAGATCTGTTATTGTCATAAATAGGCTTCAAAGTCAACATGATTATGAATGGGGCTATGGAGTCCTGTATTAAATCATTTGGGCCAAATTCAGAAGCTCTTTCCTAAGACTGAAACATATAAATCAGGCAACTTAAGCAATCAATATATTCAACAGAATGGAGGACAAATCTAAATTTGCTCCATAAGTACTGTGAGTCACCAATGTGTAAATAAAGCTTTGAATCGAAGTCTATTGTCTACATGACATATGTTTAATACCAGAAAATCTCAGTGTGAGATGACAGACCTAGCATAGTTCGTATCTGCAAATAGAAACCTTCTGAAAATGTATCACATGTACAATACACACTGAATTAATGGTTTTAGCCGTGTGCCTTTCTACTTCAACCTCAGAAATTTCTTGAAGAGTGCATATGTGGAGAGTTCTCCACCCATTAGTTACAATATAATACTGTGACCAACAGGGTTGACCTTAGGGGTGAGCAAACTGGGCCCATGCCAATGGTGTCATAGCCAGGAGGCGTCACAAGGGGCTTGGACTTCCACACTCTTTCTTCAGTGAGACTTCTCTTGGCTGTCTGCAGTGCAAACTCCTTCTCTCCAGCACTGGGCTTGCAAGCTTTTCCCAGCCCCTCCCCGCTTCACTCCAGACACACACACGTGAAGCCTGGCAAGTGTGTCCCATCCCTGACAGTGCAACAGCGTTGCCTACCACCATGTGGAGCAGAGTGAAATCTCTCCCCACCTATGCCCCTCAGTCTCTGGCAGGGACAGGGGTGGCACCAGAAGCAAAACTTCTGTGTGAGTGAGCAGGGTATAGAGGGACTGAGAAAAGAGTTGGGGGGATAAATATATGCCAGAGAGTGGGGGAGCCAAGCTTGGTAGAGTAGAGCCATGCCTGAACTTTAGAGAGTTGGGGGAAAGGGAACCAAGTGGGGGATGACTGAAGGGAGGCAGGCAGGGGACTGAAATCTGAACGGAGGGGTGGGGAGACAGGCATGAAAGGGAAGAATGAACAGTGAGGTTTCATTACTCTATTTCCCTATCCAGCCATGAGCCATCCAATTTAACACTTAACATAATAAACAAGAGCAATGAAGGGGGTGATGGAAAGAAAGGAGAGGAGTTATGGCAATTGGCATCTAGGTTAATTATGTACATTTTTTAAAATTTCCATCTGGCTTTAAGACATGCTGTTTTATTATTTGAAATATTCTAGTGTCAGATATTTTTCCCATTCAGGAAGAAAACTTCAAAATGAAATGTTTACACAAAATTCTTTGTGCTGTGGCTTGCATGTGTTTAGCACTGATGTAAGGCACTCAGCTGACAGCTGTGGAAACTGGTCATTTTTTTCTGTATAAGCAGGTGTAACTCCCTGCCACTTCCTGCGTTAGCCCAGACTGCGCCAGATCGATCTTCCAGGGTGCCATTTCGCGCATGCACGGAACGGCAAGTTCCAGGGTCAGTGTCAATCCTGGAACTCCTCTTGAGCCACATGTATTAAGGAAGGTCGATGGGAGGGGCGCTTCTGTCAGCCTTCTAACATGAAGACAGGCATGGAAGTTGACGGCTGCAAAGTCGATTTTTGGTACGCAGTAGTGTACCAAAATTGCGTAGCAAACGTCGACCTTCAAGATAAGTCTAGACGCAGCCAGTAATCCATCTCTTTTCTGCACTGGGGATTTGTCCTAGTTAGAGAAGTCAGACAGAACAAATAATATGGGACAAATGTAAGACACAGTTTACTCCTGAGGATATTCTGCACCAAAAAATTAAAAATCTGAACACAGTATTTTAAAAATTCTGCAAAAATATGTGCTCTATTTTGCTGTAGTAAGTTAAATCCATGAGCAACATATTATATATCACCCCATATGTGCTCTTTTGCCAGTGTCCCTCCCCTGTTCACGTATGCTCCTTTTCGTATGCTTTACTAACTCAGCAAAAAGAGATGGAGGGAAATCAAGTGCCTATCATTAGTAGATAACATGTTGAAAATTATTAGAATAATAACGAATATACATGTAAGGCTTGTCTACGCTTGCCCCCAACTTCGAAGGGGGCATGGTAATCAGGGCAATGGGAGATTACTAATGAAGTGCTGTGGTGCATATGTAGCACGTCACTAGGCTAATTCTCCCCATGGCAACTTTGAAGGGTAAAACTTCGAAGTGCCAGCATGCATGTAGCCCAAAATTTTGATGAGTAAAGACACTTCGAAGTAGCACAGGCCAGCACTTTGAAGTTTGACACTTCAAAGTTGCTGTGGGGGAGAATTGGCCTACTGAAGTGCTACATATTCACCAGAGCACTTCATTAGTAATTGCCCATCACCCTGATTAACATGTCCCCTTCAGAGTTGGGGACAAGTGTAGACCCAGCCGTGCTGTAGCATCTTTTCAAGCTCTTGAAGTGCTTTACAAACTTAACAAATTTATCATGCAGACCATCCAGAGTGCATGGTAAATTGATTTCACTCTCTAGGGTGAAATGTGATGGTGCCCCCTAGTGGTCCAGTGGTTCCAGGGAAGGACACCCTGTGATGACTTACGTGGGCCCAGACGCCGCTATAAACGAGGCCTCCAACAAAATAGTAAAAGGATCAACAAAATTACACCTATTATAAAAACCAACACTCCCTGGGGGGTTTCTAAGTCCCAATAATTAGAGGGGATAGTCCAGGGATTAGGGCAAGTGGTATTCATCAGCCCCTTTTACCTTTATGAATTGTTAATTGATTTTGGTACCTGAAATAACTGGAACAGGGTTGTTTATTTATTGAATCCGATATTTTAACTGACAGACCAGTTTTACAATTATGACTCATACAATAATTGTGACTTATACTTACAATATAATACTTACGATTCCAATAAATGCTAGCAAAGACATAGTACGTGGCTGTGGATGTGGTTACGAAGGTCTTGGTTACACCTGGGGTTCCAGGGGACATGGCCAAGCGGGTGATCAGTCTCTCAACCGGCGCGGGGAAGATGCATGCACTCTATCTCCCCAAGAGCCGGTTGGGCGGGGTATTTTATTCTTCTATGGAACTCCCCCTCCCTTGGTGAAAAAGGGGTGATTTTAGCAAGCCAATAGGGTAATATAATTTGGGTGACGTGCTGTGGTGCCAAGGCTAAGTTCCCATTTTTAAGACTTACTTGACAAATGTATGGTTTCACTTCCTGGATTTTTGGTGCCAACTGCCTTTAAAAAAATGGTTTGGGGCCATGAGTGTGTGGCAATGCCTGCCTCGCGAGCAGGGCCAGGCCATATCCAGGTTCTGACACCACATGTGACAGCTGTTTAACCACAGGACAAGACAGGACAGGAGAGAAAGCAAAAAAGAACACAAATACTAGGGGAACTTTAAGGTGAGTGGTATGAATGTTACCAAATTGCTGTCCATCCATCTTCCAGTAATGGCGGCTGAACTTGGTGAACACAATGGAGTTTTCCTTTAAGGTGGTTTGGACTATCATCATAATTAAAATTAAAATACCTCTATACTACAGCCCTTCATCTAACTAGTACACTTTAAGAGATAATAATATGAAAAGCTTTGTGGTGGAAAGGGAGGCACATGTACTAAAACAATGACAAGGTCTGGAACTTGGTTTCAGGAAGGCTCATTTTCCAGGGAATGCCCTCTGCACGTTGGTGCTCCTGCATTAGCATAGTGATTTTGGGACAGAGAGGTTGAACGCAGGTCTGAGTACAGGCATGACTAGAGTACTTGCCGATCTGGTTTTAACTCTCTGTCCTGGGCCCTCAGAAACAAAGCAAATTAGGTTATCATCATTGAGGATCTTGTAATTGATTGGGGATAAACAGCAGATGTTTTAGAGTATCCCTTTATATTGCAATAAGCAGAGGGTTAGTCAAATGCAAAAATTTATGGCTTCACATCAGGAGGCTTTTGGTGCATAGGATATGCAAGACCTGACCCTAGAATTACAACTTAAACCATGTACCTTTAATTGTGCAGTGTTTAAAAAGTATCCCTTAATATTGCAGTAAGTAGAGGGTTAGTCAAATGAGAAAAATTATGGTTTGAGATCAGGTTTTGGTGCACAGGGAATGCACAATCTTATCCTAGAGTTACAACGAAAACCATGTACCTTTAATTGAGCCACTGAAATTACAGCTGTGGGAAAAGGCTCTGACTAAATTAATAGCATTTAAGAATGAGATTTAGTCCATGTTTATTGCTGTTTTTTCTGGTGCTCAACTATATATTACTGGTTATAGTTTGTACCTACATGATGTGGCTCTGATTTGATGAGTCAGCTGACAAACAAAATGAGGGAGTTTTGTTTTTTTTCGGTGACTTGTTCATCATCAGTTATATTATAAATCTTTCAAGAGCCTTTGTAAAGTTGTACACTGAACATGGATTGTGTTAAAGAATAAGTTACCTGGCTCATGTTGTGGTTTCTGATATCCTGCAAAGACTCTTAAACACAAGGGCATGGCTTGTGAATCCTGTCTACTCTCTCTCCTCTCATCTTTCTTTTCATTACTAAGTGTTGGTGGTCCAATTAACTTCCTGCTAAACACCTGTATTATAAAAGGTGCCTCTGTTCTTGTTTCAAAATCCCTTCCTGAATGATGATACTTTAATGCAAAAAGAAGAGCGTGCTTGAAACCAGAAGACAACAGATTTTAAAATAATATTTTTAAAAAACATAACACTTCTTCAGGACCATTTTTACACACACAGGACGGATGGTTCCCAACAAACTTTTATCTACACATAAATGTGCTAGAAGTCAGGGACATATGTTTTGCGTGCAGAGCTCTCCTACTCCTCCTCCAAGGTACCACCACTCAAGTTCTGAGACGTAAGACTACCTCTACAGACAAGGTGGAGCTAGATCACCTATTCTATGACAAGAGAGGATTCATTTAAGAGACTGGTGCATACATCAAAAGATCAGTCATATAGCTCTATACTTACAGGTGTTCCGAATAACCTTTGAGACCAACTCAGTGCTTTATTAGTCATGACTGGACTCTCAAAGACTCATCCAAGTCATCTTCAAATGGAGTCTGTTCACCACAGATCTCTTTGCCATCAGTGTTGATCAACTGTCATGTGTTTTGCTCCCAAGGAGGCATGAGCTCAGGCACCCTATGGGATGTATTCCTGATAAGTGGAACAGAGACCAGAAATGTGTTTTCTCTTTAACAATAAATTTAATAAGAAAGGACAAACCACCTGCATGGTCCATCAATTCTGGGATTCAGAACTAAAACATCTTTCAACACCGTTGCCTATCAGTTTACAGATCTCCCCGGCATTATTTCACAGTATCAGACCCAATCCTAAATCCTTGTCTTTATATGTGACAGGATGGATGCTGTCATCCGTGGTTGGTTAAAGTGGTATAGCCCAGAACTATTCTACTGAGATACAAGATATTCTGATTTGAAAGAGAAAGCTTCTATAAAACCAACATATAGATTCACGTGGAAAAAAATGGGTTGCTCTGGGTTGCTCAGCTTGACCTTAAAATGTTAGAAGAATGCTAGAAAAACCTGACTATCTTTATGCTCTGTGTTGATACAGTGGCTAGCACAATAGTGACCTGGTCCATGACTGTGATCCTTAGGCACTTGTCATGCCCCCCATCATTTATGAAAATTGGCTTATGAACATAATTATGCATAACTCAAAGACACTTTAGATTAAGTACAGTAGTCCCTCGAGTTATGCAAGGGTTGCGTTCCCACACACTCTCACGTAACTGAAATTTTGCATAAGTTGGGGAGTGGCTTTTTTTCCTGACAGAATGCATGTTCTGCAGCTGGGGAAGCTGCAGGAGAACCTAGAGCTCCTTTTGAAGGTAGGTCCTGGGGTTGGCGAGGCAGTTGAGGGGGGTTAAGCCTGGCAGTGGGTTGGGGCCAGAGGACGGAGGGCAGGAGGATTAAGCCTGGGGTGGGCTAGGGCTGCGGGGGTGGTGGAGTTGAGCCAAGGTCATGTGTCCCTTTGCAGGGGTTGAGCTGGAGCCACACATGGGGGGTGAGCCAGAGCTGCATGCAAGGAGGTGAGCTGTAGCTGCACATGGGAGGTGAGCCAGGGCCACATGGGGGGTTTGAACAAGGGCCGTGTGGGACGGGGGGGGTGTTGAACCAGGGCCACGTGGGTGGGTTGAACTGGGGCCACGAAGGACCTGGGGACTGAGCCCAGGCCAGGGGGATCAGGATTTTGAGGTGTTCTTAACTTGTGTTAATGCAACTTAAGCACAACTTGAAATCATGTATTTCAAGGAATTGCTGTACCTCATGTAACATATGAAATTTAGTGTCAGAATTTGCTGAATGTGGATATCCTATTTTTGTATACGTATCATTCTTGCATGTGAAAATAGACATTGGAAATATGAAGTGTGGATCTGTTTATAATTCTAAGTGTGATTATGAGGGCCATCACAGTTGCCCGAGAACCTGAATAGCTCAGTAATCAGGTCAATGACTTGCAAATAGCCTTATTTGTCCTGTAAGCCCTAAGTCTGGTTGGTCCTAGAAAGGCATGTGGCCAAGTCACCTGATGGTGACACCTGTTTTGGATCAGGTAGTTTTCCAGAAATGTTTGACCTAATCACAAAGAATTCCCACCATGGGCAAAAGGGATATAAGGAGGGGGAAAACTAAGAATAGGGAGTTGCCAGACACCAGGAGACAGATCACCTATTCTATGACAAGAGAGGATTCATTTAAGAGACTGGTGCATACATCAAAAGATCAGTCATATAGCTCTGTACTTACAGGTGTTCCGAATAACCTTTGAGACCAACTCAGTGCTTTATTAGTAATGACTGGACCCTCAAAGACTCATCCAAGTCATCTTCAAATGGCCTTACCACCTCAGATGCGAGCTGAAAACAACTAATACTGAATGGGGGGTGGGAAGATTGTGTCCAAGTGAGGCTGGCTGGCTTGTGAAAGAGATGTTTAGAGCAACTTTTTAGAGTAAGAATTTGCATGTAACAAGTTTCTTAGTTAAGCACTTTTTGTTCACTTTATTGTAGTAAGTTACTTTCATCTGACTGTTTTCACTTGCAACCAATTAAATCCTATTTTTTATACTTAATAAAAATACTTTTGTTTATTATCAAGTCCAGTGTAAATAATTGTTACAGGGCAGGTGGGGGGAGAGAAACCAATGTGTATGTGTTTCATTCATTGATAAGGAAAGCTAGCCTTTATGAGCTTTCTCTGTGCAAAATGTTTACATAGAGTAAGATAGATTTGTTTGGGATTTTAGTTCCATTTGGGTTGCTGAGCTGTCCTGGAGCTGAACTGATTCAGTGTCTGTGCTGCTGTATAAAGGAGGGCAGTAATCTCTACCCTGTAGTTTGGCTGGGGGGAGACCAGAGGATATGGCCCAGAGGACAGGATGGTAGGGACTTCCACAGAGTGGGTAGGCAGGTAGCAATGGCATGATGAGCATGCCAGTGGACAACTCCAAGGAAACATCTGTGATTCACCCTATCACAATTCCTGTTATTCTGGATTAATTGTAAGGCCCTTTGTTTTCAGTTTTTATTTTCTTTAAAATTTCCTGGAATTTATCACTATGGGGTCAGCTGTAGAAAATTAACAAGCAAGCAGAGATAGGAGGTTTGGCATCAGGAGGAATTAGGGACAAATTCTGTTTGAGTGGGGACTATCTTGGAGCATGGGGACAAGACAAAAATTAAAGGAATATGTAACAGTAGAAGAAGGTGAACTAATCACTCCAACTGTTAGCAGGTTTGTTCAGAACTCAGTAATCTTTCCTTGTTTCTGGTGTATGTCATGTCATTTCTAGAAGCTGATTGTGAGTATTATGGAATCACCTTCCTAGTCTGCTTTCTCCTGACATCATCCTTTTGATTTACTACTTATTTCCAAAATTATAGTTGTTGTTTTTTTTCCTCAGAGAGGGTGAAAATTTCCCCTAGATCTTTTTCTTGTCTGTGGGGAGATGCATCTTTAAATGTCTGATGCTGAGGATAAGTCAGAATTGATCCTGTGTTGCCCCTTCATTTCCCTAAACCTGTTTGCAAGGGCCTTTGCTTGTTAGGATTTGCTTTCTTTTCAGAATGTCATAGCTGAGATATCACAGTGCCACAAAACTTTGTGGTCCTTCATCTGGAGCTAAAGCATTTGAGTTGCTGTACCTAGACACACTACAAAGCAGGCATCAATAATTCTTGTAAATCTGGTTAAATGTAACAGACCGAGAAGAATACATTTGCAGGGATTAAATAAACTAAGCTTCAAAAAAGTTTCTGTTGCTCCAAATGTAAGGGAGGTTTGGAAAAAGCATTCTAATTTTTAAGTATGTAAAGGTATAACACAAGAATTAGGGAGGAGGAGGCTTTCAGACAGCGAATGTAAAAGCCATCTGACATGGATGGTAGCTTCTGGTGTCTCCTGTTACTTATCTAATTGAATTTTGAAGAAGAAAATGTAATGTGTTTGGTTTTCGAGTACTGTATTTTTTAAAATCCTTCACAGTTGTCTACATCAATCCATTTTTTCCCAGTAGTGCATGGGTTGTCTTCAGCAATACAGTTTTAATGACATTTCAGCAACTTTTATCAGTAATTATTCAAGAGAAGTATCTTCAGTTATTCAAGATGTATGTCTCTTTAGACTTCAAGGGTATTGGGAGAAACCTGATATCCCTGTTAAGACACTTTTTTGGTAATGCAAGTGATTAATATCCCAATCTCTGAAGAACACCCATGGGCAAGTACACACTATGCAACACTATGATTATAAAAAGGAAAGAATGACAACAGATTTGCTAAGTATCAGATATGAATGAAACAAAACTCTATTAATAAAGCAAATGAAGGAATTTCCCTGATAATCATACACTTTACTTCCAGCAGTCCCTATTTGACCAGGACAGCTTTCACTATTTTTCTAGGTGAACTGGTGTTATTACCAATGGCCTGGAACAATAGTTATCCTCCCTACTCTGGTTCTATTCTACCTCCGAGAAAACACCAGCTTCTAGTCTACCCTGAAGGGGTGGAGCGGGGAGCAGAGGGGAACCTAATCCTTTCAGTGGAGGGGATGGGGTAACTAAAAGCTTAAAAGCTGATATAATAAATATTGTGATTGGGGCATGCACTGTAACATGCAGCTGTGGCCCAGAGTCTCAGATGTGGTTAGATTCTTCATTTCCTTTGATTTCAATAGAAGTGAGGAGCCTAAATATCTTTGACGATCCGGGCTTCTGCATTCTTAGCACATCCCTTCTAACCAGCTCATTCTCCCCTCTCTCTCTGGTTTCTTTCCTGGTAGTAAACCTGCAGGAAGCTATCTGCCAGCTCTGCCCTTGTGACTGAAGATGAGGCAGTCAGTTCTGAAGACCAGTTGAGGCTTTTGTGTTCTCATTATAGGCAAAGATGTGAGATGAGAACTGGGGACTAGAGTTGGGGGTGTGCTTCCTTCCCTCAAGCCATAGCTTGTGCGATAAATGACATGGGACGGCTTAAAGATATACTGGTAGGGTGGGCTTTTTTTCCCTCTTTCAGCCTAATGGTCACTAGAATGAGTACCTGTAGTCACAAATGGGGAGTTAGTAGTACCCAGATTCCTGACTTTTCCTCAATTGTTTCTAGCAAAAACAATTAAATGTTGGCAACTGCACAATGGGTCATCACTACTAGCTGAAGTTTTGACAGATATGCAATTGAAAAAGACTTAAAGTATTTCTGCGTGCGTCAAATAATTAGGAACCTGGATTCAGATTCTGATTGGACTCATTTACTCATTCTGAGGCTTTGGCCAATTAGTTTTGGCCTGAATTTCAGAAGTGCCGACCAGCTCCAGTTGACATCACATGGAATAACTGGATGTTCATCATCTCTGAGAATTAGACCCCTTGTGTCTATCAGCCTTAGAAGTTAAGTTAGGTTTAAAAATATCTACATTACTAGATATTATATCTGAATTAACTTTACTCTCTCGCCTCTGCCTTTCTGCATAGCCCACCCTAGCCCTTCTCTTAATAACACATTACCTTGCAATAACAATGATTTATTGAATGGTTGTTTGGGTCCCAGCCTCCTGGAAATGCAAAGTCAGGTTTGCTATCAAAATAGTTTAGACAAACCAGGACTTTTACTGATTACCATAGCAGATAAGTGTCTGTGTTTCTTACAGTTTTTCGCATCAGTGTAGCAGTGTAAAGTTTGTGTAGTACCTACCACAATTACAGTTTACAGACTGATGAGGAACATTTGATTGAACAAAAGTGTTGTTCTGAGTTCCTTTTTTTAAAATACAGTATTCATTAGAATAATCTAGCCCTTTTTAGAAATGGGATTTCATTTACTGGTGAATCAATTCAACTGGCTTTTTTTGTAGAATGTTTTGAGATATCTAGATTTGTGAAGAAGCTACAAAAGCCCAGTTTTATGGAAGATATAACAGTTAGGAAGGTGGAGCTCAAATTGTGTTCAATAAATGGCATTGTTCATTACGTGTCTGATTTTAACTGTACCATGTGCTTAGATTTGTAGAAAACATGCATTTCACACATACCAACTCGAGCTGGAATCTACTAATGTGCTGATTTTCTATATAAACATGGTCTAGCATACTTCATTTCCATTCTTAATTCTTTGCTTCATGACCACAGAAAATTAATTTTTCCTTTGAGTCTGTTTATCTATACCTAAGTTGGGAATAACAAATAATACAAACTTACTGTAGGTAAGTGGGCTGAGAAGTAGGCTCCAGTTCTGCAACTGAATATGTGTGGGTACATTGTGGGATCACTATCTTGGTTTTTCAAGCACCGAGATATGGTTAGATGAAAGAGGTGCTCAACTCTAATGATGGGTCTATGCTACAAAAATTTGTTGTCTTCAAATCTTCCACTGCCTGGTGGAGCTTGTGAGGCTGCTTATGGTTGTAAAACTTCAATGGAATTGCACAAATAAATGAAGTTAAGCAAATTCATTTATGTACGCAAGATTTGCCCATTTGGTCTGTATCCTGAAATATTCTTTGAATGGATGGCCCTCTGTGCCAACATCAAATCCCATTGACCTCCACATATCTGGCAAAGTCTGCCTGCCTGTATATTGTTGCAGGATTAGGCCATAGTTTGTACCACTGTTTACTTTGACTGTAAACTGTAAGATCAGTTTGAACGAGAAATTCCGATGAACTTATTCGATATCCTGATTCTTTTCCCCCTACCCATAACAGATACAGCTTTCATTCTCTCCCGTGGGACCTGTGCAGCAATCTAGCTACACTGTTTCCTTTGAAAGTTGCCTGGCACCTTTTTGGAAATAATAACAATTTCAATGCACAAGCTGCCTTTGTCCATTAATAGTATAACTGTTTCCAATAATATCCCTGCTTGAATTCATTGACGGAAAGAAACAGTAATGAAAAAGATGCTTGGGTTTAGTTCAGTTGAAATGCACAGTGAGTTCTCACTGATCTTTCCTTTTTCTCTCTGCCCCTTTCCATAACAATGGTTAGGGGAAAATTCTATACTCTGATCTGCCTATGGAAAGCTGAATATTTTTGAAGGTCTAAAGGAGCACGCTTGCCTATACTTATTTTAAAGTCGCAGTGTCCAATGCGCTTTCTGTTCACCACATGTGGCAAACTGGACACCACAGTGTGGCGAAGAAGCTCAACAGAGCTGCGCAGGTGGAACACCCTCTGTTGACTCCATGCATGCACCCCACCACTTGCTGGGACAAGCATGTGGTGGCAGCAGTGGAGGTAGTTCTTCCTGAGGCTCTAGCAGCTCCGTGCAGCTCCAGGCTTGGTTCACACAGCAGCAGCAACGACTTAGGTGAGTCCTGGGCAGTTTGCACAGGGGGGCAGGTGCCTGGCTAGAATGGGAGGGGTTGGCTTGCTCTGGCAGGGGCAGTGCCTGGCTTTTGGAGGGGCGTGCTAAGGCAATCCTTACATTTTGTATGGACACCACTGTTTTAAAGGGCCAGACTCAGCTTAAAACCTAGTTAGTTTCAAGTAATGAATTTATGGTAGTTTCAGTAGTATATCGTCTCTAACTCCTCCTGCTTTTTTTTGTTACGTCACATTACTTACTTATTTTTAAAATGTTTTCCTGTCCTTTCTTGTTTGTGAAAGACTCCTAAAAATAAAAAGTAAAGAAAATCAACTATACCCCATATCCTGAAAGCCGATCTTCACAAATGGGTCTTTGTGCTTATATGAAGCCTCAGTCCTCCTAGGGGTTCCACACTGACACAAGCGTCCATCCAGATGCCTCAGGACTAATTTAGTATAGATCAAGTGCCCTCAAGGACAAAGCAAATAAATGAAAACAGTAGATACACATTTTCCTCACAGGTTGCTTTCAGCCAGTGGTAATCCATGTAACCAAGTAACTGGAATATGTTCAGTTTTTTAGTTGAAAATAAATATTTTGGAGGCATGACCATTAACTGTTTAGCTTGTTTCTTTTATATAACTACATGAATCAGAGACAAATTAGTTTTAGAAAGAAAAATCTGACAGCTTTGTTTAGCTAAACATACTTCTGTGACCACACCACTGTAGGAGGAAAATCTTTCTACTGTAAACCTTATTTTCCTCACACATTCTGCCACCCATTGTTTGTTACCCTCTTATTGTACAGGTTGAAACTCTCTCTCCCAGCATCCTTGGGTTCTAACTGGCGCCAGACAACAGAATTTGCCGGACCACACAAGGTCAATATTGTCTAGCACATTACTAACACTTTCACTGACTACTGGGCTCTTAAAAGGCATTTAGGGGTAAGCTATAGATAAATAACTGCACAGAACACTGAGAGCTAGGGCTGGCATCTGTAAGCAAACTTTATGAGACCACAGGAAACTTGGCCACACCCCAGGATAAGTGGTCATCCAGCTAACTAAAATGATGCCAGATTATGGATGTTGCCAGACAAGAATATTCCAATTAGAGAGCTTCAACCTGTATAACATCTTTAGCTAAGCTTCAGTCCTGTACTTTTTTGCATAAGTAGGATCAGGGTGCTAGGCTCTAAGACCTTCAGGGCAGAATCTCATCTCTTTTTATTGTTGCTATAAAGCAACTAACATATTATTGTATGCTGTAGAAATAATAATAGATCATTTATGCAGTGCAAACACCATTTTACACTTCACAGATAGGGTAGACATATTTCCCACTACTGTACTAATACTTGTGCATATCTATCAATGATAGCACCAGAAGGA
Source organism: Carettochelys insculpta (assembly GCF_033958435.1). Taxonomy (NCBI): domain Eukaryota; kingdom Metazoa; phylum Chordata; order Testudines; family Carettochelyidae; genus Carettochelys; species Carettochelys insculpta. The sequence continues at coordinate 109,822,431 of NC_134140.1, read as the reverse complement.
GCATTGCTTTAGACCAGTTGCTATTATGTAAGCATTGTGCCATCTGGTGGTGCCCCTGGTAGCACTGACTCTAGAAGATGGAGTATTTGCAACTTTGACAGCCATCAGCAGTTTATATTAGCATTTCTTCTGTTGCTACCATTGCTAGGGAAACCACAGGACACCTAAAAAAATGCTACTGCAGTTAAGACCACTGGCAATAAGAACACATGAACCAAACCTGAGATTGGGACCCTAAGCAAGTACACATTGTCAGCCCAGGCCTGAATTCTGTAGGTGCATTTGTACCCATGGACCAAGCTAAAGCTGTTCCTAGCAAAACTTTAAAAAGTGCCTAAATCCCAATTTTAATTTTAAATCCCTAATTTTAAGTGCATCTCAGAATTCATTTAGAAAATGGGATTAAGATTCTCTAGTCACTTTAACACTTTTGAAGTTTTACCTCCAGGTCCCTGCCCCAAAGAATTTATAATCTGTGGCTTCAATTTCGTAAACAAGTATGAGCTTAACTTTACACAAGTAAGCACTCTCTTAAAAGTCTGTGAAACTATCCTCACTCATCAAGTTAAGCACCTGTGAACGCAGCAGGACCAGGGCCAACGTGACTGAGCAATGAAGTTCTACACACCTTATAGTGCTTCAGTGGTCTTGGAGATACATGTATTTTTGTCAGCTAGTTGAATATGAATATGAGGGGGAGTGTTTAGAGGTGTCCTGTTTTAACTAGGAGAGTTGGGGGCATGAAGGGAGGGGAAAGGGAGTGGACTTCAGCACAGGGAGAAGCCAAGGAGGCTGGTAAGATTGCTGGAAGAGCAAAACCTCCAGGTCTGCCAAAAAGCTCACCCATGGACAAGGGGGCTCGGCTCCTTTGTTCGAGCATTCACTTTAAGGCAGCGTATAAACTATGTTGTGCGTCTTTAGTCAAACAAATGCAATCTTGCCCATGCACAGCGTCCCTGCCTGACAGCTCTAGACCTCTAGCGCTTCTAGGGGCTATAGCAAGTCAGCAGGCAGGCGCTGAGGAAACTCCTGTCTTATCTCCGCGCTAAGCGCTCTCTCCTCCTTTAGCAGCTGGAGGGGGATGTTCCTTACAGGTTTTACCGGTTTTTCTAGCCTAGCTTTGAATAGCAGCAGCACTGGGGTGAGTCACTCTTTGGAAATGGAGTGGGCGGGCGTGTGAGAGTGTGTAAGAGAATGAATGATGTCAGGCAAGATATGGGCTGGGGAGGAGGGGGAAGGGAAGAGCATGAAACTGACTGTAAACATAGCAGCAGCGCGCAGAGAGAGCTGCCTTGAGTCCTCGCCTCCCCCCGGCCTGGAGCCGCCCTCAATCAGGAGAGCTCCTCCAGCTGTAGCATTGCTGAGGTAACAGTGCAGCAGGATCTGGCAATCAGGTCAAGGAAACCTTGCTGGGAAGTGTCGCCCTGCCCGGCTCCCGCAAAGGCAGTCCTTTTTACCAGGCAGGAGCGGAGCGGCTGGACAGGAGAGAATTACAGGGGACGATAAAGGTGTGGGCAAAGTTTCTAGCTGCTTCTTGCTTCGGCTACCCGCCCCCCTCTCCCCAGAAGTGGGAGTGTCTGCGCCTTTGGCCATAAAGAGCTGCGGAGCCCAAATGTCAAAGAGTTCTTTGGCTGCAGAGAACACTACCCTGCTGCTGCAGGAGGACCTCCCTTCAGCCCCGGTGTTCCAGCTTCAACTAAGTGGGTACGTTGAAAATGACACAAGTCAGTAGGACTTGGCATTCTACAGAGTAAGGCTAGGTATGATGGAATGGGTGGCTTGTTACCCAGCTACACCAAAGCAGCCTCAGTATTTCACATAAGGTGTTTAAAACTAGCTTGGACAGAGTATTAGAAAATGCAAGAGAACAGTAGAGGAAAATGTAGAGAACAGTCCTGTATTGGCAAGGTACTCTAGTAAGTCTTTTCAACTAGTAACATGCCTTATTGATTTCTTCTGAGACTCTGTTCCCTTCCTTGCTTCTGCCTGTGCTGAATAATTTTCACTTTCAAAAGCAGTGTCTCTTTAATGTGGCAAAAATAATGTAAGTGGGTGGTACTAAGGACTGCTTTGTTTCTCTTGTAAATTACCTATTTAACAGAGGGGGCATGTTATGTATGTTTTGAAATGTACATTCATTACTAAAAAGTTATAGTGGGACCCTTGGAGCTATGCTACATACATATTTGAGCAAAGAGTTGTAAGAACTCTTTAAACATATATGCTTTAAACTATTTAAAATGTCTGTGTACGTTCTAGAGTACAGTGGCTTTTTAAGGGTCAGCTGCTTGTTCCTATTGAGGCTTATGGGAGTCTTGCTATTGGCTTCAATGGGAGTAGTGTTGGGATGGATGAGCCTTCATGAAGGCACTTGCTTTCTAGAGGGATTAGATAACTGAATAATTAAGATGCATATTTTCAATTAAAATAAAGCTTAAAATCCTTATGAAATGTACTTGTAGCACAGGAGAAATTGAAATGTGGTATCTTGGGAACAGATTGGTTAGATAGTACTGTGGACTAGTTACTTTTTATTTCATTTGTGCTCTCTAAAACTCAAACAAAACAACCCAAACCAGTAAACTGTTTTTTATATTCAGAACTTTAGAACCAGCGAACAGTTTGCTTTTGGTATTGGAAAGAAATGGCTGTTCTAAAAATATTAGTCAAGCTTTGTTTGAATGAAAGTCAGGATTATAAATTCTATAAATAAACTTTAGACTACATCTGAAATGTTGCAATGATAACTCAATGGGACTACTACTGCTGTAAATTTGACCGGGTGTTTAAAATGTCCAGGACTGGGGCCTGCATTAGCATTAGCAGTCACCATCTAAAGTAAAATATAGCTTCCATATTTGTGTTAAATTAAGAATTATATATTGTCTTGACAGATAGTATTATGGGTCTTATTTACATATGGTGATCATTCTATAGAAGAGCTAGATTATATTACAGTATTAGGCATTGTAGTGTAGTTATGGTGTTTAGAGGTGCTATTTGAGAGAGTTTAGTATATTTTAAATAAATTACATTGTAATTTTTAATTTACTCTTCTAAAATTGGGGTTTATATATGCAAGTTAGATCAAGCGCTAGATCAATTTTTATTTGATGCCCATTGAAGTCAGTAGGTGTCTTTCCTTTCCATTGGTTACAGCGGGGATGGTTTTGGGTCCTGGGGGCTTTTGAGTATGACTTTGTAATAGGGCTTCTTGATACCTAAGAAATATATGGAAGAGTGTGTGTGTTCTCCCCAAAGAAACTTTAAAAATGTTCCATTGTAGGCCCAATAAGTGGTGACATATGGAGTGGGGGGAAAAAAAAACATAAAACTTTAATGGAGATGGGCTTTTCCCAATCACATTCAGTAAGATTTATGTTGTTGGTCCAAGAATTGCAGACTGAAAAAATCAACCAGGTTTTCCAGACTTTCATGCCCCTATGGGCATCTAATGCGTATGGGTCTTTAAACAGCAATTGTGCTGTTTATGTAGTAACCAATTGAGAGAGCACCAAACTTTCAAATAACCTAACCAAGCAGAGAAGACAGTAGTTAAGGCACAGAATGAATGAAAGACAAAGCATGCCTGGAGTACGGGAGCCTGATGCAGTCTAACATTTTTATTTTGAAGTGTTCTGTTAGGGGTTTTTATACAACTTGAGTTCTCGCAGGCTTTCTGAACAAACTCCTATATTTGAGTTTTGGTTCAGGAGTTGACTCACAGATTACCCTTTTCCCAGGCCATAAGAACTTCTTCAGATTAATTTTTAACCTTCTAAACACATGAGTTCTAACAATAAAACGCCAAATGGTGGTTTATATTTGTACTGATAACAGTAGTCTACAGTGATGTTGTTCCTCATTTCCAGCAACACTACTGAGTGAGGAGTTTCACCAATGAAATTCTACTGAGGCCCTCATGACAATATTTTAAAATTACGTAATCTGCATTGCGTAGACATACACTGTAGTCTCCATCAGTATCTATACTAGCAAGTTCTTTGGAAAGATTTTTCGAAAGAAGGGGGCTCTTTTGAAAGAGCCCATGGAACGTCTACACACACACAAAGCATTCTTTCAAAGTAAACTGAAAGAATGTGGTGTTCCTTTTGAAATCACTCTCTTCCTTTCCTGTTTCAGGAAGAGCGCCCCCCCCCCCCCCCTTCGAAAGCTTCTTTAGAAAGAAAATGTGTATAGACACTCTGCAGGACCCTTCTCTGGAAAGAACAGTCTTCATTTTCAATCCCTAGCCTGTTCTTTTGAAAGAGTGGGGGCTGTGTGGACACTCTCTTTCGAAAGAGCAGATAACTCCTTGGTTCCGTGTTTCTGTGTGTGGATTCACTCTTTCGAAAGAAGCTCTTTCAGAAGAGATCTTCCGGAAGAGCTTCTTTCGAGAGATCTCTGTGGTGTAGATGTAACCATTTTGTTTGTTATCCTGAAAAAGCAATAACTTGTATAAAATCATTCATGCACGATTTTAGGCCTTCTCCTGTAGTCAAGCCCCACTGATTGATATTTCACATTGACTTCAAGGGGAGTTGTGTGCCCAGTGATAGCTGATTGGGCACAGCACATTAATTACATATCAGTATACTTTCACAGAAATTGTTCCTTTTTTTTCTTTGAGTTTTGCTAGATAATCCAGGCCCTTCTAAAATCTAAGGTAACATTTAACAGGAGACAAACCTGTGAACACAGTTTCATGTAAGATTGTTCTCTCTGCTGTCACGGAACAGAATATTTCTCTGGAGTTCCAAATTGTACAGGAATACTGTAATTTGTAACATGTATGTTGTCTAAATACGTTAGTTAGGGGGAATCCATTAAGACAGACTTACACTTAGGTTTGTACATGTCCTGAGTTTTTAAGAATAGTTTGCTTTGGCAATGTACAAATCAAAGATGATGATCTACCATCCCATCAGCTATTTGCTACCTCAAACTGCAAAGGTTCAAAAAATACTTAAATCTCAGCTTTGATATCTGTAAGCATAAAACCATTTCCCCTGTCAAAAGTTCACTTACAGTAAGAAACCATGTTAATAGGCTATGATTAGTATGACACAATTAACACCTGTGGGCATTAAAACTATATAGTCACACCTTGTTGTCTTGGCCAGCATAAGTTATTACTTGGGCAAAAGTCACGTTGTTACCTGAGAAAGAACAGTGGGATTGGATCCAAAACCACAAACCTAATTTTTATTCTTAGAACTTCATCCAATTTTGCGAAGTAATTCCTGTGCAAAGGAAGTGACTAGTCTGTTCTCATTATCTGTGTTGAGAAGCATGCAAAAACTATACACACAGAAAAAAGAAGGAAACAAAATTTATGTTTTTAGTTTCTTCCTCTTTACTGACACAGGTCAGGATTTATTTTTATTTTATTTTTTTTTAGATTCTGGGTGTGAATGTGTACACACAAACACAAAATGAGTGTCTCTTTCAGAATCTTTGTGTATGCATGATTCTTAGCCTCCAAGAACACACTGCTTTTCTGGAGACATTACTCTTCCAATTTTTCTCATCTAGTAAAAGACTTTGCTGTGTAGCTGAAATTATTAGTATCACATACATATTTTAGTCCCAGGGGAATGCTGCAATTTTATTATGGATCCAAATGCAACAATTGCAGAATTTTCCCCAAGACTATTATTTGTTTTGCTTAAGCCTTAAACTTTAGGTTATACTGCTATAGGCTATCAGCCAACAAGTTAGTTTTACAATATTAGTGTGGGATAGACAATGCAGATGCTATGACCTTTTTTAGTATGGATACAGTACTACAGCTTTCCCAATAGATGCTGGAAAGATTAATGTAACACAGACACTACTGTCTTCATAGATCTGTGTCTGCTGAGAGAATTATTGTACCATGGACACTACTGTCCCAGAAGATGCTATGAGATTTTGTAGGAGCTAAAGCAGGCCTTAGTGGGGAAGTTTATGTAACACAGATACTACTGTCCTCTCAGATCTGTATCTACTGAGAGAGCTGCTTAACCATACTGGACGCTACTGTTCCAGCAGATGCTGTGATATTTTAATGACAACAGGGCCCACTGTCTCAGCATCTTTGTTTGCACTATCACTGTTACATACTGTTATGTGTACGAGTAACATTCATACGAACAGAAAACAGTGTAGCCACGACTGTGTAGCTAATGAGGAAAAATTCCTTTTATTAACAAATATGTCTGGTTACTGATATGAAGCTTGGTGGACCTAAGCAGAGTTAATAAAAATTACTCAGATTCATTGGAAAGTTTTGTATTAGGTGGGGAATGGATATTATATTGTCAAAGGTTCTAGGATGTTGCAAATTTTATGGCCCTGGGGCGTGGAGAACTATGTAGTCATTCCTTACGACTTCTCACACTGGTTGCCTGTGATCTAGTCATTCATTACAGTTTCCTGCCCCTCCCTGCTCCCTCACAATAGATACAAAGTTAGGTTTAGAAAGTCTCAGTAGGTTTTTTTTTTTTTTTTTTTTTTTTTTAAACGTGTGCTGTTAGATTGCAGAGCACTACTCTAGCATTAATAATAAAAATATATTAATTTTTAAATTGCACAAAGGATAGTTTTCTTGGAGAAATCTTAACAATGCTACTTACATTTGCAAGACGGTGTTTTAAGCTCAAATGTATTAGAATCCATGACAATTTTGAGATTTTCTGGGGGGGATTTCCTGTATTTAGCTTTTCATTTTACAAAAGAGTAGGGATGAGCACTGGATGCCTCTCTTTATCACCAGGCAAGGTACGGTAGAGATAATGCCATGCTTTCTTGCTATTACAGTCATTATTTCAATCCAGTTTTAGTGAAACAGCCTTTATAGTGTAGTGACCCCCTGTGCCTTTGAAAATGAAGGATGTGTTAGTTCTCAGTGCTGGTCCCCCTTACTTAAGTTGAAAAAAACAAAAACAATACAAACTGATTCTCCTTCAGTCTACATACTCTTCACTCTGGCCAGCAGAGCCATTGAAGCTGATGAGAGGCTGTCTAAATGCACATGAGAACATCACACACTTCTCCACTGTTATATTCTTAAAACTGGTGAGCAGGAAAAGTTAATGAATCAGTCAAGTAAAGTAAGAAACTTTCAAAGTTAGTTAATATGTGAAGCTTTGAATTTCTGGTATTGTTATCCTACATCCTCCCCACTATGCACCTGTTGTGTTTTCTACCTATTAATGTAATCTCTTTGGCATGGATTTTTTTTTTTTTTTTAAATTTTTGTACATCGCTGAATTTAATGGAAACTTCAGGCCTCTGGACACTGTTGAAATATATGGCATCGCTATCCTGTTTTCTCTTCCCTATTCACTTAAGTCCACTCAGTCCTCCAGTCTTTAACTAGTCAGATCTTTGTAGGCTCACACTTACTCTGATTCAGGGCATGTCTATGAGCAGTTCAACTCAAGATTAACCTCTCTTTTTCTGATCACCCAACTGCAAACATGTTAGAGAGCCTCCTGCGTTTGCAGTGGAGATCAAACTAATCAAGCATTTTGCAAAGTGAGCTGCTTCCTCATAATGTGCAAGTAAAGTAGCATCATGGTCTTAGTGCTAGAGAGCCACAAGCCAGGGAAAGGGCACTACAGACTGTAGAATGTGGTTACTTTGACTCGGGTTTGACTGCAGAGTGGACAGTAAAGCCCTAGATTTGAGCACAGATTAGAAAGTGTTAAGATAGTATTAAAACACAATGCGGGGAGTCAGGGCCTGGATACTCAGCCCAGAGTCTGTGGATTCAAGTCCCATTAACCCTGGGCTTATGCTGTAGTATACACATCTCCAAAAATAAACGTATTCTTCAATCCATGCTCTAATCTCAAATAACCCCATTTTCATTGTATCTCTTTAAAATTCCCTGAACTTGTTTAGAATTATTTTCTAATTAGCTGAATGAGTGATTGTTGCCATAAGGATCTTGCTTAGATACAGTGTAGCACATTTTAGCAAGATAGCTAATTCCATAGTTGATCATTCATTAGTTATTACCATGATTTGCAAATGTATCACAGCTGAAAATATTAAACTTTGGTAACTTTCAAAGTGGAAAACCTCCTTTCACCCAACATAGTTCAGTGATAACTCATTTCCAGGAAAGATGTAACGTCTTGTTGCTATGAGAACACTTTTAGTTTGATACTTGTGCTTTGCAAAATTGGTAATTCATAAACATTTTGTGTGTGTCTCTCTGCATGTACGTATGTATATCCATCCATCATTCTCATCTTGGTGTTGATGACTGTCTTCTTTTTTTCCCTGCTATTTCTGAAATAACTAGTATAGAAAGCCTGAAGATAGTATGCATTTTAGACCATATGTGAAGCAGGGTTCCCTCAAAAGCAGTTGTATGCCCATAATATTTGATTATTTGTGGTAGATATAATTTCCTTGGTATATATCACCATTAATTTATTCTGACATCATCAGAGTGATATTGTCAAGGAGAGAGAAGTTGAGTGGTTAGTCCAAGGTCAAACAGGAGATCTCTAGCAGGAGCAACAATACAGGATCCAGATTTCCTTGTTTATTAATAGTGCACCTGCTCTTTCTGTATGTTTCCCACATGCAATGTTTTCAGGTGTTGAGTTCTTTAGAAAGCTTAACTTTTATTTATTTTAAGATTCCAAGTATCTTGAACTGCCACCCAGTTAATTCACAGAGCAAGGAATACTGAATTGTTTATCCAGTTTCAGTTACATTTACTTCATGTAAAGCAATGGCAAATTGTTAGCTTACCCATACCCCAAGATTCTACTAACTTTGGCACACTGTCAATTGTTTAATAGTGCTGACTAGTGCAACTATTGTACAGACTTCCTGTATTATTTCAAGGAACTTAATAGCTGTTAGAGGCAATGGTCATGGCTGTATCGTAATTAAAATCTTTCTTACATAAGGAGGGCACACTTAAGGTCAAATACCTGGCAGGTGGCTGTGTATATTTCCTGTCACAGCTTCTGCTGCTTTTTGTTCCTCCCCCCACATCAACCTCATAAATGAGGAAATAGCACTTGCTGTTTGTAGATGCTTTATTAGGGTGCCAAATGCTGCAGCCAGTGTCTGTTTGAGTCTGAACACAGGCTGTATTGAAGCACAGTGTTCCCATCACCACAGCCACAGAAGGACATGTTAAAAATTGGAATGCCACATTCTTGCCTTGGCAGTACTAAAAAACCTATACTTAAGGTAACGTTGTCCAATTACGTAATTTCTTCTTCTCTCATTATTCCTGTGTGAATTTCTATATGATGCACATTTTATTTTTCAGTTCTTTAGAATAAAAATGTTAAAGCTAGAAGGGCATCTAATAAGGAAAAATGCACAGTACCCCACTTAAGAAGAAACAATCAGCGTCATACATACAAAATGGGAAGTGACTGTCTTGGAAGGAGTGTTGTGGAGAGGTATTTAGCTTGTGATCCACTATGACCCCTAAATGAGTGAGCACTGTGATGCTATTAACAAAAAAGCAAGCATGATTCTGGGATGCATTAGAGTTAGGAGTGTTGAGAGGAAGACCTGGGAAGTCATTCTTCCGCTCTACTCGGTGCTCATTAGGCCTCAATTGGAGTATTCTGTCCCGTTCTGGTCACCATATTTCAAGAAAGATGTAGAGAAGTTGGAGAAGGTCCAGAGAAGAGCAAAAAGAATGATTAAAGGTCTAGAGAATGTGAGCTATAAGGGAAGACTGAATGAACTGGACTTGTTTAGCTTAGAAAAGAGAAGACAGTGGTTTTCAAGTACCTCAAAGAGGGTTACAAGGAGGAGGGAGAAATTCTTCTCCTTGGCCTGTGAGGACAGGACAAGATGCAATGGGCTTAAACTGCAGCAAGGGAGGTTTGGGTTGGATATTAGGGAAAACTTCTTAACTGTCAGGGTGGTTAAACAGCGGAATAAATTGCCTAAGGAGATTGTGGTATCTCCATTACTGGAGATATTTAAGAACAGATTAGATAGATATCTACTGGGGATAGTCTAGATGGTGTTTGCTCCTGCTGTGAGGTCAGGGGACTGGACTCGATGACCTCTTTAGATCTCTTCCAGTCTAGCATTCTATGATTTCTAGTTCTAAATTTAACATTTAGAAATATTTTAAGTGCTACAGTTTTAATTGGCTTAATGCATACTTGCATATTCACCTTTGCTGATAATTTGGTAGCATTGGAGGCTCCTAAGGCATGTTGATTTTAGATTTTACTTCTAACGTACTATTCTGTTGTCAAATGTATACTCATATATCTTATCTTTTTTGGTGGTGTGTATTAAGGATCAGATCCAATTCCCTCTGGAATTGGATCAGACCTTAACAGCAAGCCTGCATAGTAAGTACATCCCCACGGAGGGCCCATATCAACCAGTTCTAACTCGGGCCAGTCACAGGTGTCTACTTGCTGCAGAGACATGACAGTGTGAATAAGCATAACTTTAGTTAAATTTCCTTTATAGTGTGGCTCCTGTTCATTTGCAGTAGGCGCTTGCATTCAAATGAAATGGAATAATGTAGTCTTCAGAATACATTCCTGTCCTCCAGCATACCCAGGCAACTCCTGTTGCCCATAACAGGACTTATATACAAAGATGTAATTTGGCAATTACGAGCTTATTGGGTAATAATGTCAAAGATGCTGTTGATTTGTTTAAAATTACAGTAGAACACCAAGATATGCACACTCAAGTTGTGAGTATTTTGGGTTAACGTGACTCTGAGCAGCAGGGATCTGGTGCCTGGCTCCGGGCTGCCCACCACTCAGGGGATCCAAGAAACTCGCCAACACGTCTGCTGTTACGGTCAGCTTCTCCACTCCTGTCAGGGGCGGCAGCCTGACTCTTAGCTGCTGCCCCCGACAGGAGTGGGGAAGCTGAGCAGCGCAGTAGTTCAGGTCAGTTTTCCCCACTCCTCTGAGCAGCAGGCAACCTGGCTTCCTGACTCCCTGAGTTATGCAAAACTTGATTTGCAGGGGGGGGTGTTGCGCAGAAATGCAACCTCCATGTAAGTCAGGGGTCTATTGTATTGCACAGAATAGGTTTGGGTTTTTGTATATGTATGCTTTGCATGAAGCTTTGAGATATAATTTAGAAAGTAAAAAATTCTACTGTTTTGCAATATAATGCAAAATAAAGTATAAAATGAAAAATAGACATATTTAGAAACTTGATTAGTAATTAACATGTTCATAGTTTTCTTCAAAATAAACTAGAAACTTAAATGCAGCTAGGAACATTATCATTCTTCTTTTCTCACTGTCTCAAAAAGGCCCTACAGCTAATATGGTGCTTTTGAATTTTGGATTTACTATTTTTAGTGCAGGATTGCTTGGAACAATTAATTTTTTAGGTCATTTTAGAAAGTTTTTTTTTTGGGCTTGTACGTTAGACTGTAGCTTCAAAATCAAATAACCCCACCAAGTAAGTGTATTTGGAACACGATGAATTGTACTGAGGAGTTTCTTCCCTTAAGATTTTCTGACATTCTTAGATATAGTGTCACAAGGCCATTTATTGAAGAAACATTGATTAAACCATATTATTTACAATGTATCTTAAAACTAGGCGATTCAAGAGTGTAACTGAATCCTATATTCTTCTTTTTTACAGGCCTGTCAGGGAATAAGCTTCTACCAAACATCAGCATATCACTTCAGAAAAAGCCACATTGAATTATTTTTCCATGTCTATAAATGTAAGTTTGAATTTCTAAATTTTATGTTGTAACTTTGTAATATAAGGACCCAGGGAAAAGCTCTCATTGTCTCATGTTTTAATGTTGTTAAAAGCTGGGGGGTAGGGTTTTTGATTAGCTCGCTATGGTTTTCTTAGAAAAATGGTATTTTTTTTTTTTGGTAATTCAGCAGCAAGATGCAGTTGTTTCACAAAACAATCAACTCAGTTGTCCTGCTGTAAGTAACAATGTTTTTAAAAATCTTTTATTTTGAAGGGGTTTTTAAAATTTACACTTCTCATTTGTTTGTGGCAGAATTATGTGCAAACAGTCATCCCAAAATCATCACTTTTGGTAAATACCAGGATTTTAAAAGTACTTTGCATACTAATATTCATGCCTGAGTTAACTTGGTTACAGCCATTATAATGTCCACAGGTTGGAAAAAGTTGTAAATTCAAACCTGTATTGTGGTGGTTGGTGATAATACTAAATGGAGCCAAAATACAATTAAACTTTCATATCCAGCATCCTATCATCTGGAACTCTCAAATAACAGGCATTTTAATTAAAATGTGCTCTTGGTCATGTTTTTCCTGAGGTACAGTATAGTGAAAGTAAATACAAATACAATATGAGTTTAGTGTTCAATACTACTGTTGGTAAATAAAGTACTCTACATACATTTGTTTCTTAATCTCTAATCTTGTTTTTCTTTAGTGTTATGCATTGCTAGGTAGACCTCCTTTATTATCTGAAATATTTGAATATCCAGCAACGTTCCTGTCCCAGGGCTGTTGGATATGAAAGAGTTTACTATACTGTACAATAATTCCAGCACTGAAGCAATGCAATAGCTCTGGTTGTTCATGGATGCTGTATTTACAGTAGGGTGTCTGTGCTTTTGCAGTCCACAGTGGGATAATGGTTTAACAAAATAGTTACTTGGTGTTCAAAAACTTCTTAAACAACTAATTACCTTTAAAAATTTGGCCCCAAATCCCATTGATTTTCATGGAGTTAAGGGCCAGATATCTTTTGAGGATCTAAGCCTTGTTAATCAAAAAAAAAAAAAAAAAAAAAGGGTGGGAATTTGATAGCTTTTTGTTTTGTGTTACCTCAATTTAGAATTCTTAGACTTGGATTTATAATCAGTACACTCTGTTGCCTTCAGTTTAACTTTTAGGAATGCTAAAGAAATTTTATAAAAAGACTTTGTGGAAAAGATCATAGATGTGGTGAAGCTTGCAAAGAGGTATATACATGTCAACTATGCTGCCAGCAGAGTTTGAATGTTAAAATTATGGTTGATGCACTATCAGAGTTTGTAACTCCCTACGCTCATGCTTGTAGAGTTTTTTAGTTTTATCTGGATGTAACCACCTTAAAGCTGGTCCTTCAGGTTGTTGGAATTTGTGCTGTGGAAATCTGTCTCTATGGAGCCTCTAAGTTCCCCTAAACTGCTGGGAAGTCAGAGAGTGTTAAGGTTCACATTTGTAGGGGAGTGATATTGTGTGCACCCAGTCTTTTGAAAATATTCCTATTCACTTGATCTTGGGCATATAGGACTCAATAATAAAATAAATGTGCATTTCCTGGACCAGCAATTTTTAAGCGAAGACAAAGTTGGATTAAAACCAAGGTTTCTTGAAATCTTCATTTTTGAAACACTGCATTGATTGATTATGCTCAAACTAGCCTGACATTTTGCCCTGCTTTAAACACTGTCCACTGCTATGCCTCCCCCAGAAGTGAAGTGGAGATGAAAATTATTCTTAAAATATAATTTGCTTTATTTAAAGTATGGAGCCAATACTTTACTTTGCAAAAGAAAAATGTGATGTCAGTTTCGTAGAATAAACTTTTCAGCAAAACTTGAAAATACAGAAAAACATTATTCCGCTGAGGGGCAGTCTAAAAGAGTTGTTACCATTCCAGGTTAACTAGCAGTCTAATTAAGAGGGTTTGAAGTGTCTTCTAGTAAGTTCAGACAGCTTCTACAAAGGAAGGGATTGGCATGAAAGGAGAGCTGCAGAGATGTATTGTAGGATCAAAAAAGGACAAGGATATCGAGGGTAGATGTGACTGATCTACACTGGTGTCAAAGGCGGTCCTGAGATTCTAGAGCAGGCCTTTAACAAAACAGAATACAGTTAGCCGATGGTGGAGCTAAATGGACTTTCTGCTATACCAACACAAAACCCAAATGGGAAATCGTGAAGGCTGTTAGTGGTGACTGAAGAATGAGACACAGTAACTGTTTCTCAAGCATTTTGCTGACAAAGGCAATTTTAGAAATAGGTCCGTAATTGATATCAGGGTTTAAAACCAAGTGTGACCATGGCAGACTTTAGAGGACTGTTGAGTGTACCTGAGGCAAACAAATTATAGATCACAGAAATAGTCAAGTTTTGTTGAAAAGGTTTTTTCTTAAGAAAGAACTGTAGTGGACAAGGAAGGAAAAGGTATCGGTAGAGAGAAGGGCATACTATTACAGTTAGAATGAGAAGAGGAAATGAATTCCTCACCCCTGGCTGGGAGATGAGGAAACTCTTTCTTTCTCTTGTTAATAGCAAATCTTGAACCTGTAATCTTACCAAAACCAGACAGATAGGAAGTCCCAGGGTATTTGTATGTAAAATACCACCCATTGTATCTGTGAAACACAATAAGAGAACTCTGAATAAGGGTTTTCATACAAGTTCTGGTGATGTCACAAACCTCTCCACCTTTGCTCTCATGGTTACCCTGATATTACTGGAATATTTGGTGTTGCTTTTGAGTTCAGTCCTTGTATGTAAGCTTTCACTTGCTACTTAAGCATGTATATAGAAAGAATGTTAATTAGACACTAGTTAAAATAGTTAATAAGTCTGTCCCTTCTGAATACTGCTTCATGTACCTCTGGCATCAATTTAAAAGAGATGTGGAGTGAGGGAACGTGCATTGGCAGCAGGTCAGACATAGTGGAGAGAGGGAGGAATAAATATTGGGGTAGCTTTTGGTTGGAATGATACTTAATTTCCTGTGTCAGTTGCATTTGAATGTGTCCTTCTCAAGTATCGAGCCCTTCATTGTCTTGATTGAGGTCAGCAGTGGCGCTATTAAATCTCACAAACAAGGTATGTGGTGATGACTCAGTACTTGGATGAAAGACCTTTAAAAGATCTGTGCCTGTTGAGTGCTTGAACAAGCTAAAAGAAGCAGTCTTTTATGGTGTCCTACAAATTTTATCTCTGCATCCCTTCTTGAGGTGACATATCTACTCCATATAAAGATAGTGTATAGTCCCTTTTTTTTTTTTTTTCTGATTTGTAGCCACTTAAATCTCTTTGAGCATTTCACAGTCACCACCACCATCCTGATCTGGTGGTTGGTAGTATATTTCTACTGCTGTACTCTTCTTGTTAAATAATGGAATTTTTATTATTGAGACTTCCCCTGTTAATAGCAAATCTTGAAACTACAGTCTTACCAAAACCAAAAAAAAAAAGGAAGTCCCAGCAGATTTGTGTGTGTGTGTGTGTGTGTGTGTTTTTTTTTTTTTTCCAGCCTAAATGGATATAATTTATGTAGTGTAGGGATGTGAAAAGCTTCCCCCCAGCAATGCAAATGTCATGGTGCCCACACCAGTGCTCGGTGGACCAACAGCTTCTATAGGCTCCTGGGTAAGGTGTGTGTTAGGGGGGGGTGGGGGGGAAAGATGGCTCTGTGCCCTGGAAGGGGCAGGGGTAGGCAGCCAGCCCTCAGTGCCACTGTAGCATTGGTGGTGGCGGCCAGAGCCCTGGGACCGTCTGAATCAGCTCTTCCCTCCCGCTTCTTAGTGGGTCTGCTGTCACTACATTTGTAGGAGATTCTTCTGCCAGCATTACTTCTCCTGCTTGGCAAGGAAGTGTAATTATGCTAGTGGAAGAGTTCTCCTATTGGCATAGCACTTTTCCACCATTTGAGGCACAGCTGTGACGTAGGGCTGTAGTGTAGACTTGCCCTCGGTGAGTGGAACTCCTTCCAGGTAAATTTTGAACTCCTTAAGTCTTGTTTCCACAGGGAAGTTATGCCAAATCTGCTTACAGAGTGAATTTAAAGTATGTTAGTTAAACCATTATTTAAAACATCTCTGTAGATACTCTTGTTCGGAAATAAAATAGCCCCAGTTTGGATTAATTTTATCCAGCAAAATCCATTTCTGCCTTGCAGGTAAAATATGAAATGGAGGATCTTAGTTATTTGTATCTGCAATTATTCAAAACACTCCCCACCACCACAAGAGTACAGATGTTATATGTGTCTGATGTTCTGGTAAAAGTCCAGTGTGAATTATTTGCATGATCTAAGTAGGCTGTTGTTTCTGAGAATTGTTGGAGCTGCCACATTCAGCCTCACTGGTAAAGTGTGCTCCAGTAATCAGCAAAGCAAGTCAAGCAATGGAAAAGATGTTCCCTATTGTCAATGCACATTGGACTCTTTTGGGGTCAAAGAGGCTAAGTATTCTGTTAATTCTTTTATAACACAAAACTTTAAAACAAATAAAGGAAGTAGCCCTTGACACAATGCAGAGTCAACCTGTGGAACTCTCTGCCAAAATACTGTGACGGTTAAGACTACGTAGGTTTCAGAAAAGAACTCAACAAATTCGTGAAGGAGAAGTGTAAAATTTGGCTCTTAACCATGATGTGCAGGCGTAGAGGCTAGGGACACTATCTGCCAGAAGCTGGGAATGAGTGACAGGGAATGGATCACTTGATGGTTACCTAGTCTGTTCGTTCCCTCTGGGGCACCTAGCATTGTCCACTGTCAGAAGACCATATACTGGGCTAGATGGACCTTTTGGTCTGACGTGTTATGGTTGGCTTTTTCCCCCCGCCCCCACATTATTTCTGAACTTTTAGGTGAGTAGTCATTATTATATTCTGTATTGTCATCTTTGCACCTGGTGAACATCTTGAGTACTGTTCTGTAAATATGAACTGCTTATTTTCAAACAAGCACTGTATTTCTTTCAGAAACAGTGTTGTGAATAATGTGTCAGACTGCTAACTCCATTGCCATTGTGTTCCATGGCACTAGTGATTATCCTGAAAACATTTCAGGATGAGCTACAGTTGGCAAGGTAATATCTTTTATTGGACCAATTTCTGTTGGTGAGAGAGACAAGCTTTCAAGCCCCACACAGAGCTCCTTCTAGTGGTCTGGGAAAGGCGTGCTAAATGATGGCTGTTACCTTACCCCTCGCCCTGTGTCCTTAGTATCCTGGGGTCAACACAGCTACAGCCACACTGCATAGTTTCAGAATGTCTCATGCAGAGTGAACTCTTATCAGGAACTATGTGACTTCTTTATTGACACATGCTATAATAGAGGCACTTTGAATCATAGATTACTCAGTGCAGTCTTTACCGGTTAGATGTAGGGACTCAACTCTTTTTCCTTTCTATTCTGAGTCTTTCAACGTTTACCCTTCTGCAACTCGAAGGAAGATTTTGTATTTGGGGGTCGGGGGGGAGGTATGTGTTGTACGTGACAGCTTTAAAGTAGAAAGTTCAATTCCTTTTAAATGGAATTTCTTGTTTCCTTGATCACTGTTTTTTTCCATAAGGTGTGGTTTTTTTGGGGAAGAGGAATGGGCATGTGGACACACATTGATGCTTGGGTTGTCAATACATTTGAAAACTGATATTTTGTTTTTCACAGGGTACTCTCTGGTACTCCACTGACCACTCTAGCAGCAATAGACAATCAGTCCGATAACATGGCTACATGTAGCCTATGTTGATGAAACAGCAGATGCCATAAAAAGTGGTACCTACAGGATTGGTCATTTTAGGCTGTGTCTACACTAGCCCCAAACTTCGAAATGGCCATGTAAATGGCCATTTCAAAGTTTACTAATGAAGCACTGAAATACATATTCAGCGCCTCGTTAGCATGCAGGCAGCCACGGCACTTCGAAATTGACGCGCCTCGCCGTGTGCGGCTCGTCCCGACAGGGCTCCTTTTCGAAAGGACCCCACCTACTTCGAAGTCCCCTTATTCCCATCTGCTCGTGGGAATAAGGGGACTTCGAAGCAGGTGGGGTCTTTCGAAAACGAGCCCCGTCGGGACGCGCCACGAGGCACGTCAATTTCGAAGTGCCACAGCCGCCCGCATGCTAACGAAGCGCTGAATATGTATTTCAGTGCTTCATTAGTAAACTTTGAAATGGCCATTTGCATGGCCATTTCGAAGTTTTGGGGCTAGTGTAGACATGGCCCTTAAGAGAGAAACCTTGCCTGTGTAGAAACTTCAGCCACCACATGCTCTTTTTTTTAATAAGTTGGGAAGGTAGGGAAGTTCTTATGAAGCTATTCTTCATACCAGCCATGGAAGAAGTTTAGTAAAATGTGTATTTTATGTACAAACTTTACAGTACCTCAAAACACAAGCCATCTCAAGTCAACATTACTGGACTTTTTTGTGATCTCTTCCGGCAGAGTGAAACTACCACAGCAGCATAGGTCTGTCAGGCTTGTGGAATATTAGCTCTGAATAAGATGTAAATGTCAATGAGTTACAAGATAACAAAGGAACTGTAATATTTCTCTGTAGTGTTACTGAATAGCTAGCAGTAGCCTTGTCTGTAAATTGTCTGAATTAAGAGGTTGAGTACTTCTGACTTTCGATTTTGCCTCTGCGGTTAAACTTATCTTACTGAATTTATTTTGTTGTTTAATCTAGCCATACTGAAATTGTTTTGAGCCCAGTAAAGGATGGATTCTTTAGTACATGGAATTAAATGCTTTGAATAGCTTTTATATGACCCAGAGAATTTGTAGCTAGATAGCAGAAGTGTTGTTAGTAGTTTTGAGGGCATGATTATTGTCTTTAAAATTCTCATCTGAATTTACTGTGGTGACCTCTTAGACAGTGCTCTGTATGTGAAAAGGTACACTGTGTGTGTAGATACACATCTCACAGAGCTGGAAGGGACATCTGGAGGTCAAAGTCTAGTCCCCTGCCTCTTGGCAGGACTAAGCACTATCCTTTCCCCAGATCCCTAAATGGCCCCCTTGAGGGCTGAACTCACAACCCTGGGTTTAGCAAGCCGGTGCTCAAGCCACTGAGCTATCCCCACCTCATGATTTTGGTCAAAGAATGCTGAAGCTAACTTTTTCTTTCATTGCCTGAAAGGTTGAGGGACCACTAATACCATTTTTATAGTACTGTTTGTATTCAGAGAGTTGTAGAAGCAGGAGCAGGGAGGTAGAGATCTGTCCCCCATTTTATAGACAAGGAAAGTAGGCACAGACCACAGAGCTATTCCTTCCGCAACTAGAAGAGTTTTTCAGGTCACAGGCGATTTGTTACATTCAGCCCCATTGCCTCTTCCTCAGTGGAGTCTACAGAAGTTCAAACTCCACTGTCAGTTGCCAAGAACGGTGCCTGTGGGGGAGAGCAGTATCGTGTCCCATAGTAAGAAAGAACTCCTGGCAGCCGGAAAACAGGGACCTCAGAGCCCAATGGTAGGGAGAAGGAACAACTGCAGCATTTATCCACAACCCAGTGTAAGAAGGAAGATTGCAGCTGCGACATAGGCAAGCATGATGTGGCTGCCAGATAAGAGGGTCGCTCGCCCCAGTTGCATGATACTTCTCAGTGCTGTAGAACTATTACTAGTCATGATGTATAAGGAGGGGAAAAAACCCAGCTAGACTGAATCAGAGATTGAGATGATAAGGCTAGATGGGGGCTGGAGTGAAAAATCTTCTAACTTCAAATTTTGTCAGTTTTGTAGCTCTGGGAATCCTTGAGGGGCAAATGTAGAATTCCAGTGGCGTTTTTGTGAAGTCATATTTCACTATAAAATGTGCCTTTAAGAATATACCCATAATAAGGAATTTTTTTTGAGAACACTCAAAAGCAATCTTCTCTTCTGAGGAAAACCATTTTGGTGTTCCAGGGAAATTGTACGGTCACAGTCCAGTCCTGAAGCTCCTACTAAGCTTTAGATGGGATTGGGTGCAAGAGCTGCACAGAAATTCCTAAACAGTTCTGTGTTAACAGGCATCCAGTTTATTCTCCTAGACGTGTTTACATAGGTATGGTACAAACATCAGTATTGGTGTTTGGAAAGTCTTCAAGTGCCGTACCCATGAGCATATTCACTGAAGGAAAATAGTGTATGCAATAAATCTATGAAAATATTTGAGAATCTTGCAAACAAACTTGCTCACGCTTAATGTTTTGTTATGATCTTGGCTCAAGTTGAGTCTGACAGTTTAATTTTCCAGACAGGTGTTCTAGACTAGATATGAGTGGCAGTGTTGCAAATCTGAAAACTTTTAAAGGCTCTGTCCAGCAATGTAGTGAGCACCATTCGTTTCCACCGTCTTCAGTGGGAGTGGTGTGAACGTAGTACACCTCATTCTGATTCCAGCTGCATCCTAGAAGATCAAATTTATTGCAGGAAAGTATTATTTATGGGATGAAAAAATATTTTGAGAAACTGTTTATTGAATTAAAATCAGATACAGCACCAATAACCATCTATTTTCTTCCTGATCTCTGAGGGTAAGTGTTCTAGCTATTTCTAAATGGTGCATGTGTTGATCTGTCTCCATTTCTTTCAGCACATCCCAACCAGCAAATATTTAAAAAAAAAAAAAATATTTAGAATTGTTCTGTAAACATACACATGCCCTCATAGTTATTTTGATTGGAAAATAAAAGTATTGGGAGACTGATGGAATAGCACATATTTACCATGGAAGCTAATGAAAGATGCCCATAATAGTAATATTTGCTTAAATGTCCTACAAGGGCATGTTTATCATTGCAACAGGAATGCCTGACTCTCCTTGCATGTGGTAGTATAATTAAAAAGAAATTTGTAAATTCAGAAATTCTGTGCAGCTGTTCCAAGCTTCTGCAATAAAGAATTTGATATATAAATCATAGGATTTGTGCAAGTATTTTAAGAAATGTATGTTGGTTAAATGTTTCAAATTTTGGAAATAATTAGTACTAAGAATGAACCTTACATGAAAATCCTGAGTAAATTGCATATGTTCTTATGCACTCACTTCTTGTCACCAAAGCTTTCTTAAAATAACATGTGGCTGAAAATAAAATAATTGATTGGTTATACAGCCCAGAGAAGATTTCTTGCAGTAATAGTCAGGAGAGGACTACTTGCCAAGAATGGTAAGAACATTTTGCTACTACGCATTTAGAAACTGCTTGTAGTTTATTATACACTTTTATCTTGCAGACGCTGCTTGCTTGCTTTTTTTCCTCCAAATTTGTAGTCTTTGAAACATGTTGATTACGTTTTAATTCCTATACGAATAGGATTTAATAAGAGTGACAACATCACTGGCTTTACAATTCAGCTTCTTCAAAAGGGGCATTTTATTTTTGCAAGGAATGCCTTTCTGTTTATCTCAGTGTTTACAGCTTAGTCCTAAGTGCCTTATTTAGGGAAATTAAAATCCCATCAGACCTGTTTTAGAGGGCAACATACCACAGTGATGTGATGTGATCTAATGGCTGTGAAGCATAAGTCTGAAGGATTGGTACCCAAAATGATGCAAAAATATGATTCTGCCTTTTTTGGGCTTCTTCCAATGTTGCTATAGCTGCAATTGAACCTTTCCATTTCAGTCTTCCGGCAGTGCAGGCTATTAATAGAACAAAATTAAAGTTTGGCCAGTTACAGTATATAATTCTTAGTCAGTTGCTGCAGGTAATTTGTACCTTTTAAACAGGGACCAGTTAGGCCATGCTTGTGCAACTCTGATTTAAAAGAAGGTGCCTGAGCCCTAGAAGGGAAAATGCTTAATGAGTCAGAGCCTGAGAGAGGTCAGGAAGAAGCAGATGAGGCTGCCTGAGCAAGGCAGGTGAGAGAGGCAAGCTGAAACACGTAGAAGAGCTGAGTTTTGGGGGTGGGGGGGGAAGCAATAACTGTGAGCGGGCAGTGAAGAGCTTGGAATAGAGTTTTTGGTGGAGAGCTGACTTAATCTGAGGTCCCCTAATGAGCAGAAGGCATGGACAATGGCCCCTAGGAGAGCAGTCATGGGAAGCTGACCCCAGAAACAAAAGGGTTGCTTGAGACTGGTGGATCTTCTGTACGGACATATGATTCAAAAGCATGGAGGAGTGCAACACTGCAAGATGGAGAGACCTCTGGATGAAGACCTTAGTGAAGAGTGGGAAGACTGAGGAGGCAGAGGCCAAAGACACCAAGTCCAAAGTGTTGCTGTTAATACTTGAGTGGATCATGTGCTGATGTTGGTCCCTGAAGAGGGGAATGAGGGGGGAAAATGGAAAATGACTTTACCACTAGGTTTGGGGGAAAATCCTGCAGTGGTTTGTATGCATGTATTAGAGTTGGGCATCATGTCAGATGCTAAGAGACTATTTTCTTCTCTTGGAAAGAGACAGGGGAATGGAGGTAGGTGAGCTGGTCATGTTGTAGCAGGGATGCAGTTTAGGTGGGGGTATACAAATGCTGAATAACAAAGACAATTTTGTTGTAATCTGGTTGAATCTACCTAGTACACGGTCCTCAGTCTGTAATTAGTCAACATTTGTTTCCCACTTGCTTTCAAGCCAGCTGGTCAGGGTAGAGTCCAGCCACAACTTCTAGCTCTGAACCTCTGAGGCACACTCCTAGATTGCCTTTCCACTGCTCTCTGTTGGGCAATTGGCATGCAAAGTCCAAGGCCCAAGACTGAAGCCAATACCTCCTGAATCTCACCAGTCATTTTATATGTCCAAAGTTTCATCTCACCAGAGCTATTCTGTTTATAGTTTGACCCTTGGGAACTATGTAGCAGGTAAGATAAGGAACATAAGGCAGGTTTTAACCACAGTAATGTTTATAATTTTAAAGCCTAAGGAAGCTACAGATATGAGGAAAAACAATGAAAGCCTCTTACCATACTTGTTCAAAACAAAATAACTCCTCCAGAAAGAGGCTGCAGTGTGAAACTGCACAGACGGAATTCAGACCCATTCTGATGAGGTCAAGTTTGCATATGAGTAGGAACTGGGATTGGCTAGTTCACTACAAAAATCAGAGGGGTAGCCGTGTTAGTTTGTATCTGCAGAACAACAAGAAGTCTTTGCCCACAAAAGCCTATGCTCCAGAATCTTAGTCTAGGTGCCACAGGATTTCTTGTTGTTTTCACTACAAATAGTGATTTTGACTTTAGAGCAAAACTTTCCTCATGTGACCAACTGATCAGCATCAGAAGCAGTCAGATGGGGCAGTCCTATCCCATCTTCTCCGACTTCATATTGGGGGAAAACCAGTTGTCTTTGGTCTTTCTGTAGCAAAACCATTGTTCTGAAGTAGATCCCTTTGACTGTAATACAATCAAAGTTAGTTATTACTCTTGTGCAGCCCTTCAAAGCATTGTTGGGCATTGCAGTAAGCTGGTCTAGTCTGGTCTGTTCTTTTTCTGTAGGCAATTATGATGTAGGTCACATTCTTAAATATGGTATGAACGCCAATTAGAAGTCCATTTTCAACAGATGTTCTACCACTTCCTCACTCTACTGGAAAAGTATGTGTATTGTTCTAAGAAGCAAGCTATCCTTCCAGCAGGTTTTTGTAAGAATGTGATAATAGTTCATACTTTATAACGGATTGTCAGTTGTCACTGATGTATATTTAGTGTTTCTGAATATTAACTAACGGATTGATGGTCATTCTTTTCATCTGGCTCTTACAAGGTGTGAGTGTGTCTGTCTGCAAAATGTATGTAAAGTGGGCATTGTCACTATTTGAGTTTGACCTATGGTGAGTATTGGGGAGTACAAAGTGCAGTTTTATGGTTCCTATTAATCGCCACTGTTTTTATTTTCAAAAAATAGTCTGTCCTACTCTAAATCTCGTGAAATAGTTGAAACAGCCCAGTGTTACATTTCTATTAATATATCTCCTTTGCACATCTGAGATGATTGAAAAAGTAATATTGCTATACCTGCATAAATGTGTGTTTTGGGGCAGGGTGTTTCTCAGCTAATCAAAACTGCTTCCAAATCTCAAGATTCTTGTTTGTTCTACAGATGCTAGGCAGCAGACTGTGCAATCTTGATGATAATGCCATGAAATAAACTTTTGGAGAAGGAAGAGTTGAAGTCAAACAAGACAATTGGAATTCTTGAGGCCTTACCATTATCAGTCTACCTAAAGTAACTGTTGCTTTAAATGAAACTCTGGCGATGAAGCATGCCTTGCTTCAAATTATCTTGAAGTACATGAAACACAAGTGGTGGACAGATACATTTTAACTGTCTCAGTGAAGTGTCAAAGAAACAAATTTTCTCCCATAAATTTTATTAACAACTTCTCTTTACATATGCAGTTAATAAGCTGCATGACTGTCAGAAAAGTTTGTTTTGAAGGTTAGGTTTATCCTTTCTTTTGAAGGTGATCTTCTCTGTCCTGAAAGCTATGCTTTGAAGTCATTAAATGTCCTGACAAGTCAAATATCTTAGTGGCCAAAGCATCAGCATCACATCAGTATGTTTTGATAACTGTTTTTCTTTTGAAATAAATTTGTAATGTGGAGGTGAGGGAGAAGAAAATGCTGTGTGGACCATCTAGTATATTATTGAGTACTAGGACTGGAAGGGATGTCGAGCTCATCAAGTCCAGTCCCTGCACTAATGGAAGGACCTAGCACTATCTACCATCCCTGACAGTTGTTTATCTACTCTTCAATGGTGGATAATCCACAACCTCCCTAGGAAATTACTCCAGAGCTTAACCTCCCTGATAGTTAGCAAGTCTTTCCTAATGTCCAACCTAAATCTCCATGCTACAATTTAAGCCCATGACTTCTTGTCCTATCATTAGTGGTTAAAGTAAATAATTTTTCTCCTTCCTCCAACAACCTTTTAGGCACTTGAGAGCTATTACCATGCCCCCTCTCAGTATTCTCTTTTCTAAACTAAATATGCTCACTTCTTTCACACTTTCTAGATTTTTTTTAATCATTTTTTTTTTTTTTTTTTGTTTCCTCTGAATTTTTCCCCAATTTCTCCGCACCTTTCCTGAAATATGGTGCCCAAAACAGGACACACTACAACACTCCTGTCAATGCATCCCAGGATAAAGGTTACTTTTTTTTCCCCAACATTGTCATGCTTTTGACTCATATTTAGCTTGTGATCCACAACAACCCATAAATTCCTTTCTGCAGTACTCCTTTCTAGGCAGTTGCTTACCATTTTGTGTGTGAAACTTAATAAGTGGCATATTTTTGCATTCCTCATCAAATGTTGTCCGATTTATCTCGGAGCATTTCTCCGCTTTGTCCAGATCATTTTGAATTTTAGTTCATCCTAAAACTTTTCAGTTTCTCTGGGACCCTTGTGGATCTAGAAAAGGGCTTAATTTTTACTTATGTATTTATTTTTCAAATCTTGTAGACATAATTGGGTACAAATAGATGTCTTCTATAATATCCTCAAATGATTATGTAAGTAGATTAAAAGTAAAAGATTTTTGGGAATCAAGGGCAGGCTGAAGCTGATAATTTTTCTTTTATTTCCTCATGTGAAGACCTAGAACATGGAGCTTTTGGATAAGTCCACTAGATTTGTTCATATGGTCCAATGTCTTCCTATAACCATAGCTGAATACATGCAGCATCATGAAGGATGGATATATTTTGAGAGACTTTTGATTTGGGGGAGGTGTCTCTGGTTTAGCTATGGACTAGTATTTATATAGGACAACGCTATTCAGTATGGGGATTTATTATTTAAATAGTGTATTGTACACTCACTGCAAATTGGGGTCTTGTGTCTTTTTAAGGATAAATATATTTAATGCTGATAAATCATCCTAATACAGGAGGAACAATCCCTATTTTGTAAGTAAAATGGTGGTTGTTTTGTCACCCTGTACATCTAAAACACTCAATTCATCTAAAGCATTTAAAGAGGTAGAAACTATATGCCTATGTTTTCCCCTAAATGTCCCTGTTGTTGTTGTTGTATTCCAACATTGACGGGGATGAAATATTGAGGGAGAGCTTTCTAAGGGTGACCCACATTGGATTTTCTTGGTATTTGGGTATATGGAGTGTCTGAATTTTTATGCTTTAGAAAGAGAGGATTACCAGGAAGTTCAGATTATCTTAATGGGCAGTGTGAGGAGGAAATGTAGTCTTCAAATACACTTTTTTATCTCTCTCTTTACCTACTGGTTGATCATAAATGTCCTGTATTGGTACAGAAGAACTAATTAAACACTCCTTTTACTGGTTGTAAAACTATAATTTCCTGGGAATGATTGCAAGCCTTGATGTGTAAGGCATACTTTAAACAAAAGAAGATGCCAGGAGCTAAAGTCCACACTCAATCACACTTTAAGCAAAACCATTGACTTTAGTGGGATCGTAATAGTGCAGCTAAGGCTAGTACTGTATATGTTTCTGTGGTGAGGAACAGTGGGTTCCCTTTCTCTTTGCCTTGTACAGAGCCCTCAAAGACCCCATCTTGAGGGGATGCTACCATGTAGTTTATTTAGTGTAACACTCCTCCTCCTTATACATACTAGCAGTTACAGCATTTATCATGTCCTTTGGTTTTACTATCCCTTCTCTAAAGGGTGAGGACAAAACCTTAATGTCCTTTTGTCAAACCCTGCTAGCCTTTCTCCTTTTCTGGTTCTCTGCTGGCACTTCCTTTATGTGCTCTTTATTCAGTCTCCTAGCTAATGGTTAATTAGCTCATTAGTTCTTGGGCTCCAATCTGAACTAGTAATCAGAAACTCTTCTTAATCAGATCCTCTCCAGGGCCTACATGGTTAAATAATGACGGAATACAGGGTCAGTTGCTGTTTCCCAGCACCCTGCCACAGGCTCCTATCACATTCCATTAGTCTCTTGCATTTTGTTAATCACTTGGACTAGGTTTCACCAGCACATTCTTTGCCTTTCTGCGAGTCATTAGTTGAAAAAGTGTGTGGTTGGTTGTGTGTGTGTGTTTTTGGTTAATGAAATCCTGTCATCTAAATTCAGTCCTGCATGGCTGCCCTGGATGTCATTGCAAGTTTGGTGTGCAGAGAGGACTTGAAGGATCAGGGTGTTTTGCTCTTCAGAGTAACACCTAAAGGACATGCAAGACTTTGTGAAGGGTGGAAAGGAGATTAAGGCTGCATCTACACTACAAGATAAATTGGAATCTGTTAATATTGATATTGTAATTCTGGAATTTAAGTTTGAATTTGACCAGCTTCACTGCCCCCGTGCTCCTCATGAAGTCGACTCATTGCTGCCATGCTTAAATTGGGTAACATCGACTGTGTTGCAGTAGTGCATTGTGGGAACCTATCCCACAGTTCCTCATCCCCATAGTATTCTGGTATGCTTGCTGGTCTTTGACATCATCTTCCCACATTGTATTTTCCTCATTTCCCTCCTGATCCCTGAAAAATGCCGATCCTGGGAAATAATACAGGGACCCTCAAAGTTAGAAGAAAGAGGATAGAAAAGTCCTAGAAAAAAGATTTTACTGTATAGAAACTAATACAGGGGCCCTGAAAAGTATGAAAAAGAGGGAAGATAGGAAAGCTTTTCAGAAGAGAGTTGCTAATGGGGAAAGTCTTTGGCTTTCCAGAACACTCTAAGGTTTCTGTGCAATGACTGTTTCCTCAGCTAGCTATCCACTGAGTGTCCCACCTCCCATCATTGTATATGATCCCTGAAAATAATACAGGGGCCTGGACAGCTCGGGAGCCCAGAGTACAGCCAGCCACCAGGGGAGACTTCCCCCTGGCAGCTGCAAGTTCCCTAATACCTTTCCCACCCTTTGTGTGCGTTTAGGGGCTCCATCTATGACATGGCACTGCCTGGAAGCATGGTCAGCACTGAACGGCAGGCACATCCATTTATTGGGTTGGGGGCTAGCCACATGGTATGGCAGATGGTAGGAAAGACCCAGACTGCATGGAGCCTCTCAGGGAGGGAAGGGGGTTCGTACACAAATGTAAACTGCTGAGAAGTTTGTTTCTTGGTGTCTTATCCAAGCATGATCTCCCCACCACCACCACCACCACAGCCTTGTTGCCACATGATGTGGTGGGGCAGCAGCTTGCACCCAGCAGCACAGAAAAAATTAAGTGTAGAGACAGAAACACACATTCTCTGGAGGGGCTATTGTTGAATGGGTAGATATAATCACAGTGCTAATAGCAAAGAGAGACATTTCTCGGGCTCTCATATTAACATGAACCCACAGCCAAAGGCTTGCTGCTCCTGCTTGGAAATCCACAGGCTTCCTGTTACTGGTGAGCAGCGGCCAGAGCAGTGAGGGGCATTGTGGATGATGTACAAGGCACCTCTGGAGGCTAATAAATTTGATTAAGAGGTGGTGCTTCCACACTGGCCTCTCATCAAACTTCTGAGTTCGAGCTTGACTCTACACCCATTAGGTAACGGCGATTTTTGTAATCTCAATATTTAGTGTACCCTACATCAAACTAATGGTATTTACAGTGAAGACAGTCACATAGTAATATGGAGTTCACTGCCTTAAATTCTTATTTATTTTGTAGTGTACATGAAGCCTGAAAGAGCTGTTCTTGGGATCCTTCTCCCAGAGTTAATTTTAGTTGTCTGGCTATTTTGAAAGGATATGTACAATCTTTTTCAATGCAACACTAGAGGACATAACTCACAACTCAAATTTTGTTATATGTCTGGTAATCTGAGGTGATATGGCAGTGCTTTTTGGTTTAGTTTGTTTTTTTTGTGTGTGTGTTTTTTTTTTTTTTTTTTTTTTTTTTAAAAAAAAACAAAAAAAAAAAAACAAAAAACCAAACAGGATGGGGGAATACATTCTTAAAAGCTATGTCCACACTTGCATTCCTCTTTTAAAAGAGGAATGCAAATGAGGGAAATCAAATGCAAATGAGGCAATTTACATATTTAATGCTTTATTTGCATAATCTTTTTGGAAGAGATTCTTTCAAAATTGGGGGGGAAATCTCATTTTCAAAAGAACTTTTTTTTTTTTTTTTTTTCTGCAAGTGTAGCCATAGCTAAAATGTTGCTAAAGGGGAAGGAGGCAGTTAACTCCTGGATTTGAAAAAAACAGAATTTTAGGTCCAATATTAGATAACACAGCAATCTGTGTCTTCTAACTCTGGACAAGAGGGCTTATAAAAGGTCGGGTTATGCACGAGGCCTTACCAAACAAAGGGAATCCTAGCAGAAACTGGAGGAGCCATTCTTGTTTCTCTTCCTCTTTGATCTTCATCCCAAGAACACAGCAATAAGTAAAATCACCCCAAAAGAAAAATGCAGTCCTTTAAGATAAATGGGATTCTTTACACAGTCCGTCCAGACAAAATGGGTTACTACCCTATGAATATTTTGAAACCATGCAGGGTGGTAGCTGTGTTGACTTTTAATTGACTCATTGAGGAGGAGAAACTTAGTTAGATATAGGATGAAAGGAAGGGCAGAGAAAGCATGCAAAATATTTTCCCCCAGGCTCTATGCTACAGTGTGTAATCTGTGCTTCAGAAATGATGTAACTAAGCCTGAATGGGAATCCCCAGTGAAGCCAAAATGCTTTAAGCATCTCCAGCTTGTTTTGTAAGAGTTGCTCTGACAAGGGGTGGTGACCTCATCGGTATCCCTGCTGTGAAAAATCAAAACACAAGACCTGGGGCAAACTTGGAGCTCTCTGGATTTCTTTATTTCTGACATGTTCCCTGGATGCACTACATTCCTAACTGTTCAGTAACTTCTCATGCAAGCATAATGTTGCTCTGGAAGTGACAAAAAGCTATTGGATAGTTCAGAATTATTAGATGGTCTACATTAATGGATCCTCCACAAAGATTTCTGAGATTTCTTCTGTCTACCTGATGTAGTAGTAGGCATCCTTCAGTCTGCATAGACTATGGATCGTGCCCTTTACAGTTTCAATTGAGGACTTCATTTACAGCGTCTATTGTGACTAAAAGACCCACACGAGAGTGACAGTCCTTGCTGCATCTCTTGCAGATGCAGTGGGTGTCTGGTAAGTCCTTATTGTGCTTTCTGTGCGCTTGTTTCTCCTCTGCTAGCTGTCTGATCTTCAACTCGCCCTTCTGAAGGCCCTTGTGTAACCCCTGCCTCCATCTGCTGCGGTCGTCTGTGAGTTCTTCCCAGTTGTCCAGCTCAACGTCTACCTCTCTGAGATCTCTCTTGCAGACATCTTTGTAACGCAACTGGGGGCGTCCGGGAGGTCTTTTGCCAGAGGCTAGCTCACCATACAGGATGTCTTTTGGAATCCTTCCATCGTTCATCCTGTGGACGTGGCCAAGCCAGCGGAGTCGACGCTGCCTGAGGAGGGTGTGCATGGTTGGGATTCCAGCTTGCTCGAGGATGGCTGTGTTGGTAACTCTGTCCTTCCATGATATTCCAAGGATGCGCCTGAGGCAGCACAAGTGGAAGACGTTTAGCCTCTTTTCCTGGCGGGCATACAGGGTCCAAGTCTCGCTGCCATAAAGGAGGGTGCTGAGGATGCAGGCTCTGTAGACTTGCATTTTTGGTGTGAGTGTACAGCTTGTTGTTATTCCACACTCTCTTGCTGAGTCTGGACAGAGTTGTGGCCGCTTTTCCGATCCTCCTATTTAGCTCAGTGTCCAACGACAGGGTGTCAGTGATGGTGGACCCGAGGTAAACGAACTCGTGGACGACCTCTAACGTATAGTTGTCAATGCTGATTGATGGGGATTCAACAACATCCTGACTGAGTACGTTCGCCTTCTTTAGGCTGATGGTAAGCCCAAAGTCCTTGCACGCTTTGGAGAACCGATCCAGCAGTTTTTGAAGCTGGTCTTCTGTGTGAGAGACTACAGCAGCATTGTCTGCAAACAGCATGTCTCTGAGGACTTATCGCACCTTAGATTTAGCTTTCAGCCTTGCAAGGTTAAACAGTTTCCCATCAGATCTTGTGTGCAGCAAGATGCCCTCTGTTGAAGATCCAAAGGCATGCTTCAGCAGGAGTGTGAAGAAGATCCCAAACAATGTCGGAGCAAGCACGCATCCTTGTTTGACGCCGCACCTGATTCTGAAAGCATCCGATAATGCGCCGTCATATTGGATGGTTCCTCTCATGTTTTCATGGAACGACTGGATCATCTTGAGTAACCGTGGGTGCCCAGAATAATAAAATGCTACAAAATTAAGCAATTCTTTTGAATGTATTTGTTCCTCAAGGAAATATGAAAGGAGGAGAGAGTCAGTGAAATAGGACAAGACTGATTCAAGAGGAAATGTTACATGACATGGTATATGATATACCTGTGTAAATGTAAAGTGACATGATCCTTCATATATAGCCAAGCACTAAGGTATAACTGCATTTGCTCCGACCCCTCCAACAGAGACAAACACCTACAGGATCTCTACCAAGCATTCTTGAAGCTGCAATACCCATCTGAGGATGTGAAAAAACAGATCAACAGAGCCAGATGTGTGCCACGAAGCCTCGTACTACAGGACAAGCCCAAGAGAGAAACCAACAGAACACCACTAGCCATCACCTACTGTCCTCAGCTAAAACTTCTACAGCGCATCATCAGGGATTTACAACCCATCCTGGACAATGATCCCCCACTTTCACAGGCCTTGGGAGGCAGACCAGTCCTTGCCCACAGACAACCTGCCAACCTGAAGCAAATCCTAACCCAGAAACTATACACCGCACCACAGTCACCCTAACTCAGGAACCCATCCATGCAACAAACCTCGTTGCCAGCTCTGCCCACATAGCTACACCAGCAACACCATTACAGGACCTAATCAGATCAGCCACCCCATCGTGGGTTCATTCAGCTGCACATCTACCAATATAATTTATGCCATCATGTGCCAGCAATGCCCCTCTGCTATATACATTGGACAAACTGGACAGTCTCTACATAAAAGAATAAACGCACACAAATCAGATATCAGAAATGGCGATATACAAGAACCCATAGGAGAGCACTTCAATCTCCCAGCCCACACAGCAGCAGACTTAAAAGTAGCTATCCTACAGTGCAAAAAAAAAAAAAAAAAAAAAAAATTCAGGACCAGACTCCAAAGAGAAATTGCTCAGCTACAATTAATCTGCAAATTTGACACCCTCAGCTCAGGCTTAAACAAAGACTGTGAATGGCTGGCTAAATACAAAAGCAGGTTCCCCTCCCTTGGTGTTCATACCTCCAGATCAACTGCTGGTAGTAAGCCTCACCCTTCCTGACTGAGCTAACCTTTGTTATCCCCAGCCTTGCTCTGGCTTATTTATACCTGGCCCTGCAGATTTCCAAGACCAGCATCTGATGAAGTGAGTCTGTGCTCATGAAAGCTCATGCTCAAAACTTTTGTGTTAGTCTATAAGGTGCCACAGGACCTTTCGTTGCTGTTACAGATCCAGACTAACACGGCTACCCCTCCGATACTTGACCCTTCATATACAATTTTCACAAAATACTGCAAGTCCTGAGCAAATGTTGCTTTGGGTGAAGGATATTACATGCCTGAGGATTTTTTAAAAGAAAAAATGCATGTTTTTGATCACAAACTGTTCTGGGTTTTTTCCTTCCCAGCTGTACCCATCTCATAAATATCAGAAGTGAAACTCTGTGGACTTATGATGACAATTTAAATAAATTTTAACCTAAAATTTATTTTTTTCAAATTGGCAGGTCCACAAATCTGATCCACCTAAGATCAATATGGGACTCAGTTAGGGAGACTTGTCACTCTGCAATAGCACAATTTCTTATTATATTTCTGATGCTAGTCTATGGTGCAGCTGGGACTTGAATGACAGTCAGCCATATGCTAACCACTGAACCTTCTTCCCCTTCTATGGAAAGCTCTTTAAAAGGGAAGATTTGGCTTGTGTTATTGACTGACTGGACCCAGAGTTAGTCTATTTGCAAGCCTGGGAGTAAAGAAGTGCTAGGAAGATCTGTGGATCTGCTTCATATAAAAAGAAGAGACAGTTCAGGTAAATAAAAGCACATTTATCTTAGAATAAGCATTATGGGCTCAAGACGCTAGTTTTCATGGGGCTAAAATGACCTAAGGAATCCTTATTAAACATGGTAGTATTTTTCTTGCTGATTTGTGGTGTGTAAGCTCTGGGCAGGAGTGGGGTCAGCATGAATCAGAGGATTTATGAAGCTCTGAAAATGCTGGGATGGAGAGGGAGGGCTTCGGTGTGTAAGACGCTGGGGGAGGCAGAAAAAGGGATATATGGGCTACAGGTTGTCCCCCAGTGGGAGGCAGGTTGTGTCCCACTGCTATAAAAGATAGTTAAGCTCTTGAATGGGCTCCCAAAGAGGCTGCAGAATCCCCATCATTTGAGTTTTTAAGCACAGATTGGACAAAACCCCTCTTAGGGATGATTAGGTTTATTTGGTCCTGCCTCAGTGCAGAGGACTGCACTGGATGACTTCCTGAGGTCCCTTTCTGTGATGGCAAAATAATTTTAGTTTCTGACTGTATTTTGCTCACCCATTTGATGCTTCTGGAGTAATTTCCAGGTACTGTTATTTGTTTCAGTATGGGAGTGAATGTAACAGCTTGTAAACAAATAAATAAGCAAAATATGAAAAAATGTAGAATATGTATGTGCTGCTGCTGACTGTCTTCTGGTTGTATGCCTAAAATAAATAGGTGCCAAAATTAAATATACCCCCTTCAAAAGTACACAGTGTACCAGAAACATTCCAATTAATAGAACCTATGGAATAAAAAGTATGGAAATCCTTAATTCAGGAAATAAGGATAAATATCTAGTACTCTTATAATTCAGATGCTCTCTAAAATATCGATAAGAAAATTTCTAGCTATTTGAGTGGCTTCACTGAAGTGGACTGGAGAGTAAAAAGGGAGGCCAAAAATACTGCTATTTACTTGTAGAAAATGAGTCCGTGTACAAGATTAAGATGAAGACTGTTTACAAAGTAAGGCCTTGATCCTGCAATCTGTTCTTTGTTGGCAGATTCCTATGCCCCCACACAACGTAAGATTAAGGCCAAAATCTTTTGCTTGATAACAAACAATTTGCGGTTTCACCATTTTCAGAACAGTCACTTCTAATTTTTCAATTTCCTTTTGCATTGTGAGCAGAACTAGCTGTCAAAGTCAGTTGTCAAATTTTGGAAACTGACTCTTTTGTCAGTGTTACAAATTGGAGAGTTGTAGATTTTTGGGGGGTGGGGGGAAAGAACGGCCTTTTTTTTTTTTTTCCATGCATGAATCAGTCTTTTTGTGCAGTCATGGCTCTTACGATTTGTGATATGTTATCCTGGTAGGAGCAATTGGCTTTGTGTAATGTTTTATGTAATCTGTGTTTCAGAGGTTGTTAGATGCAAATGGAACCTTCATTGACATGATACACTAACATAAAATTTGTGCCTAAACAATCTGGCAGTGCCCTTTTTAATGTGTCATGTTGACCCATTCTGTCAGCTACTAGCTACTTATATAATGTCTGTGTGGCCTTTTTTCTTTTTAAACTGCTCTCCTTTTTTATCAGCTTAATAGAACAATCCCATTTACGGACAATTATATCCTTTCTTTATTTCCTTTTTTCCTTCGTTTTTAATGCTGCTCCTTTCTTTTTATGCTGATATTTCTATACATAACAGAGTGCTGCTTCTGCATTTTGTATACATTTAAAAAAGGGCTCTGTCATTCTTGGTGATGTGATTGGGAATATGTACACCTTTTTGGAGCTGAACATGTGTGGGGGTTTTCTAACCAACAAGGGGAATAAAAGAGGATTGTAGCAATAAAGTTCTGTTTTTGGATACCTTTTATCTATAAATGATTGGGAGAGACTGTGTAATTCTGTGGATCATGGGAATTGGTACCCTAGGTTCTAATTATGGCTATGCTCTTGAGCTGCTTTATCACCTTGAGTAAGTTTACCTGTCTGTGTGGAATTTTCAAAGTGCTCACCTTTTGGTCTAATTCTGTTCCAAATGAATTTTCAAAAGCAATGTGCCTTTTATTCCCATTTTCAGTATCTTAATAGTTCTTTCCTTTTTTGGAAGCTCAGAAGGTGCTAATGAGGTCCTGACATGAATATGTAGCACCTCATTAGCTGAATGGCAACCACACGCAATTCGAAAGCGCTGCTTTTGTAAGTCAGGCCACCTGTGGGGGGGGGAGCATTTCAAAAGGACCTCCCCCAGACTTTGAAAGCCCGTTCTTCCTATGTGGTTGAAAATGGGGTATTTTGTAATAAGTGGTGCCTGGCAGAGAGTGTGTGTGTGTGTGTGTGTGTGTGTGTGTGGTGGGGGGGGGGCGGGTTTGAGCCCTTAATTGGCTTTTTAAAAACCCTGTCCTTGTATAGACATAACTTCAGGATTACACTGCACTGACAGTTTTTAGCGAAGTACAGATATCTTTTAAAGAAAAAGTAAAAGGCAACTTCAAGTATTTAGGAGTTAACTCCTTTCTTTCCAGTTTCAAAAGGAAGCAATGGTAAAAATGAGAAATCCTTTGGTTCCATGATATTTTACAATTGATTAAATCCTAATTGCATTAGACATGTTTACTTGTGGTGATTTTTCTGCTGTGATTTGTATACAATATTACATTTATACTTTTTCTGGTACCAGTCATTGCTACCCACACACTTTGAATGTGTACATGAAGAGGTAGGTAGCTTAAAATTGAGTTTTGGGTAGCTCTGAACACACTTTTTCCGAGGAAGAGCATGTATTAAAACAGATGAGTTTTTTGCTTTATTTTAAGAAATTCAGCTGTGTAAATTATTTCATTTATATGCGTACATATTATGTAAATATGATGGTGAAGTAGGAATACACTTTTATCCTGTTTCATTTTTTCTCCAGTATGTTGAGTTCAGGAGGTTATGTTCTTTCAGCTGTGCAGGAACTAGAGGCAGTCTGAATCTTCTTGCTAAGTATGTCAGTTTGCAGAAGGTGATCTGTGAGATACATAGTAAATATAAGGTTTAAATTATTGGAAACAGAAAAATGAAAGGTTTAATTTTATGAATGTTGCATTAGTATAATCCATTAAAATAATTTGGAGTTGCTCTTAAAGTCTGGTGACAAAACTGTAGCCAGATAGTTATACTTAGATGTGGGGAAGGTTTTTTGGTTTGGGTGGGTGGGTTGGTTGGCTTGTTTTACTGTTACTATTGTAATTTTGGATTTTAAAAGTGGCTTTTGAATATTTATTAAAGGTTGAATCTCTCTCTTGTCCGGCACCCTGGGGACTGGACTGGTGCCCAGATGAGAGAATTCGCCAGACCACACAAGGTCAATATTGTCTAGCACATTACCAACGTGCACTGCTTAGTGGGCTCAGAAGAAATTTAGAGGTAAATTAGAGCTAAATAACAGCACAGAACACTGAGAGCCAGGAGTGGTGGCTGTAAACAAACTTTATGGTACCCTGGGAAACTTGGGCAGACCCATGATGTGTGGTCATCCAGCTAACTAAAATAATGCCGGATTACAGATGATGTGGACAAGAGAGTGCCAGACCTAGAGGTTCACCTGCACTTTAGAAAACTAAAACTAAATTGAGATCATGAACAATTACTCTCCCCATCCTCCACCTCCAAGAAGAAAATCATGGCTATTCTTTAGCTAAGCATAGAAATGCCCAGTGAAAGTGGCAAATTCAGCCCATTGTAGTCAAGGATTTGACTGTGGGGGAATTAGCACAATTCAGTGGAATTTTGCTTTCTTATGATTTAGAAATTTAGCCTGTAGGGTTTATTTTAAAGGTACAACAAAATTATGTGTGTTGTACTGAACCCTGTAGTTGTAATCTATGCACATACAGGAACACCATTCAACAGGGTATTGCA
Source organism: Carettochelys insculpta (assembly GCF_033958435.1). Lineage (NCBI taxonomy): Eukaryota > Metazoa > Chordata > Testudines > Carettochelyidae > Carettochelys > Carettochelys insculpta. Next base: position 109,785,911 of record NC_134140.1, on the reverse strand, counting down.
TACTGTGCTCCTTCACTGTGCTTACATAAAAATATACTAACTGCAAGTTCTGGGATGTCTGCTTTAAAGCAGTGTTTCAACAGCATAGATATAGGGGTGGAGTTAATTTACTCTGTTATGTAATACTTCTACAATCCATAGGCAGCTCAGTTTGCCATGCAAAAGGGAAAGTATCCTTGATCTACGTCAGCGTTTCCTGATGACGGGAGCATATCCTGTATGGCATCTCTGGTATGTTTACAGTTCCACTTGCTGACCAAAGAAATGAAAGCTAACACAAGCCAGAACAAATGTATTTAGTGATTTAGAACATACAGTGAGTATCAGAGTTGGAGTCATAATTGTGCATATCTTTCACTGTGTGAAACCAGCACATAATTCTGATCCGTCTACTTTGAGGCATAATGGTAACCTTCTTTCTCATGTTGCTATGAATTTTTTTTCTTAACCCAGATGTCATGTATATGAACCTAGGATTAGGACGATTCAGAAGCTTGATGATGATTGTGGAAAACCTTTACTCCCTAAGTTACTGGTTTGATAACATCTCAGGTCAAACTTGTCTTCAACTCCCATTGGCCTCAGCCATTCATCTCTTTAATCTAATTGTCATTGGAAAAGTATCCATATCATTATGATTGCTGTGTAGTGACGTCCTATAAGGAAAAGGACAGTGTAGTGATTAGAGTGCTCATCCCTGACTCTTATTCAGGTTTAAAGCTGCCTTCCTTCAGAAGTGGCATGCTAATACACGGAGCAAAAGATGCTAAAGAGGCGCAGATGCAAATTCCCTGCGCTTCATTAGCATAACATCACGTGATTTGGAGTCTGGAAGACCGTTCTTCCAGATTCCAAAACGCCATGTAGAAGCGCAGCCCCTGGTGGGGCTTCCAGAAGGAAGTCGTCCTTCCGGAGGCCCCTTCTTCCCAAAAAATTGTGGGAAGTGGCCTGTGTAGAAATGGCCTGCGTGAGCTTGTACAGATCAGAGTTTGTACTTCCATTCCCTATCTATGGAATGGGAATAATAGCACTTCCCTTCCTCACAGGACTATTAACAGGATGAACACGTTAAAGATTATGAGATGCTCAGAGACAGCCGCAGTGGGTGTGGGCATATAAATAGCTAGAATAAAAGTATATCAAAACCAGTTAGCTTCAGTAGAGAAGCAAAAGTCTTGAATGGTTTCTGCAGAGCACAAATGAGTTAGTGGGACACAGGATGACCAGATATCCTGATTTGTACACATGGGCTGAATTTTTTTTTCTTGGGGTGGTGGGTGGAGGATAGAGGCATATAGCTGCATATTTAAGACAAAGCCCCGAATTTTGGGATATTTGATCACCCTAGTGGGACAACAAGGAGGAAGCTTACCTTCCTGCTCTTTGTTCACCATCTGTTCTGTAAATAAGCACCTTTCCCAACACCCAGTTAACTCTATTCTACTTTTGAGGATTGGAATGTGGAGAAATACTTAATTTTTATAGTTTTATAGGTTCACAGATCTATAAATGTATTAGGTAGAGCCAGATAGGAAATGCTTTTCCCAGTCCATGAAATGTTTCAAGATTTGAAAATTTTCATATTCTGCACTGGGATGAACCTGAGCCCTTTTGACACTTTTTTAGGCAGCCCCCTTCCCCCCCCCCCCACAAAAAAAAAAAAAAAAAGAGAATAGCCAATAAATCAGGGATTAGGGTACTAAATTGGGATGTGGGGTCTGAGGTTCTAGTCCCCATTCTGTCTGATTCAGACACAGATCTGCATCTCCCACATCCCAGGTAAAACTTGATCACTGCTGGAGTGGGTCTTTGTTCTGCAGCCATGACCAGAAATTCCTTCATGGACATGATAAAAGTTTGTTTGACAAATTCTAATTTTTTTTTTTTTTTTAAGAGGGAGCACCATTTCACTGAAATTCTTAACCAGCTCTATGTAACAGTTGTCCTCCCAGCAGACCTCGTGGCTAGAGGTCATGTTGCAGTCCTTGCCATAGTTTCTCCTCTTGGCTGTGCAGTAACTCCACACCACCACCAAAAAGTTATTAAAGCTTTTCCCTTCTGCAGTCCAATGTGGTTAGTCTTCACTCCTATTGCCTGTCAAGGCCCTACTCCCAATTCAGCGTCTCTCTCTCTTTCTCATTGGTAGGGAGTCCCCAATGTTTCCTCTAATCTTTTCCATCCATTTTTATGTGCACTGAGGTTTGTGTGAATGTGCAGCTCTAGTAGAAGCAAAACACCTAGATGCAGGTGCTCTACTAATTAATTGGGCAGCATTTGAATCTCTGAGTGGCTGCACAAGCACATAGCTTTACAGGGAACACTGGCCCCAGCCTTCCTTCCTGGAGCAGGGTCTTGGGTCACCAGCTTTTAGTTCTACTCTTCAGCCTTTAAGCTCTGACTTCCAAATTCTCCCATTTTGGCTTAGGTTATTCAGTTCTCCTAGATAGGACAATTTCCCTGGTCTCAAGGCCTTCTCTGTAGGAGCATTTCACATTCTCTGTGCAGTCTCTGCCACATCAGTAATGTGAATTGGTTAACTCCAGACTCTTCAATCATTGAACAGCAAGACAGGCTTCTACAGACCATCTAACACATTTTCCTGTTAGTATAGTATTGTGTCCTATCAACAGTTCAACCATACCGTTTTTAGGTACGGCCTAATAGTAAGGGATTCATCCCTTAGGGCTTGTCTACTACTCTAGACCTTAGTTGATTTCAGGTTGGCAATTGCATAGCTAGAAATAACAAATCTGCACTCAACTGTAAGGTTTGTCCTCACTGAAGGAAGTTGACAAGAGTGTTTCTGAATGGATCAGCTCCCATTAAGTGTAGACATACTCTTAGCTCCTTTAATACATGGTAGGAGAGCACCTGTTGCTGTAATGTTTGGAATGCATTACATTCCTACCTACAATGCCTCCACACGGTTCTTGCTCTGCAGGCTCATTTAGGTGCTTGAGGGGGATGGAGGAGGGCACTGTATCTGCTTTTGTAGGGACCGCTGTGTACCACTGGATAGTACGTAAGCTGCTACTTCCCTGAGTTGCCTGGCTCTTGCAGAGATCCCATTGAGGGGCGATAATGCTATGAGTGTAGCACTCACGCTCTAACATACACTTCGTAATTTGTCTGCTTTATGTAAGAACTTGGAGAAATGTCAGGGCTATATTCTCCAGTACCCTATCCCTTTTTAAGATTAGAAGCTTTACTAAAGAGGTTCAAGGAAGAAAGGTCTGGGGAGCAAGTTGGTCAAAAGAAATGTGTGCTCCTGGAACAATACCACTTACATCGATGGTGTGTCTGGATTCTCAGTTTTTAACTAAATGCATAATTTTTAAAATACAGTAACACTCTGGTGTAAGAATTGCATATTGCTCTCCTCCTTGCATCTGGATAGGGAATAGAGAGAGAGGTATAACCTGGCCTGTAGTTTTTAACTTCAACCCATCCCGGACAATGATCCTTCACTCTCACAGACCTTGGGAGGCAAGCCAGTCCTCGCCTACAGACTGTCACCAGCAACTATAGTCCACACCAGAGTAACTCTAAACCTGGAATCAATCCCCACAACAAACCTCGGTGCCAACTCTGCTCACGTATCTACACTAGTGGTATCATTGCAGGACCTAACCACACTATCGGGGCACTTTCACCTGCATATCTACTAATATAACATGCCATCGTGTGTCAGCAATGCCCCCCTGCAATTTACATTAGCCAAACTAGGCAGTTTTTTTCCCCCCCGATGTCTTTCTATGTTAACGTAAAAAAACCTGTAGGAGATCACTTATATCTCTCTGGACACTCAGTAACAGCTTTAAAGTAGCAGTCTTACAACAAAAAAACTTAAACTCCAAAGAAACTGCAGAGCTGCAATACATTTGCAAATTTGGCACCAACCAAGGACTAAACAGAGACTGGGAGTAGTTGACCAATTACGAAAGCAGCTTCTCTGTGCTTGATGTTCACACCTCCACATTAGCTACTGATAATGGGCCCCATCCTCCGTGACTGAACAGACCTTGTCAACTCTGCCCCTCCCACTTGACTGAGACTCCCTCTTTAAACCCTCCTTTAAACACATTGATTGCAAAGTCAAACATTCAGAAACTAGAAACATCAAGAATTAAGGTTGCCTGTGCAGTGTTAATTTAGCTCCCTTGTGTTTATGCATTGTGGTACAGTCCTTAAAGTCATGATCAGAAATCAGTCCTCCCCCCGCCACCCGCCTTCAGATTGCTTGAATGCACAGAAGAGATGTTGCTCACTTATGGACTTTTTTTCTTTTCTCCTGGGTTGTTCAATGTGCTACTCCAGGCCTTCTTTACTACTTCCTCCCCTACCTCCTATTTTCCTCACTGACTTTGTTTCACCAATCTCCCCTCCTCACCAACTCCCAGTCTCTCAATTTCCTCACTGGAAATCTAGCATTTATCTCCTCTGTATTCAAATCAGATGTCTGCTGCTTCTTCATCCATGTGGGCTGGGTGCCAGCAGGAGAGTCATAAAAGAGACTGGCTTCCTGTTCTCAGTTCCAGAGTCAGACCCAGAGCAGCTGAAAGCTGTAATTACAAGAAATGTCTCAGTTTTTCCCCCCCCCCAATGCATGATTTGGTCACATGTAGAAGTTGTGAGAGGCTGGAGTATGCTGCTTGAGGAGCAATTTATCTGGAGATTTCAGTTGTTAACATTTAAAAGGTCTCTCTACTGTACATGTTAGACTTTTAAAACATTATTGCTTGGTCATTCGTGGTCCACCTCCTTCCAAACTTAAAGTCCCTCCTTGAAAGCATATGGGAGTTAAAGTATGTCAAAGACAAAGTTTCACAGATTTTTTAACATGGAAAATGGATTTTGGCCCTTGACACCTTCTGGGAAATGGCTTAACTTGTTTTGGTGGAAAATTCCTCTTCTCCTGACCCCACAAAAATGAACACAAACAACAAAAATTAAAAAAAACAGCATGGGAGGGTGGGGAACAGAACCGCTTGAGGCAGGTGCTGAGCAATTTTTGCCCAAATAATTAGTTTTGCAAAGTTAAAAGCAACCTAATAGAGAGTCTGATCATGGAAGGTGTAGGGAAACTTCATTGCCAGCCTACCAATATTGCTACAATTAAGTTAAATTTATGCAAAAGTAAGCAGCCTTCAAACCTACTAGGAGAATAATCTAATAATACAGATTGTAATTTTGTTCCCTTTCTGATTAAACCTCACCTACTAATTATACTGACATAATTTTAGATCTTGCTCCATTTTTCTTAATCTTTTTATTTTAATGTGAATTAAATTAGAAGCATTGTATTGTTCATTCATTTGCCTTCTAACTTTAAGACGATAGATTTGCCTTTGTTATTATGAAACAAAGAGGGGCAGAATAGTCCAACTCCCACAGAGAAGGACTTGGGGTGAGAGGTGGAATGTTCTTATAATGCTGCTGTATAGCTCATCCTCTCCTGTTTGTAGCTGTTATGCAGATGCATTCTTGTCTGCTGTAGGAGGCATAGCTGAGAGAAGTCAGATGAGCTGCTCCTCTGAGAGGCATGCCCTCCTCTTGGGGCAACAGAACTTAAAATTCAAAATAAAGCCTCAGAAATTACTGTTGTCCTCATTAAATTCTTCTCTGTGGCTTTCAGATCCTGCCAGGGGAATGTTGGGGGGGGAAAAGCCAGCCAATGGCAGCATTCCAAGCTTACTAGATTTTTCTGCAGTTAGTGTGAGAGGCCTAGATGGGAGCATAAAGTACAGTGAATTTTTGTGATGTATACTGCATTTATTTCCGTGGAACTCAGTCTGCTGTGTGTTTTGGAGCCCATGCCCACTTCAGTCCCAGAAAAGGATGGGTGGGTGATGGGATTGCTGTGTTAGATGGCAGGCTGCCATGTATCCAGTTTTCAATCAGAATACCTTATCAAAAGCGGGGGACCCTGACGGATCTGGTCAGCACTGCTGACCAAGCTTTAAAAAGTCCAGTTGGTGGCACAGCAGGACTAAGGCAGGCACCCTATCTGCCTTGCTTCTATGTGGCTCCCAGAAGCAGTAGCTCCTATGCATTTCATTGTCTCACCCCAACTACCAGTGCTTGCATCTCCCATTTTCTGGGAGCAGCAGGGCTGAGGGGGTACTGCCTGCCGATTTGTGGCAGCACAGCCATGGCTCCATGCAGGAGGTAGAAGTAGGGATGTGCCGCTTGAGATAAGTGCCACCCAGCACCTATATCCCTGAACTGAACCCCTAATGCCCACCCCCTGCTTCAGCCCTGATCCCCCTCCTGTCCACCAAGCCTTTGGCCTTAGCCCAGAACATCCTCCAACATAGCAGCCTCTCATCCCCAGGCGCGCCCTATCCAAACATGGCTCCACTCTGGAACCCACAACTCATCCCAGAGCCTGTATCCTCTCCCACTTTCCTGCCTCAGCCCTGAGCCTTCACCCCCTTCTGCACCCCAGATCTCTGAGCCAGCCCAGTGACACTGAGTGAATGAGGGTGGGAAGGGCAAGTGACAGAAGGGAGGGGAAGGAGTGAGTAGGAGCAAGGCAAGACTATTCGGTTTTGTGCAAGTAGAAAGTTGAGAACAACCCTAGTTAGATATTCCCCGTGAGCCTATTTTCAGAAGGAAAGGCGGACTCATATTTTAAAAAAATGATTTCTTGTTCTCAGAATTGGCTATATTCATAACATTCAGAGTGGAGATTCACAATATTTTTAACCACCATTCTGTCAATGAGGCAGGAAGAAAATAGAAGTTGTGTTGGCATAGCAGGTAAAGCACAGTTTTATTTTGCTAACCTACAAACACTAGTCCTCATACTGTATAAAGCACCTGTCCCAGGTTTTAGGTTTGTAATGAAAGGGTGCAAAATCATGTTGGGTGGTACCACAAATACTGCCAGATTGTATCATGAAAGTTATCAAGGACACAATCCCAAGTGTCAGTAAGGATGCTCAATATCCCTGAGGAAACACTTATTTAACTCAGAGATAAGGCCCAAGGCTAAGGAATGAAAATTCCCAGTTTTTTGTCCATTCAATCAGCAGCTTAAAAGTTCACTGATTAATCACTGAGAACTAGAAAATTTTGGATTAGGTGGTCTTTTCTTAGGAAGGGAGAATGAACCGCTAGAGGGAGCGCTACTTTTCAGAGGAAACAAAAAGGAGCAGAAAACCTAACCAGATGGAAACCCTTCTGCAGAGGTGACCAGTGCAGGGATTTGAAGGGGGCACTGGTCATGTGCCCCTGTCCCAACCCTTGCTTCACCTACTTGCTGCCTTCCCCTGCACCACCCCCACCCCCATCCACGGCTTCCGGTGGGTTCAGGGCATTCCCCTCAATCCCGCTCCCCTAGAACAGCCTAGATGTAGCAAGCTCTTCCTGCTCTCAGGCTGAGCCACTCTGGTGGAGACCCCCATTCTCACTGGAAGCAGCATGACTCTGGTGGTGAGTGCAGGCACAATGCTGGGCATCCTACGCACCCCCTCATGTGTTGCCTATGCCCTTCTGTTCATACACAAGGGCAACATGGGCAGTAATTACAGGGGAGCTCTGTAAAGTAGTGGAAACTAGCATCTGTTGTTTTGACATGGGACATTATTTATTCATTCAATTGGGGTAGCAATGGTGGCCAGAATTAATTTGGTTAAATAGATTTATTGGAGGGAAAGAGTCTGACAGAGTGGGTTTTTGGTGGGGAGCAAAGATGTGACAATGTAATTAAATGGTTGTGAGTTTGGCGAGAGGATAGCCAAAGTGGCAGGTTTCTCACAGGCTGAGGCTTTAATGCTGATTGAGGTATTGGAAACTTTTCAGTCCTTGAATGCGGTGGTGTTTTGAAAATTCTTTAGTCCTATTTCCAAAGCTCAATAATGACACTGAAGTTATTTTTAAGTATCTTTTTCTTTAAATCAAATGCTGACATATTGCTCTGACATGTGATCTACTGAGGTAAAGTGCTATAAAAGAACTAGGTGGTATGTGATAGTACTACAACTGCGGAAAAGAAAAGACTAGCTTCCATATGGCAACATAACAAAAGTATGCTACGTATCCAGCTGTGGCTAGTATCTCAGTACAAAGGAACATGAGGTGAGGACAGTATTGTGCTTCTGGCCATAAAGGGAGAACATCATTATTATGTTAATTGAAAGGTGAACATTTTTGGACAAGTGAGCTATTTGTCTGAACTAATACATGCAAATTTGTGTACCATTGCTATGAAATCAGATTACAACATCACAGGATTTATAAATCAGTCAAATGAAATCAAGTCATTGTTTAAAATGCTACAGTCTTGGAAGTAGACTACCACTTCTGTTCTGTAGATGTGAGTTGCATTCCTTTATCTTTTGCATGCAAGTTCTTCGAAAAAAGCATGTGTAATGAAAATATAAAAGGTAAGAGTTTTTTACTGAAGTCTTTGTTCACAGAAATGTAGCCTGAAACAACATAACAATAGTACCAAAATGCTTCATTTGCCTAGGTTACAATCATCCTATCAAAAAGCTTGCATAAATCTAAGAGTAAATATTGACTTTAATTTGTATTTCCTCCATACACTCCCTGCCACCTCCTAATCTGCTGAGAAATTCTCAATGTGTCCATAGCAGATTTACTGCTGAAAAGTTGGTGTGACTACACTATATTGTTTCATATAGGAAAACACAGGTTGAATTCCCATTTTAAGTTTTGGGCGTATTTGGAGGAGGTAGGTGGGGCATAGACCCCAGAACTGAAAACCGTGAACAGGCATGGAATATACCTCCCCTCCTTCTCCCACACGGTCCAGGTTGCCTCAATGGAGCTGCTCCCCAATTATGCAACTCAAACTAGACATATGTTTTTAAATGTCAAATAGAACTGTAAATGAGACTGCTCCATGCTTGGCTTTGTTTTGCTGCATGCTCAGTACCTTGCAGAATCGAGCCCAAATAGTGCATGTTTTGTTCTCAGTTTCTGGCCCATCCTCCAGGTCAATTTTGTGGACATAATGGACTAATTCCCAGTGCATGCTCCAGTTGTGTTTTGAATTCAGTAGGGTTGCTGTGGGATGTAAGCCAGCATGAAATTCAGTTCAGAGTGTTTATATGATGGATGTGTGGGAAATCTTGACTCGTAATTCTGCTGTTGACCACCCAAAACAAAATTGTTTGGACAAAATTGATACCACCCACTAAATTAATTGTAATGAGTCGAGATCAAAAATGGATTCAACTTTAATTTAAAAGTTAACACCTATCTGTGTGGTTTAAACTAGGGAGCATTATTAATACCATCTAATATTTTGTTTGCTTTGTTCCCCCAACTTCCATGTGATGCAAATGATGTTGATATTTAAAATGCAGATTTCCTGCTGCTGTTGTGGTATTTCATTAGTGCATTGTCTTGTTGCCAACTGTATGGATTCTCAATATAATTTTGTTTTATATGGTAACAGTTTTTGAGGAAAAACTGAGACTTGTTGCTGAACAACAGAAGATAAAAAGCAGAATGGACAACTTCTGAAGATTTTTATTTGAGAACAAAAATCAACAGGTGGACTTAGAGGAGTAAGGAATCTTAAAAAGGATACAGAAACTGGTAATTTCTTCATTTGGCTCAAAGTCGTGGAGCAATGGATACCATTGAGACTGCAAAGCTTGAAGAACACATGGAAGGTCAAAACAATGGCACTTCAAATGGTTATGTTCGACCTACCTTATCTGTCAGCGAAGAGAGCAAAAATGGTAATAGCAAACCAAAGGTTTTACCTAATGGCTTGCGAAAAGGCCCAAAGAAATACCCGGACTATATTCAGATTTCTATGCCTGTTGAATCTAGGAACAAATTTCCTTTGGAATGGTGGAAAACAGGCATTGCCTTTGTGTATGCTCTCTTTAATTTAATTCTAACGACTGTCATGATCACAGTGGTTCATGAGAGAGTACCTCCCAAGGAGCTCAGTCCTCCATTGCCAGATAAGTTTTTTGATTATATTGATCGTGTGAAATGGGCTTTTTCTGTATCAGAAATAAATGGAATGATACTAGTTGGATTATGGATAATCCAGTGGCTATTTCTCAGATACAAGTAAGTAGTTATATTTATCTCTGTTTCTACTTAGTAACCAAACTTGCTTCTCTCACCCTTATTTATGTTGAGTAGCACTTTTCTCCATGGGTAGTTACAGTGATTTCCCAAAATGAGTACAGGTAAAAGAACGTTTAAACAGACTGTTGAAGGAATCTTGCAGCTAGACTTTACGTCCATGAGTCTGAGCAGAGTTGGTTTGAAAACATAGTTATGTTTCATCAAATATGTTTCAGTTTCTAAATTTTTTCTTCATTCTGATGCACAATAAAAAATAAGACCTTTTTCAGAGAAGGGACCTGAACCTTGGTGTCTCAAATTCCCACAGAGCAATTTAACTACCAAATGATTGGCTATTCTGAGGTATTCTGTGTCTCTGAAATGCACAATGGAATTTCTAGCCATTACAGATTAAATTTTTCATTAAAGTGATGATGCCATTCCAAAAAAAATTTCAGTTTTGACTAAATTGTACTCTTTCACAGAATTAGTGACATTAGTATCTCTGAAGTAAAGCTGATTTAAACTTTTTTGTTTTAATTTCTGACACAGCACTAGACAGGTCACTAGCCTTAGTCTGGATGTTTGAGTTATTCACATCTCTGAGAACAGCAGGCCAGATGTTTTCCTAAAGAAACAATCTCTACAGAAGTTTTAAAGGAAAGCAAAGTTTATATTTGTGGGATTGAAAATGAAAAGGAATTACAAAATAATTACTGAGCAAAATAAAAACACCTATCAGAACCCTTGTTCTATTACATGAGCCTAAATTTATTTACTCGCTAGTAGTTAAACTTGTACAAAAAGCAATTTTTTAATAAACTAGAGTGCACTCATGTCTGTCTTTTTGAACCTTTCCTTGCTAAGTTTATGTGGCATAACCCAGCAAGATGTGCATACATCAAACATTGTATGTCTCTGAAATCTCCCATGGTGGTACTATTGAAAGTCTTTCATATTGGCTAGATCGAATTTAAAAACCCCAATAACTTTAAATTTGGGATCTTAGCCATTTAATGAGGCTACAGCTATGCTAGACCTACTGTGCCCTCATCCCACCTTCTTGAGACCAGTAAATATATCCTATTTTGGAGTTTATTCTTACTAAGCCTTTCTTCAGTCTCCCTCTGTCTTTGTCTTTGTTTTCAGGTCAATAGTGGGACGCAGGTTCTTTTTTATAATGGGAACTTTGTACCTGTACCGCTGTATTACCATGTATGTTACCACCCTACCAGTCCCTGGAATGCATTTTCAGTGTGCTCCAAAGGTAAGAAGTCCTTGGTGTTGACCAAAGAGTGTCTGAAGATATGTGGAGATACTGATTCATTTGTAAAAGTTACTATGTTTCTATGTTTTGTGACACTCTTCAGAGAGAAGTCTGGCTCCTGGCAGCTCTCCTCATATTTTGATGATTGCCAGTTTTTTTCATTCTATTTTAGTATATTGCTGTCAGTAAGGCAGGGCGTTGTGAGCAGTGAGGATCTTTTAGGAAAGCAGAGTCCCTGGGACTAGTCCTGCAGCAAAATTGATTGTTTGCACATTTTATTCTTGGTTTTATGTACATATATATAGATCCGGTTTATTCCTGGTTAGACTTTTTGTTTTCACAAAAGTTAGTCATCTAGATTCACACCTTCAGAGAGAACTTCTTTCATCCGAGACCTACACAGTAAATATACCAGACTGTAGTTTGTCAGGTGATAAGCAAACTAGCTGCTTACAGGACGAGCCAGTGATTCCCATTGAAAAGCCCACAACAAGTTAATTTTTGTAAAAACTGACATGAAACTGAGAGTTTGCACAGTATCTGTAAGAAACTATAAATCAGCCGAACTGCATTTGAAAAGTCTGCAAACATGTTAACAATAATAGTCAAGTCAACCTACGTAAGTTCCAAATAAGGCAGATCTCATGTACTGTGAAGTCTTGATTTGTGAACGTTTTGCTTGTGTCTGGACAAAGAGAATGACTTGCACGTAACACCTTACACAGTGATTTATCTCGGTTCTATTAGATCGGGGTGGGCAATAAGTAGCCCACAGACTAGACATAGTTTGCCAGGGTTAGCCCCTCTCAGGCCATCTGCTATTTTATTTAGTTGAGCATCCACAGGTATGGTGGGTCATGGCTCACAGCTTCCATTGGCTGCAGTTTGCCATTCCTATCCAATGGGAAAGTGGCATAGGCTGGGCTCATGTCCCACAGCTTCTGTTTGCCAGGAACAGTGAACCATGGTGAAGGGGAACTGTAAGTGGCTGTACCTGTAGACACTCAGGAAAATAAAGCATCAGGTAAGGTGCCTGGTGGCCCACCAGAGACTAATCCTGGCAAACTGCCTGGCGTATGGGCTACCTATTTCCCACCTCGGGGTTAGACCCATTTCTCACAGTTCAGAGCAACTCTACCCATAGTGGTCTGCCCTTAGTGGTCCAGACAGGTCAGCCACTTTCAGGCTTGCAAGCTCACCTAGACACTTGTGTGGGTCTCCCACCTGACAAGGGCATTTGCAGACTGCTCAGTGAAATCACCAAAGTGTGATATCTAGCATGAGACAGGAAGTATAAGCAGGCTTCCCCTGCTTTCTCTGCAGAGACTACCACAGGATGAATTTCTGTAATCCAAACTTTCTTAGTGCAGCAACAACCCTAGCCCAGAATCCACAGTGACCCTGTGGGAGCACTCATGGGGACAAACCAGTGGGCTGGGGCTGGGAGTGTCACTAGATTAGGAGATGGGAGTAAGGGGAGAGGGAGAGAGCAGAGCCCCTTAGCCACCAGAGAAGGAGGACAGAGAGTAGAGAGAGAACATTAACCTACCCTGGGCCAGCAAATTTCCTGACTCAGGTCTTGCACGTCAGATCAGGAAGGCTCAACCTGTAACAGAGTAAATGTCACCAGTAGTAAATTACCACATGGCACTTCCTACGAAAGCATATTTATTATTCTTATAAAATCACTAAAGCAAAAACATTTTCAAATAATAAAAACCTACCCATATTATAATAAACTTACCAGAGATCACGCCACCTGGAGGGCCAGACTGCCATGTCACACCCCTAGCTGTCCCTAAGCGGCTGGGGAGTGTTTAGTTGTTTTGCAGATTTTTTTGTCTAGTAAGCATGCTACTATCTTTGAGAGAGACATACAAAATAGACAAAGAAGATTTGGATGCCTAGTACAGGGTGAACCTCTGAAATCTGGGACTCCCTGGTCTGGCAAAATCTATGGTCTAGCAGGACCACGAATGCTGTGTGACTAGAAGGCCCTGGTGGCTGGGAGGTGGGACAAGCTGTCCACAGCAGCCAGGAGGCCTGGCCAGAGCAGCCACACCTGGGCCAGTGGCAGGATGGCTGGCAGCAGGTGGAGAGCTGTGGCCCAGATCAGCGACTGGGTCAGGAAGGTGGCAGCCCACACCTGGGGAACTTTCGTTGAGGCCAGGGTGTGGAGTGGGCAACTGGGGCTGGGGCCAAGAAGCTGATGGGCCAGGGCCACAGCTGTGATGAAGAAACTGTGGTAACAAGGGGTTGGAAAGCGGTAGGCAGCAACCAGGAGGGGAGCTCAGGAGCACAGTCAGGAAGCCAGCCAGGAGAGAGCTTTGACCTCCTCTGGTTCAGAACCACTCTGGTCCTGAGGGTGCTGGACCAGGGAGGTCAAACCTGTGTGTGTGTGTGTGTGTGTGTGTGTATGTATGTGTATATATATATATATATATATATATATATATATATATATATATATATATATATATATATATATATATAATATTTTCATTGTTTTGCTTTTTAAGCACCAGTTGACTTGACATAAACTTCTTGTCTAAACAAATATATATTCTTCATCTCGAATTTTAATTCTTTTCCAGTTGAATGGAGATTCTCAGGCTAAGGTGCAGAGGATCCTACGATTGATTTCTGGTGGTGGTCTGTCCATAACCGGATCACACATCCTGTGTGGAGACTTCCTTTTTAGCGGTCACACAGTTGTCCTAACACTCACGTACCTGTTTATCAAGGAATGTAAGTTATATTACTTAAAAGCAATTGTGTTGCTGATGCCTGTGTTACAAGAAGAGCACTTAAGCTAAAACCACTTTTGTCGCATTCATACGTGTCTTTTTACAACATAAAATAAATGGCAAAACTGCATTACACAGTTTGACAAAGTGCACTTTCCCCTCCCAGTGCATGGGTTCTTTAGTGAGTTTGCCATGGTTGTACAATAATATCCTAGCATATGGCATGGAGCATCAGTGTTTGTTTTTAGCAGACATCTCTGTGTTTTGGAAGACTGAGGTGGAAGGTGGATGCTGAAGGTAAGGTTAAGACAGGCTAAATTAGCTAGGTGCACAAATGGATTATCTTAAAATCCTAGATTACTAGAACTGGAAAGAACCTTGAGGTTGTCCAGTCCCCTGTACTACTGGAAGGACCAAGAATCATCTAGACCAGTATTTCTTAAACTATGTTCTGTGGAACATTTGCTGTTTGGTGAACAACTTGCAGGTGTGCCACAAGCATCTGATACTCTCTTGATATTGTACACTGGTGGTATATATTTGCTGTTACTAAAACCCAATACAATGTTACTACTTTGCTATGATACCTGATTAAATTACTTTGTTTTGGTTTTGCTTTATGTGTTGCTGTTGTGTGGGTGTTTTTATGTTGTTGTTATAATGTTGTTTGGTGTTCTGTGGTTTCAAAAAGTTTAAGAAACACTGATCTAGACCATCCCTGACAGATGTTTGTCTGTCTCTCAAAAATCTCCAAAGACAGAGATTCTGCAACTTCCCTATGCAATTTAGTCCAGTGCTTACCCGCCATGATTGGAAGTTTTTTTTCCTAATGTCCAGCTTAAACCTTCTTGCTGCAGTTTAAGCCCATTCCTCCTTGTCCTGGCCTCAGATGGTAAAGAGAATTTTTTTTTTTTTTATTTCCTCCTTGTAACCACCTTTTAAGCTTTTCTCAAATTGTAACAACCTGACATATATTTCCCTTCGGGGTTTATGTAACCTTTAGGCTCTGATCACTTCTGTTTCCGGTAATCAGCAAATTAATGTGCTAGTTTAATGATCAAAACAAAAAGCAGTCAAGTAGCACCTTGCCAAACTAGGAAAATGGTTTATTAGGTGAGCTTTTGTGGGACAGACCCACTTCTTCAGACCACAGCCAGACCAGAACAGACTCAATATTTAAGGCACAGAGAACCAAAAACAGTAAACAAGGAGGACAAATCAGAAAAAGATAATCAAGGTGAGCAAATCGGAGAGTGGAGGGGTGGGGGGGAAGGTCAAGAATTAGATTGAGCCAAGTATGCAGACAAGCCCCTATAGTGACTCAGAAGGTTCCCATCACGATTTAAACCATGTGTTAATGTGCCAAATTTGAATATAAAAGCCAGCTCGGCTGTTTCTCTTTCCAAAACAGTGCGATAATCCTTTTCAGTAACACACATACCTTTAGAACAAAAAGCAGTCAAGTAGCACCTTGCCAAACTAGCAAAATGGTTTATTAGGTGAGCTTTCATGGGACAGACCCACTTCTTCAGACCATAGCCAGACCAGAGTCTGTTCTGGTCTGGCTATGGTCTGAAGAAGTGGGTCTGTCCCACGAAAGCTCACCTAATAAACCATTTTGCTAGTCTTTAAAGTGCTACTTGACTGCGTTTTGTTTCGATAGTGTATAGACTAGCATGGCTTCCTCTTTGTTACTAGTTGATGTGAGAGGGGAAAAAAAAAATGGCTCCCCTTTCTTCAACAGGGAGAAATGCATCAGCTGGACCTCAAAAATTTGGCTACTTGTTCAGCCACATGCCAGTGTAGTAGCATTTTCATTTAAATTAATGGCATAACACATGCTTAACACTATGGTATGTCTACACTGCATAGCTTTTAGGGACAGGGTTGTGTTGACACAGTCCTGTCCCTAAAAGTCCACGCATGTGAGCTTTGCATAGTGGAACTTTTGCTAATGAAATGCTTTCACCCCGACTATTGGTTTTGCTTTGTCTGCTGGAAAGAAGCATTCACACGTGCACTTGCAGCAGCAAAATTTTGTTGTTCACGGTGTGGGGAGAATTTGTTTTTTAAGCATCTGTGAATGACAAACCTTTTGTGAAGCAATTTCAAGTGTAGACACCACCTTAGATCTGTCCTTGTTTCATTGCTGATTTCCTGAGCACTTTGACTGAGGTTTTAGATAAATAATTCAGTGAAGTCAGACTTCAGAGTACAGGATAAAAAAAAAAAAAAAATTAAAACTTTTGTTGGGGTGGCAGGGGAAAAAGCATCACATCACTTTGATGATGAAGCAAGCCATGTTACTTGGTAATGTAAAGAAAGAACTCTTGCAACAGAAACTTCCATGTGGACATAAGGCTTCTTTATTTCTTTAAACAACAAAGGAGTTTAACATGGTGACTGCTAAGGCTTTAGCCACACCAGCTGTAGGCAAGATATCATGCCACCCTGTGATGGGGTTCATAGGTCCCCAAGCTCTGCACCCCGTCTGGAGGCAGGAGTGACTCTCATTCAGCAGGAGAACAGCGGGTTTATTAGTTGACTGTACGCAGCATCTTACAGAAGAGTCAGTATAGCAGGCAGAGACAGCCAGCCCAATCCATGTTGGGGAGAGGAGGCCCTGAGGGAGCCCCCGGAACCAGGGTCTTGCCCCTCTCCCGCCAGCCCCAACTAATTGCTTTCCAACGCCCAGTTCCAATTCAAACTCCTCAGGCTCCACCTCCTCCTCCTTTGTCTGCAGTACAAAGGTGTCCCATGGTCGCCTAGGTTACCTTCAGCAGGAGCCCCACACCTTTGTGAGGCACTCAAGTACACACATCTATCCCCCACTACATCACCCCCCCCCCCCGCCCCCAAGCTTCTTAATCTTGCCCACAGCCCACCCCTCTGGTATGGAGCAGTGCTACTCTAAGTGGCTTGCTGCTCCCTATGGATCTTTGCGCTAAGGGGGCAGGGAGAGGAGAGCTTAATGTGCTGCCCCCACCCCCAGCAAAATCTCTTGGTTCCTGTTGTCTCTGCTCCCATTGACCAGTATCTGGCCATTATTTTTTCTGGACTGAGGGGTCAGACAGCACAATTTCTCAGCTCCCATTGGCTGGTGGCTTCCAGCCAGAATGAGCAGAGCAGTTTTGCTGAAAGTGGGGAGCAGTGTGCTGCAGCTCCTCCGGCAGTGCAGAAAGCCTTGTGGAACAGCCAGCTGCTTTTGAGAGGTCTGGGGCTGTTGGCAGGCAGGGTAGCCTGCGGGAGAGTGCTGCTGGCCAGGAGCTGCTTAATCAGGAAGTGCCTCCTGATTAGAACCTGACTCTGGCACCCACACCTTCCTGCACCCCCACTTCGTAACTCTGGTCCCTGAGCTCCCTTGTGCACCCACCTCCATCCCAGACCCTGCACTCCCTTTATAGCAAAGCGTGGGCCCTTGACCACTCTCCAAATCTTGGAGTGCCCCTGCTCCAGTAAAAACTATTGGCCACCCCAGTCTGTACTGACAATTGAGTAACAAAACTTTTGTTCACAGTGCTTCAGCAGCTCCCTATCCTCTTCCCTCCCTTCCTCCCCCTCCTGCACCAAAAGACAAAAGATTTGCCAGGCAAGTGGCAGTGTAAGCAGTACCTTGTCAGCTGAGTGCTCTCCTGTTGTCAACAAAAACCTTGCTAATAGCAGTTGGATGCTGACAAACACTGTTTACACTGCCTGAGTTATAGTAGCGTGGCCATGTTGCTAAAAGCTGTGTAGTATAGACACAGCTTTTGTCTGTTTTCTTGAACCAGGAAATTTTCTGGCATCTTATTGTGTGTAATTAATCAAAACTGCGAAAAGAACAGATGGCACTTACCCTAATGCTCTGAGTAGGTAGCAACAGGACTTCCTGCTTTGTTGTTAATTTTTGTATGGGTGTGTTTATCACAGCTTAGCAGTGGTCATTCAAATCTTATCCTCTATTATATGCCATAGGCAAAATATATTTAATTCCTTTTAAAAAAAATTTGATACAGTAGCATAATTTAGATATCTGTAAATAGCAGGGTCAGGGTGGGGTAGAATAATAACAACCAGACTGTACCCACAATAAGCTCTGTAAGTGCTACCTAGGAGCTGGCCATGTATCCTATCTGACCTCTCCTGCTTTGTAATCAGAGTGCTCTGTACAACAGAAGTGCATAATTTACCCATTTTTTGTTTCCTGTGTAATTAAGAAAATGTTTTTTCAGCAAGAGCATAAGTTATATTGCTTTCAGTTCAAGGTTTCTTACAATATGCTCTGCTGGTCTCTTTGATCAGGCGTGTTTCTTGTATGAGACACATTGTGTATTTGTAGGTGTAATTGCTCCCTCCCCTCTCATCTTTTTGCTGGAAGGGTCATGGGAGCTTTTCTCCTGACCTCAGGCTTCTTCCTCTCCAGAAGAGTGTAAGAGGCCCTAGTATGGGGCATCAGTTCTATTTAGAGTCTGCTTCTGCAACTAAATGACAGGATGTGACTTCAAATCCTGGTCCCCAAATTGGTGGGGGTGGGACTCAGCCTTAGCATTTTGGGGGGAGACTTTATGTAGTTTTTCAGTACCCTCTTCTTCCCAAATAAAACCTGAGTCTGTTCTAGGTAATGGTATGCACAGCATCCATCGTCTTCGGGCAAGACCACTGATAAAGTATTTAGTGGGCTTCTAGCCTATTGGTCATTTTATTTAACAGTGAAGTGGGAATCTTGTGGAGGGGGCACCACTAGCTTCCCAGTGCAGCGGAACTAGAGCCCAGGTGCCTGTCATGATGTCCATAGTTGCCAACATCAGAAACCTCCCCCTCCCCCCACACCCAAAGAAAAATTCCAACTAACCTGCGAGCTGCCTGGAGGGGGGTGGGCATTCTGTGCTGCATGATGCAGATTAGAATCTAATCTTCAGCTATGTTATCTTGAAACTCATACTTTGAGACTCGAGAAGCCATTCAAGCCTACTTTAGCACTTGCCTACTCCTTCACAAACATTAATAAATTAATAATCACAGTGCACTTGCCAACGTGGCATACAAGGACCATTTCTGAGGCCAGACAGAAAAGTCATCACACATGATTAACGCCACAGATAGTGTAAGAGCTGGAATTAGATGCGAGGAGTTTCTTGCTCTCAATTCCTTGAGTCCCTTAGAAAAGATTTCTTACTCTTCTTGTGACCAGAAGCAATTTTGGATGTTAAGCAGAAAAGCAATCGCAGTTGATGGTAGCTGGACTTGGGAGGCATCTTGCAGTTAACATCCTCAGTAAGAACTTAGACACTTCCATCCACCTATAACTAGGAGCTTGTTTTGCCTTCTCTTTCCACAACATTGTAGAAGAACTGATTTAGACCATTGAGGGGAAAAATCATACTGACAAACTGAGTCCTGCTGGTCAGCTTTTGTCCTCTTTGATAATATGAATGAAAAGCTATTTTAAAAATGAAAACTTAGATTAGATTAAATTTAAATTCACCTTCCTAGGTCCGCTAACTGATGGTCTGGGACCCCCAATGGAAGATATCGCTGCATCACTACACCTCTTTAAGCTTTTTAAAGGGCACTTTTACTGAAGCAATGATTTTTCTCTCTCTCTCTCTCCATTAATATGTATAATTTTTCCACATACACATCGTGTAGGTTCAAATTAAACTGCTAACGTTGATCTTTGGTATTTGTAGAAATGTATTATTCTGTCTTTTTCATAGATTCGCCTCGCCATTTCTGGTGGTATCATTTGATCTGCTGGTTGATGAGTGCCACTGGTATAATTTGCATTCTTGTTGCCCATGAACACTACACTGTAGATGTTATCGTTGCTTATTATATCACCACAAGACTTTTCTGGTGGTACCACTCAATGGCTAACGAAAAGGTGAGTGCACATGTTGTAGGCGGGTGGCAAGGGGAACCACGAGAAACCTAATCATGCCCTCTAGTTGTAAACACCACAAAAAAGGTCCCAGTGGCCTTTTAAAATTAGTAAATTAGATCTGGGGCAATAATAGAATTTTTCTACAAAAATGGAAGCATGGGTTTAAAGCTAAGCACATCCTTCTGTGTTTTCCTGAATTGAGGACCACATTAAGAAAGAATCTGTCATTTCTAGTATGCATTTTACATTTTTATATATATATATATATATATATATATAGTGTGTGTGTGTGTGTGAGAGAGAGAGAGATGTATGTATATTTATAACATTTTTGTTTTAATTTTACTTTTTTCTAAGTTTTTTGGATGGGCTAGGCCACACCATCTTCTAATTTGAGTAGCTACAGATAGAAAACTGGAACTCTCTCATCTGGCAGCATCTGTAATCTGGCATGATTTTAGTTAGCCAGATGACTATCATGGGAGAGGCCAAGTTTCCCATGGTCCCATAAAATTTATTTACAGCCACCAGTACTGGCACTCAGTGTTCTGTACTGTTTTTTTTTTTTTTTTTTGTTAGCTGTGATATTCACCCTAAATATCTTCTGACTGCCCAGTAAGCAGCAGAAGTGTTGGTAATGCTGCTAGGTAATAGTGACCTTCTGTGGTTTGGCAAATTCTCTCGTTCGACACTAGTCCGGTCCAGATGGTGCCAGATCAGAGAAGTTCAACCTGTACTAATGTTATTAGAGATCTTAAATTACCTAGCCTTTTTAAAAATTCCAGTTAAATTTCCTATAGTAGATTAACTCTATCCTCTGTGTGTTTTGCAATTTAAAGACAACCAAATGAATTAATTTTTAAAGTAGTATATTTGAGTCTCCCCTTGTTCGTTCTCTTTCTTTCTTTCTTTCTTTCTTTCTTAACGTGTCACAAAATGAAAGAAGTGTTCACTTTGCCATTTGCAATATGAAATACGCAAGCCACATCAAAGTGCTTTTTCTTTCCAGGTTAAATTAACCCTACTATTTGTGGCATTTCATTTAAATATATTGTTGTTTTGTACTTTCTTATGATTCAACTAATGCAATTGGTTATACTATCTAAATTTGTTAAATTTTGTCCCCCCTCCCTGCCTTTTTTTTTTTTTTTCTCCTCAATATAGAACTTGAAGGTCTCTTCACAGACTAATTTTCTCTCTCGAGCATGGTGGTATCCAATATTTTATTTCTTTGAGAAGAATGTACAAGGTTCAGTTCCTTGCTGCTTCTCATGGCCAATATCTTGGCCTTCCAGCTGCTTCAAATCCTCATGCAAAAAATATTCCCGGGTTCAGAAGACTGGAGAGGACAATGAAAAATCCACCTGACAGAAAGATGAAGAAAGGAAACAGTCTGATTTTTTTTTTTTTTTTTTTTTTTTTTTATTTTACCAAAACATTGATGCTCTAACCAAAGTTCTTAAAAGGACTAGACTGTAAGGGAATGAGTGAACCAAAGTCTTGTGCAATTGATTTGAAAGACGATTGTAGTCAAAATATTACATCTCTTCCTTTTTTTATTCATCACATTGTACAGGGCTATTCTACTCTTCAATACTAGAAGTGCACCACAGATAGAACTTTTCCCTGAGAAAGAAAAGAAGCAGAACTTTGGTTTACTTATAAGATTGAGGTGCCAAAGAACCCATCACTTTGCATTATTAATTATCACTCATCCACAGAATTTCATCTTTAAAGCTCTGGAGTTTGAGGGCAAAAGTATACTAAAATTTAAAGTTACAGTATCTTTCTAGAGTAGCATACAGAGAATAACACAATGATGGGAAGTGGCTTACTGTATTACTTGCTAATGAAGGTAAGACTTATGAGAGATGTCTGAGTGATGAAGCCAGAAGTGAGTCTTGACATTTTATGTCCAATGGGAATGAATGTAATATGACCCTGAAGTTCTACCACCTCCCATCTACTCTATCGTATACCAATTTTTACATTTTGTATTGGTAATTTTTATATTTAAAAAAATTAAAAAACCTAAAAAGGAAAAGCTGTTGTGCTATCTGATAACATTGCAAGTTAGAAATAATAGCTGCTAACATCATTGGAGCTCTACAAAGATGGAACTATTTTTAAAACCTATACCTATGTAACAAGAAGAAAATTATTTCAAAGTCTAAATATTTAATTGCAAGCTAGGTGGGGACGGGGAGGGTCTGTATGTATTATGTGTATATATAGCTATGTAATGCATATAGGTATATATACATACTTCTGTGTATTCACACACACACTAACCAATAATAGATAAATGAAAAGAAACTGTATACAATGTGTTGTTGTAAGCAAAATCCCTACCAGTTTCCTTCAGTTGTTTGAGGACTGCAAGGTCAGGTCCTACATAGTAAATGTAAAAATCAAACATTTACATTTTTAGTTGCTGTTTCTTGCTGACACTATATAAGTACTGTGCTTAAGAGCCTGATGTTATGCATTTAGAGTTTCTTTTTTTAACTTTTGGCATATAACTCAGTGACTCATAAACGGAGTCCAAGGTGAATACACCCCAACAGCAACACTTCCACTATTACTGAACAATATTTATTATTAAATGGTGCTGTCAAATGACTGGCCCACTGTTCCTTTCTATGAGGATTTGTTTGTCCAACCAAAGTATCAACATAAATATGTTGGCTTAGAATGAGGGAATACCAACCTTGTTAGAGTGCAACAGAACTGCAGACTAGCAGTTAACCTGATCAACATGTTCGTTGTATTTCATATTATTATGGGGGATACTTAGTTTCCCAGAGTTGGTCTATATTCACTTCCTCAGTTAAGTACATTAATTACAAAACCTTCAGTAAAAGCTGCTGATAAATTTCACTAATAGTTAAATTAACCTGTAACTTGGGTGAAAAAGTTGCTTTTCTTTTTAAGAATACCTTGACAAGTGTGAACACGAAGAAAAATTACATTCTCAATTTTTAAAAAAAATCCAATTAGAAAATCACTACAAATTAAAATACAATGTGCAGTACCCAGATCTAATTCCTTTTTCAGTTCCCAGGGTCAATAAGTAAAATTATACACCAAAAAAGTTTAACTTGCATATTGAGCTTTTTGTGCTTTATCAAAGCATAAAATAATAAACATTTCTTACAGTGCATCCTGTTAAAATGTAGCAGAGTAATAATATACAAACCTTTTTGTTTTAAAGATTTGTTTCTCTTCACTGAAATATATTTAACATCACGCTAGGGAGCCTGGGTGTGTGTGTGTGGCGGCAGGGGGGGGGGACGGGACGGGACACAAAGTTAATGTTTTGATCCTGGCATTGCATTAACGGTTCACATGCTGAAACCAGGGATACATATTTTGAGAAGTGTTCCTCAATTACAGTATTAGCTACCCAAAGCTATTAAGTAAAACATCAGCCTTTGCAGCTCCTCAGGTTGTTTTATTTCTTGTTCTGAGTTCATCTGCATGGACCACGATGTCTTCTGAAGACACATCACATACTACTGGGCTGTAGCTTAATTTCCTAACTCACATTTTAGTTGAACATCTCAAACAGTACAGACTGATGAAAATTGAGTTACTTTCCACCTGCTTCAAGATAAGTATTGTGAAACTGTTGTCTTGAGCATTCTAGAAAGGATCAAAAACTATGCTTTTCATTTGGTAGCTTGTTAGGTTACTGAATAATGCATCCATTGATAACCTAGATAGATTACAACAAAGTTCCACTGAGACATTTAGAAGTTTTTTTGTTTTTTTTTAGGATAATGACTGACCTACAGAAAATATGAGGTGCTCTGCTCAAAATCAATATCCTTATTTAGTACAAATTGTGGTACCAGTTTATTTACAGTATTAGTCCTTCTAAATGCTCAAATTCCCTCAGTTCCCATGTACGTCCAGAGAATTGAGGCAATGGGATATGTCTACACTTGCACTTGAGCAACAAAACTTTTGTTGTTCACAGATGCCTAAAAAGACCCCTCCCATGAACAACAAAGTTTTGCCATAGCAACTGTGTGTCGGAATGGTGCTTTGGCCCCAGGAGCACTCTTCTTGTTGCTAAAAGCTGCGTAGACATATCCTCAGTTGCTTGAAAATTTGGCCTTAAACAAAAGAGATGGAACATCTCAAATCTATGTAAGACTGTAGACTTTACATTTTCACATAACCTAATGAGAGCCATAGTCATTAGTTTAAAAAAGTAATAGAACAGTGGTATGCTCAGTACAGCTGGTTTTCAACAGATCTGGCACATTAACAAATAAACTTGCCCTTGTTCATCCACTTTTAGGTAACCTCTATGGTGTGTCCTTAATGCCCCCTTGTGGCAATAAATGGTATGTGTTCAATATCAATTACCTTTGAAAAATGGTATTTTTAGGGTAATGGGAGTTAGTCCAGAGGAAAAAAAAAAACAAAACAGTTCTAGTGTTGGAGAATATTTTAAACAGTTAAATAACTGAGGTTAGGTTGACTGTTTTATTTTAATTCATTTTCACATGTTTCTATGTGACCTAGCTCTGGCCAGGACCCATTTTGAACTAATATGTAATAATATGAAGTGCTGATGTTACAGTTTCAGCAACCCATCTAGAACTATGAAGTTTGAGGGATTTTTTATCAGTCTTTCAGACAAGCAAATTGAATCAATCCTCCAAACATTGTTTTACCCATTGTTATTGATTGCATAGGTACGTGACTTGTCATGCTTGTTCAAAATACACATAGCGCCAATCAAGATCAGTTTCTTTCTTTGCTGGATATGAAACCATGGTCTAGTACTTTAAAATCTGATCCATCTCTCATTTCGGAGTGGAGTCTTCAAATTTATTTCAAAGGCAGGCCCTTAAAGAAATGCGTGGGAAAAGCAAGATTTTTGTTCTGCTGCCAGCTCTGGTACTGACTTCCGTGGATGTGGGAAAGCCATTACTTTTCCAGCCTGATTGTCAGAGTCATTGTTTTCGCTAGGAGTTGAGAGCCCAACAGTTTTGAAAATTCTGTGCCTGTTTCACTGTCTGTGAAACAGAGAAACTGTGTCCCTCTTATATTACTGAGGCTTAGTGTTTTGCAAATAACTTCTAGATGATGAGCTGGATGGTTCTATAGAAGTGCAAATATTTTTTTTTCTTGCAAAAACCCACCTTTTAAACTAAACCGTGTGAGGTATGCTTTGAGCATTACATGCCTGCATCAGGCACTGTAAGACAAATGATCAGTTTTAACCAAACCTCACCTTTTTAAAGCCACCTTTTTCAATGGCTGAATTTCAGTCAGCCAAATCAATGTTGCAGTTTAACTGCATGTAACTTCCCAGCACAGTATTAATGCCATTTCATTGTTCTAATTTTTTGTCCTTAAATGCTAGTAATGTGGATGCTGCAAAGCAGTAATGCAGAATTATTTTAACAGGCATTGGGAACAAAGTCAAAGTAATTTAGTCTTGCATTTCATGCCAACATACACTTCTACACATCCTTAAATTGCTTTTGCAGCCTGTGTGCATCATTTAGCAGTATAGCATCCATCGTTAGAAATGGATCCAGGATTAAGGAGGAAAACTTTAGCATAGTATGTGAAGATTGTATTGCTGATTACCAAAAAGACTGAAGAAACTATAAACACAAATTATTACATGGTTCTTTTTGCCACATTGGCTATGTCTACACTAGCCCAAAACTTTGAAATGGCCATGCAAATGGCCATTTCGAAGATTAGTAATGAAGCGCTGAAATATATATTCAGTGCCTTATTAGCATGTGGGTGGCTGCAGCTTTTTGAAATTGCTGTGGCTTGTCCAGATGGGGGCCCTGCCAACTTCGAAATTCCCTTATTCCTATCAGCAGATAGGCTGATACTCAACCACTAAAACATCCCCTTATTCCTAAAACATATTCAGCAGATAGGTATAAGGGGATTTTGAAGTTGGCAGGGTCCTTTTGAAAACGACCTCTGTCTGGAAGAGCCGCGTGGCAGTGAGCCGCAGCAATTTTGCAGTGCTGCGGCTGCCCACGTGCTAATGAGGTGCTGAATATGTATTTCACTGCTTCATTAGTAATCTTCAAAATGGCCATTTTGAAGATTTGGGCTAGTGTAGACATGGACATTAGGAGGTAAATTAAAACAATATTCCTATGTAATGGTTAATGCTATGTTACATGAGGTCTTGCAGGAGATGTTTTAGTGGCTCTATCAGCCAGTTTTATTTTTATATATATACACACTACTTTTAAGTGCCTTATTGTACAGTTTTACATCTACATGTATAGTGTAAAATGTTCTCCAATTGTGTTATACTCTGTATTCTACTGTGTTAGTTGTATTAGAATGTTTGGTTTTAATCAAATTTTAATATTATTTAGAAAATCTTTTTCACCACAAGCTGCTCTTTTCAAACTACCAGTAGCAGCCCCATGTAGCAGAACAGCACCTTACAAAAACAGTTTTCTGCCAAAGTGCTAATACACCCTTAGTATATAAAAGTTCTTGAGTTAACTTGATGCCAGGCTGGAATGTAGCATGTGGGGATTACAGGGCGGGTGCAAATATTCAACAAAAGCGTCCGTGTGTGTGTTGGGGGTGGGGGGGTGTCTGTTGAAGTTAGATGGTACATTACAATGGATGTTTTATTAATCTCTTATAACAACCTCTCCTTCTCCTCCCCCCTCCCAAAAACAAACAAACCTCTGCTTCATTTTTAAGCTCAAAATTTGAGGCATTTGGCTTGTATTGTGGACTTTAAGTGCCTTTGGGTAGAAGATGAGGGTTGTGGTGAAGGATCTGGTGATCAGGAAACACCATAAATTGAAATTGATTTTGGGGGTACACTTGAAATTAATCCTATAAAAGATGTTTATAGAAAGGTGATCTTCTGTGGGCTAACTTTGTGACTTAGAGCCAGTGCCTATGCTTGAGGAGGATACCACATAAAGACTACCAAGACCCCCCAGGAGTAATTTTTTAGCTGGCTGTTTGATTCAGTACATGCTAGCCTGGTGCACCATCCCTAGGAGAAGGTGCAGCATGTTTGCTTCCATAGCTGATGTGCTTTTTGCTTCCCTTTTGGGGCAATGAGTGCTGGTGCTGCTAGCCCTGTACAGGGATTTCGCTCTCAGCTTCACAATCCAGTCACTGCACAGTCTGTGTAGTTGAGGGTCTTCTGAAATACCTCCTCTGCCTGTAAGTACTTGCACAGGTTTCATCACAATCTGATTTGGTTTTGGTAAAGTAAAATATCATAAAGCTAGCTACAGTGCATAGCCAGTGATTAAGAAGTTGATTTTCCACTCTACAAATTAATGTATATGGGCTTGATTTTAGAGAAACATGTCCAGTTTCAAAGCCATATAAATGCACTATTGCTTGATTCAGGCCCCGTATTTTGTATTTGCCAAATGAATAATAAGGGTTTTGAGTGATTAGCTTCGGTAAAACTGGCAGGGATTAACCATAGACCATTTAATCTATAGGGTCAAAATTAGCCCTTATATCAGAATACTACTTTTCCTGGATAGATCTTAAAATTGCTTCACTGTGTTTAGCTGATGTTGATTTTGTTTTTACTCCTCTTTTATTAAATACATTTTAAAAAAGAAAAAATACTGTGTGTAGAAAATACATTAAAAAGATGAACTTGAATTGCTTCCTTATAACCTGCTTTAAGATGTGATCATTAGAGCCTTATCAAAGACTGCACAGAAATTCCTGCTACAAGTGGGCAAATCCCTCCATGGGATAAGGTTCTGAAAAAATATGAGTAACATTATTAAATGCGTATATATGTTAAAAGAAAAATGAGCACTTTTGCTGTTCCCCCTATTGCGTTCAGAACTCTGTTTCTCTTCCAAAAATTGCTGTCATCGGGCATCTACATCCTGATTCCACAAGGTACTTAAGTATGTACCTTTAAAGTATTGAAGTCTGTGGCTGCTCTCACATTTAAAATTCAAAACATGCCAAGTGCCTTGCTGAATACTTACTGCCTGGCATAGCCCTACTACTGTGAACAGTCCTACTGAAGTCAGTGAAATTCCCAGTAGTAAGGGCTAATGCCATTACTAAATGTATGCAGGATTCTTGGTGTGTTCAGCCAATAACAGCAACTTGTGTAGACACCCATTTTTGCTTCTTTGTGGCCTGTTGTACTCTATGAAATGCCGCATTCTCTACTACAGAGAGCTGTATTATATACAGAGCTGTAACACAATACAGTTATTATAACATCAGTGCTTTGGAAATAAGAATTGAGGCAATAATCAGTAACACTTTTTGGCTATTGACAGAAAGATAGCCATGTTAGCCTATATACTATCAAAACAATAAAGCAGTCCAGCAGCACTTCAAAGACTAACAAAATAATTTATTAGGTGAGGAGCTTTCATGGGACAGACCCACTTCTTCACATCAACTTTCTGGCTATGCATTTCAATGGGAGGTTGTCCTCATATAATGAGTTCCTATACTGGACCTTGTATCTTGCAAAGGTATGTCTAAGGGCCTTGTCTGTGCTGGTGGTTGCATGTATAGTTATGTGTTTGCTACATGTGGTTGTGAGAAGCAGGCTGCATCCACACTGTTTCTAGCTATGCATAGCAATAAAAGGCTTTAGCAAGGGAGACAGACAGTACGGAAAACTTTCTAATAACAGAGAAGTGGTGCTAGAGCTTTTCCCTGCTGTCTCCTTCCAGAAGTTTTTCCTTGCTGCAAGAGCCTTTCCCTTCTACAGGGAAAGTCTCTGGCAGTGGAGAGCTACCAGACTTTCCCTGCTGTCTCTATACTGCCAAAGAGTTTCCTTGCAGCGGACAAGCTCCGTCAGCAGTACGCTACACCACTTAAAAACAAAGACATGGGTGCGTGAAAGGTTGTGTGGTTGTATGCCTGAAGGTTGTGCATGTCTATTGGCATAAACGGTTCCTTGCCAACCCTGCTATTTATGCCACGTTGGTCAGCGTTCTGTATATAGATATACAGACTAAGACCATAAGTTCACAAACTAAGAAGGCCATTCTGTGTATTTTGAAGCACATACATAAGCTGAAACTCTGTCCACTGTGACAGCTAAGGAACATAATATATAGCAGAGCTGTAAACACAGGTCTGTGTGCCTCGTGCTGTAAAATAAGGGTAGTGTCTGATTCCAAGTCCCTAACTTGCCCATGTGTTCTGTCGGAATTTGTAAATTGGGGACCACATGTACCATGGAGCCTCACACAAAACCGCCATTGACTTTGTGACTGTAAGTGTCACAAATTTAAATCAAGAACGCATTCTGTTCTTTTTGAAAACTGAAAGCTGTTAGAGCATTTTTGTTTGTAAATAAAGCTTTTAGTTTCTTTTTTTTCCTATTAATTTGCAATTATATCTGTAAAGGAAAAAATACGTAGGGGGTGTTGCCAGAGGAAATACCAATGGTTCATGGATTTTAAATACATTTTAAATAAATCACACTTACGAGATTGTATCCAGAAAACTCTGGTATGAGGCAGAAAAGAGGTCCTGGTTTAAAAAATGTTGATCTAAAAAAGTCAGCATGCCATTAGGTAGATTTGTGGCATGGACAAATGGCTGTGGGTGTGGGTTGTGGTTTTTTAAATTCTGCAGCTTCATCTGTAGACAAGGGTGCTTCAGTAATGAGGTCAAGGAATAGATAAAAGCTTATTCTTTTCTAGTTTTTAAAATGCAGATTCGTGGAAGAGGAAAACTAAGATTAAAATCTCTGCCCTTTTAGCTCTTATCCAAAGCAAATTCAGAAATACTTACTGCCCTGTGCTACAAGAACTTACTTGGCCTAACCGACCTTTTCAAGGGAGGCTTAGTGAGGAGCTACAGTTAGCTATTGCCTAACTGTGGTTAACCTTTCTTGGGCTGGGTCTTCCGTGTCAGTGCCTTGCATATCAGGAAGCTTGCACTATGACTGCTTGGACTATCAGTTGAAAACTTCTATTTCCTGTTCCTAAGTTCCACAAGCACAATGTCCACCAAAAAGGATTCTGTGCCTTCTGCTAATGCTGAAAAGGGACAGTGTGTTTTTTTCCAATAATGCACTATGTAACATAGGGCAATACTCTGTTCAAAACTAAAAAATTAGGAAGTTGCTCACTGAGTCAGCTTTCAGAAAAGTGGTTCCTGCAGAACCACTGAATAAAGGAGGGAGACACTCAAAGCAATAGTACTCATCTCCTGGAGGATGCAAGGCCTATAACTCAGGGATTCCCAGCCTATGGGTTGCAATTAGATTTTCTAAGGTTTGCTGGCTGGGCTCTTAAGGAGCCATTTGCAGCCACTTGAGTCCCCTTGGCTCCCAGTACTTGCCCTGCAGTGCTGAAATGGAATTCAGTTGAATTGGTTTAACAGCTGGCAGGAGGGATCCCGCCCTGAAACCAGTTAAACTGAGTCCCGTTTAAGCCTGCAGGGCAGGGAACTGACCTGCTGCAGGTGGCGGAAGGGCTAGGGGGAGCCAACCGGAGAAGGAGGTGGGGGTCAGTGGCGGCAGCTTGGAACTCTCCTGTCAGGGAGGTAGGGGGCTGGGGTGGCTGAGAAGTTTAAGCCTGTGGATGGTGGGGGTACAAGGGGTTGAGAGCTGGTCAGGGCTCTACACTTCAGCTGGCTCACTGTACTGCTTTGGGGTGCCTTGCACCCCAGCCGGGAATCCTTTGGCTGGTGCTGCCAGCTAGGGCTCCACTTCCCAGCCAACTTCAAGACACTTTGCATGGGTTCCCCCCCGCCCCACCAACCCCAGCCAGGGATCCTGTGGTTGGTGCTGCCAGTCGGGGCTCAGCACCCCAGCTGGCACCCAGCTGCAGCGCTGCCAGGTTCCTTGCCTGGGTTTTTGGGAAATCTTATGAGGGACAGGAAGCCGTGGCTGGAGATCCTGTGCCTGTCCCATGCACGTTTTCCAAATATCTGGCAACCCTAGCTGAGAGGGGTTTAAGCTGTGGGTTTGGGGGGCATTTTGGGGCTGAGAGGGGTGTGAGCTGGGGGTCAGAGGGGTGCATTTTCCCTGGAGAGAACCTCCTCTGCCCCCTCCAGTTTTGAATTGCCTTGGGTCACACTGTCTTCCTGACTTGTCAAAATGGGTACCCATCTTGAAAAGGTTTGGAACCACTGAGTTAACAGTTGCTGTTAACCTATCGTTGATGTTAAAAATGCCTCATCTTCTATCTGCACAAAGGCCTTCTAATGTATGTGAATTGTATATACTGAAATCCTGGCGTAGTGAACTTCTGATTCAAGTAAATAGTTTAAAAAATCTTCGTGTTTAGCACTCACCCTGCTTAGGGAGAAAGGTGCATTGTTTGATCAGATGTGTGCATAAATATATACGGAGTCAGACTGAATAGGTGCTTTGCCATAAGTTTACATTTTAGAAAACTCTAAACATCTTATACAACATCTGCATATTCTAGTTGTCCTTTACAGTGAGTGCTCTAAGACACTGCCCTTTAAAACAACTAGGCAAAATGTTAAATCTTTTTATTTTGGGTATGGATATTTCATTGTATATTTATAATCTTAGTAAAAAGACAGAGTAACAGATTGTTGAAAACTGGGAAGAAGGAAAGTTTATTTTTGTTTTATTGATTAGTGTGCACACTTTCAAGGTGGATAGCTGGCTGTGGTCTTTGTGGTTAATGGAAACATACTGCTGATCAGTAGCAGTAGTCTTACCTCATCGACTCTGTAGCCATTCTTGTGCGGAAGCCCTGTTAACATCAGTGGGAGATCTGCACAAGAGTCCAGTTAAACTACAGTATAGATCTAAAAAGCACAATTTTGCTCTTTTGATTTGTCTGACTAGTGTCTGGTAAATGAAAGTGACTTTTAAAACACACAAAAAACCTTCCCAGACAAAAGTTCACTATTAACCAGGATATATCATTGCATTTGTAAATACACAGCACTTGTCCATCTAGCATTATATAAATAAAAAATGAGTTACTGGTGTACAGTTTGCTACTTTCATGCTTGATTAGTGGATCACAGATGTCAGGCTTTCAACTACTCTGTAACTTTGTGGAAAATGTTTTGTTTATGGGAACAGTTTTATTCTGAGAATTTTTTGTAATATTTTGAAAGGACATGTAACAGAATTTCCTCCAAATAAAGTGCCTGTGAAAGCAAAGATTCCAAGAGTTGTCAACAATTTTGAAATGAACTTGGTAAAGCACATAAAAAGGCAAGTTCCTTGCTTAGAAAAAGTCTACAGTCTAACTCAAGCACCTACACTGGTCAATAAAGTGATAACATTTGACTGAATTGTACCCTGTTGAATGTCTTTGCATCCATCAAACTGCAATAGTACTATAGTTCTAAAATGGAGAAAGATCAAGATGTGGGTATTTTATAACAGTTTAATAATAAATTTATAAGTAAGCTGAAAATTATTTTTATTTTGACTAATAGACTTTCATAACTTTTACAAGTTGAATTTTATAACCGTTCTCAGTTTTTATAAGTACAATAAGTGACTATTCTGAACTTATTGCCTATTACCTTATTTTAAAAGGTATGTGTGTGTGAATCACTGTGATGGTAATGCGTGTCTATTTTTGTCTACTCAGTTGATGTCTGCTTTAGATATTATCGTTCCAGTGTTATCAATGACACCCCAATTCCTGCCCTCATACTTCTACTCCCTCCCACAAGCCTTCTAGACACTCTGCCTTCCATTACTTATCTCCAACCTCTCTACAGCTAATTCCTGTCCTCGCAAGCTTTCCTGAGGCTTTGTGTCTTCCGTCCAAGGAAAATGGTGCCCAGCTCCCTTTTTATGAATTCTGGTAATGCTCTGCTGCAAGTGACTGACATGATCCCCTTCCTCATTCAGTTATTCCTATACTGGTGTGAAGTTCTAGTCTTTTGTGCTTGGAATGGGAGTGGAGTGGGGTAGATTAGATGGAGAGAGGGAAATAACTTGCTGCCCTATTTACCTGTGATGCAAGAACCTGATCAGTGGAATCTGCTCTGGTGCCCTGGTTCTTCTAAAAATGGAGGCCTTATTCACCTCCTCAAGAAGACCAGGTGGAGGGAAGCATAGGAGGTGGGTAATGTAGGCAAGGAAAGGCATTGCCTTCCTAAAATTGCCTACATTCCTTACCCCACCCTCTGAGGGATGGGGCCATACTGCAGTAGTCCCAGGTCCCAGACTGCTGGGGAAGGCAAGCCGCAGCAGAGCAGCGCCTCGAGGTTGGGGCCTTGAGTGGAAGGGGAAGAGCTGGCACTTACTTTCCCCAGCGGCAGCCTCATCTACCATCCATGCAGGTCAGTTGGTGTGAGTTGGGACAAAAGAGGAAAGAATCCACATTCATTCTCATGTGCTGGAGTTTTTGGGAAAGACATGCAGAGCATGAAGTCTCAGAGGAAAAGTGAAGGGAGGCAAAAAAGAAAAATTAGTTGCCAGTTGCTAGCATAGTCCTTCACGAACAATGTGAGAGAATGTTTAAGGCGCAGATGGGTTGGTCTGTGAGGGTCAAGTATAAGACAGACACTCAAAATCAGAGATACTATCAGTTCCTCACACTACATAGAGCCTTGTCTTTTCTATTCTTCTGACCATACATCTGTTTGAAATAATTGTCATGAGGAAAGCAAAACAGAAGGACCAGGCATTGCTGGGTGTGGGAAAGTTCTGTCTGGGGGGAAAAAAACCTGTTTAATACATATAAAGGGGGGGAAAAAAGCATCTAAAACCCTGTTGGTCAATGAGACAAGCAAATCTAGAAAGTCATAGTCCTGTTGTTCTGTTTAAATAGTCAGCAAATTCCTGTGGGATAGCCACTCAATTTTGGAGCTAAGTACAGTGGTGTCTAATATTAGACAAGAGTTCTGCTGCTTGCAGCAGTAGTGAGATTCTGATTAGAGTATCACAATTCTAGGAAATGACATTGCTCAGAAGATTTTATTTTCCATCAAAAAGAGTCAGAAATGTACAGCAACAAAAAATCAAGTTGGAGGGAATGGCATTTGAAAAAAGAAATCTGAATCAAACTTGACTAGTAATAACTTTTAGGTGTATGCAAAAAGTCATAACAAATTTGATCCCGTGGTACTTTTAAGTCTGCATTTCATGATTCCATTCTATTTGTCCAGAAAGATAAAAGTATGACAGTGTAAGGTGTATAAGTTCAAAAACTGGTTCTTCATTCCATGATGCTCAGGGCAGGGGATAAGGAATCAAGATTTCAACATTTTAAACTTTGCTATTGTCATAATTTGAATTTTTAGCTGCTTTCTCTATGAAAACACCATATAGTACAATTTCAAAGTCTAATTTTTGCTTGCACAAAGTCTTCTGAAATAAAATTATGAAAAATGAATGTCCTAGCCTGTTCAGAACAAATGCCAAACTCATTTTGACTCCCCCCCCAATAATTATTTTCTCACAGCCTTTGCACCATATCCACAGAAAAATAAATAAGAAGCCTATAAACTGATCAAGCTACTTCTGCAAATGATTATGAAAGAATATGGACAGGTAACTCCTATTTTTAAAGACATAAATACTCTGCCGTAGTGGAAGCCATAGAAATACAGGGATAGATAAGAATAATCTTACTATGCTAGGTGGAGGGGTAAGAGAACCCTAGATGCCCTTCTACTCTAGTTTCTATGGAGCAGAGTTGAATTAAAATAGAGAATGTGTCTATAATGTGGGGAGAGAAAATTATGGGGTTGGGCAGGGGGTGGCACACATTCACTTGTTACTGTTTTTCCCCCACCAAAAAAAGCAGTTCAGCTAAACGGCCTGCCTACATTATGTATACTTCAAATGGTTCCAAGCTATCCGCATTCTTTTTAAAGGCTCCTTTCCTATTTATAGAAACATATTTTCTGCTGACTGTTCTAATTAAAGCAGCCAGAGTTTCTGCGAAATCTGAAAAGGCTGTGTTCTTATTCTTCAGTCTGATTCATCTCCATGAACTTAAATTTCTTTTGTATTACACTGAATGGCAGCAGTCAATAAAATATCAGCATGAAACAGATCATTAGAGATTGTTAGTTTCACAGTTGAAGAAAAGTTGATTTAGAGTCTTTTGAATTTCAAATATGCCTAATTCAACAGATTCCTTTTATAATTGGCATAAATTGTTTATAAATATGTCAACTAAATGTCATGGAGGTTTTCATGGTGAAATGTATATTATGCCCTATAGTGAGAGACATTCTACTACTGAAAAAAATAAACCATTTAGGGTCCTCAGCAACCCACTTTGTTCTCTACAGCTGCTTTATTTGAGAATTAAGGCTACAGGTCTGGTGCACATACAGCCTTTCTCAACATTGCCTAATAAATGCTATATTGATTCTGCCTTAAAAATAAGGTATCAATATCATAACACATTGAGGTTGTGCAGTAACATGCCTTCGTGCATCTTGTCCAAGGCTGGACAAAACACCCTGGTGGGAGGTGCAAGCCATGACACTCAGAATTGTGATGACCAGTCAGTCATGGCACAGCTACATCAAGCTGCTCTTCTCAGAGAGAAAGGCATCATAACAGCAGGGGGTTAGAGTGCCCCTTATTAAAAGGGTAGAAGAAACAGAAAAGTTTTCTGAAAAGAAAAATAAAGTTCTGTTTATCAGAACTTCTTAGGCTCCAATGACAAGCTTAATGGAAGGTCCTCAGAGTCAGTCAGGCCTGTCCTCCTAAACACTTTGAAAAGCATCTAGATCAGGGCTGGTCATCCAGTTAGGAGCAAAGAGACACACATATTTTATTTTTATCAAATACATGTGCCCTTCCCCTACCCTCGAGCGAGCCCCCCAGCTGCCTACTCTAACCCAAATTCCCCCCCTTCACTAGAGCCAGGCACCCCCATCTCCCTTCTATATCCCCTGTCTCACCCTAAGCCCTCCTCTGCTCTAACTCAAAGCTCTCCTGCCCTGTCATGGCCAGGCACCCCCACCCCCATGCTGGTGATTCACCAGAGTCACTGGCACCCTTGCCTCTACATGCTTCTCCCACCACGTGCTGGGACTCAAGCACAGAGCGGCAAAAGGCATTCCCAGCACGTGGCTCTAAGGAGAAGCCACATTTAATGGCTCAAAGAGCTGCATGTGGCTTGAGAGCCGCAGGTTGGCCACCCTGGATCTGGAGAATTGTTACAGACATAGCAAATGAATAAATCCAGGCTGATTCCAGAGGGTAGTAGGGACACCCTGGTCACCCTAACTAAGAGAGGAAACTGGTGAGAGTTCTATAAAATAAATGCACATTTGCCATTGCTAGCATGGAATTCTCACTTCCCCTGCTGATATGTTTCTATACGCCTCTGCCCCAGTAGCATCTCAAAGTGAGTAAGTTGGAGCTGCAGAGAAAAGCAGTGGCTTAAGACAGATTCCAGGCTAGCAACTGGATCAATGAAATGCAAAAGAGGATCAATAATTATTAAACAATTAGAGCAGAAAAGGACTTCTTCCTTTTTAATACTTTGGCAGTACTCTGAATTATGCAAATCATTCATAACAAAAGTAGGTGAATCATGGTGGTCTTGGTTGAATTTTGAACATTGTCTCAACTACTGCTCAGGCATCCTAGCCTCCTCTTTATTAACAACATCTTTCCTGCTTTTACAGCCCAATGTGGTTTGGGGGTTAGTGCCTGAGCTGGGCCAAAGAGATAGTATTTAGGGCTGGATTAGGTACACTATGGCATTTGAACTTACAACATTACTGCCAACTTGAAAGCAGTTCTTCTGATGTTTTGCCCCAAATCAGCAGTGTGGAGAGGTGCTGTGGCCTCAGAGGTAGTGGGGGAGGTGGGGGCTGGCTCCCTGCCCCTTCCAAGGGCAGAGGGGTGGGGCTTTGGCAGTTGGCCCTGGCCCGCTTCCCCTACTCTCTTTGAGCTGCTTGTGGAGCAGCCCAGAGCACTCTGTAGCATTTCACAGAGCTTTGGCCAAGGCAGGGGCTGGAGCTCTGGGCCCCTTCAACAGACCGGGCCCTGGGGCAATTGCCTCCCTTGCCCCCCATCAGTGGCCTGCCCCAAATGATGGAACACTCGCCAATTCAGCTGATTTTGAAGAGATTTCTACACTCATGAACAACAGCTGAAGTCCAGCACTTCCCATAAGCTTTCAGTTTTTCTCGTATTTTAACTTCTGAACCTATAGTGGCATTCACTATGTTAGGCCTTCAGTTGCCACCAGCCTTCTTAGTGAAAACCAAAACAAAGAAATCTTCAAGTGCCTCTGCTACTTCCATGTTTTCTAAAATACATTAAGTCGAGGTGCTTAATTACTTTTGTCTTTTTCACCAAGAAGGTTGGTGGTGATTGGATGCCTAACATAATGCATGCTGATGAAAATGAAGTTGACTTAGAAGTTAAAATAGAAAACAAACCAGTTAAAAATTATTTAGGCAGGTTAGATATCTTCAAGTCACCAGAGTCTGATGAAAGATATCCTAGAATATTCAAGGTTGAGGAGATATCTCAGCCATTAGCTATTATCTTTAAAAAGTCAGAGAAGATGAGAGATTCCAAAAGACTGGAAAAGGGCAAATATAATGCACATTTTATAAAAAAAGGGAAATAAAACAACCTGGGAAACTACAGACCAGTCAGCTTAACTTCTGTATCAGTACAGATAATGGATCAAATAATGAAGGAATCCATCTGCAAATATCTAGAAGATAATAAGGTGATAAGTAAAATTCAGCATGGATTTGTAAATAACAAATTATAACAGACTTTGAAAGGATAACAAGCCTTGTAAATAAGGGGGAAAGTGGTAGATGTTGTATAACTAGACTTAAGGAAAGCATTTGATAGAGTTTTGCATGAGCTTCTCATTAATAATAGGGAAAGACAATCTATACGTTGTCATCATCATCATCATCATCATCAATAACTGTGGGCTCAGGGCCCATTGGTGTCTGATGCCTCTCTTGCTATTTCCTTTACTTTAAAGAGGGTACATGACTGGAAAAACATTCCCAGAGAGTAGTTATTGATGCTTCACAGTCATGCTGAAGGACATGACAAGTGTGGTTCTGCAGGGATCAGTTTTGAAGCTGGTGATGTTCAATATTTTCATCATTGATTTAGATAATGGTCCAGAGAATATTCTTACAAAGTGTGTGGATGATATCAAGAGGGGCTGCAAGTGTTTTGGAGGATAGGCTTATAATTCAAAATGACCTGGACAAACTGGAAAAATGGTCAGAGGCAAACAGAATAAAATTCAACAGCAACAAATGCAAAGCACTCCACTTAGGAAGGAACCATTTGTTTGACACCTACAAAATGGGAAATGATTATGCAGGAAAGAGTACTGCAGAAAGGGACCTACGTGTTACAGTGGAACATAAGCTAAATATGAGTCAACGATATGACACTGTTGCAAAAAAGCAAACCATTCTGGGATGTATTAATAGGAGAGTTGTAAGAGAGACATGACAAGTAATTTTTTCACTCTACTCTGTTCTGGTTAGGCCTGAACTAGAGTATTATGTCCAGTTCTGGGTGCCACATTTGAAGAAAGATGTGGACAAATGGGAGAAGGTCCAGAGAAGAGCAACAAAAATTATTAAAAGTCTAGAAAACATAACCTGTGAGGGAATATTTGAACAAATTAGTAGTTTAGTCTGGTAAAGAGCCTACTGAGTGGGGACATAACATTATTCAAGTACCTAAAAGGTTGTTACAAGGAGGAAGGAGAAAACTTACTCTCCTTACATCTGATGATAGGACAAGAAGCAATGAGCCTAAATGGCAGCAAGGGGGGTAGTGGTTGGACATTAGGTAAATTACCTAGTCAGGATGGTTAACCACTGGAATAAATTGCCTAGAGAAGCTGTGAAATCTCCATCTTTGTCTAACCTCCTCACGTCGTTCTTTAAGGACTTCTTTGTGGTTCTGGACATGATAATTTCAAAGTAAAACAAAACTAAACAAAAAACCTCCTGATTATTTTCAATAAATGGTGAAGGTCTAAAAGCCCAACAATGAGCCCAATTCATATTTAAAAAGCAAATGATACGTGAACTAAAAATGTTGGAAAACTCCCTCTTTAACGTGCAGTGCATTGTGGGATATGATCTGTCTTTTGATTGTGTTGCTAATAAAGTCTTGATTTTGAAAAGGAAAAGGCAGCTGTGAAGGGCAACATATTTTAAGAGAGAACACTGAAATTAAACATGCAGTAAAATTGCCATAATTAAAGTGGATTTGGGAGTGAAAGTCAGGAAGACAGTGGTACAAGCACGCACATAAAGTGCAAGGAAACAATATATAAAGTGTGTGAACGTCCTGCAGTAAACATGTATCACATTACCAATTGTGTGTGCCCCATTCTTCAAATAGGGGTTACAAAAAGTATGGTTTGATGGTATTTATTAAGGACCGTCTTGTAGCCACATGCATTGCGACTCTTGAATTATTGAGTTTTTTACCTAAATTTGAAAAAAAAAGGCTCTTTTTGCAATTTTGATCGCCAACCCTTGGTCTAGATGTTGATTCGTCCTGCCATGAATACAGGGGACTAGACTTGATGACCTCCCAATGTCTCTGTGATGCTATGAGATTTCAATCACCTGCTAAATTCTCATGAAAATTGGAAGTTCTTTTGAGATTTTGATCACCTGTGAACTGAAACAGGAAACTGATGTGTTTGTTTTTGCCATTGGTGGCTTTTGAAGAGGTACATGTTTTGTCAGTGTATTTGTTGACAAACCTGGTGGAACATCCACACACAAAGGCTACGCCTACACTAGAGGCATCATTCTATAGAAGTTTGTCAGAAGAGATGTTCTGACAAAACTTCTGCCAACAGATCGTATCTACACATAAAAGCAGATCGAGATTTTGATCCGCTCTGTCAACAAAAGGGTCCCCTGGAGCAACAACAATTTCTGTTGACAAAATGCATTTTGTGTTTAGATACTCCACAAATTTTGTCGACAAAACTCTCTAGTGTAGACATAGCCAAAATATGTTTTGAAGACAGTTTGTGGACACAACTCAGCACTTTTGCCAGTGTTGTTCTGCCTCAAAGCCAGGAGGCATAACACTGCTGTTAACAGATTCCATTGACAAAAAAGTTTTGTGGATGCGCCGGGGGGGCTTCCTCTTGAAAGACAGGGCATCCGCAATAAGGGGCAGCCCTGCCTGCTGTGCTTCTGGGTGCCTGTTTTGTCGAGAAAACAGCAGGGAAGTCCGGCTGCTCCGTAACAGAGCTGAGCGCTCTCCTGATTGGCTTTTGTGTGTGGGCTGCCTTCTGTCAACAGAAGTTTTGTCAGGAAATATCTTCCACAAATGACCTCTGTTGACAGAGTGCTGTTGGGTAACTGTAGCCACTCTATCTCATTGTAGCTTTCTAGATGAAACTGACAGCAATCTTACTTACATCTAGGATGCCTGGTAGTATTTTAATGCACAGGACAGCCTTCTGATGTTAAAGACAACTACATTATGCAATTGCTTCTAGCCTATTGATGACTGGAAATAATGTTATGTCTTCTGAAGATGGAGAATGAGTTCTGGATGATACAGACACAGTCAGAAGTTTAGTCATGAATTTGCAGTACACTACACTATCTTCTTTAACTGGCAGGGCTTTTTTTCTGCCAGAATGCCAGGGAATGGCATTCTGACATTTTTTCCTGGTGCTGCCACCATTTTTGAAGATAGCTAGGCTGTATGCCCTGTTTGCCACATATGGTGTGAACAGGGCATGGGGGGGGGGCATGGTGGCAAAATGCACCTCATTAGAGCCACACATGCAGTGTTTCTCCCCCTGCTCTGCAAATGTGCAACTCCAGGTGGGAGCCAGGCAGCTCCTCCAGTCGCAGAGTGGCTTCTGCAGCTTGACCCAGGGGCCATGGCTTCTCCTACCTGGCACGATCCCAGAGGCCTGAAGCAGCCCTGGAGTCCTGGCATGGCACTGGCACAGCCTCTGCGGTGCTAGCTGAGTACCTAGTCAGTGTTCACTTGGGGGGAGCAGGAGCTGGGGATTCCTGGCTCTGGGGAAGGGAGAAGCCACTGAGTTGGTGGCGATGGAGATACTTGGGCTGGGGGTGCCTGCTTGTGGGGGAGAACATTGATTTACAGCTGGGGCTGCAGGGGGTGAAGCCTGGGGGCGGCTAAGGCCCTGCGCAGGGGTGATGCTGGTTAAATCGATGGGGGGAGGGGGCAGCTCGGGCCCCACCAGGGGGGCTGTTAAGCCTGGGGGAGGCGTTCGTGGTTTGGTGCTTGAGTCCCTCCGCCTTTTTTTTTTTCCTACAAAAAGCTCTGCTAATAGGTAGTGGCTAATTTAGGCACCGGCCCTGCACGTGTGGCGCTGGGATGTGCCGCCCGCACTACTTCTCACGTCACCTCGCAGTCCAGCTGCCATGT
This sequence comes from Carettochelys insculpta, assembly GCF_033958435.1. Classification (NCBI taxonomy): domain Eukaryota; kingdom Metazoa; phylum Chordata; order Testudines; family Carettochelyidae; genus Carettochelys; species Carettochelys insculpta. The sequence goes on along the minus strand of NC_134140.1, from coordinate 109,744,626 downwards.
TGTCGCCAACGCCCCGTCGGTCTCTGCAAACTTTGCTGCCGGCGCGGCTGTTTGTCTCCGAGCGCCAGGTGCGCACAAGGCCCGGGTCGGAGGCGGGGCTCTGTGAGAGGGAAGCCCCCGCCGGCGGCGGTCACGCGACCGGCGGGAGGGCGGAGACAGGCCTCTTCCCGGGGGCTGGCACGAGCGGTGACGCGCAGAGCTCCGCCCCCCAGCCGCTTGCAGCCAATCGCAGGAGGCAAGGCGGGCCGGCCGGCCGCTGCTTCGGGGATGTGCTGGGCTCGGCGGCCCCCTGAGCTGCGCTCCCTGCCTCCAGTGGCGGCATGGCAGGCGCGGGGCTGCCGGGCTGGCCCTGGCCGCTCCCGGGGGACCCCCCCGGCTGCGCGCTGCTGGCGGCCGCCGGGCTGCTGCTGGGGTTGTACTGGCTGCTGAGCCGCCCGCCGCGGGGGCTCCCGCCCGGTCCCAGGCCCTGGCCCCTGGTGGGCAACTTCGGCTTCGCGCTGCTGCCCGGTCCGCTGCGGCGGAGGTGGCTGCGGGGCGGGCAGAGGGGCCGCCGGCCGCTGTCCCCGCACCTGCTCCTGACCGGCCTGGCCAAGGTCTACGGCAGCGTCTTCACCCTCTTCGTGGGCAGCCGCCCCCTGATCGTGCTCAGCGACTTCGAGGCGGTGCGGCAGGCCCTGGTGGGCCAGGCCGAGGTGTTCAGCGACCGGCCCAGCGTGCCCATCGTGGCCATTCTCACCAAGAAGAAGGGTGAGCGCGGGGGCTGAGCGCCTCAGCCAGACCGGGGTACACTGCCCTGGTGCTCCGGCGGGGCTGCACAGCCACGGGCCCTGCAGGAGGGAGATGTGGCCAGGGGACTCCCTCCCTGGGAGCTTGCTTCCCAGCCGGGCTGGGGGAGGGAATGCCAGGAAAGGGACAAACCTTCCCCTCCAAACAGGGGAGCCCTAACCCGTGTGTGGTGGCCTGGCATGATGGATGGAGCCCAAAGGGGCAGCCTGCTGTATTCCCAGTGCTCACACCAGCAAAGGCTTGAGACATAGCAGGGCCAGGCAGCGTTTGGCCTTTATTTCCTGGTCCTAGTCAGTTGACTTGGGTCCGATTATTACAGGTCATGTGGCAATCAGACTCAGTAGCCACTGACTATGGGGGTTGTTGTGAGTCCCCAACCCTCATGTGTGCAGCTACAAACAAGCACAGTACAATATGTCCTTGGGTGCAGGTGTGTAGCCCAAAGAATTGGCTTACCTTTTCTTAGATGCTGCATGCAGGGAGGAGGGATGGTGTGGCGGAGACCTCATCATGGCCCAAGAGTTGAATCAGCCCAGCTGTGTCACTTGGCTGTGAAAAATCCATGTTTGAGTGGCTAGCTTAACCAACCTAACCCTAACTTGGTCCATGGAAGAATCCTTTCAACCCAGCTACTGCCTCTTGAGGAGGTGGATTAACTCCAAGCCCAGCGGAGAACCGTTCTCATCACCATGATGAGCGTGGACACTGAGCACTGGAGCAGAGCTGCTGTTGTGTTTCAAGTGTAGAGAAGCCCTGAGTCACAGGAGAGGGTTTCAGGATATCTGTTCTGTTGTCAGATCTACAACAGACTTCCTGCAAGGCTTGGGCAAGACTTTTTCCTCTCTTCGTTCCCCGTATCTCAGAGATGAGGAGAGCACTATTCCTGTACATAACTGTGGAGGAGGTATTTAAAGTAAGATTGTTACCTTTCTGCAGGATATGACAGTGATGGGTTGGTAACTTTGTAGACAGATGGTGAATAGGAATTGATTATATTTACACCTGGACTATACTAGAAAATTAGGTCAATTTAGCTACCATAGTGAAGTGTGAAAAATCCACACCTCTGGGCGGTATAGTTAAACCAACCTAAGTACCCATGTGGTCAGCACTAGGTCAATAGAAGAATTTTCCATTGACTTAGCTACTGCCTCTCCGGGAGGTGCATTACCTATGGCAAGGGAAGTTCTACGGTGGCAGAGCTGCAACAGCACAGCTATGCCTTTCTGACATTTAAAGTGAGGATAACCCTTACTGGGGGTGAATGGGACTGCTATGATGGATACATCTCTACTGAACTTGCCAAGTGAAGCTGCTGCCACAGTTGTCTTTTCCAGTCTCACTCTCCCCGACTCCCATATGACAGATTTAGACATTTGCTCAGGTTTACACACATTTTATGTAGCCCTCAATTTTTGGTTAGGTGAAATATGAGCACCTCTGCTTTATAAAAAGGCTTTGCCTGTCCTAGAACGTTTAAAGTGCAGCTGTGGTAGAGGTTTTAACATGGCAGTGTGGAAACGGCAGAGCTCTCCCATTGCCATAGCTCAGGGGTCGGCAACCAAAATAGCAAGGAAAGCCATCTTTTTTCCAATTTAAAAAAATAAATCAATAATTCAAGAGCTGCAATGTATGTGAATATGAGACCGTCAATAAATAATGTCAAACCCTATTTTTTGTAACCCCTCTTTTAAGAACAGTGTGCACTCAATTATTTGTAATGTGATACATGTTTACTGCAGGATGCTAACAAACTTTTTATATATTCTATTTCCTTATACTTCAGGTGTATGTTTGCACTACTGTCTTCCTGACTCTCTCTCCTGAACCTTCTCTCTGTCTCTGGAGGATGCTAGTGGGATCCAACATTTCAAAAATCATGTATTTGCTCTTTAGCTATGAGTTTTTTCATTTTTGGGCTTTTAGATGTTCACTGTTTATTGAAAATAATCAGGAAGGTGTGGGTTTTGTTTTATGTTTTGTTTTGGTTTTGCTTTGCAATTATAGCATCAGGAGCCACAAAGAAGTCCTTAAAGAGCCTCAGGTTGCAGACCTCTTGTTCTAGATAAACCACCTCCATGAGTGCATGGCTCCCAGCCCTGTAGTACAATTTACATTGGCGCCTCACAGTGCTATAACTTATGCTTGGGATCTAGGAGGTGTGTTTTCATATCCCTGAGCCAGAACATTACAGCGCATCAAAGTGCCAGTGTAGATTTAGCTAAAGATGTAAAATCCCCATAAAGCAGTTAACCAGAGCTGGTGATCAGCTTATGCTGTAAAGCATGAGGGATGAGAAGCTTGGTCATTTTATCCCTACTTGAAGTAAAGGGGAGGTGTACTGTTTATATGCAGGAATTTAAAAAGGGGTTTGTCTTTGTTCTGTGATGGCTAATGTAACAGCATTTTCAGAAAACCTTTCAAGTAGTTTGGTGAGAAGCTTAGATAACTGGACACTTCTTCAGCTCTGGCAGACAAAAGCAATACTGCTCATGTTGATGTGTGGGTAAATAGTGTAGCTGGAGATTTTTAAATCCAGCTCTGCATTTATTGCTTCATAGATGAGATGCCTCACAGGTCTAAGGTGGTTTTTACAATCAACCACCGAAGGATTGATTGTCGCAACTGTCATAAAAATGGCATGTGATATGTTTCTGTAGCGAACAGATGTTACTTTGAGGGTTTTGTTATGTAACAAGTTGAGGGCCTTTTTTGAACTGAGCATAAACCTCCTAGTGATGACATCTGTGTGTCTGGATAGCTGTCTCCTTTATTGAAGGGAGGAGGGGCACACAGGTGGCTTGCTAATTTTGTTCTGTATCTTTTGAAATAGATCTTTGACACTCTTTTCAGGGATTGAAAATGCATTGGTTTAATGCCCCAGAACTGATATACTTAGTTCTAGACCAGTGCCAAAATATTACTACGATGTGGAGGAGCCAATGACATCTCATTTGTCCCACATTTGTCAGGTTGGTATTTGAGAGTTGCATGATAGTTAAATTAAATAAGTGGTTTCCCAACACAGGGCCTGTCTACTTCTACTAATAGATGTTAGAGTTTTTAGGCTTTGGCACATCTTACTTTTGGAAAAATCTAGGTTATAGAGGAGGAGTTTAGTGTTTTGTCCTGGCTGTGGCAAGTTCTGCAATCCAGTCAAGAGCACGGAGTTCCATGCTGAGGGCTAGCTTCTGAGAGTTCTTTTTCCCACTCTTCTGTGCATTTCAGCTATTGATGTTTTCATAGTGTCTAATGGGTGTAATTGATTTAGTGGCTCTTGATCTTTTGAAGTCATGCAGGCCTGGCTCACTAAGGGCTTTAAATGTCAAGGCCAGGAGTTTGAGCAGTATCTCATGGGGAGACAGAGAAATGTGCAGAGTCCGAAGGTGTCATGGTTTTGTGGGCAAAGTAGGTTGCCGCATTTTTAACCACCTATTGCCTGTGTCAGACTTTAAGTTCTGTGGATGCCTTGCGAACCAGGGCATAAAAAATCACTGGGCTCCTATTGGCCACATGTGAATGGCTCGGGCAAGGATGCTAGCAGTGGAGGCCAGTGGTGGCATCTCCTCTTCTCTGGACTTCCTGTTTGCCATGCAAACTTGCAAGGAAGGGAGGTGGAAGGGAACGATCATCTGTCCCTCTTGTGGAAAATCTTGGCTGCTTTTAGGATGGAGAGCGCTATCAATCGCCGACCCCCTCTTTGTTGGATTCATGTCATGAATAACTTCAGTGCCTGCTTCTGCTGCTGTCTGTAGCCTACTTGAGCAGGAGCAGCAGTAACAGACTGAAAATTAAGTAAGTTTTGACCTTTTCACTGCTACCCACCAAGTTCTGAGCAGAAGCTATGAAACTGTCTGGTCTTGTTAGCACTCACGTGCACTATAGTAACGGAAGCTGGGAATAGGTAGCAGGGGATGGATCAGTTGATGAATACCTGTTTTGTTCATTACTTCTGGGGCACCTGGTTCTGGCCACTGTCAGAAGACCAGATACTGAGCTAGATGGACCTTTCTTATGTTAACATTTTTCTTTAAGCTTCCCACCAGAAAACTGTCACAGGTCCACCCATAGCAGCAGTGTTGGGGCATTAATATAGAACGGCAGATTCTAGATGATGTGAAGGTTACGAGACCTTCTCTAAACAGTGTTAGACAAAACAAAACAGCAGTCATGTAGCACTTTAAAGACTAACAAGATTAGCTTCCATCCTGCGCACACAACTGGATCCATTGTTTACAGTCAAGTCCTTAGGTACAATCACATTTTCTCTGATCCTGCTGACAGAGACCGAAAACTACAAGATCTCTACCAAATATTCATAAACCTGAATTACCCACCAGGAGAAATAAAAAAAAAAACAAAAAAAACCCAAATAAACAGGGCCAGACAAGTACCTAGAGACCAGCTACGCCAAGATAAGCCAATAACAGAACACCACTCATCATTACCCACAGCCCCCAACTCAAACCACTGCAACACATTATTAAAGACCTACAACCTATCCTTAATCAGGATGCCGCACTCCAGAAGGCCGTAGGTGACAGGACTTTTATCTCCTACAGACAACCTCCCAACCTTATGAAGATTCTCACTAATAGCCACAGTCTATCCTGCAGGTACACCAGTCCTGGAACTTTTCCTTGCAACAAGACCCGCTGCCAACTTTGTCCACATATCTCTTCTGGAGATACCATCACTGGACCTAACCAGGTTATTCACAGAATCATGGGCACATTCTCGTGTTCCTGGACTAACATCATATATGCCATCATGTGCCAACAATGCCCACATGCTTTGTATATTGGACAGACTTGAAACTCTCTTAGACAAAGAATTAATAGGCATAAAACAGACATAAAAAACTCCTGATTCACAAACCTGTCAGCCAGCACTTTAATGGAGTGGGCCTTTCTGTTAATGACCTGAAAGTCTGCGTTTTACTGAAGAGGAATTGTCACACTAATTTGGAAAGAGAGGCTGCTGAACTCTCTTTTATATTCAAATTTGACACATTAACACACGGTTTGAACCGGGATGGGAATTTTCTAGCTTATTATAGGGGCTCTTTTGCATACTTGGCTTTATGTAATTCTTGACTCCCCCCCTGCCTCTCTGATTTGCTCACCTTGATAATATTTTTCTGATTTGTCAACCTTGATTGCTATTTTTGGTTCCCTGTGCCTTAAATATTGAGTCTGTTCTGGTATGGCTATGGTCTGAAGAAGTGGGTCTGTCCCATGAAAGCTCATCACCTAACAAATTATTTTGTTAGTCTTTAAAGTGCTACTGGACTGCTTTTTTGTTTTGATACTATATAGACTTGCACGGCTATCTCTCTGTTAATTATTTATTAGGTGATGAGCTTTCCTACGACAGACCCACTTCTTCAGATCTGTGTAATTTCCAGTCCATCTGGGTCTGGACTAGAAATTATATAAATCTGAAGAAGTAGGTCTGTCCCATAGAAGTTCATCACCTAATAAATCATTGTTAGTCTTTAAAGTGCTACATAACTGCTGTTTAGTCAGAATACAGACTAACATGGCTACCTCACTGTTAGACAAGGTGGTGATAGCAGCAGCAGCGGAAAGCCTACCCTAGGGCACTCACCCTTACTGTGGCCAGTGCATCTGCACCAGGCTATAAGGAGAAGGCTGAAGAGAAATGCTCGTGTGGGAGTCGGCAACCAAAATAGCAAAAAGAGCCATTTTTTTTCAAATTTCATAAAAAAATCAATAATTCAAGAGCCACAATGCATATGATGACTAAGACTTTATTAGCAACTCAATTGAAACACAGATACAATATCATATCCTACAATGCACTACCTATATTAAAGGGGGTATTGTCCAACTTTTGGAGATCAAATATTATTTGCTATTTAGATATAAATTGTTCATTGTTGGGATGTTATTTGTTCGCCGTTTATTGAAAATAACCAGGAGGGTTGTGGGGATTTTTTTTTAACTTTGCAATTATAGCATCAGGAGCAACAAAGAAATCATTAAAGAGCTGCATGTGGTTCCAGAGCACCAGGTTGCAGACCCCTGTGCTAGTGCAAACAAGGCCAGCTGTTTGTTTTGTTTGTTTGTTTTTTGTTTTTTGTTTTTTGCCAACAAGATGAGATGAGGTCTGAGTTGTCCTCTGCAGTTTTTCTGCTACAAAACCAAGGCTGGATCATAGCTCGTTATTGCTATCATACACCTTAATTTAATAGGATAGCTGGTGTATTTTGGAATAATGTGAGCAGGTAACTCATAATAAATATTTCTGAGGTCATGCATGGAAAGGAGCAGCAACATGCTATGCAAAAGTGCATCCTGGGATATCTTCAATTCTACAGAAGCTGATTGTGTAGGTCCCCTTACTTGGAAGCCTAGCACTTAGCAATTCCTGTAGGTCCCACTAATGTCTTTTACGATGGGCATCAGTCATCTCTCTTTACTACCTTATTATTTTCAGCATATTTTCATAACTGACAATCTACTCGTCACACTTCTACTTTTTATCTGAGGCGATTTTTTGAAAAGGGCCTACATTTCAGTTGAATGCAGCTACTATATTTGACCTATTTATCTTAACATAGAGAGTTGCATTTGTTTATGAAACAAAAAATGTGTGATGCAAATTGCATAGAAGGTAAAAGTGATACATGCACTGTTTTTATAATTCAGATTCTCCATGGACAAATACCACAAAAAGCAAAAACTCTTCTGCCTCTCTGATAAAATGAACCCTGAAACATAAAGAAGTTAGTTAATTTTGTCATCTAGTGCAGCAAAGGGCAACCTAGACTAGTGAGTGGGCAGCATAATTGGAGGCACACATCTCCTAGAACTGAAAGGGGCCTCAGGAGGTCATCTAGTCCAGTTCCCTGCCCCCTTGGCAGGGCAAAGCACCATCTCTGGGTGGCTTCCTCAAGGATTGAGCTCACAACCCTGGATTTAGCAGGCTAGTACTCAAACCACTGAGCTACCCTCCCCAAGGTAGTGCACCAGGTGAGGCTTGAGCTTACAACCTCAGCATGTCACTTGCAGTACTGTCCTATAAATACTGTGCGCTAACTCATTGTGCCACAAGCTGCCATCCGTCATCTCAGTGGGCCATACAACTATCATAACCAAGACGGTCTCCCAAGATGAGGTAGTTTTGCTAAACACTTACATACTTAGATTGACGCATAGCAGCACTTTCATTGGATGCAGAGGGAGCTCATGCCTCTTATGGTCAATGTGTGCAATCAGCATGCATCTCACTTCATGTACCCTTGCTTTACATGTCACGTTAGTAATACTGGTAGGAAAACAAATGGCGAGCAATGAAACCAGCAGAATTTGGCAACTTTGCACATGGGCAACTGAAAACAAACTGTCTCTTGGGTCAGATCTACAACCCCGACGGGCTGCATGAGGCGCACGAGGTTGCCTGCTATTGATCTAGTCTAAACACTTGTTGCAGTGACTAAGACAACTCCATTTGTGGATTTAAGCCAGAAGTCATGTTGACTTGACTTAAAGTACCTAGATTTGAATTTTATGAGGCAAAGAGATTTTGTACTAGTGTTTGAAATTTTGACACACTTCCCTTCAGGCCCCTCCTCCCCTGCACTGAACAAAGGTTTTGATAGTATTAGCAAGCAGTGGTGTCTTTAGACTCTGTACTCCAGATAAATCAAGGCAGTTTAAGGTCATCCTCATGCAGTCTGGCCCACATGGGTGAATCTCTGTTGGACTTACTGGGGCTCCATACAGGGAGCCTAAGCCTGCCCATCCAACTAGTATTGATGTTAACTTGTGTGCAGTTTTTTTATTTATATGCATTTATTGAAACAATAAATGAAATATATAGTTTCCCTTTTAGTTTTTCAATTTTTACCTAATCATCTTGCCAGTGTAAACTGCAAAGGGTGAATGGGCTTGTATCTCTTGCTCTGCAGCTGTATGGTGTATAAAGACACCCTTTTCCCCTTCCTGTGTGGTTGTATTCTCCTTTCTGTCATTAATAAAAGTATTGTCAGTATTAAGTGCAGTCTTCCATGTTGTGGTAAGACATCTCAAAAATACATATTGGAAGCTTTTGAAGCCCATAGTTGGTAGAGTTTTCTGTCATGAGTGGTAGGTCTTATCTGTTTCTGTGTGGGTTACTTGGTTTGTTTTTTGGCAAAAACCAACAAGATTAGCTGCAGTAGTGGTATCATTGTTGTGACTGTAGCACAGTGAATACAAAGCCTAATAAAAATGCCCAATTGTCATTGTTTGATGCACTTCTATGGATTCTTCAAATTCTTTCTTGTAGTTAGAACACCCATTTCTGAGTACATTTGGCCTTCAGCTCATGTACAGAGTTAGTGCTGTTTACCTTACTGCCTTTTCTCAGGGTACATCTATACTTACCGGGGAGTGGCGCACCATGATTGATTTTCCAGGGATCGATTTTTGCCACATGTGTGACAACATGAGAAAATGATCTCTCTGATATGTAGAGTAAGAGATGTCGACACGTGCATGAAGAGGCCCAATCTACACCAGGAAAGAAAATTGATCCTGATATGTCGATGCCAGCTACGCAAATGGTGTGGCTACAATTGCGTTTCTGGGATTGACTTTGATCCCTAGTGTAGACCAGGCATCGGTGAGCTTCATTTAAGAAACAAAATTGCTTTATTACTCCTGTATTGTTATGCAGCACTCAGCTAGTAGGTTCAGCTTTCTTCTCTGGTCTCCATTGTTGTAACCTAGTGCTCTTTCTCCTTTTCAATCTGTTTCTCCATCTCTATTAACATCTACGTATAATAAGCTGCAAGTTGAATCTCGCTAAACCTGGAGACTCACAGCCGGGGGCTGGCCAGCAGCTGGGAGTGGAGCTGGTCCCATGGTCAGGGACTGGTGGCCGGCTGGAGGGAGCCATCCGGAGGCCAGTGGCTGGGGTTGAAAACCAAGCTTGGCCCTATGACTGTTGGGGTTGGCAGCTTAAAGTGAACAGCTGGTGGCCAGGAGGGCCAGAATTGACCTCCTCTGGTTGGGCAAACTCCCTTGTTTGGGACCAGCTAGGTCCACAGGCTTCTGAACCAGGGATGTAGTTGTTAGTTGCTCCAAAATGATCTGGGATTTCCTTGCTTATGATGACCTCTTGGAGAACTGTGCATCACCTCTGGCCTTCCTCTTGATTGGGACACCCTCCTTTTCATGAGCCTGTATAATTAGACCTCTGGAATCTGACAAAGCTGGTCTTTACCCATGAAAGCTTATGCTCCAAAATATCTGTTAGTCTATAAGGTGCCACAGGACTTGTTGTTTTTGTGTGTCTGAAGGGACTTGCAGTAGAACCTTAGAGTTGCATATACCTTGGTAGTGAGGATGGTTTGTAACTGAACAAAACATAATGGGTATTTCTTTAAGTTTACAACTGAGCATTGACTTCATACAGCTTTGAATCTCATTATTATTATTATTTAGCTTAGGTATAATGCATCATGTTGCTATATTTGTTCCCCGCCTCCTCCTCCCCCGGGCTTCCTGATTGCATACTTCCAGGTCCCAATGAGGTGTGTGGTTGGCAGGTCAGTTTATAACTCTGGTGTTTGTAACTGCTGATGTTCTATTATAATAAGATACTGGGACAGTCTCAATTTTAAAACACAAAAGAAACAAACCCAAAAAACCCCAACAACCAGAATTGTTCTTTACAGAAAATGTGTTGCCAAGAAGCTGTCCTACAAGGCATATTTGTATTGAAATAAAATGAGGTTCTGTTGACTCAGTTGGTACAGTGCAGTGGCTTTCTTCTTATTCAGGGACCAATCATAACAATGTTACTTTGTTCAAGACCTTTGGAACTAAAGTGTCTAGATTTTTCAGACTCGTACATTCACTTTATTACATAATTCAATCAGAAAATTTAATTGTGGAGACAACATACATTACCCTGACCGTTAATAGTTGACACGCTCTTTGGTGTATACAACCTTTTGTACATTATTATACCTATTCTTACAAAATAAATCCAGAAAAGTTATTTATATCACTCTTAACTCATTTTCTTGTAAATTTGTTTAACTTTTAGATGACCTATGATCCACCTGGAGTACGAAGGTTTGAGTTAACGGTAGAAGAGAGGTGTATAACTCACTTTTATGTTTAGAATTTTGACTATTAGGTCCTTTTATCAAAATGTGGATGCCTACCCAGAAGGAAGACAAACCTTTCTGCTACCAGTTTCTAATGGCCACTGAACTGCACTCTTGTGTGATGTATTTGCCCTTGTGCCATGTTAGATAAGACATTAAACTCTTGTCAAAACACCTTTCCCAAATCAATTATTTATTTAAAATAAACTTTGATACTCAGTATTAGTGCAGGTTGAACCTCCCTGATCAGGAACTCTTATTGGGTAACATCTGTAATTCAGCACAATTTTAGTCAGCTGGATGACCATGTGTCATGGATGTGGCCAAGTGTCCTGTGGTCCCATGAAGTTTGTTTACAGCCACCAGTCCCGGCTCTCAGTGTTTTATGCTGTTATTTAGCTGTAATTTACCTCTAAATGTCTTCTAAGAGCCCAGTGAGCAGTGGAAGTATTGATAGTATTGACCTCTAGTGGTTCAACAAATTCTGTTGTTTTGGCACTGGTCAGGTTCCAAGGGTGCTGGACTAGAAATGCTCAATCTCTAGTGAAGCATGTGACTGTCAGAGCTTTAGCAAAACAAGCTGCTCTTTCTAAGAAAACAATGTGAGTTCCCCATAAGTAGCCCTGAAGTATTGGTTCTAGCTCTGGTAGCTTAGATTTGGAAAAGCCTTTTATTTAAAGCTGATCAGAGACGGTCACTTCAGCTAGTGGGGGTGGTTGTTTTTTTTTATACTATACAGTACTGTAAATGAGTGCAGTGCCTATTGTCAAATCAAAGGTGCAGGTAAGCCACTGTACCCCACTGCAAGTGCATGGGTGGCCTGCCCCTCCTCCTTTCCCTCCTGCTCTTCTCCACTGGAGCCCAAACCAGCCCCCTCACATTGCCCCAGGGCTGAACGGCTGGGTGAGCCCCTGGGTGTTATGGCGATAGTGCCCCCAGTCTCCAGACCCAGGGCTTGAGTGGCCAGGCAGCGCAGTGGCTGCAACCTGGCCAGTGCAGCATGGCGGCTGTGCCCTGGCCAAACCCAAGCTCTGCACGTGCCCCCTCCACACTCCAGTCCCTGCCCTGAGGCCCCCATACTATCCTACCCCTTTCCTGACTCCTGCACCCCACGCTCCCCAGCTCCCTGCTCTGAGTCCCCCACATCCACCCCACACTTAAATTTCTTACAGGGGTACTCATATTGCAACCCCTCCCCCTTGTCCTCCGCCCTGAGTTTCCCCCAAAGGGGGTGTTGCGATACAACAGTACCTGTGAAAAAAGTAAAGTTACTTGCACCCCTCTATCAAACCCAACAGTATATGTATATTTAGATGTAGGTTAACATAGTTCACTCCAAAGAAGCAGCCATCAAAAAAGCAAAGAGGATATGAGGAGTTATTAAAAAAAAAAGGGATAGAAAATAAGACAAAGAATATCTTGCTGCTCCTATATAAAACTATGGTATGCCTACATCTTGAATACTGTGTACAGATGCGGTCTCCTCACCTCAAAAAAGATATATTGGCATTAGAAAAGGCTCAGAAAAGGGCAACTAAAATGATTAGGGGTTTGGAAGGCATCCCATGTGGCGAGAGGCTAAAGATACTGGGACTTTTCAGCTTAGAAGAGAGGAGACTGAGGGGGGATATGATAGAGGTATATAAGATCGTGAGTGTGTGGAGAGGGTGAATATAGAAAAGTTATTTACTTGTTCCCATACCATAAGAACTAGAGGACACAATAATGGGTAGCAGGTTTAAAATTAATTTAAAAAAAAAAAGTTCTTTTTCGCACAATGCACAGTCACCCTGTGGAGCTCCTTGCCAGAGGAGGCTGTAAAGGCTAGGAATCTAACAGAGTTCAAAAAAGAGCTTGATAAATTCATGGAGGTTAGGTCGATAAAAGACTATTAGCCAGGGAGTAGTAACGGTGTCCCTGGCCTTTGTTTGTCAAAGGCAGGAAACAAGTTGCTTGATCATTGTCTTCGGTCTGCCCCATCTGGGGCACCTTGTACTGACCACTGTCGGCAGACGGGATGCTGGGCTAGATGGACCTTTGGCCTGACCCAGTAATGTCCATTCTTATTTTCTTATGTTCACATGAACAAAAGTTTAAATTTTGAATTTGAGGTATGCTTAATAATAAGAACACCCTTGGAGAAATGTGTCTAGGGAGTTTTCAAAACATCAGTGATACAAATCAAAGGGCATTTTTACTGAGGTTCTAAATATTTTGTTATCTTTCCAGCCTTTGTGGCTTTTATATCCTGTTACTTAATAATTGCTACATAAAAATATAGAGCTCAACTGAATTTTCTCTTTCATGAGAATTGCCTACATGCTGACGGTACTGAGAGATCCGTGTACCATGGATAGAGTTGTCCTGTGATATCACAGTGCAGAAAAAAAATGTTTGTGTATTTGGTTATTTCCATCTTACTCATGGGATTTGGATAGGAGGATCTCTTTATTTCTGGTGATTTTTTTAAATGGTTCCTATTAATATATGTCCAAAATTTGGCATTCGTGTGAAATTAGTACTAGCTGGTAAGCAATAATAATAGTTGTATAGTGCCTTCCAACTGAGGAGTTCAAATGCATTACTAACCTTATGCCTGTTGAGGTAGCTGTTATATCCAATTTACAGATTGGAAATCTGAGGTACAGAGCTTCTTAATGCCACGTAAGAAGTTTTTGGTGGAGTCGGAATGGCATCGTCTTTCGCTGGCTTGTAGTTCTGTGCTTTGATCAGATGACTCCTTCCTTTTGGGAAAGTTCCTGCTTTGGTTGTGAGGTTGTTTTTATGCTGTTGGAGTGTGTGGTTGGGGGAAGGTTTAAATGTGTCACCTTGAGAACATAGTGGCTCAATTTGGGATTCACCTTTTTCTTTCAGGTGTTGTTTTTGCACCGTATGGCCCAGTATGGAGACAACAGAGGAAGTTTTCTCATGCAACTCTTCGTCATTTTGGATTAGGAAAGCATAGCCTAGAACCCAGAATCATTGAAGAATTGAAATATGTGAAGGAGGAAATGCTCAGACGTGGGGAGGATCCATTTAATCCCTTTTCTATTATCAGCAATTCCGTCTCCAATATTATCTGTTCTATGGCCTTTGGCAGGCGCTTTGAGTATGAAGATATCGAGTTTAAGACCATGCTAAGGCTCATGTCACGTGGACTGGAGATAAGTGTAAATACCCCAGTACTTCTGGTCAACATTTGTCCTTGGCTGTATTATCTTCCCTTTGGTCCTTTCAGAGAACTGAGACAAATTGAGTTAGATGTCACGGCTTTTCTAAAGAAAATAATTGCTCAGCACAGGGACTCCCTGGATAGAGACAATCCCAGGGACTTCATCGATATGTATCTCCTCCAAGTGGAAGAAGAGAGAGAGAGCAGCAGCGAGAGCAGCTTTGATGAAGACTACTTGTTTTTTATTATTGGTGACCTCTTCATCGCAGGCACTGACACCACTACCAATACTCTGCTCTGGTGTCTGCTTTATATGTCTCTTCACCCAGACATACAAGGTAAATGAGACCGCATTTATTCAAGACTCTGGTGGTGGTGTTTTTAATGTTGTGCTGTATTTTTATGAAGAAGGCAGATGGGCAAGTAATCCAAAATTTTGTTTCCTACTTAGAACTTTAATTTTAGATTATCAATAATTTAAAGGACCAGTACTTAGAGCATGTCAGGATCCTAGTTTTCTCTGTGTGTACGCGCGCGTGTGTGTGTGTGTGTGTGTGTGTGTGCGCGCTCACGCATATACACATACACGCAAATACAAGCCTCCCCTCCGTTCTACCCCTCAAAAACTGGAATATTTGGAAATGAGTAATATAATATTTTGAGGTACTCCAGAGGACATTAACATTGCCCACATAATGCCTGCCATTCTGTATGTTTGCCACCAACATTTTTGAGATGTGTAGCTGAGGCAAGTATTGCAGCTAGCTGAGTTGTCAGACTTGGATACATTGAGGTTTTGGCCAGGAGACCCTGAGCTCCAGCCCATGCCAGAATATCAACTAGACAAAGAAGGCTTCAAGAAAGTGGCCTTGTGATGTGGCTGGAGTAAATACTGCCTACAACCCTTCTGTCAGTGCCTCTTAATCTAGAGAAATCTCTCTTTAAAACCATCAAGGTAGTAGTTTTATGCTTCAAACTCTGTTATAAATCTTCCTCAGGCAAAGTTGTTCAATAGAACAATAGTTGTTCAGCATTTTGGAAATAAGAGTCTGGGACAGAGCTGAAAAAAAGGACTCCCCAGGCCAGAATGGTATGTATGGCCACCATCTGACCTCTGAGTACGTGCCCTCAGACACCTTCAAAAGATGAGCATTGGCGTTCATATGCCTAACTTTCCTACACACTAAAACTCACGTTCTTCGTACGCCAGAAATGCATTGTCTTTATCGCAACAATTTCTAACCCACTAGCCCTCCTCTCTCCCACTGCTCAGTTGCTTTTTTTGTCCTGTGAATCCAGTGGTTCTAACCTGCCACTTTCCCTTGAACGGTCCCTTAGAAATGTTTTAGTACATATGTAGCCAGTTTTGTTCTGCTTTAGTTGTGACATTCAGCAGCCTAGTCTGCACTAGAAAGTTAGGTTTGTGTAAGCTGCCTTGTGTTAACCAAATTGTGCATGTGTCTACAGTTAAATTTGACTCCCACCAATCTCAGCACCTCATTACAGCAGCATGATAACACCACTTCCCTGAGAAGTATTGACTCATGGTCTGTGTACTGTGGTCAACAGAGTGACGGTGTAGACTTCACATAAGCTGTGTTGACTTTAACAGCCCTCCAACAGCTGTCTCACAATGCCCATTGCTGGACATTCTGGTCAGAAATCTGAACTCTGCTGCTCACTGCTCACAGGCACTGGAAATCACTCTTCCCCTCCTAATGCTACAAAATTTTAAAATGAATTTTCCTGATTGTCCAGCTTGGAAGTTGTTGAGAACACCTGGCAGTTCTGTCATATGCAGCTGCCCAGCAACCATGTCACTTGCATGCTCTAGACATACTCTGTCCTGGAGTAAATGGGAGATATTCGATCTTTTGGGACGGTGGGGAGAAAAGCTGTGGGCATGGCTACAGACCAGCTACAGAAATGTGCACATGTGCAAGCAGGAAAAGGGGTATGACAGGGACGAGAAGCAGTTCTTCATGAAAGCTGAAAAACTGTCAGGTGTATTCCATCTGGTGCCAAGTGGCAGACCAGCTGCTTTCACCAAGAGCTGCTTGACAGAGACCCCACCCTGCAGGGCACCATAGATACCTCTGAGGAGCCTGAGCCACAGATCTTTTCTGGGAACAGCGAGGATGAGGGGATGTATGTGAGGAGCATCAGAGGAATATGTTGATCTAACCCCTTGGCATAGACCAACTCCTCGTGTTTCTCACGCAAGCAGAATTTCCTTAGCAATGCCATAGATGGCAGCATGCGTCTGTTTAGCAAGGGAAGATTTCCCAGTCTTAGTGATAATACACAGAACTTTTTCTTATGCTGACCAAGCAGATAATTAACTTGGAATTGGTGTTGAGGAGGTAGCAAGTTTAATGCTGAAATGCAGAACTGGCGAGCAGAATACCCAGTAAAGAAACATGATTTCCAGGGGAGTTGTGGATAACTAATATTAGCTGTTACTTAAATAACAATAACCCAGTTTGCTTTTCCCCCTGTGGCCTGTCCTTCATTTCCTGCTTCTTTGTTTAAACTGTGAGTTCTTTGGGGCAGGGTCTCCATCTTCACTGTTTCAAGGAAAGTGCCTAGTCGTGGATGCTGCTGTAATGCAACTTAATACTGTATGATGAGCCTTCCGTGCGATGATAAATAGGGTGAGAGAAGGACCTTGCAACTTCCTCCATTCCTTTGGATCCAATATACATGACAGGGTAGGAGAAGTAGTCCACTTTCTCTTTCTTCCTTTCCCAACCTCACACACCCCACCAAAGAATAAATGAAGGTGGGTTAGAAACTCTTTCAAACAGTGTGGCAGATGCCAGATTTTGTGTACTGGTAATGGATGCTGTGTTTTGTTAACCCATTACTCCACAAATCTGAGGAAGGCTGCACACTTCCTGAGCCAAGGAGTGTGCCAGAGAGGCCAAAAATTGAGAACTGCAGGTCTCAAGAGCTCTGTTATGGCTGAGCTGAAAGGCAGAGACTTTATTAAAACTCCAAACCAATTTTGAGCTAGAGTCCCAGTCCATTACTAATGAGATCTGCTGTGAAGAGAGAGCTCTTGCTGCTCTGGGTACTTGTATATTGGGTACTTGTATATTGGAGCTGAGACGCCTACAGTCATGGCTGCCCCTGTGTATACCAGTAAAGGAAGATCATCATCTTGCAGCTAAGGAAGGTGTCTGAGCCTGGCTGCCTGGTCATTCTTCTTTGATGTGGGTAAGGCTGACTTCGGGTACTACTGTAATGGGACATGCCAGGGCCAGAGCACCACTGCTGAGTTAGTGTGGCTCTGCAGGCACTCCCCGGCCTTGGTTTTGTTTCTCTGAGGCCATTTAAGTCCTCCCATAGTCTAGCGGGTAAAAGTTTTGGTTCCCATTTATTTGGGATTTGAAGGCTGTTGCCTTGGTCTCAGGAGTTTCACAGCCTTCCTCCTTGGGGGCCTGTGGTTCTCAGTCCTGGAAGGTCCTCTCTCTGTGTGGGTGTCTGCCTATCACTGAGCCCTGGTGGCACTTGTTATCCAGATGGGCTCTTCAATTTAGCTCGTTATGGATAGCCTGGGTACGGATTCCCTTTAGGGCAGTGGTTCCCAAACTTTTCAGCATCACGCCCCCCCCCTTTGACTTTTGAGAGACCTTCATGCCCCCCCATCTCTTCTTTATCATCATACAACCCCCCGTTAACCAAAAATTCAATTAATAATTTAAAGTAAACACAAAAACTTGGTATAAAAATGTTGTTTAAATTAAAATTAAGCACAAATAGTTTTTCTTGGCCCAAAAATTTAATAAAAATGTAATTTAACATCAAAAACAGCAGAAACAAAATAAATTTAATGTGAAGGATGATGCTACATTTCCTTCCCAAGTTGGGAAATCCTAGGTTTGAAAGGTGAAAGTGCGCAATGCAAATCGTTTTTGACATTCAGTCAATTTCTTTGTTTAATTTTTAATGTGAATAAACTTGAAAAGCTTTTTCCACAGGGGTGTGTTTACAAAAATGGAAGAACAGTACGTAGCACTTCTTCCCCAACTTTCAAGTACATTTGGAAACATTTTATCCAAAATTCCTCAAAGCTTGAGTCTTTTGAAATTCTTTTGCACTTGAATCATATTTTATTTCAAGTGCTTGTTCTTTCAATATTTCCGGCAATGTATCGACATCAATGCTGAATGGATGGATGGAGTCGGCAGAGGAGTTGTCTGGAAAAGAGTGGATAGCAGACTCAGTGGCGCTGTGCCGCCCTGCCCCGAGCTGCGCGCCAACTGCCGAAGCCTTAGTGTCACGCCTCCCACCCCCAGCCATGGGGCCCCCTTACCTCCTGCTGGACCTGGACCCGTGCTGGGCTGACACCAGCCCCGCCACAGGTTGCAGCAGCTGGTTCTAGCCCCATGCTGGACATGGCCTGGGCCCCATGGGCCCTGAATGGCTGCTGGCATGGCCTCAGAGATGCAGGTGCAGCCCAGGCCCTGCAGAGACCAGCTACCGCCCTGGCAGGGGAGCCGGACACTGTGCTGGCCCCATCCCAGCCCATAGGCCGACTATGGACCAGCCAGGCTAACAACACAGCCCCACTTTGTGGATGCCTGGTGCAGCCCCAGCTGGCCAGCTGCCTGAGCCCTGTGCCAGCCTCTAGAGCTGCCCACACCAGGCTCCCACCCACCTGATCCCTGTGCTGCCAGAGCCGCTTGCCCACCCACCAGATGCTGGGGCCATCTGCCTGCTTGCCCGCCAGCCGCCAGGGCCAGATGCCCGCCCACCCACCAGCCGCCCGAGCTGCCCATCCAAACAGTGGGTCAGCTGCCTGAGCCCCCTGTTTCCGGGGCCAGCCACCTGCCTGCCAGCCCAAGTCGGGGCCAGCTGCCCAACCCCACAATCTGCCCACCTGAGACCCTCCCCTCCCCCAAAGCCAGGCACCACGAGCCCCCTACTCTTACCCCATCTCCCTCCTCTCCCCCGAGCCAAGCTCCCCCACCCCCATCTAACCCCATCCTCCTCCCTCTCCCACCCCCGCAACCCACGCTCCTTTGCAGGAGGCAGCTAGATCCATGTGGTCTTTGCTGGTGGCCTGCTTTTCATATCAGCTGCGCCGGGTCGCCCACGTAAAATAGCAGGGGCAGAGAGGTGGAAGCAAAGGCTGCCTCTTTCTTAGAGTAAGGGGAATGAAGGTGGGGGGACTGGGTTGCCTCACGCCCCCTCTGGAATTTCTTCACGCCCCCCCAGTTTGGGAAGCCATGCTTTTGGGGTATGTCTACACTACACAGCTATTAGCAATATGGCTGTGTTGACAAAAAACCTCCACTCCTGTGAGCATGTTTGCTTTAGCACTCCTGCTGACAAAGCATTGTTTACACTAGTAGGTACCATGGTAAAGCTTTTATTGTATGGGAGGAGGGTGTAAGCCCCTGTGGATGACAAAAGCCTTGCCACTCTATTGCCTACAGGACCAGAGATGTCTGAATGGTCATTTGAGAACTCCTAAGCCCTTGGGTGTCTAGAAGTGAAAGTCTCTGCTATCCTTTTACTGGTACCCATAGTTTTCCTCCACTGTACTATGACTATATATAATGTAAATGTGAAAGTACATCAGTGCCTTTGCTTTTAGTTTTCATCTTTCTCTTTACTCCCCCCTTCTTTTACGCAGAAAAAGTTCATGCAGAAATTGAAGTGGTCGTTGGGCGTGACAGAGTTCCTTCTCTCACTGACAAGGCACATATGCCCTTCACAGAGGCAACCATCATGGAGGTTCAGAGGATGACTGTGGTTGTTCCTCTTTCTGTTCCTAGAATGGCCTCAGAAACTGCTGGTAAGTGTGTGTCAGTTGTTTTATTGGTTATGTTTTATGGCTGAAATGCCTGATGGGACAGATGCTGAGAACTTTATGGAAATTGCAGTTATTCAGTTATAGATGTGACTTCAGTGTGTAAAATGTCATGTCTTTAGGCAGAAGGGCTAGGAATGCTCATCTGCTCATCCAAAGTGGCTGAAAGATCCAGCTTTTGGGAACGGTAAAGGAGAATCTCAGCTTTCATTTAAAAAAACAAAAAACTCTAACCCTTTTCCTGCCCCAATGAGCATTGAAAACAATACCATGATGTAAATCGGTTGTTGAGATGGAAAGGAATAGGCTGCTGGTTTCCATTTCCAAAGACAACAACAATCCAGTCATTCCCAACCTTTTCAGTAATGGGGGACGCTTCAGTGAGACAGACAATTCCGTGTCTCATCCGCTTTTTTCAGCTGAATTGAGTACTCATAAACGTTGCTGTTGTTCCCTGACTGGTAGCATAATTTAGTATACTTCTGGCTGCTGTAAGTTGTGCTGAGGTATGAAACTGGCACACAGTCATCCCAGAATCAGGAGCACAAGGACCACCTTTGCACCCAGACTTCTGCCCTTTGTCCTGAGATGCAATGGGTGGTTCTTGTCCATAGATGAGGATTGGGGCTGCTATTTAATGACTATAGTCCCTCTTCTGTTTAGTGTGAAATCTCTCATGCTTGGTCCTAACACCTATCGAATATCCTGTCTCTACTTTTGTTTTGAAGTGCTACAGGGATATACTATTCCTAAGGGCAGTGTGATTGTGCCCAACTTGTGGTCAGTGCACAGAGATCCCAATATATGGGAGAGACCCGATGAATTCCGACCAACAAGATTTCTGGATGAAAATGGCCAGCTAATCAAAAGAGAAACGTTCATTCCTTTTGGAATTGGTAAAATGCCTAGATGTAGTTGGAATGGGTTTTGTTGTGTTTTGTTTAAATGTTGGGGATGAGAATTATGCTTCCACGAAGGTTTTTGGCATTTGCTTACTTCATCATAGAAAATAGAGTGAAAGTTAAACTTATGTGGTGCACACTGATTACTTAAGCTTTGTATGTTTAAAAAAAAACAAAACAAAACTTCTTGGGAGTGTCTTGCAAAACACTGACAAACCTACCCCCACCTGCCTGACTGAATAAGCAGAACTGCCTCCAAGAATTCTCTGAGGTGGATCATGTGATACTGTAAAAGTGATTTCACTGCCATAAAATTTGAAGACTGTATGTGTGTTTAATATCAAACAATAAAACCAAGTGAAGTCCAACCAAGACACTGAATCCCAATCTTAACAATTCATATCTGAGTCCTTCTTGGCTTGGGACAAGGCTGTATGGAAATTGTAGGGATGTTATTGCATAAATCAATAATACAAGGATTAATAATATTTACTTTTCTAATCTCTCCGTAGGCAAACGTGTGTGCATGGGAGAGCAGCTAGCAAAAATGGAGCTGTTCTTAATGTTTGTAAATCTCATGCAAAGCTTTACCTTTTTGTATCCAGAGAATGCTACAAAACCAGCTATGGAAGGAAGATTTGGTCTAACTTTAGCTCCATTTCCATTCAATATAATTGCTGTGAAGAGATGAAGATATTTCAAAAAAGAGCTAAATGAAGCGATACTGCACTTAGCAAATTCAGCTTGACATTTTTATCATTCTAAGGTATGAGAACATATTCAATAAAAATGGTTAATTTTCCTTGAACATGAACCAGTAACTCAGGGTTAGCTGCTGAGTTTCACAAATGATTTGATGAGAACATGTCAGCTAATTTGATGTTCTTTGCCTTTGTTTTTATTTTTGACATTGTTACCCAACCTGTTAGTGTTAATTTTGAGATGAAGGAACAAATTAGCACATGACACTTTACCAATTATCAAGTGTTATTTTGGTCAATATATTTTCAAGGCATTGAAGGTATACCTTTGCTGAACAAAGTGAAGGACGGGACTGACTAATACTGGAGGAAGAATTAAATGAATTAAGGGATTTGGATTTTAGCATTTAGACATGTTTCTTTATACAATGTCGCTGAATAGTGTTAGAAATGACTAGAGCAGAAATGCTCAAACTAAAGTTTTCTAGTGACTCTTTACTGTATCTCCTGAAGCTCTTTCCATGATACTAAAACACCCTGATTCAATTATTTATGATGTTGTTAACCAATTGTAGTTGATAAAATAATATGACTTGGTCAGTCATTATTATATATATTTGTATATATTACAGTGGACCCCTGACTTACCTGGAGGTTATGTTCTTCTGCAACCCCGCATAAGTCAAATTTCACATAACTTGGGGGAGCCAGGAAACTGACCACTGCAGCACCACTGGTCAATTTCCTGTATACTGTGAGTGGCCAGCAGCTGAGAGCCTGGCTCTGGGCTGCCCCCAATCACAGGAGAGGGGAAACTGACTAGGGCTGCTGCACTGGTCAGTTTCTCTGCTCCTGTGAGTGGCCCAGAGCTGGTGTCTAGCTCTGAGCTGCTTGTCCTACCTGGGAGCCAGGAAACTGACTAGTGCTTTTGTCCCCGCTCCTGGGTTTATGTAGTAATTTTTGTTGTAAGAACAGGGTGATGGTGCAGAGAAGTTTGAGAACTCCTGCCTCACTTCATGATCTGTCTATATAGGTCGAGCCTCTCTAGTCTGACAACATCCATGGTCATCCAGCATGATTTTAATTAACTGGATGTCTACTTCTTATGGGTATGGCCAAATTTCCTGTGGTCTCATAAAGTCTGTTTTCAGCCACCAGCCCTGGCTCTGTGTTCTGCGCTGTTGTTTAGCTCTAATTTACCCTTAAATGTTGTCTAAGAGTCCAGTAAGCCATGAAAGTGTTGGTAATGCTGCTAAACAATATCGACCTCATATGGTCCAGCAAATTCTCTTGTTCAGCATTGGACAGGCGCTGAGGGTGCCGGGCTACAGAGGTTCAATTGGTACATTGTACGCTGCCAGTAGGAGAGAGCTTCCAGCTGAGTTGACAGGTTCAAGCTCATGCTATCCTGTTAGGAATAGCTGTGCAGATAAAGCTTTTAAGCTGTGGCTTGACAGGTTTCCCTCTCTAGGTTTTAGAGCCTGAGCTCTAGCCTGAGTTGCAGTGTCTACTATAATAATGACTGCGTAATGTGGCCAGTGTCTGTTGACCTGAGCTCTGAGGTTTGCTGCTGTAGATGATTGCTACAATAAAAGGCCAAATTAAAAGTGTAGGTCCAACAACCATCAAACTGTGGAAGTGGAAATTCCACTCAGGATCCAAATCTTCCATCTTGGAGTTTAAAATGAGGATGACCTTGTAGCAAGCAATGCTACGCAAATAGTCAAAAAAGCACTTTTAAAGAACTTGAAAAGCATTGGTATCTAGGACTCAGGCAAACCTTCTACATGGAGCTGAAGTCTCTCCTCTTCATGAAATCCCAAGAAGAATATTGGAAAGAGAGCCACAGCCAGCCACATGACATTGGAAAACCAGATTTGTCTTGTCCCTCTGTGACACGGGCAGTTTTTAGTGCAGTGTGCTATTTGCTAATGAAGCCCATATGAAGGTACCTTAGAATGGGACACTGCCAGTCATGAGCTTTCCTCCTTTTTGTTTTGTAAAAATAACGGCTGGCATTGCTTGAATGTCCAAGTGTAATACCTATTTGGGGCACTCAGCAGCTAACTTTGATGTAATTAATGTTTTGAGAAATTTCAGGTTTTGATACTGAGATGTGTTCATGTCCAGTCTTTGTTAAAAAAAGTGTTGTGTTCCCCCCACTGGGGGGTGTTAGAAGTATTTGCTACCCACTTGATGCTAAGGTCACATGCAGTGTTTCCTCTATTGTCATCATCCATGGGCAGAATAAATTTTATGTGCACCAAGGCATGTGCAGATGTGTACCACCAATAGAAACACATGCTGTCTACTGTGGGCCTTCTGCTAATCAGTTGGGCAGCGCTGAAATCTTTCCTGGGCATCTGCCCACATGCTCAGCTTATAGGGAACACTGGTCACATGACTGGAATGTGAAATTGAGTCACCAGAAGAATGGCATTGATTAGTCTGTTCCTTGTCAAAGCTAAGAGAAGTGGTGAAAAGTAAATTAGGCTCTTAAAATTGAAATTATGTATTGCTTTTTTATAGCACTTTTACATTTGGGGTCTTTGCTAATGTCCCTTTTTAAAGCTTCCAGTCAGCTCCTTTTGGTTAAAATGAATCATTTTCATTTGCATTGGAGGTTAATACAGTGCCTTTGCATTGTTGAATGATGGATCAGGATGGTATAATAGCTTGGCATTTTTATGTGAAGAAGCCTGCTGTTTAGGAGACCCAAAACTTGACACCTGGTTTTGTAGGTTAGACTGGCTTATAGAAAATACTGGAAAACTTTGACAACAATATGACTATAGAAGGAGAAATGAAAGAACTATAATGAGGAGTAATAAGTCTTTTCAAACAAGCATTCTAAAACAGTTATAGAAGATTGTTGAGTTGGGACTGATAATTGTAGTGTTACTAGCATATTTACCATTGCCAATAATTGACTGCTTTAGAATAATAAATACTACTTTGTATTGCTTTCATCTCCTGCAAGACAAAAGAGTTCAAGTGCTGTTCCCATTGCATATTGTTGATTAACATAACAGATGTTGTCAGAAGGCTGATCTCACAGCCTGACATTAGCAATGCAAAATATTGACCGGCATCGAAAAACTGCTTGACCAGCTCCATGTGTGTACCACCTTTTCCAGCAGGTCTGTCACATGCCAAGCATGACTATCTTTTGACAGTTCATAAGGAGACTGAAATTTTCTTTTAGAGCAACAGTGTCATTCTTGTTGCAGTTTATGAGCAAACTATAAGATATAAACTTCATGGCTGTGACCTTACTGCCACCATGAACAAAGTATTGCCTTGTCATGTGCATTAGGTACAGTGTTAAATATATTTTAGTCCAAAACCAATGGAATTGCTTGCTCCAGTAAAACTCAGACAACTGATTATAACAAATGTCTTAAGATTTCCAAATTTTGAATAGCTGAAGCTCATATTATCATGTCTGCCCCACCAGGCTGTGTATCTTGGTGACTCCATTAGCTATTATGTGCAGTGAGACTAAAGCAGAAATGATGCAGCTGGTTAGCCTTGTTTGTAAATGCCCATCTTCTTTTTAATCCAAAAAGCAATGATTTTTGGTTAGCCAGATATAATAATAAAAACAATCGGGACCAGTGTTTTCTGATTTAAAGACAATTGCAGTGTTCCTCTGCAAGCTTCACAAATGGTCTTGGATATTTTCTTTCAGCCAATACTGATACATTATTCTGCATATCGGTTTTGGAATTCCACTGGTTGAATCAACACCAAAACCAAGCAAGAATTTCTGCAAGCAAACTGCAGAAATTGAAGACTAGATATACCATGTCAAACCAGTCTCGGAAAACTGTCGTTTTCTTTATTAAACACATTCCTCACAGCAATTGTAAGGTCTATATTTCTGTCTGAAAGCTGAAGACAAAAACACTTTTCAAAGAATATGGGAAGCATGTTGATCCAGACACCAAAAAAACAGAGATACTCGCTGAACTCTGCTTGCCTGAGTTGATATAAGGAGGCAGTGGAGGGTGCTGATTTCACTCGTTACAGTTGCACAGCCTGACGATTCCTCTTTAAGCTTGGAGGTGCTGACTTGGTGAAACAACATTATCTGTAAAAGACAGTTCTGTTGCCACACACCTCATCTGTAACTCAAAGATCAAAACTGAGAAGCTGACTAGACAGAAGGTTGAGGAAAGAGCTCTTTTCAAATGTCCAACAAAACGCTGCCACTTTACTTCTGTCATCTCCATATGTTGCAGAAGAAATAAACAGGGCCCTCATGGTTCCCAACAGTGGAAAAACTGCTAGCAAGGAAGGCACTTATCCTGATTTCCATACAAATTTGTGCCCAAAAGGGGACAAAGGGCTGGTAGAGCTATTCACTGCTGTATCTGTTAAGCAGGGAAGATGCCAAAAAGCTGACATGAGGCAAGTCATTGGCTTTCTCTAACATAAGTAACCACAAGATGCTGCTGCTGGTTATCACCCAATATCACTCCTCTCCATAACTCACAAGATAAGGGAGAGGGTTTTGCTGGCCCATTTCACTCCGTTTTTGAGGCCATCCTGCCAAAAGAACAGGCCAGTTTCAGACTGGGACAAAGTTGCTGTGACCAGGTTCTTGCCCTTAGTCCTTACTTTGAAGCTGGATTCCATGAGAGTCTAAAACCCAGAATAGCACCAGTAGATTTATCTACCACCTATGACATGACATAGAAAGAGGGACTCTGGCTCAAGATATCGGGGTCATCAAATACTATAGCTCTCTGCAACTCCTGATCATGGTGTTGAGTGACTGTAAATGTTGCATCCTTTTTGAAAGTGCAAATCAGCAAAGCTTGTATCCTCAGTTATGGTTTGCCTCAAGGTTCCCTGCTGGTTCTGTCGCTATTCAATATTTATATTAGTAACTTATGTGAAATTGTGCAATGTAAGTTAATTTAGGCTGATGACATTACTTCTACAATATAAGGCAAAAAGCCCTACTGCTGTTGGCAACACCCTCTTCACCAACGTGAAGATAATGGCAACATACTTTGAATATTGGAAGTTCTGCCCCAGTGCATCCTCCAAAAAATCTGCCTTTCTCCAGAATACCAAAGCTGTCAAGGAACTACTTAGTATGACCTTCAGTGATTAACAGGCCAGAGTATTTGGGTGCAACTTGGGACAGAAATTTGACTTAAGCTTCATCTGAAGAAGAACTGCAAAACCAGCCTTGTCTAAAAACATGCACACACAATGCTAGGTGCCAATACATGCGTCATACAGGACATCTAACATAGTTCTTGATTGCTGAGCATTGCACATTGGCCTAGACAGGCATCTTAATGCTACAATGAGGGTTATAACAAGCAAGCAAATCACCACCTGTTAGTTCAATGGTTGCTCACTCCGTCACAGATCACTGCCACACAAGATCCAGAGAAAAAAGCAGTTAAGTAGCGAGAGACACATAGCTTGTGAGTATACGTGAACCATGGTACACTTGATCTTTCCAGTTCATGAGGATTTATAGAACCATCTAAAGACATGCCTAACATCTCTGTTCTTTCTGGGGTTGGAGGAAGCCTTAAATTGTTCTCACTCAATCCTGAGGCCCATTGGAAAAAAGTTTGGGGTAATGTTTAAAAACTTGATTGCCAACCCCAGAAAAGAACTTAAGGGTTGAGCCTACCCCAGAAACAAGGGTCCACATTAAACTGTTTTGAGATTGTCACATGGCGCATTCCGCAAATTCTTTTCCTCTCTGGAAGATCAGAGACAATGCACAGTGTGTCTATGGAACCCACTTGCAAACAGTGGACCAGCCTATGAGTCAGTGACCACTTAAGTCATTTGCAGTGGTGTTTTAGGCTTGTACCAAGCCATTTCTGAGATTTTCCCCTTGGATCACCAGTCTGGACTTGGCTGTATGACTATTCACAAGAAATTGCCTTGGAGCAGACTGAGGTGAAGAAATTCCTGCACAGCTGGTATTTGCTGAAATCCTTATTCTAGAAATCTTCAGTTACAAAGCTGTAATAAAATGCTGATAATTTTTCTGACTTCTGTTAAAGACCTACCCGAACACCATGGTAATCGTGCTATGCAACTGATTGATTTTTACAAAGTACATACACTTTACCTAAGAGGATAAATGTGAGAAATACTATAAATTTTTGGCATATTTTCAAAGAAACTACACATAAAGTAATAGATGTATGTACCCGCCTGTTGAGTGTATGGATTTTTCATGTAAATTGTCATGTGTTTTTGCTGTATCTTTTGAAGGCTTTTGTCTGCCTTCAAAACCAGTGATCTACAGAGAAATGTGCTACGTAAATTCTCCCATTAAGTTTTCAGAAGTATTTTGTAAGTTTTCTCACAAGTTGTAGCTTCTGATTGTACATAGAATCCAATGCTGGTCTGCTGCCACACACACACCCGTGTGTATGTGTATACATAAATAGTAATGGGGGTAACCATTATCAAGTCTGCCAAAATATGAGTTGCTGTTGCAACTGATACAAAGGACTTTAATCCCTGGCAAATAAAATTAAAGGTTATTCTAGTTTCTGAGAGAGAGAGAGAGAGAGAGAGAGAGAGAGAGACTAGAAATTGCATGGCTCAGAAGAAGTAAATTACACTTGTTTATGTAATGTATACCCTGCTGCTGGGGAGCAAAGGTTAATTGGTTAAAAAAAAAAAGGTTAGTTGAGTTGTGTAATATTGACTTATATTTGTTTTTTGTGAGAGATAAGTCTTGAATGTACCCTCTGGAACTGACTATTGCTGAATGCAAAAAACAGTGCTGCTGTTTACACAACTTGAGGATTAGTCTCACTGTAATCTTGTTTTAATTTTTTTTAACTGTCTTTCCTGAAGATATTACACATAAACACACACACCTCCTAGAACTGGAAGGGACCTCTGGAGGTCATCTAGTCCAGTCCCCTGCCATCTTGGCAGGATAAAGCACCATCCCTGACATCTATTTGCCCCAATGCCTAAATGGCCTCCAGGATTGAGCTCACAACCCTGGGTTTAGCAGGCCAATGCTCAAACCACTGAGCTATCCCTTCCCCAAAGGCTAGCAACTAGGCACCACTGAGAGCTGAACCCAGGATTTCCTGTTTACAAAGTAGGTGCTTTAGCCAGCTAAGCCATGTTACACATTCCATGTTATTTACTAGAAGATGCATAGTAGAGAATTTGGTTTGCAGAACTACCTACTTCAAGCACCTCTGTAATTGTTGTTTGATAGACATTAACACACTCCATAATAATAATACCCGCTATATTGGCACAGTCCTTCCAAAACTGTTATGAAATGTTCCCTGAAAAGGGAAGAACAGTGGAATGGTAAATGAGGAGGCTTTGTGGGGTGGGGATAGGGAGGGATGGGGGTACACAGAGCCTCTGGATGGTGAGAGTGAATGGGTGATCCTGGCGTAAGGGATGAGGATGTGAGTGTTGTAGGGAGTCTTAGAAATGGACCAGGATGGGATAGTGACACAAAGGGAACATGTAGGATGTAATGGAGGGTTGTGAGGAGCTTCTGGCCTATAGTAGACTGAACTCACTTACTGCACAACTAGTGTATTTGTAATCTTACTATGTATTTTAGAAATGTGCATCTGTGTCTCCGTCTGTGAGTCTGTTTGTTCAAGAACTCCTAAATAGTAAGAGGTAGGACTACCAAATTTGGTGTGCAGCTTCCTCTTATAACTTGACCACACCTTATCTTGCTTTGTACCAGGATCATGGAATGTGCATGGAATGTGACTTTTTGTACCAAACAGAAAGTGAGGGGTCTGGTAGCAGGAACAGTTATGCTTATGAATGACCACATGGGGGAAGCAGGACCCCAGTGAGCAGTTGCTGGCTGGCAGCATGGCCCCTGCCACCCTGGCCTGCCCCAGGGAGCAGCTGCTAGATACCATGTGGCCCCTGCTGTCTTGGTCTGGCCCTGGGTAGTGCTGGTGGGTGGTCTGCACGAGCCCCACTGCCATGTGCCACATGTGGGGAGAAACTGGTATGTGGGGTGCCTCACCAGCTCCCTCCACACCCCTCCCGCCTGCACTGGCCCTGGACCTGGGCAATGCCAGGCAAGTTTTTTAATTTAGCTTCATAATTTTTTACTTTGGACTCCTTGCTGCCCTCTGTACTCCTAAGAGATTTTGGCTGCTGTTAACATTGATAGCTTTTTTTGACACGATAACGAGACTCGTAGATAAGGGAGAAGCAGTGGATGTGGTATACCTAGACTTTAGTAAAGCATTTGATACGGTCTCGCATAATCTTATCGACAAACTAGGCAAGTCCAACTCAAATGGGGCTGCAATAAGGTGGGTGCATAACTGGCTGGCTAATCGTACCCAGAGAGTAGTTGTTAATGGTGCTCAATCCTGCTGGAAAAGCATAACAAGTGGGGTTCCGCAGGGGTCTGTTTTGGGACCAGTTCTGTTCAATATCTTCATTAATGATTTGGATATTGGCATAGAAAGTGCGCTTATTAAGTTTGCAGATGATACCAAGCTGGGAGGGGTTGCAACTACCTTGGAGGATAGGGTCATAATTCAGAATGATCTAGATAAATTGGAGAAATGGGCTGAAGTAAACAGGATGAAGTTTAATAAAGATAAATGTAAGGTGCTGCACTTAGGAAGGAATAATCTGTTTCACACATACAGAATGGGAAAAGACTGTCTAGGAAGGAGTACAGCAGAAAGGGATCTAGGGGTTCTAGTAGATCACAAGTTAAATATGAGTCAACAGTGTGATGCTGTTGCAAAAAAAACAAACATGATTCTGTGATGCATTAGCAGGTGTGTTGTGAACAAGACACGAGAAATCATTCTTCCGCTCTACTCTGCGCTGGTTAGGCCTCAGCTGGAATATTGTGTCCAGTTCTGGGCACCCCAATTCAAGAAAGATTTGGAGAAATTAGAGAAGGTCCAGAGAAGAGCAACTAGAATGATAAAAGGTCTGGAGAACATGATTTATGAAGAAAGGCTGAAAGAATTGGGCTTGTTTAGCTTGGAAAAGAGAAGATTGAGGGGGGACATGATAGCGGTTTTCAGATATCTTAAAGGGTGTCATAAGGAGGAGGAAGAAAATTTGTTCTTCTTGGCCTCTGAGGAGAGAACAAGAGGCAATGGACTGATGCTGCAGCAAGGGAAGTTTAGGTTGGACATTAGGAAAAAGTTCCTAACTGTCAAGGTGGTCAAGTACTGGAATAAGTTGCCAAGGGAGGTTGTGGAATCTCCCTCGCTGGAGATATTTAAGAACAGATTAGATAGATGTCTATCAGGGATGGTGTAGATAGTGGTCGGTCCTGCCGTCGGGGCAGGGGACTGGACTCGATGGCCTCTCGAGGCCCCTTCCGGTCCTAGTGTTCTATAATTCTATAAAGTTTACGTAAAGCAGCTATCACATTAACTTTGCCTGATTTTACCTGTGTGACTTAACTATCAGTACTGTAAAATTGTAAGAGTTTACTGATGCAAGATTTACATGTAACTGAATTAGGCCTGATCTATGCTTAAAATTTAGGTCAGCATAGCTACAGCAGTTGGAGTTGTGAAAAACCTACATGCAGCATCATAGGTGTGCTGCACTTACCCCAGTGTAGACCATTTACTAGTATATGGTAGTCTGCATCTATCTAAATTGCCCTATTTCATAATCCTGTTAATTTATAATAAGTATCCCCTACCACCTTCCATTTTGCTGAAGTAAGGATTTGGTGCAAAAAGGAAACTTGACAAGTTGTATTCATTCTCTGTCATAGTAAAAGCCAGGAAAATACTTGGTACATAAGTACCTGGAGTTCTGCTATCCCAAACAAAAATAAGGAAGGCACAGAACAAGTTAGGGAACTGGGAGAAACTAATGATTTGGATTTTAGTGATGTGTGAGGAAGCGTAACTTATAAAATTGTATAAATAAGTGAGCACGCCATCTGCATAAGGTGACTGTAGCATTATTGCATGGAATAGCTCTTCAGAGATGAGTATTCTATAGAACCTTTTTCCTGTGCCTTGTTAATAAATCTGATCAAGTGGTCTTTTGGTCTTTTACCATATATCTTATAATGAAATAATAAACCAAACAGTGAATAAGCAATCAACTATATCATTTACGAACAAGATGGCAGCAATGTCTGTGGCAGAATGCTAGGAATAAGGGGATTTCAATGTTGGTGGGGTCCTTTCAAAAAGGACCCCCGTGTAGATGAGCTGTGTGGGAAATTTAAGGTGGGGGGTGAGGGGTTCAGGGCCAAGGGATGGGATGAGATGTGTGTGGTGGGGAGATTCCGGAGAATGGGGGATGGGGGGTTGTTCCCTCTGGTTTTTTTTCATCCATGAGTGATGAGTTTTGTCTTGTGTACCAGTACCGAGGCAGGTGATGTGTGCCACCATGGCACCGTGCCCGTCAGTTTCTAATGGAGGTGTCTTTAAAGCAGGTGTGTGCACACACACCAAGAGGGAAGGGGAAGCCCAGCCACACACGTGTGTGCATCCCCACAGGGAAGAGGGGAGACCAACCACATACACACAATAGCAGGGTTCAAGAGTGGAAATTACCACCCAGCCAGCCCTTCAAAGGAGCCAGAAGATCCCAGCCACCCTTGAACGGCTGCATGGAGTAGTTCACACGGGCTGCAGCCATGTTACCACCTCTCTGCCAGCTTGGGAGGGGGCCTGAAGTGTGACTGCCCTCAGCCCTTCCTTCCTCAGTCCAGCCCTGCTGGAGGCATGGAACTGGGCCTTCTCCTGCCTTAACCCCTCTCAGCCCCAAACCTGCCCCCCCATCCCCAGGATTTACCTGCCTGAGATGATGAGCTCTGCACACCGCTCCTCCAGGGCCACTGCCTACCCTGTCACCTCTTTTGCAGCTCCGGCAGGGCAGCCTTAGAGTTCCCCCGCATGCCACCCATGGGTGGCTCCCTGCCGCTGCTGCTACCTAAACAAAACAACCCAGTTGTAATGGCAGGCTTTGTTTAAGTGGCTGCAGCCTCCAGAACCGCAAGAGGAGTCAGCAGCAGCAGCAGTGCTCAGAGATACAAGTGGCTCCTTGAAGAGCCATGGGTTGCTGATCCCTACCTAGCCTCTCTTTGTCAGAAGCTGGGAATGGGGGACTGGGAGTTGGTCATTTGATGCTTATCTGGTCTGTTCATTTTCTCCTGAGGCACCTGCCATTGGCCGCTATCAACAGACAGGATACTGTGCTAGTCATCCCTTTGGTCTGACCTAGTATGGCTGTTCTTGTGAACTCAGCAAACATCTCGATAATGCTTGTCATGTAAAATCAAAGATACTTAAATTTGCCTAGTCTTATTTGTTATTTTCAAAACATAACAGCTGTAAGGGCTTGAGCCTGAACCTGTGTGTATGCAGAACTCAGGCCCTAATGGCTTTTACTTAAATTGACAGCCTCAAAAACCTGCCTCCTAGATCTCGTTATTATTGGCTGGAAGAAAATTACAATTATAAATGATCATAATTTTCCTCAACAACAAGAAGTCCTGTGGCACCTTATAGACTAGTAGATATTTTGGAGCATAAGCTTTCATGGGCAGAGAGCTGCTTCATCTCCACTCATGCATCTGACAAAGCCGGTCTTTGTCCCTGAAAGTTTATGCTCCAAAATATCTGTTGGTCTGTAGGTGCCATAGGACTTCCTGTTTTTGAAGATACAGATTACCACAGCTACTCCTCTGATAATCTTCCTTGCATGCACATACTATACATGATTATAAATTATTGCATTTAAAGCTTATTTCTTGAGTGGCCTGAAGTCCATGGCAATTGAAGGAGCTTTAGTGCCTTTGCTATCCTACAAGAAAGTATCACCTATCAAATAAGGGGCTTATTTGTGTTTATTGGACCTTAGGACTTCCACCCACACTAGTTAGCCTAAACTTACTGTTGTTATAGGTCACAGCATCCATCTTACTGGGAGGCATGGTATTACCATAATCAGTAATGACAGTTATATAACTGTTGCATGAAATAACATTTTAACTCTGCCATTGCACTTGTCATCTTGGGCAGCTGCTTCTTTGAGTCGACCACTGGCACATTCCACTAGTACAGGGGTGAGCAAGCTTTTTACACCCTGCCCCACTTTTCATCCCTGCAGTTAGCAGGGCCCCCTGCCCTTCCCCCAACCTGTCTAATGTAATCCAAACTGATAGAGATTTCAGTTATGTTCATATGGGGGGGGTGGGGGAAAAACTTTCTGCACGTGTAAGAAAATATGTATGTAGAATGTAAAAACTATTAATTGGTAGATAAACATGAAGACATAAAAACAGTAATGTACTTCAACATTTTAAATGAGATGGCTAAGCCTGAGACTTAGCAGCTGATCATACTGCACCCCCTTTATGAAAATTCGTGCCCTCCAGGGGGTCTCCCCTCCACTTTGTGCATGCCTGCCCTAGCAGACCGTTTTGAACATGCAGGGAGGAGGGGAATGTGTGGGGGAGGGGAACGGGGGTTATGTAGGGGACTTGGTGCTGTTTCAGCCTTTGAAGACTGTAGGTAGCTAGTTACTCTTCTACATACTTTGTTTTATCTGACTCCCTGTGCCCTGCTTGCCCCTCTTCTCATCTGATTTGCCCACCTTGATTACAATTTTTCTGCTTTGCCAGCCTTGATAACTATTTTTTGTTCTCTGTGCCTTAAATATTGAGTCTGTTCTGGTATGGCTAAGATCTGAAGTGGGTCTGTCCTACAAAAGCTCACCACCTAACCAATTATTTTGTTAGTCTTCGAAGTGCTACTGGACTGCTTTTTTATTCTAACTTGGTAGTGGCAATTTGAAAGGTGCCCGCTTCCCCCAGAACCTCATTCACTTTATGAAGGTGATAAAATCTTTAAAAATCAAAACCAGGCCCCCTATATATGCAGTCATCTCTTTCATGAAATGACATGGCTGCACTGACCCTTGTCTCCAGCTGGAGGAAACCTGCCAGCCAGGGCTTC
This sequence comes from Carettochelys insculpta, assembly GCF_033958435.1. Classification (NCBI taxonomy): domain Eukaryota; kingdom Metazoa; phylum Chordata; order Testudines; family Carettochelyidae; genus Carettochelys; species Carettochelys insculpta. Next base: position 109,710,156 of record NC_134140.1, on the reverse strand, counting down.
TCAGTCCAGGAAAGAGATTGGAAAAAGCACCAGACTTTATAGTGCAAGGGACAAGGGTTACTTATGTGTTGCACATTTTGCCTTTGATGCTCTACAGGGTGATGATGGAGGTGGGGAGTTGGCATACCATGCCTTCAGAGGGGGAGCACTGGCCTCTTGGGCTGGGTGCCTGCTGTGGCTTTTGCGCAGGGTGCTGGGTGGGATGCCCACAGCTGGTCAGGGGCTGCTGTGGGTGGCTCTTGCCCAGGGTGCTGGGCGGGATGCCCCAGGCCAGGCAGGAGGTGCTGGGGGTGGGTGGCTCTGGCCCAGAGCGCAGAGCGGGCTGCCCCAGTCTGGTCAGCGGGTGCTATGGGGGAACTCTCAGTAGTGCCCGCGCGGTCGGGGCGGCGGGGGGCCAGTGCAGCACGTCGCTGGGTCGGCCCCGCCTTGCAGCTAGCAAAGGCCGCCGCCGGAGGCCCCGGGCGGGCGCAGGGAGAGTCGGCGGCGGCGCGGCCCCGCCCTGCCTATGACACCGCCCACCCGCTCGCTGCCTCGCCAGCTCGCAATGGCCTTCGCCACGCGCCGCTTCGCCTCCTCTGGCGCCGCCACTGCGGCCGCCAAGAAGCTGATCGTGAAGCATGTAACCGTGATCGGGGCCGGCCTGATGGGCGCGGGCATCGCCCAGGTGAGCGCCGGGCCGGAGGGGGCCTGGCCAGGCAGCCCGCACCCTGAGCCCGCGCTGCCCGCGCCCTCGGGGGCGGGTTGTTCACGCTGGGAAGGCCCGGGCGGGCCCCCTTGAGCTTCGCGGGGCGCGGCGGGTCCCTCTGCGCGCCCGGGTCACGTGGGGCAGCGCCGCGCCTCCGGTGCAGCCCCTCTCGGGCTGCGGACCGTGTGCCCGGCGCGCCTCGCAGCCTTGAACCGGAGCCCGGCTTCTCAGCCACTCCTGCCTTGCCTGAAGCGGCTCCTGTTTCGTCCCAGACCCGGTCTACCGCTGTTTATTAATTGCCGTAGATTATTAGAGAGCAAGAAGCGCCTGATGTGGGTTTGTACAGCGCCTGGCACCCCCGGGTCATGTTCCTGTTGAGGCGTCCCATAATATTAACCAGACTGCCTGTGGTTTATGTTACTAGATCTTTCTGCCCCCAGCTGGCTTAAAAACACTCTTGCCATGAGTGACTTTGGCTTAATATTGTCACACTGCATGAATGCCCTGAGCAGGCAGCTCTTCAAAACTTTGTTCTCAAACGTCTGAGAACCTGAGGCACTGGATGTACATATGTACTGTTATATCTTTTGGGTGTGTTAAAAACCTGTATGTCTCCCTCTCTTATCTTGGCATGCAACTGTGTGAGAAGCTGCAATAAGGTGCTGAACATATCTGGGCATTCATTTTCTTCATTCCCTTTGTGCTCCACCTTAGAGAAAGATATAGATCAGATTCAGCCTGAGTAGCTAAACACAGTAAACCTGTAAGTTGGCCTGTTTTCAAAAAATGAATTAAAAATAGGTTTGGGTATTGCACCTACTGCTGAGTTACCCTCTTTTGTGATCGTATGGTAATGTTTTCCAATATTTTAAAATCTATGTGGGGGACAAAACAACAGAAAAGGGCAAAAGGCTGCCTCTGCAAATTTCCACTACCTGCATCTGACGAAGTGGGTCTTTTCCATGAAAGCTTATGCTTATATATTTCTGTTAGTCTATAAGGTGCCACAGGACTCCTCGTTGCTTTTGCAGATCCAGACTAACACAGCTACCTCTCTGATACTTGACTGTCCACAAACTGTGGTCATATGCACAAAGTAAGCACTGCCAAAACAAACATTTTTACCATCTTTATTATAGCAATCTTAGACCCAGTTTTTAAATTGGCTCCCATGCTGTCCCACTGAAGCCTATTGGACTCATTGGAGGATCGTGCCCCAGGGATTACTTGTAACATGGAAAGGAACAAAATAAGTAGATGATGTAGATGAGATTTTTAAACGAAATTAATACATGCTGTGCCTTTCCAATATATATTTGTATTCTGTGTGTTCTTTGCAATGCTCCAATCTGTGTTTTGTCACAGAAGAGTACAAAGTGTGGGTTTCTCATGTGAATCTTTCACACACTGCCTGACTGATATGGCAGAAGAAGAAAGCTTTATGAAAATGATTTACCACCAGCTTGCCAAGGAACAAATTGATTGACAATCTCACTGAATAGAGAGCTAAATTTCATTTCTAAAGATAATTATTTATAATCAGTAGGTTTAGAGTGGGTTAATATTTAAAAGGGATTTGCCTATTTTCCCAGAGAATTTATTCATTATAGCCTTTGTCTTGCAAAGGTTATTTAACATTTTTATCTATGAAATGGCTGATTGCTAAGCCACAGACAACAGTATTTCAGATATATTTGCTTATTTCACAAGGAAAATTATACTTGGAACATGTACAGCACCTTTCATGTACAGATCTCAAAGCACTTTACAAATAATCATTCAGCCATGCCGCTTCTGTGCGGTCGAATGCTCTTATTTTTCCCATTTTACAAACCAGAAAACAGACAGATATGTGAAACGAAGCAAACTGGCGGTAAATCTTGGGACTGTCTAACTTAGGTCTGCTGCTTAAACAAGTCAGCAATACTGCCTCAGACTCTGATACTGTAGTATTTATTGGGGAAGGAGTTGCATGTGTGTTCTACCTAAAGTGAAGCTGGTCGTCTATAACTTTAGTAGTTTCTCTATGAAAATAATCTCTCCTACCCTTGTCGTTGGAACTTGGGATTTCTTCTGAAAACCTTCAAGGCCTTTCTCAATAAATGCAGTGCTACATGAATGTGGTGAAATCCACAGATATGTGCTCTGTAGTTTCAGGAATATGTGCACTATTTAAAATTTATTAGTCGAGAGAGACAACTGAAGTTCATTGGGAGTTCTGACTCTTTTATTGACCACTTGACCATATTGTGCAAGGATGCCAAGTCCTCAGGGTGAAGGGATGTTTTTAGTGTCTTTGCTTCCTTGTACTCACTGCATCCTACTGTAATTATCAACATGGGGGCATTCTAGCGTTGGGGTGACTGTGGTACTACTTGGGACAAGCACTTCATTCTTTATTTTTAGTTACTTGTTTTTCTTTTAAGTTCTTAGATGTTCTTTTAAATATTTCCAAACTGCAGGTGGGGGAGGTTGGCCATTGCTCAAGTGTACTGTATGTCACACCTACACTTCAGACTAAGGAGCAGTTGTGTCACCCTTGCCCTGCAATCTTGATTGTTTTACAGTACTTTGCTGAAGCAGCTCCCACCCCTTCTGGTTTTACAGACAGCCTTCCAGCATGCAAGTCTCACCCTCTGTGCCCGTGTGCAACTGCAGCCTGCCAGCTTCACTTGGATTATACTCTGGTTCTCACTAGTCTTGGTTATATTGCCAGGTGATCTCAATACCACCAGTCTTAGATTTTTCCTGCACAAATATATGCCTTGTACTGCTGGTCCATTTCCCGGACGGTACAAGTTTTAGAATAATTCTGTTATTCTTTAATAGAAATAATATGCACACAACTTGTCGCCCCAAATGGAGTGCCTCAGGCACTTCAATCTAAACATGTTTTTTAAGCACGGGAGAAATTTGAAGCGAGTATATGTAATAAAGCATAAAAGTCAGACTTGATCACAAGAAGAATGAAGATTAAATGCTATTGGTGCTTAATTTAACAAACTGTTAAATAAAACTCACCATCTGCATTCAGCAGTCTTACTGATCAGATGTCTTAGGTCAGGGCACATCTCCCAGTCCAACAGCTGTTTCGTTCTTTTAGGTGCAGTGAATTCATGGGTGGGGGAGGAGAGCTGTTGGTCTGTGGTGTCTGTTGCCCCTCCTTTTTATAATTTCAGTTCTCTTGGAAAAACATTTCCAGCTCAGTGCCAGCAGGCAAAATGTTTACATGGAAATATGTTCCCTGGTGCTTTTTTTTTTTCCTAGTAGTACTTTGTTTCACCTTCCTGTTTGACGCCGCTGTTTACTGCTTAAAGGCAAATTAAGCAGGACGTATATTCGTTTTGTTTAGGATAGACTTGTTTCTCAAATCTGTTTGGAACATGTGTTAATTACATGCTGTGCTGCCACACCTATTTCACCAGGACCATAACGAGCAGCAAATCATAAGTTTTTAAATGATACCTCAAAAGAATATTGCACTAGTGTGTGGAGTGTGAATACAGGGATACATTCTACCACAATAGGGTCAGGAACCAAGGGCTTTTTATTCTGTTCCTGATTGTGTCACATGTGCCTTGTGTGACTTCAGGCAAGTCACATTGATTTTTTTCTGCCAGTTCTTCATGTAAAATTGAGATAATGTTGCTTAACTCTTAGGGTTGTCTTATTTGTTATTGAGTGTTTATAAAGAGCTTGAGCTCCTTGGATGCAAAGTTCCGTTAGTGCAATATTTTTATAGTGAGCTGACCAGAGCCTCTTCCCATTTTTTTTTTTTTTTGGAAAGAAGAAACTTCGAATATGGCTTACTGTATCACTTTAGAAAACATTGAAGTAGTTCAAGGAAATTTTTGTTGGCTCATTATTTTGTTCAGGTTGGCACCGTATGGAATACTAATCAAAAGACAGGCAGTGCATATAGCACATTGTAATGCAGCCTTATGATTTTCAAAATGGCAATTTTTCAACTTGTTCATTTGTGGACGCTAAAATTTTTTGAATTAAGGGTGGATCCCTTTGGAAGTATCAGTAGTCCCACCATTGTTGAAGAATGATATCATCTTTTCGTCCCTTAACATCAGTATGGCACATCCTAACTTCACCTTTTCTTTATACCTTTCTTCTAATTGTTTTGGTGTACGAGTAATGAGAAGAGAGGCTATTAATGCACTGGTGGTAGAAGTTGTCTTTCAAGCTTGATAAATTAGTGTTTTTGAAATCTCATGCCATGGCTATGGTGGAAGTAAAGAAAGCTGTCTTCTGCTGTCGCTCACGTGTGAAATCCTGACCAGCTGAGCTGTTCCAGTCGATGGACCGCTAGGGGGAAAGGAAGCTTTTACAAAACTGAAAGCCCAAAAGAAATGTCTTGCAACTTTTTATTTAAAAAAATTCCAGTCAAATCATAATGTTTCTTAACAGGGTTTGCAACCCAACTGTGGAGCACTCTACTAGTTCATAGAAATCTGCAAATGAAATCAGCTAATATTTTTCTGTGTTCAGCATAAGAGGAGGGCAAATGCATAAATAGTGAACAGTATCAAGAATTGTTGGGGCCTATTCGTGCATCTCATCACATGGTATACCTTACCCAATGCATCAAATGCCCAAAACACTGTGGTGAAATTAGACAATCAATATGCCCATGGATGGACTCTCAGGCTACGTCTACACTAGCCCAAAACTTCGAAATGGCCATTTCACAGTTTACTAGTGAAGTGCTGAAATACATATGCAGCGCCTCATAAGCATGCTGGCAGCCATGGCACTTCAAAACTGATGTGGCTTGCCACCGCGTGGCTTGTTCAGATAGGGCTCATAAGAACATAAGAATGGCCATACTGGGTCAGACCAAAGGTCCTTCCAGCCCAGTATCCCATCTGCCGACAGTGGCCAATGCCAGGTGCCCCAGAGAAGGAGAACAGAAGACAATGATCAAGTGATTTATCTCCTGCCATCCATCTCCTGCCCTTGTACTGAAGGCTAGGGCACCATACTTTACCCCTGGCTAATAGCCATTTATGGACCTAACCTGCAAAAATTTATCAAGCTCTTTTTTAAACCCTAATAGAGTCCTGGCCTTCACAGCCTCCTCCGGCAAGGAGTTCCACAGGTTGACTGTGCGCTGTGTGAAGAAAAATTTCCTTTTATTAGTTTTGAACCTACTACCCATCAATTTCATTTGGTGTCCCCTAGTTCTTGTATTATGGGAAAAGGTAAATAATTTTTCTATATTCACTTTCTCCACACCATTCATGATTTTATATACCTCTATCATATCGCCCCTCAATCGCCTCTTTTCCAGACTGAAAAGTCCCAGTCTCTCTAGCCTCTCCCCATATGGGACCCGTTCCAAACCCCAAATCATCTTAGTTGCCCTTTTCTGAACCTTTTCTAATGCCAATATATCTTTTTTGAGGTGAGGAGACCACATCTGCACACACTACTCAAGATGTGGGTATACCATAGTTTTATATAGGGGAAGTATGATATCTTTTGTCTTATTATCTATCCCTTTTTTAATAATTTGCCACCTCACTGCTTACCTCATTTTCTAGATCATTGATGAACAAGTTGAACAGGATCGGTCCCAGGACTGACCCCTGGGGAACACCACTAGTTACCCCCCTCCATTGTGAAAATTTACCATTTATTCCAACCCTTTGTTTTCTGTCTTTTAACCAATTCCCAATCCATGAAAGGATCTTTCCTCCTATCCCATGACCACCTAATTTACATAAAAGCCTTTGGTGTGGGACCGTGTCAAAGGCTTTCTGGAAATCTAGGTATATTATGTCCACTGGGTGCCCCTTGTCCACATGTTTATTAACCCCTTCAAAGAATTCTAATAGATTAGTTAGACACGACTTCCCTCTGCAGAAACCATGCTGACTTTTGCCCAACAATTCGTGCTCTTCTACGTGCCTTGCAATTTTATTCTTTACTATTGTTTCTACTAATTTGCCTGGTACTGATGTTAGACTTATCGGTCTATAATTGCCAGGGTCTCCTCTAGAGCCTTTTTTAAATATTGGTGTTATATTGGCCGTCTTCCAGTCATTGGGTACCGAAGCGGATTTAAAGGATAGGTTACAAACCACTGTTAATAACTCCGCAATTTCACATTTGAGTTCTTTCAGAACCCTTTTTGAAACCCTAACACTAACCCTGTATGGTGTTAAGAATAAGAGGATTTTGAAGTTGCCAGGGTCCTTTCGAAGAGGAGCTCCATCTGGACAAACCGCGCAGTGGCGAGCAGCGTCAATTTCAAAGTGCCACGGCTGCCGGCATTCTAATGAGGCGCTGAATATGTATTTCAGTGCTTCATTAGTAAACTTCGAAATGGCCATTTGCTAGCGTAGACATGGCGTCACAGAAGAAATAATCTAAAAAGACAAAAATACCGTATCTCCTGTGGCAAACACGTTTCACAAAGCGGTCTCTTTACGTCTGACCTCTCAGGACTTAGCCTTTAGGGAAACTTGCACAACAGTTTCAAAAGCTGAGCCTGGGAACATAGTTGTAACTTTTGTAGACATTAAAAACCACAGACTCAGCAGACACTGGTTTTATAGCTCGTTATAGCACATTGTAACGCTCCCCGCTGCCAGCTAATTTGAACTGCCCACTTAATTTTAAGTTGTCTCCCACCATATGTATCTAACCCCTTCAAAGCCACTGATGGGGTGGAATGGTGGGGGAAAGAGGGCAGTGGCCCCAGGATTCAGCAATTTAAGAGGGCCCAAGGCTTGCAGTTGCCACCACCCATACTGCAGCCATAGCGCCAAACACTTTAACTTGCTGCTGGAGCCTCAGGGCATGTGGGCCTGGCAGCGCTGAAGGGCTGGCTGGGGCTAGCCCTCAGGCTTGCCTCTTTTAGTGGAGACTCCACCCCTTCATGAGACCCAGAATCACCTCCTCACCCAAAAAACTTACTCAAGGGCCTGGCAGTTTTGTCAACAGCCTTAAACTCCTTGGCTGTTGCCACACTTGGCCAAAATTTCATAAGGGCCATGCCAATGGCCAAATCAAAAGATACTAATGAGGCACTGAAATGAATATTCAGTGCCCCATCAGCATGTTGCCAGCCGCGGCACTTTCAAAGTGCTGCATTTCGCTCACACGTGGCTTGGGTACGTGGGGGTTCTTTTTGAAAGGACCCTGCAAACTGATAGGAATAAGAGGATTTTGACTTTTGCAGGGTCCTTTTGAAAAGAACCCCTGCGTAGCTGAGCTGCCTGCAAGCCTAACGCGGCACTTTTGAAGTGCTGTGGCTGGCAGCATGCTAATGAGGCGCTGAATATTCATTTAAGTGCCTCATTAGTATTCTTCGATTTGGCAATTGGCATGGCCATTTCAAAATTTTGGCCAGTTGTGGCTACAGCCCTTACATTTAGCAGCTTTCCCAGTTGAGAAGAAGATTTCTGTGAAACTCAAAAGCTTGAACCTTTCACCAACAGGGTCCAGTAGAACATTGTTTCTTAAACTGTGTTTCATAGAGCACTGGTGTTCTGTGAACAACTCGCAGGTGTGCCACAATCATCTGACACTTTTTATGGTATGATACACTGGTGGTATATGTTTTCTGTTATTAAAAGCAGATACAATGTTACTACTTCATTCATGTGCTATCTAATTAAATTACTTCATTTTGTTTTTGCTGCACATGTTTGTTTGCTGTACATGCTTGGTTTGTTGTTCTTGTTTTTGTATGACCTGTTTTTGAAGAAAACTTTCATAAGTACTCTGCATAAAAAAATATACTCTTTGGTGTTCAGTGGTCTCAAAAAGTTTACGAAACACTGGCGTAAAAGATAATAATTTGCCTAGCTTGTGTCTCATCCTCTCACCAACACCATTGCAAATGAACAGTGAAACAGCATAAATAGTAGAGGCTGACTTTTCAGGTATGAATTGCAATAATCTGAGCTGTTCGTAACATAACATTAGGGCTACATCTACAGTAGAAGCATCTGTTTACAGAAGTTATCTTTGGAAGAGATGTTCTGACAAAACTTCTGTTGACAGATCGTGTCTACGTATAAAAGCAGATTGCTCTTTTGATCCTCTCTGTTGACAAAAGGGCCCTCTGGAGTGTCCACACGGGTTTTTTGTTGTTGACAGTTTCTGTCAACAAAACGCATTATGTATGTGCACGCACTGAGTTTTGTCTACAAAACTCTGCAGTATAGACGTAGCCTAGGTGTTTTAAGATTTTAAATTGACTGTCTTTTTTAAATAATGATGGTAGATGAGCAAATATTTAGGAGCCAAATACAAAATCAGGATTATCTGATATGAACTCCCATTTTTTTTATCTTGGTTTAACTGCTTAAATATAATTTTTCCCCTACTTTTTAATTTTCCCCCTTCTATTAGCTCAATTGACGTGTGTGTTTTACTTTCTTAACAGCTTCTACCCCTACCTTTCCTTCTTCCCAGGTTGCTGCAGCAACTGGTCACACTGTGGTGTTAGTGGACCAGACAGATGAAATCCTGAAGAACTCCAGAAAAGGAATTGAGGATAGCTTGAAAAGAGTAACAAAGAAGATGTTTACAGACAAGCCTGAGGTGACATCTTGGTATTTATAGTCAATGGACAAATTTATTGAGTTTGACAGCATTACTATTTTAATGTGATTGTTGGCCGTTAGTTCACAGAGAATACAGGATAATTAAATTGCTAGAATAGTGTTAAAATGCATTTAAATGCCGGGGAGATACAGAGTAAAAAAATGTTGCAGTTTGTCATTTGGGAGAGTTGGCACATCCCAGTTTTTCCTCTTAGGAAGTATTTGAAAACTAAGGTTAAAGTCCAAAGTTTGAGTATATAATTTATCCTTATCTAATGGCTAGAATGGTTTGTTTAATCATAAAGTACTATCCTCCAGCTTTACCCAAAAGTAGAGATTGCAAGATTGTAATTATGCTGTTTAAGGAACCTCAGATAGGCTTGTTTTAGTCACTGCATGGGTAAGGAAGAAGCATAGCTTTGTATTTTTACAGGAGACATTTCTGTTCCCTCTGAAGCAGGACCACAGCTTACCTGAAAATGTTGCGCGTAACTAATGTGCTTAAAATAATTGCTGGCTTTCAAAGAGTGCTTTCGAAACTGCATTGGGATGGCACCCATATATCCATAATGTGTTCTCTGTAAGGAATAAATGAACATCAACTGATAAGGGTACTACTCTGTTGTTCTGCGAGCCTTGCTTATCACAGAGACAAGTTCATGGACTCTGTGAAGTGCCAGGGTTCTGTGGAGATGCCATGGATGCTGTAAAATATTAGAATTCCATAGAGATGAGTCATTTACCGTTTTGGACAAATGTCCTGCAGCATTTCCTCCTGCACACTTTTCCTGTGCTGGTTGCCTGTGTCAGCTCATCAAGACTTAAGGTAGGGAGCTTATATGTGAGAAGTAGAAAGGCCTGCTTTATTTTATGTCTGATGGAGTGGCAGGGGAAGAAATCTCTCATCTCCCTTTATATTCTGCATTGTGGCAACATCGCAGGCTGATACTTTTATTTCGTTGGTGTGCGGTGAGGGGTGAGTATTTAGAAGCTTTTCTTAATATCTAACTAAACCTTCTTTTCTACAATTTAAGCTCATTGCTTCTTGGCAGTCACTAAAGAGTTCTGAAATTTCATTCTCGTTCCCAGCAGAACTCCAATACAGCCTATGTTGCTGGTTGGATGGCTTCTGATTCTTATTGGTGCGGCTTGCGCAGGCCCCATCTCTTGCTGGTGTGACTTCCTGCCAGTGCAGCTCACAAGGACCCTGGCTCCTGCTGGAGCGGCTCACGGTTCAGGCCCCGGCTACTGCTGGCATGGCTTGAGGCTCGGGCCACCTGCCAGCGTGGCTCAGGCCCTGATGTGGCTGACACAGCTTGGGCTGCTCCTGAGGTGGCAGTGACTCTCATAAGTCGCCACATTCAGTTTGCACTGGGGTGGGGGCTGGCTGTGGGGGAGGGCATTTATTTAGAGTGGGGGGAGGCTGGAGGTGCCTAGCTGTGAGGGAGGGCATTATTAGAGGGGAGGGGCTGTGGCAAATACAGAAGGACGACAACCGGTAGTGTGGTGATTCTTCAGTTACTATTGGATACCACTGATTAATAACAATGAGCTGTGAAACCAAATCCTTTCCTTATGGAAGGAAAAACAATGTAAGGGTTTAAAATGGAAGAAGTCTGCTTTTACTGAAGGCATGTCAAGATTCTCCTGGGAAAGTGTTGAATGACAAGTCAGTTGTTCACTAGGACTGATATTTTGAAGGTTGAAATGAAGGATGTGGTGGAGAACACTCATCCTAAAAGAATGAAAAAAAGGATTTCTTCTTCCTTGTGAGAAGACTTCACTTGCTGTATAAGTGTAGTAGTTGCATACACTTAAGGCTTTCTAACTGATCTGGAAATACAATGCAAGCTATAACATCTAATGTTTTTGAGGCCTAGACAAGGCACCAGTGCAGCAAATTAACCAATGACAACTTTCAGACCACACAAATGAAACCTTTTGGAAACAGGCTTTGTAATTCCTGTTTTACCTTTCAGGCTGCTGCTCAGTTCATTGAGAAGACATTAAAGAACCTAACAGTGAGCACAGACCCAGTAGCAGTGGTACATAGCACTGACCTTGTGGTTGAGGCCATTGTGGAGAACCTGCAAGTGAAAAATGATCTTTTCAAGAGACTGGACAAATTTGCTCCAGAGTATGTATGATTAAAATATAACGACTGGGAATCCATCACTACAGGTTGAACCTCTCTATTCTGGCACCTTCCAGACCTGACTGGAACCAGGTGAGATGATTTCTTGGACCACTGGAGGTCAATATTGTCTAACAGCGTTACCAACATTTCCACTGCTTACTGGGCTCTAATAGACATATGAGCATAAATTACAGCTAAATAACAGCACAGAACACTGAGAGCCAGGACTGGTGGCTGTAAATGAGCTTCATGGGATCACAGAAAGTTTGGCCACACCCCTGATAAATGGCCATCCAGGTAACTAAAATCATGCCGTATTATGGATGTTGCCAGACCAGAGAGTTCTACATTAGAGAGGTTCAACCTGTACTGTCTTCATTGTTTTGAAATGTATAATATCTTTTTCTTCAAGTGCTGTCATTTTCTTAGTTTCTACATTTAAGCAAGTTTTTCTAAAGCTGCCTTTGACTCCAGATTGTCATGTGATATGGAGTATTTGAGATGCCAATTGATGATTTTTCTGAACATCCAGGAAGTGTAGATACCCAGTTTATTTTCATATATTATGTCTCATTCAAGGAATTTCATGGTATGCATAGACAGAAAATGAGTTCAATGCAAATTCCTCAGTTCTATGTATTTGTAGTATACTTTTTCATGTTATGTTAAGGGTCTCTTTGTTTGTTTAATTGTTCTGATAATGTGTTTTCCAAGCCAAAAAGAGAAACATTAGGCCCGGGCTTTTCTTTTTCTGGTAGCAGTGGTTTAGGCTTTTGTTTTTATAACTTTTTAACATTGACAGTTGTTTAGCACGGTGGTTTGCAAACCAAACGATGTAAATGTCCAGCTAATTCCTAATTTCTATTTTTTATTTTACACTTATTCTACCTTTCATTTCAATATTCTTCATAAATTATATATATACGGTATGCATATATATGGCACTGTGCAATACAGAATCCCCTCCCACCTGCCACCTTCACCCTCCTTTAAAAAAGGAATTGACTTCTAAGGGGAACAAAGATTGAGCAATTCTCCAATCTCAGTTTGTGAGCAAATATTAAAAAGACACACAGAAGCCAGTGAACCACCTAGAATGAATTATTTAACTGAAATTCCGCCCTCCTGTTTCCAGCTGCTCACACCAAAGGGGTTTAATCTTTATTGATGCCATAGAAATGGAGAGCTGACATCCTCTGTCCTAAGATGCAAAAGATTACCAATTACTTTGTCTGTCTGATAAGGGGGCTGTGGAATTAAGCTTTATGAGTCCAGACCCATTTTGTTGTGTGCTTTGGGAAGTGGTTGTAGAAGTTTTGATCAGTAAAGGATTATCAGATGTGCTGCATTTAGGCAAATTATTCAGTGCAAGCTGGGGCAGGGGTTGTTTTTGTATTTGTACTTAGGGGAGCATGTTTGCCTGGATAAGTACCCAGGATAAAATAATTTTGTTTGTATTATAAAGATAGTATAACAGTTGAAATGAAGGTGTCAGCCAGAGGTCAGTGACCTTTCTGAGGCAGAGTGCTAAAATTTGATCTTTTGACCTCTATGTACGATGTCAGTGATACTTTTAAAGTTACTAATAGGTCTACTTACAACATCTTCATTAATAAATAAATAAAGATGCAGAGCTTTACCTTTTAGGTGGTGGTAGGTAGCATTAGCTGGTCTTTTGTTAATCCACCAGTGGCAACGCTTTGAGCAGGTTCCCGGTAGGAGGGGCAGGGCTGAGCTCCTGCGTCACACGGTGATGAAAATTGGTTTGCATGCTACTCTTGGCACCTGTGCTGGGGGTTGCTGACCCCTGGTAGAGACTGTACTTTGGCTTAAAGTGCAGTATACCTGATTTCCTTTCACTGGTAACGCTTGTTTGAAAGAATTCAGGAAATTGGTTGAGTCCTCTGTAAAATATATTCTTATGTTAGCAATAGCAGCGTCTCTCATTCTTCGCACCAGCAGCAGTGGCTGCACATTGTATGATTAGAGTTGGATGCCAGGCTCTCATGCCAGAGATTTAAGGTAGTGATCTATCACTTTTCAAACAGAGGACGTGAATAGTAAGATAGATGCAGACACGTCTCCTGGGTTGCTAAGTTGGTATCTGAAAATGCTGATAGATGTGGATTATAATGTTCTTTAAACAGTTACAGTACTGCTTTTTCCTGGCTGTGTATTTTGACTGATATTAGTCCTTATCATTATTGGTTGCAGAGCTGAAAGCAAGGAAAACAACCCACTCCTCATTCCTTCATCAAACTGGCACAGAAATCAAAGGATGGGGGCAGTGGGGAATTGTTACTTCTAAGTGTCTTTTCTTCACTGGCTCAACAAAGGGATAGGACTGTTGCCAAAAGGAATTTTGATATATTCTCTACCCTAGAATGAAGGATTTCACTTTTTTATGTCTTCATTTTTTTGTGCCTTCTCCATATTCGGAATAATTTTGGGTCCCTGTCCCCCTGTGTGTGTGCATGCCTATAATTCTCATTCCTACAAAAGATCTGCTAGTGAGGATATGGGATCCTAAGTTGCTTTCTGTTTTTCTCCCTCCATCCAACAGCCACAACCCTAATTGCTTTAAGAGCTGGTGAGTGGAGTTGGATGGACTTACGAACTCATCAGGTGTGGAGCTAGTTGACTCCTCTCCCTTTCTTCTTGTCATGTATATTGTGTTATGTCAGGTGGAAAGTGTGGTTTTTCTTTGAAGCCCTAACTGGTGGTATTGGCATATCTCAGCAAGGTCAGAGCTGAGACTTCTGCTCAGCAAAGGTGGTGTCAGCTCCTTGCATGGAGGCACTCTGAGCTGTTTCAGAGGTTGGGGGGTGGCAGGTACGGTGTACTATTCCTTTTCTTTCTGAACTTCAGCATGTGCATGGAGGTGTCAGCCTGTCCTCCCCGACCAGAAGAATCCTAGAACTTTGGCAGCTATTAAAATATACCTAATCATGGTAACAGTGCAGCAACATTTCAAAACCTAAGTGATCCAATAACAATTTTTTCTGTTTGGCAAGGGGTAATACAGACCTTTTCCCCAAAAATATCTGTAGAGTGCTTAGCTTGGAGTGAACACCAGGAACAGTTTAAGTTGGTTTCAGCTGGAACTGTAAACTCATTTACAGTAAGTTAGCTCAAGTGGCATGTTAACTTATTGTGCAGAAAACTCTTTGCGTTGACATAAAATAAACTACTTATTGTGGTCTCCAGCTCTTACCTCTATTTAGTATGCAGAAGCAGGTACATGTCTGTATCCCAGACAATTAACTTCAGTAACTTTATAGCTGTAATGCCACAGGAAATACAACACTTGTGCAGAGCACATAATGAGTCTCAGGTTATTTCCTCCTCCTCCCCCCCGCCCCCCCCCCCAAAAAAAAAAAAAAAAAAGAAATAAAGACGTGGGGGGTGGAGGGGAGAACCAAATCTCTCTGTGGAGAGCACAGTTTTCTACACAGATTAAAAAAAATTCTCCAAGGAGTTTGCATAGAAACTTTGTCAGGTGAATTCTTTTCTACTGTTGAAGGCTTAGGGCTCACAGGAGGAGAGCCTGTTGCTGTGAACCTTCCCGGGAGCTTCTAGAGGTAAGTTGGTTTATAGCTCAGCTAACTTAGTGAGGTCTAAGTAGATTTGCTTCTACTATCATAAGTATTTAAGGAGCTCGAGTAAGATTGGGGCTGCCTCTGTCTCCCTGTTGTGATGCTAAGCTTCACTGAGCTACCTGGCAGCTCTGTGCAGTTTGCTATTTTGTGGAGTTGCCAAAGTGTGTAAGGGGGGAGGGGGACTCAGCTTTGCCAGCTCTCCAGGTGGTCCATGGGAATTTAGCAGCTCTAGAGAGCACCAGGGAATTGGGGTAGCTATGGTCCCTGCTGATTGCTTGAAATGTTATGCATGTATATACAGTTTGACTTAAAACTAAGCCAGTGAAGTGCTTTAACAACACAGAAGTTTGTGCAAGCTCAACTCAATCTTTACCCAGCAAGCTGAAGGGGCTATGGCTGCAGCTGTCACTCACTGTTCCTATTTCAGCCTAGGCGAATCATGCCATTGACTTGTATCCATGGCACTTGCATTCTGATGGCAGCTTCCCTCAGAGGATTTGCTGGCACTTTACAAACATTAACAAATTTACTCACAGTAGCACTGTATGAAAGGAAAATGGAGAAGTGTAATTGCTTCCTCAGGTTTCTTTCCTAATTGTGTTTGCAGGTTATTTTGTTTTCACTATACACTGGGAATGTAGTTATGATGCGTCCTCTTCATGAGTAATCAATGACCTTGGTAATAACATGGTTTGATTTTCAGCATAGTGGTATGGATGGGCACATCTCTTTATAACGCTGCACATCCTACTGTCATTGGATCAGTTCTTGTCATGCTCTAAATGGGCCAGTGGAGGATTTTCATGTTGCTTTCTGAGTTCATTTTTATGTGTGTATTTAATTTGCTCCTGCTTCAGACAGGAGCATCAGTCATTGTGTAGTGAGCATTCGTTATGATTCCTTTTCCTGAGGGCCCCTGCCTTTTTTCTCTGTCTCCCTAACTGTATGCTGTCAATTTCTCTGGAGGGGGCATTGCATATCATCCTTGCTGTTGATCCAAGTTTTATCTTTCTGTGAAGGCAGCAACCCCAGCTGGCTAGTGTCTCTGGATTGTAATTTGTATTCTGAAATTGGGGCAGAACTTGACCAGAAGGAGGTATTCTTTCATGGGCCATCTCAGTATTTTCTGAGAGGGAGATGGACAATTTGGATAACTTCACTGAAAGGCTACCTTTTTTTTTTTTTCTTTCTCTTCTTGTCATGTGTTTTGAGATTCTGTATAATTCTTCCTAGGACCCACTAGGGGGCACTGGAGGCAAACACACCTGCTTCTGAAGAGCTTTACTAAGGGTTTGTCAGTATTTCCATTACTAGATGCTACTTTCAAAGGTTGTAAAACTTTGCTGTAGGCTGGAGCTTTGACTACGATGTCTAAGTCATGGACATTTTTATCTTCGAACTAAATTTGGTTTACACTAGTTCATTGGTTTAAATAGATAATGTGGGCAAGGCACCCTTGTACACAATCTAGTTTTAATAAAGATTTTTTCAAATTGTATCTGTAGCATAATGCATGGTTTAATTTAACAGTGAGGATCTGATTTTTATCCACAGACGTGGCCATGTCAGAGATCAGAGGCTTACTAAAAACCGTTGACCCTGTAACCATTAGTCTGTGAGAAGCAATCTTTTAGGTTTGCTTCTGGGTTTTTAAGTGTGTATGAGAGACTTCTGTATGGAAGTACATTGGAAGCTATGGTGGACATTCTGAATAAGGGTGGGTTGTGAATTGTTACCTTTCAGATGCTTTGACCGTCAGAAATCTTAAACACTGATATAGGTTGCACCTTGAAAACTGGCATTCTCCAGCAACATCCCTCGTCATGCTGGATGAGGGTTGCTCATGGACCAAAGGGCCTGGGCAGGAGGGCAAGCTAAGCTGGCCTCCCGGCAGCCCTGGAGGAGGAGGGCAGTGGGGCTGGAGGTGGCATCCCCCAGCAGCCCCGTGCAGGGCCAGGAAGGAGAGCTCGCTGCGACAGTGAGCTGTGGCAGGTCAGCAGGGGCAGTCAGTGACTGCAGAGAGAGGGGGCATTAACCTCTCCTGGTCTGGCAAAATCCCTCATTTGGGACCACAGAGGTCCCAAAGGTGCTGGATGCAGGAAGTAGAACCTGTATTTGTTTTGCACCCACAATTCTTTCAGTGTTTTGTCCCCAAAAATAATCTAAGGGCTTGTCTACACGGTCCTTTTGGTATGATGTCCATCTGTTTGCATTTGGAGAGGAAGATGATGTCTGTCTGTATCTGTGCCAGGTTTTCATGAGGCTGATGGATTTCCACTCGGTACGGCTAAATGCAGTGCCTTCATGGTGACGAGTATCAGAGAAGTAGGCATGTTAGTCTGTATCTTCACACACAACAACTGCTAGTCTAACAGGTATTTTGGAGCACAAGCTTTTGTGGGCAAAGACCCATGGGTGCCACAGGACTTCTTGTTGTTTTTAGAGAAACAGACTAACATGGCTGCTGCTCTGCTACTTGTCTACATGGTGTTAGTCTACCTAGAAGGGTGTAAATGCTCATGTGCACCAGCATGTGAGACACTAACTGACCTATGTGACCTGCTGGCTCTTGCTGAAAGTTCCCCAGTTCACATTAGTGTAGGAAGTACAGTGTGATGGTGTGCACTTGAATTTGCACGCCGCTGGTGTGGACTGTGGACAAGCCCTAAGGCATGTTTTGTGGCGCTGCTGTTGCAGGGGAGAAATGTTGAAAGGGATACCTGGGGAGCTGCCGTAGGTAAGAGTTTTAGAAACATTCTTTGATTGTGAGACTCAGAAATTCAGATACTGTACATGAAGTAAAAATGCAATAGCTTTCACAATTTTTTTTTTTTTTTTTTTTACATAAAAGCTGTTATTTTTAACCCCTAAAAATCTATTATGTTCTCCTGCCTCAAACTATTTGTCCCGTATTTTCCTCTGGCTCCCTGCTGCTGAGGCTTGGGGAAGGGATGGGGGGAAGCGCCTCAGCTGCCCCGTCCCTGCTGCTCCCTTGGGGCTCTTGGGAGCACTGGGGGGCTGCTGTGGCCCAGGCTCGGGAAGGGCAGGTGGCTGCCGCCACCTTCCTGGCTCCCTGGGGCTTGGAGGAGCCGCCTCTTCCACCATATCTACCTGTCTTGTATTTGGGATAGGGAGATATAGTTGCCCTAGGAAAAGGACATTCGTGGTTCGCCAAAGCCCGTAGCAAATCTGTTGTTCTTTAGAGCACAGACCGTCTTGTCAACAAAGATAATTGTCATTTATGCAATCCTCACTTTCTTTCCCCACAGACACACAATATTTGCGAGTAACACTTCATCTTTGCAAATAACTGACATAGCCAACTCTACCACCAGGCAGGACCGCTTTGGTGGCCTCCATTTCTTTAACCCAGTGCCTCTGATGAAGCTTGTGGAGGTGAGTGTCTGATACTATTCTAATAATAAATATTATAGTTTGCCAATATAAATGTTGTACTTCACTGAGAGTTAATTAATGTAATAGAATAGGGTAGGTGAACTGAATAGTCGAACCAGACTTTTTCTTCTCCAGCTCCTAAGACTCCATGGTTGATGCGTTTCCATGCCCAGTCAGCTTCTGGCATTTCCACTGAGACTGCCAACGTGTCAGTTTTGGTGATAACAATAGTTACTTGGACAACTATCTGATAAGAACTTTTTGTGTTCTAAGTCATCAAGCAACAGGCAGAGGAATTTTGGTTCCTACCAGCCCAGGCTGGGTATGAACTCCTGCTGAAAGAGATGAAAAACCCCATGCCCTGTTGTCAGTCTCCTGAATTATTAATTCCTTTTATTGGTAATGTTTCAAGACATTGTAATCTAATCCTCAGGATCATTGAAACAATATGTGTGTTGCTTCTGCAATGTTTCATGTGAATTGTGTGGAGCTTATGAAACAGCTTGTGTTTAACAGGTTAGGCTCTTTATTTATCAGTTTTGTTAAGATAACAAAATACAGTTATTTCAAAGCTACTTGATCAATTATCTAAAAATGCTTGTGCCTAATGTCACTTCTTAATAAATCATAAAATATATATGGCTAGAATAGAAGTAGTAGAATAATAGTAGAAAAATGAAAGTATTACCTGTGAAAGTGTACAGGAGTACAAAAGTCTATCTCTTCATAATAAAACTACAATAATCCTTGCGCATTTATCCTCCTCACCAAAAAGTAACAACCGATATAACTAATTTTTCTAACCTCAGATGCCAGTGCAGTAGGAATGAGGGTGAGTGAGTGAGCCAGAATCCCAGATCTGAAGGATTTACTATAATCATAGAATCATAGGGCTGGAAGGGACCTCAGGAGGTCATCTAGTCCAGCCCCCTGCTTCAAGCAGGATCAACCCCCACTAAGTTATCCCAGCCAGGGTCTTGTCAAGCTGAGACTTAAAAACCTCGAGGGATGGAGAATCCGCCACCTCTCTAGGCAACGCATTCCAGTGCTTCACCACCCTCCCCCAGACTGGGGGAAGTTTGATGTTCACAGCTGGCTTTATCTCTGAAATAAGTCAAACCCAAAACCACGGGGAGAAACACCTATGAACTGTGGGGTATGTCTAAAAGTGAATTTTGGGTCCATATCTGCTATGAAGCAAGATTTCCTCTCCATGCCCGAGGTAGAGATTTTTCAAAAACAAACACTTCTGTTGTACCTTTCATTGTAACACCCGTATTTTTTAGGATTATATGTTTGTAATTTTCAGGATGAAATCTTCCCTGTGTTCTCATTCTTAAAACAAATGATATTTCAGGAAAGTTTGAAATATTCTGTCCATCTTTAAAGTTCTAAAAATGCAAACTAATACACATTTTTTGCTGTAAAAATATTGGGAGTCTCTCTAGAACTTTGCAAGCAGAAATTTTCCACCTTGGTAGGGAATACCAAGGACCAGCATTCCCTCTAATTTTTCCATCCATGTGTGCACTAAGGCATGTGTGGCTGTGAGCACTCTGCTGAAGAGCTGGGTGGTTGCCCAAACGCCCATCTTACAGGGAACATAGCTGAGGACTGATCTTTAAGCCATCTTCAAAGTGCTATTTACAGGGCTGTGAAACTGATCACTGGAGCTGGGCAAAACTCAGAATTCCCATTCCATGGGGATAATCTGACAGTGAGAGAGTTTTCCCACAGAAAAGAAATTCTAAAAGAATTTCATTTTGGAAAGCGCAAGGGCTTATGCCTACACTACAGCAGTCCTTCAAAAGAAGTTCTTTTGGAAGATCTTTTCCAAAAAAACTTCTTTTGAAAGATGTGACCACACAAATGCGCCTTGAAAAATTAGTGATCTCTTTTAATAGAGAGTGGCCACACCCCATCCGCTCTTTCAAAAGAACAGGCCAAGACATATTGAAAAATCCAGCGCCAAGGAGGACTGCTCCTTCGTAAAAAGGGCCCCCGGGGCAAGTATGCACTTTTTTTCCAATTTCGAAGTGCTGCGGCCGCCCGTATGCTAATGAAGCGGTGAATATGCATTTCAGCGCTTCGTTAGTAAACTTCGAAATGGCCATTTGCGTGGCCATTTCGAAGTTTGGGGCTCGTGTAGACACGGCCTATGACTCTTAAGCATTTGCATTAGCGATTAGCAGTTTAAATTCTGTACATGCCAGTGTCAAGTGGCTAACCAAAATGGCAGTATTAAGATGCCTGTGATGCTGGGGTCAGATCTGTCACAAACACCTTTTAAGATTGTCTAAAGGCCACTTCAGTTTTAATCTATGCAGATATTCTTAAAGAATCGACCTGGACATCTTTCACAGATAGATATGCTTATACCTGGTTAGGTCTTATCTGCACACACAGGATGTAACTGATTGTATATGTGGAGTCATGAAGGAATTTTTCCCCACTCACTGCTCTTCTTGCTAGTTTGGTTGCCTGGACTAGATACTCTGATGATGCCTTCTGGCCTTAAATTCAGGAAAGAACGACAACAAAAAAATGTTGGGCAGTGGTGGGGCTTTTTTGACAATTTGAGAGACTAGTATTTAGGCTTCAAAATTCCTAGAAGTAAAATAAATTTGAGGTTCCTTGAAACTGGTATACATTCTTGTATGAATGTCTTCCAGATGGTAGGTCTAACTTCAAAAGAAAACTTACTATCATTTTACTGCCAAGAAAGAACTCCTGCTTCTTTTATTCTGTGTTCAGTGTGTTTTTGTATTGATATCGTCAGAAGTCATTCTGATGCTCAGGAGATAAAATTAAACTGAAAATCTTGTGATGAGGTAGTCCACCTCTCACTGCTTATTTAACGTTGTTGATTCTGAGTGGCTGCATACAGAGTCCATGTTAGTTAACAAATGTTATTTCTGGAGCTGTATTGACATCATTTCTCTTCCTGGGGAACTAATAAGTAAACAGATACCTTGTCAAGTTCAAACTCTTAATTTTTTTCAGAAAAATCCATGTTTGTCAAAGGATAAGGATGAAATTGCTAAGAAAATAACTTGGGCCCTTCTTATTTTTAAACTTACAAAAGGCCTTTACACAGTTTGAGGAGTAGAGATAAAAAGCTGCTTTCTTTAGTCCTCAAAGCTGTATTTACACAGCCCCTGCCTTTTGGAAGGGGCATGCAAATGAGCGAGATTGGAAATACAAATGAGGTACAAATTTAAATATCTCATGCCTCATTAGCATGTTCCCATGTGATCTGGCTTCCAGAAGAGCCATTTCCAGAAGCCAAAGCAGCCATGTGGACAGGGTTCCTTATAAAGGAAACACTCCCCCTCCCCCTTCGAAAGCAGCCTTCTTCCTGAAACAAAATAGGAAGAAGGCTACTTTCGAAAGCGGGGTTTCCTCTCAAAGATATCTGTCCACATGGCTACTTTGGCTTCTGGAAATGGCTCTTCTGGAAGCCAGATCACGTGGGAATATGCAAATGAGGCATGAGATATTTAAATAATCACCGCATTCGCATGCCCCTTCTGAAAGGGAGGGGCTGTGTAGCTGCAACTCATGTGTTCTAATACAATGTCTGTGTCCCTGTTTAAATTGGCCTGGGAAGTCATGTTATACCCTCTCAATGAAGAACTGTGTATAAGCTCGGTTCTCCAATGTTGCCTAAGCATTTACCTGGGCAGTAGGGACCATATAGCTTTTGAAGGTTTTATGCTATCCACACCTTTGCTGTATAATTCTGAAAAGGAGGACTCCCTTGCTTTGAATCCAGTGGATGTTTTAAATGCCTTACAGTAACAGTTAATTTCTGTTTGTGGAGGGTGCTTTTGGAATTTTTTAAAATAGGTTTCACTCTTTTATTATTACATGTATATTTATCTGGTTTTGTATGAATGTTCTTTGTAATATAGATATTTTGAGGAATAGTCAGAGAACATCCTAAATCGTGGTTTAACGATTGGTGCAATTATGGGGGCAGTGAGGAAAAAATGGCTTTCTGGTTGGCTATAAACGCATTTGTTCCCTGCTAGGTCATCAAGACGCCAATGACCAGCCAAAGGACTTTTGAGTCGCTTATGGACTTCACTAAAGCATTGGGGAAGAATCCAATAACTTGTAAGGCAAGTAGGTTTAGATTGTGAGGAGAGATGAGCAACGCTCAGAAGGCTTCAGGTCTGCTCCTTTTAAAAAAAAAAAAATACTCATTTTAGGATGGGGTATAATTGCATATGCACAATGAGAATTCTCTACTCTTCTGGGGCTGATTATTTGCTCCCATGAAAATCCCTTCAGGAGAGAACAACTTGCTTGGTAAAAATCCTTGGAAGAGAGAGATCCCAATCTTTGTGTGAATGGGGTGGTTCTGGCAAACCTACTGTAAGTCAGGGATCTCAGTGAACTGTTCTAGTCCATTCAGAACCTAACTGCACTGGAGACGTGGGAATCACTCGCACCTTTTGCCCTCCAAACACCTGAGGCACCATGGCCAGTTCATGTGCCTTTGGATCCTCCCCAGTAGGTAACGTATGCACATGAATCCCTCTCGGTAGGGGGCTGCTCACTATTACTCTGCACTGCTTTTTGCTCATTAGCCTTATAGAGGGCTTCTGGGGACTAGTGTGGGAATGAGCAGCAGCAGCACAATTGCTCACTTCTTTTCATGGCCTTCAGGGAGCATCTTGCCCATAGAAAGGAGGAGTTATTGGAAAGAACATAGTAGCATTCTGGGTTCTGTTTTCAGCTCTACCACTGCGTTACTTTTGTGGCCTTTGGCAGGTTTTTAAATCTCTGCACTTCATTTTCCCAAATTGTAAAGTGTAGTTTTCTCTTTCCTTTCTGATCAGTTATTCTTTGTAAAGTACGTTGAGTTCCATGGGCAAAGGGCACTATGGAAGTAAGACTTTGGGCAAGTTGCTTTGCCATTCCGTGTGTTAATATTGCCTCCCATCCTCTGTCAAATGGGGATTATAATGTTCCCTTAACATTGTGAAGCACCTGGGCTATGTTTAGACTATAGTTGCTATTTTGGGATACATATGTATCCCGAAATAGCAATTCTTCGGCTACTTGCCGCACTTGAAATAGCGCTGCTATTTCGAGTGTGTTATTCCATTTCCGTTACACCTTGTCATGAGAGGGGAAGTGGAAACCTCGAAATAGGTGCTTATTTTAAACTTCAGCACCAAGTTCGAAATAAGTTAACTTGAAATAATTTACGCAATTCATGTTGTGCAAATTGCATAAATTATTTTGAGTTAGGGAGACAGTTTAGATGTAGCCTTGGAGACCTCTAAAGAAAAGTGCTGTGTAGGAATGCGGAGTGGTATTTTGTATTATTGTTTATTATCTGAATATGGTAGTATAGTGTAGTAAATAATACTGCTATTTACTGTAAGTTCTGTGTCTCAAGTTCTATTTTTCTGTTTGATTTTCTTTACATTTTTGATTATTACAGATGCTTTCATTAAAACAAGACGTTGGTTGTTGGGTAGTCAGCCTGCCCATAATTCTCAACCCAGATAATCACCTTCTGTTTGCAACATGGACACTAGATGCTGCTGAAATGAATGTCACCAAAGTTTGATTTATAATGATGAATAAACAGCAGGACTAGATGAACTCTTAAGCCATGAATGTGCCTATTAATAAATTCACACACAAAAGAAAAGTGCTCTCCCTAGATTGGGGGTGGGGCGCACAGGACTAGCATATTTTATTCTGAATAGCTAGTATTTTCCAAGTGGGTTTTTAAGAGGCAACATTGAGTCTTTTAAGGTGAATTAGCAATTAAGAGTGGAGATGAGCCACTTTAATTTATGTCAGCCATATATGATCACATAGTGGTTCTTAGTTATGGGATTTAATTTCTGTTAAACAAAAAGGAACAGATAAATAGGCAAAAACTAGTTGTCCAGAATGAATTGAGACTTGGTAATTTTTAACAAACAAGTTTCTGATGAGTTTTTAATGCAGTATTTAGCTGTAGTATCAGTATAGAGGATTTGTTTAGAATCTCTCATATTTTGTTTTATAGGATACCCCAGGATTTGTTGTAAATCGTCTCCTGGTACCATACCTGATGGAAGCCGTTCGGCTTTATGAGAGAGGTATCTTATCAGTGGTATTTCCTTTGTGGGATGTTGGCATTACTGTGCTGGATAGTAATCTCTTCAGATAAGTGTTAGGATAGTTACAAATGTTTGATCTTTTAGGAATCAGTCAGGTGATAAAAGAAGATGTGATCACATCAAATGTCAGTTTATAAATGTAGTTAAAAGAATTTCTCAACTGAATTTTGAGGTTCTGAGCAATCCCCGTATGTTGATTCAGAATTTGTAGATTGCTGATGTGAATTTTCCAAAGGTTGGGAAAAGCTCGATATTTACAGATGATGGGGAGAATTGGCTTGGTTAGAACATTACGCCTCAACCGGCATGTCATGGCACGCTGGTGTGCTGTGAAGG
The DNA here is from genome assembly GCF_033958435.1 of Carettochelys insculpta. NCBI lineage: Eukaryota > Metazoa > Chordata > Testudines > Carettochelyidae > Carettochelys > Carettochelys insculpta. The sequence continues at coordinate 109,685,302 of NC_134140.1, read as the reverse complement.
AGCGCTCAGTGTGCCTCAGTGCCATCTGCCTCTTTGCGCATATGCCCCACTGCTTGGTGGGAGAAGTGTGGGGCGGTGGCTCTACTGAGTGGTAGGTGGGAGGGGGACTGGGAGGGGGAGCAGGGAGGGGGACTGGGTTAGAGTACGGGGCTGGGGGTGCCTGGCTCTTGGGGAGGGGAGTAAGTTATATATATTGGTGTGCTGTGAAATTATAACGAGTGCTGAAGTGTGCCATGAGGTGATAAAGGTTGCTGAACACTAGGTTAGAACACCTGTTCTTGGGTTTAAATGGATAAGTTTTTGAAAGTGTTTTAGGAGTCCAAGTGCATCTAGACATATGAAAAGTAATCCAGGTTAAGATAGAGTATGACCTTAAAGTGGACTAACTACTCCAGGTTAACTGCATGTGTACACACTCTTATTTCTGGAATAAAGTAGTTCACACCTGAAGTTAATCTGGAATAACTCCTCTTCTAGGCAGGCCCAAAGACCCATTTTCCTACCTATTTAGGGCACTAAGCATCTTGGGCTTTCTATACATGAAATTTATGTCTGTATAGTTACAGTAGGAAAGGACATGAAAAATACCAAACTCCTAACCAACAGCTATGCTGACAGAAAATTTCCAGTTTAGGTGCAGCTGGTGTTCCGACATCAACAGAAGAACTCCTGTTGGTGATTGACTCGGTAGTGCACACCTTCCAGTAACCTCCTGCTCTTCTCCCACTAGCCCTAGTTGTTTTGGGAGCTCCTGTTCTAGGACTAGTTTCTTTTGCATTAGTATTTGGAATGGAAAGAATCTGGACTCTCATAACTAAACCCAGATAATCTTGAAAACCTGAAGTTTTAAACAAGCTGTAATGTGATGTAGATAAAAGGCAAGTTAGAGGCCACGTGTACACTACCAAATTAAGTTGGCCTATCTTAATACTGGTGTTCAGTCAGTAGTTACATTGTGATGTGTGTCTGTACTCGACTCATAGCAGCAGCACACATCTTCCTCAGGAGTGCTTGAATCAATGACACTGACTGTGGGGCATTATAGGATGGTTCCTGAAGGCCAATAATAGTTGACAAAACAATGCAGGGTCTATGTTGATGATGTGTTGACCTAGTACATCAACTTTGAGTCTGTGCAGGTTGTGGAGGTGTAGCTGTCAGTATAGCGTGTAAGTTACATTGGCAGGAGCAAAATCTAAGGGTAAACGCTTCCATAGCTTGACGTAAGCTGCTGTAACATAGGCCAGACCTAACTGTGATGCTTTCTTCAGACATTCAGCTCGTTGTGTGCTTTTAAGGCTGTCTTTTCAGAGTTTTGTTTTTGAAAGCATCTTCTTACAGATGAAAGCACTCCATTACCAGGATTCCAGCAACTATGCCTTAAATATTAAAAAAAATTCCTGCATAGTTTATGGAAATGGTGGTTTGATCTCCAGAGGAAATTTTAAACTTGTGTTAGTTGTTTATCCATCAACAAATGTACCTAATTACATCCTAAAGGGAGAAAAGGGTAAATTACTATGACTTGAAAGGCAAAGGAGCGGGGATGGAGAAGGACAGCTTTTCTCTTAAAGTATCACAATATGGAAAATAATGTGTTGCATGTTCTAATATGTTAAGGAGATGTCATTCTTAAATGAAGTAATTTTATGCACATACTGTATATATAGAAAGAAGTTGACAAGGATTTTATAATAAACTTCCCTTTGCCTAAGCAAAAGCATTATTTTGATATCAGCTTTGTTCTGTTTTGTCTTTTTGGTTGAAAAATAAATGAATTTCACACTCGTTTTAAAATTTATTAATGAACTTTAACTATTCAAATCAATTCAGGGCATTGATTGAAGTTGCATTAAAGCCTGAAGATCTGCAGTTCACTTTGAGTCATATTCTCTGTTGGAATATGTAAAACTTACATCATTTCCATCCTCCTTATATCAGTCCTGATGGCAGTGACTTGAGTGAGGTTAGAAAAAGAGCACTGCTCTATGTCCCTTGGCAGGGTATTTAGGGTATTTCTTGACAATAACAGTCATTGAAATGTTAATTTTATTGGGTCAGTCATAGAAGTATTTAGGCATACCAGGCCCTCATTGACTCAAATAGGTATTGTACCTGGAAAAAAAAAGTCAGGATTCTAGCTGTTGATTAGACTTTATTTCTCTAATGAAACTCTGCAAATAATTATTTAAATTGGTGCCTTATTATGAGGATTAGTATAGGAAAGTTCATATTGCACTCTTATGGAAAAACCACGAAACCCAATAAATTATTTTAGCTTACATGCTGTATTCAGGCAGCTCTGAATACAAACTAGGGGGACAGCTTTGTATGCGTGGTTATTCCCACATGCAAAACAGGAAGTGACTTCCTAGGAATGGGTACTGCAGACATGGATCTAGGGGTTGAAAGGGACTAGAAGCTGAGTATGATTTAACAGTGCGACACTTGCCAAAAAAAAAAAAAAGCAGACATGATTCTGGGATGCATTAACAGGAGTGTTGTGAGCAAGACACGAGAAGTAATTCTTCTGCTCTACCCTGTCCTGACTAGGCCTTAGTTGGAGTACTGTGTCCAGTTCTGGGCGACACATATCAGGAAAGTTGGAGAAATTGGAGAGGGTCCGGAGAAGAACATCTAAAATGATTAAAGGTCTAGAAAATATTACCTATGAGAGAAGATTAAAAGAATTGGGTTTGTTTCATTTGGAAAAGAGGAGGCCAAAAAGGGACATGATCGCAGCTTTCAGGTACCTAAAAGGGTATAACAAAGACGAGGGAGAAAAATTATTCTCCTTGGCTTCTGATGATAACACAAGAAGCAAGGGGCTTAAATTGCAGTAAGAGAGGTTCAGATACAAAAAACATATCAGTTACAGAGAAGTGAGAACCCTGCAAGTAACTGCTTCAGAAACACATCAGCAGTTGAAGATGTCACGCTTAAATAAAAAGCAGTTTGAAAACATCTTGCACACATCTCACCATTCAGAGCATTTTCATTGGTCTGTTAGTAAGACTGGAGACTGGCTTGAATCCTGCAAGCTGTGAGCACTCTTGGTTCTCATGGACCTCAGTGGGAGTTGAGGGGTCTTAATGCCCCACAGATTGGGCCCTTTGAGGCTCAGTCATGTGCACGTTGAACCAAAGTCCCTGGAAGTCAGTCAAAAGATTCCCTTTGTCTCTAAGGAGCTCTGTTTTTAAGTCCCTTAATGGCTACCCTATCTGACATATTTCTCTGTATCATCTCTCTTGATGGCTGTGTTCTAGTCTACTTTCCTTTCCTTTTTTAAACCAAATGAAATTATTTTTTCTGTGACTATAAGTTAAATGTCTAAAATCCCAACACACTGAAAACTTATTAATGCCATGCCTACATACTGTATTTTTAAAAAGTCTGAAATGCATAGACTAACAGCAAGTTTATGAAAACGCAAAAGTAATCAAGCAAAAGTTATTCAAACAACTTTTAACAAGATTTAAAATGGCTCTCCCTTCTTGTCTTGCTAGTGGGCTGTCGATTTGGGTCTTTTGTATCACAATCTCAGCCCAAAAGCCTCTACTGAAGATGGCAATATAATATGGAAAAAGTTAGGAAAATGGGAGTTAGGCCCACAAATGTACAGTGGGGGAGACCCAGTTTTGTCCTCTTCTTTCTCGTACTTTCTGCATGACTTGATGGGCCCACATTTTGTAGCAGTTGGACCCCCATGTATCTGTAGGTTTACTGGTTTCTGGGCGTTTTCTCACAACTTTGATGTATGGGTCCTTCTATTTGGCCTTAATCTGTCTTTGAAAGTATGCCAGTTTGGCATTGTGCTATTCTGTAAACTACTTAATAGTTATGGTTTTCTGTTTCTGCTGTTAGCCGTGCCAAACACAACACTTGACTCCCTAACACATTTACTGTGTGCTGGCTCAGTTTTAGTCGACCTGCAGAGATTACCATAAATAGCTGTGTCAGTATGAAATGCCGCTGTTAATTATTTAAAAATTAGGCCAAATGGATGTAAAATCTTCTGTATTCATCGAACTGTTGATATTTTTCTAGGGGATGCATCAAAGGAAGATATCGATGTTGCTATGAAGTTGGGGGCTGGCTATCCCATGGGTCCATTTGAACTGCTGGACTATGTTGGGTTGGATACCAGTAAATATATAATAGATGGTACTGTATATACATTTTTGGGTTTTTTTTCCTTGCTTAGCTAAATTGTAACTGGCTTTGTCAAGTGTTCAGTCTGACACTTTGCTAGTTAAGAGTTGGGAAAAGAGATGCTGATTGATCAATCAGCATGAATAACAACACGGCATCATTTTCAAAGGCTTGTGTGTATGACACGGGGGAGGTTTGTGCCACATAGCTGTTTGTTTTAAGAGCCCCTTGGGTCAGTCTGCATGAGAAAAATTAGTACCCTTGTTGCAACAGAAACTGTCCGTAGTGCAGCAGCCCTGGTATTCATCTGCTAATGTAGTCATGGCTCAGGCTGGGAGCAGATTAAGTTAGACCACTGCTAGAACACAGGGAAGGGCCATTAATGTGTTGTGGGTGTGAGAGAAGAATGTAATGAAGCTGAACTATTGACCTATTCTTCTTCCCCTTAAAGAATGCAAGGAGAGATGTTGCGCTTCAAAAACACCCCTAAACTCACATTGTGAAATCCCTTCCAAATTTCTGTCTTTAATATTTGAAAGTGACATAAATGCCATAGGAGAATGGAGCATGTGTATGTATATATGAGGCAAAATAAGAAACCCTTTTGCCTATGCAGTTTTTGTTTTGATTGGAAGCGCTCTGCTAAATGATTTATAATATTTATTTTGGCAAGAGGAAACCTACCTCTTGAAAATAAATACGGTTACTGCAACTTTAGTCAAACAATTAGGAAAATGGATTGCACACTGTATAAAAACAAGCTGGCTGATTTGAGTGCCAGTGTGGCAGTTCCTACAGTAGCATAAAGAGAAGCTATAAAGATTCAATACAGGTATGCAATAGGAATCACAGCCTGGTAAGAATGTGCAAATTCTAATTAAAGGCCTGTGTTAACTGGAGGTAATGATGAGAGGGAACTTAAATGGATGCCATAGAGTGAAGCATGTATATTAGCTCAGTTGGGAGAAGGGGAGCTCCATCCTGGTGGAATGGTGTAAAGATTGTATGGAAAAAGTAACAGGGAAACATTCGGAAGAGAGGTCGGATTCATCAGTTTACAGACACTTTTCTTGATACTGTGAGCGTATTACATTGATGGGAAAGTAGGGAGTGGTCATTTCCTCTGATTTAAACTGTATGTTCAGCAGAGAGATATCAATACAGGTTAGTAATCCCAATAAAACTAGAAGCTAATGGCAAAATGGAGAGGAAGGGAGAAGAGGGATGAAATGGAAGTAGAAGATTTTTAGGAAAATATTCTCTTCAGTCCATTTCCAATGAGTTTTATCAACCATAGTTCTGTACACAGCTAAGAGGCAAGTCATTTATATTTGTAAAAGGATGAGTATCTTGTCACGATTAAAGTAACAACCACTAAGTGAAACTCTAAAGCCTTTAGCTTTGGAGTCTCAATAGCTAGAAGATGTCAGACCCAAAGAAGATGCTCTTGCAGAAGCAACTCAGAGATGGGATAAATGTTTGAGCTGAAAAATTGAAGAAACTTAAAGCCAAACTAACTGGGACTTTTTATAAACCTCAGACTGTTCTGTTTCAGCCCATTGTTCCTATAATCTTTCACTTCCCATTGCTGCTTTGCTGTACTCAATAAGAAGGGTTCATAAGGTTTGTTTTCCTGTAGAATTGTTCTGGCAAATGTATTTTGATGGGTCAGGTGTAAGTGCTGTCCTTGCAAGAGGATACTTTAGTCGCAACAGATGCAGCAAGGACTGTCACTCTCGTGTGGGTCTTCACAGTCACAGCCGACGCTGCAAATGAGGATGCCAAACGGAACTATGAAGGGCGCGATCCATAGTCTCTGTAGACTGAAGGATGCTACTACTACTACTTTAGTCACGTCTTTCATGACAGCTGGTCCCCATTATGCAGTAGGTCTCAGGGTGGAGGCATGAATGTCTCTTCACCTCAGTTGATAAATGATTGGATGCTGGTTTAATGACTGGCATTGCCTTCCTGATCAAAGGTAGAGGACGGAGGAGCAATTGATGGCAGATTGTAATTGTTTAAAGAGTTCAGATGTATCCTGCTGGGGCTCTGAAAAGGTCTGCTTCAAAATTAATTTCACTTCCAAAATGCTCTTCAGTAAATCAATTTTCTTTCTTTTAAGGACATAGAATCCTATTTAATTAGTTAACTGGTTAAACGGGACAGGGAGGCAGCTCCAGCCTAGGTGGGCTGGAGAGCATCTGGCTGTGCTGTGTTCTGGGGTGCTGCAGATGAGGACTGCTCCCGCCCCTCCATCTTCAGTGGGCCTGCACTGTTGGAGAATCCCCCTTCCTGCAGCTGGCAGGGGGCTGTTCCAGCCCCAGCCAGTTAACCGATGGAATGGTTGCAATGGGGTTTGTTGCATTCATTTCGGATGAAACTAACCGATTAACCATTAACATCCCTACTTTCTGTTAGTCAATAGTTTTGAGCCGTGTTACATTTTCTTATTATTGTACAGATTAAAATTTTCCTTTCACCCACGCACTTCTAGTCTTTCCCTCTTGTCTCCTAGATGCTCCTCTGTTTCTAGCACTATATAGTATTTCAGCTACTTGGACCAGGGGGATAGCCTCCTTGAATAATATATAGAAGAAAACGGGGGTGTAAACCATTAAGGTACTAAAGCATCTAAATCCTGTTTATAGGCACCACTACAATGCACAAAATGTCCACTCAGTTGCCATGTCACCGCCTAGGCTCCCTGAGCAGCTTCGGCATCTGGCTGTGTGCCTGCAGCTTCTCTCACAGGATCCAGACAGTTTCCCACCTAAGCCACAGAGCAATTCATATATCAGGGAAGACAGATGTTTATAAATCCATTACTGAATGTCCAGGGAGGTTAACGTGTTCCCCAGGTTTGTGTATGTTCCCTTTCTTGATGTCTGATCTGTACCTTTGGCACAGAGACTGTCCGGTTTGTCCAGTATACATGGCAAAGGGGCATTGCTGGCACATACCACATTAGTGAGTGTGCAGGTGTGTGAGCCGCTGGTTAGGTCCTGAATGGTGTCCCTTATAGAGATATGCGGACGAAGTAGGCAATAGAGATTGTTGCAGGGATAGGTTCCTGGGTAATGTTTCTGTGCTAGGTTGTGTGACTGTAGGTGACTACTTGCTTCAGGTTGGAGGGGCCTAAGTATATGCATGGACTGGCTGTAGCCTAAGGTCTGTGAAAGTGAGGGATCATGTCCAAATTCAAAACTATACAGTTAAGCCTCAATAAAAATCTAAACTGGCTAACACTTGACAAAGGCAAGCTTTCCGTTGATGGCTGTTCACATCTCATCAGCTACAGTCAATGGACACAATCACTGACTGATTGCCCTCATGTACAATGAATAGTAACTTCTTTTGCATTAATTTTTTAACATATATACCTGTCTTTGTATTTCCACTCCAGTGAATCTGATGAAGTGGGCTTTACCCACCAAGGCTTATATCCTAAAAAATCTGTTAAGTCTAAGGTTCTACAGGACTCCTCGTTAAATTTTAGTTGGTGTTTTAGTGCTTAGTAGTATGACTAATCAATCAGTTTCAATCATGATTAATTTTGGGTTACTCATATGAGTTAAAGGCAATTGACAGCCCTAATATTTAATTGAAGCAGAAGAACTTAAATGGAAGAGAGTGACGAGACGCCTTTTAGAACATTTCATGGAAGAGTATTGAAATATCCCTGCCATCTAGCAAACTGTCATCTTTGCAAATAATAAATATAACCACTAACTTGTGCTTCCTTTCTCCCACCAGGTTGGTATTCAATGGAGCCAAACAATCCTCTGTTTGCTCCCAGCCCCCTGCTGAATAAATTGGTAGAAGAGGGGAAGCTGGGTAAGAAGACAGGTGAAGGCTTTTACAAGTACAAATGAACTCCATGTAAGCATGTGCCATGCACCAGTCCTACTACACTCGGAATGGTGCTTGACCAGCCTGTTCCTACAATGCCACAGGCTGTTCTGTGCATTGTGATTGTAATCTGTCCCTGAAGTGACTGTTTGCACCAGTTAACAATTTCTGTGCTGATCTGGTAGATTATTTTTCCTTTAATTCTAACAGCTTTATACACATTGTGCCTTTGTGCAGGCATTGATCTTCCAGGCACAAGCCATTTTCTTGCAGACAAAAGTGAGAACAGAATTCATGTATTTGAACACTTTATTAATAAAATAAACATTTTAGTGAAAATAAAATTGTCAACAATTCTGTATTGAACCCACTGGTGTTGAATTGATGTACTTGGTTCTAATCCACTGGGTGGCAGTCTGTCTACATCCTGGCATGTGTAGAGGCAGAACTGCAGTGTCTGGTTTTGTTCTGACATTTAAGAAAAAAAATTATGCTGCTGTTCAGAAGATAGGATTATCTGGGTTACAAGGTACTAGTATGTTAAACAGATTTATTTTTATGAGTTGTGTATTTTAAAAACTAACCTTGAAGCAATTTATCCTGACATTTGTGGAGGACTACTCAGGGAAAAAAACTGCTTAATATTGTGTTTTAAAGCAACCTTTTCTGTTGGGTCAAATCACGTAAGGGCTCAAATCATGACCAAGGCCCTTTTGTGCTAGCTACTGTACAAATGTAAAACAGAGATGGCTCTGCACTGAAGAATTTACAGTCTGAAGTACATTTATTTATTTTATCTAGGTAGAATAGAAAGCTTGTAAACATGTTTATGGTTTTTTGGGAGTCTGATAAGATAGCTTTTTTGCTGGAACTTCCTCAAAGGTTACATTTCTTTTTATAGTGTCACTCTGCTTGTACCAGGCTGATGTAGTTGAGCTCTTTATGTTCCATCTCTGTAGATGATTGGCGGGGTACTATCTGTAATGGGTTCTTGGGTTTGGAGTTTTCTTTTTCCTGGGCTTCCCCGAGCCCACATGTTGTTAATGTTTCATGTGTGGTGCTAAGCCCCCTTATTGTGGGGGGAAATGAGTAGAGAAAGCTGGGGTGCTCATTTCTTTGGGAACCCTTCTCTGTTACTTAGTCTGTGTATTTCATGAATTTGAAGAAATAAAGGATAATTCAATTTTTCTATCCAAAAATTTTGCAGAGCTTTGCAAACCCTTAGGTAGAGAAACTGAGGTACAGAGAGACTAATGACTGCCCAAGGTCATACAGGAAGTCTGTGTATGAGGCAGGAACTTCTGTGAGGCTAGGATTTCAGCCCAAATCTGATGCCTGGTCTTCTGCCTTAAAAGAACAGTGTCACATTAAAGAAATCTTACTGTAAATAAAAATTGTTGGTACTGCTCACAACTTAGTTTGTTAAATCTGAATGAATTTATAAAATCTAGTCTACTTTTCATGACTGGTGCTCTTGACTTTTGAAATTCTTCCAGCACGGAGGAAGTCAGTTTCACTTTAAGGATTTCGATATTTGAATTGCAAATCTTATGTTTTATGGAAGTTAAAAAACACAACATTTGGGCTAAATTTGAGTTCCCTTTAATGGTAAGATCATCTTTTATTTAATCTGAAGGATTTGTTTAAAGCCCTCCAAGAACTATTTCATAATAAACTTAATCAGTCACCAGTAAACGTGACATTCTGGGAAAACAAAATATCCCTTCTGTAATGTTTTCTTTTCAGGAGATCTAACAGGTACTCTGCGTGTGTATGTGTGTGCGTGCGTGCGTGCGTATGTAGGTATGTATATACCTAAAATCTGCAAGTGACATTGTAGGTTCAGCTTGCTGTTCCTGGAAGAACTCCCCTCCCCTCCACCTCTCATTTAAAAAAAAAAAAAAAAAACATTTGGAGGTGCTTAATCTGTGGGAGTGGTATGTCTTCAGGAGTGTTTGGAACTCCTGTGCCAGACAAAGCAACATAGGTAAGAGATGCTAGGGAAAATTTCAAACTTGAGTGCCTAAAATTAGCCCCTTAAATCCATATCAAGGCACAGAAATATGAAGAAATAAAATCTCTCCCACTGAAGCTGCACTTCTGAAAACTTTTTGGTGATGTATCTTAATGTGGATCTGGGGCTAACTTTAGACACCCAGGTTTGAGGACATGGACCAGCAACCATCAAATCAAAGAAATAAGCCATTTAGGCTCACGGATCTTAGGAAAGCATGGAACCTGTTGTAATGAAGTGAAATCTGAAGCGATAACAGCTACAAAAAGCCATTGTGCTCCGGTTCAAATTTCCCTTTTCCAAAGCATTAGTCAATTTAAGATTCAAATTAGAGCAGTGATTATGCACAAGGCTTCATAACTCTAAAGGAAGTGGCTTTTTTTAAATGGCAAAATGGGACTCAAAGCAAGTATTTCAAAACTAGAAGCATGAAATGCAAATAGTAAATGGAAACAATGGCTCAGCTTACTTTGTAGAAGGATTTCTTTCCCCGTTTTCTCTCAGAAACTTGCTTAAAGACAGACAGCTTGAGGAAATTAGCTTAAAATGATGAGTAAAGAAATTCAAAGGAAACCTCTGTTTGCACCTTCCTTTTCATTACTAAAGGTTACCCAAGGATTTAGCTCCTTGCCCTCAAGGAGCATGCGATTACCCTGGCCCTGCTGACCATTTAAACTCTTCCTGATAAAGCAAAGCAAATAGTGGGAAAAACAGGGAATGGGGGGCTTCTCTATTGCCGTGTCTACACTGGCACAGAACTTCAAAATAGCCATGCAAATGGACAAATTGAAGAATATTAATGAGGTGCTGAAATGCATATTCAGTGCCTTATTCGTGTGCCACTGGCTGTGGCTCTTCAAAATTGCTGCTTTTTGCTCCCGCGTGGTTCATCCAGACAGGGCTCCTTTTCGAAAGGATCCCGCCAACTTCAAAATCCCCTTATTCCTATTAGCTGATAGGAATAAGGGGATTTTGAAGTTGGCAGGGTCCTTTTGAAAAGGACCCTCGTCTGGAGAAGCCACACAGGAGCGAAAAGCAGCAATTTTGAAGTGCTGTGGCTGGCAGCATGCTAATGAGGTGCTGAATATGCATTTCAGCACCTCATTAGTATTCTTCAAAATGGCCATTAGCATGGTTATTTTGAAGATTTTTCTAAGTGTAGACGTAGCCTGCTTGTTTTTTAGTCCTTGGTCTTGTCCTTTTTCTCAGTACAAGCATTCACCATTTTCCCCAAAGATTTGAGATATGCATTTGGCAAGCATTTTTTAGGGCAGTTTGACAGCCAGCAGCCGAGGAGTGGGGCATAAGTCCAGACAATGCAGCTGCAACGATGGCTCATATCTGGATCACACGACCACCAAACATGCCCCATCTATGGTCATCCTAGCTCCTGACTCTGTGAGGGAGAACAAAGGAACACAGCCTACTCAGTAAATGTAGTACAGTATTAACCCAATTCCCCATGGGACTGTCGTAGTTGGAATGCTTTGTACTTTTGGCTTCCTACTTAAGTTTTCCAGTAGATAACTGCAAACGTATCTTGGTTGTCATTGTCTGTACATAGAGGTTTCAATCTGATTCTCCAGCATGTCTGGGTGTAATGGGGTATGCAGCTTTCTGTGGCATGGCACCTGCTCCTGGATTAGCTCTTCTATGCTCACAGCCTGTGGGTCTTGCTCTTGCTCCAGTCCTCTTTGTGGTTCAGCCTTTGGGTGAGGTCACTCTCTGGTTTCTCCTTTAGGAAACCAAAGTCCTTGCTCTGCAAGAGTCTGGGGCAGTGCTTACAAGTGCTAATCCCTCAGTGGCTGGGAAGGGAACTCAAACCTAACCTGTACTCCCAGTTCTGGCTCAGGGACCCTCCTGTGCCTCTCTCCACTCCTCTGAATTTGCTGGCCTTTCAGTGCCGTCATCTCAGGTAGTAAGTATTTGTCACCATACCTCCTCCCAGGAGTGACTGCAGATGTACCTCCCTGTACTTTCTTGTCTTTCTGTAAGCCCTGCTGCTTCCCTTAATTGTGGGTTTCCACCTGGGCTTAGTTCTCCCAGATTGCAGCCTAATTGGCTGATTGGGACCACTTGGCTCAGGTTAGCTCTTGCAGTGTGGAGCATATCATATCATAGTGGACTTTTTCCCTCCCTAGTTAGTGAGGATAGCAGCTAGACATGTTTAAATTGTTTCTAGGGAGAGCCCATATGGATTTTTTTAAATGGTGCAGATAACATTTGAAAACTGATTGTCTTGTGCACCATTTTTTTCCACTGGCAATGGCAGAACATTCGTGGGGCAGCTGTAGCAAAGGTTTAGCTGAAAAACAACACTGCAAAAACAATTCAATGATGAACTCCTAGGTGCAACATGTAATTCTAAAGTCCTTTCTCACAACTTTTGTAGTGGAGTGAGACAGACTGCCAAGAGGCTAGGCTTTGATATAATGATCCTAATTCCTCCAGGGTGGTCCTGTGTGCAGGGCTGTTAGAGGTTATCTATACTATCTCCTACCAGTGTAATGGTATTAAGTCACTGAAAGGCATGGTGTTGTCTTGAGAGGGTATTCCCCAGAGACTCAACTTGTCCCATCAACCCAAATGCAAACTGCCCCTCTGCACTGGGAAAAAAGGGAGGAGGCTATCACTAGGTTTGGATGCACTTTTGGCAGCTGGAAATGAGACTTCATCACCAAAGGAACTAGCAGCTCTCAACTGACCACAGCTTCAGAGCTTTGCTGTGTTTGGTGTGCCAAGAGGAAAGATGGATTGCACAGCCAATTGAAGCTACGTGAAGAAGGTAACACTGCCACTCCTTAGACTGCCTACCTTTTGCCCTGCTTCCACAATGTGTTTGACCCAGTGGTTTTGGAGCTAAAATTCAAAGGTCATTTGAAACTAGTTTTCTGTTATTTTAAATGTCAGAATTGTGACAAAAATGAGCTATTGCAATAGTCAGGGCAGAGGTCCAACCTGAAAGGTAAGACCAGGTGCCAGGGATTCAGTACCACAGAACCCACCCATTTAACAAACTTGAGTCTAGCCTCAAAAAATGACTTTTTTTTAAATGATAAATGCTTGTTTAATTAACCTGGCGTCTAAGCTTTTAGTGTGCACTCCTGGTCACATTTTCAAGCTTTTCTCTACAACCATCAGCCTAGAAACTTTCCTCTCTTTTTAACTGAATGCTGAGCTCCTCAGATAATGAACTGCCTGCCCCCAGGAGCTGGGACTTAAAATCTCTCTCATAAGTGCTCTCAGTGGGGGTTTGCCACTGTCTTGCCATTCCTATATTGCTGATAAGGTATATACCAGCTGGAAGGGAGAGGGTCTGCTGGGGATCCCTGTTATGGAAAGGGCTGAGAACCACACATTTAAGACAAAGCCTTTTACCTTTCTTTTTGATATGCATTGTAGCAGCCACGGCTTCCAGACCATGGGATTATCCCATTGCTTTAAAAAAAAAAAAAAAAAAAAAAAAAAAAACCAAAAAGGGTGTCCCCAGTCAGAAATCCCTGTGCTACTTGTTCTGTCGCTCCTCAGAGGGTGACTGTGAGCTTTTATTTGATGAATTATTCCATTTCCTGCTGGGAGGTATAACTAAAATGAAATTACGTTATGCCACTGCTGTGACATACCGTTTTCCTCTAAAAATCCTGTATGATTTGGAGTATCAAGGAGCAAGTGTTGTTGTTTTATTCTATCTCATTTAGATTAATGCTCTTCAAACAGGTGTTTGATGTATTCCTGATGATGATTTCAAATGCTTGAAACCCTCAGCTAAAAACATATTAGCCCAGAATTGTCGGATAAGGTAACATGCTGTTGCCATTCTCAGAAGCCACTTATACTTGTCTTATGTTAGAAATGGTCACTGGCAAGATGTAGGGGCACTGACTCTTACATTGTGCTTCAGGAGACCACATATACATCAGGTTGTCCTATTGATGCATGTGAAGGTAATTGTGTGATTTGGGTCAGGGAATCTAAGTAAGGGGCTGGCTTCGAGACAGTGAAGAGCAATGGGATTGCTGCTGTTGGTTAATTCACCATCCGTTTGGGACTTAAGTACAGTACTGCTCTACTTATCTAATCCTTATATGTGCTTTGTCCTGTTCATACCCCTTTCTGTGAGTGACTGAAACACTATAAACTTCCTGCCTGTTGTTTTAAATGAATATATTTGTGCAAGGGGTAGAGACTTCCTGTGTGTTTATACAGGGCCTATTGCACTTGGGGTCCAGGCCTGCGTGGAGTCTGTAGGTGCTCCTGTGGGATAAGTAACTTAACAGTTGATGTGATGATGTATGTAATAAAACAAGAAGACAGGTTTGGTTTTCAGCTTTGGTTCAGATGGTGCAGGCTGGGCAGAGCACAGGAGCATTTTTAAGTACTGGGCAGTAGCTTAGCAGGTGTTTATGGCTAAATCCACAAAGGGCCCTGGGTATTACAGTGCTGTAGGCTTTGCTGCCCAATTAGGCCTGTAATTCTCCCTGTGTGAAAGAGGGGGAAAGGCAGAGGAGGGCTTAGGCACCCAACTACCTTCAAGAGCTGGGAACTAACTTTTGGGCAGAAAGGAAGAACCTCTCTCTGCTCAGCATTCATGGGTGTGAGCCGCCTTCTGCAGTTGTGCACCTATGCCACATCAGTCCTTTCCCAAGAAAAATGGGAGTGACCCCCTCTCCATTCCAACTAATAATCCTGTGGCTAGATCATTCACCTGGAATGGAGAAGGCTTTTTAAATCCCTGCTCTTTCCAACTTGAACTTAGCTTCCCAATATTCCTGGTGAGTACACAGAGCACCAGGCTTTTGGTTTTCCTGTAAAAGATAGTGACACACACTACACTCTTCAGGTGTGTCTACACTTGCATTCCTCTTTTGAAAGAGGTGTGCAAATAAGTAAATTGAAATGCAAAGGGGTATAAATGTGCATAATCAGAACCTCATTTGCATATTCTAATTTCAAAAGCTGTTTTGATTTACCTCATTTGCATGCCTCTTTCGAAAGAAGAATGCAAGTGTAGATACACCCTTCCTGATGCACTCTCCCCTGGCTTTCTTTCAGGTGGGTTAGGTGTGCTCCCTGAGCTACAGGTAGCTGACAAGCTACAGGTAGCTGACAGGCTACATTACCAGGTATTCCCTTGCTTTAAGAATCCCTGTGGGGCTTACATGATATTTTAGCATGCCTGCTGGCAGAAGCATGAGCTGTCCCTGTCATTTGGGGTTAGGTGGCAGCTAAGCAGATTTAGAGGATTTCAGTGGCTTCTCAGTGTTGGATTTTGGTGCCCAAGTACCTTTGTGGCTTGAGCCATAAGTAACTGTGCTTATGCCAATTGTGGTATTGGCAGTTCCAGACGGCTAAACTATAGGTTATTTCCTCTTCTGCTCTCTGATACTGCTTTTTTGGTACGTTTCTCTTCTGCCTAGTAACAGCTCCAGCTATTCTGGTCCTACATGTCTGCCAGCAAGCACTCTTAGGGCAGCTTTCCATATGTGGACAAACATTTCTAGTAGATAGGCCATTCAAAAGAATGCAAAACTTGTCACTGGTAACCTAAGCTCCCATCTGGAGTTTGGCTCTAGCCTTGACAGGATTGCAGATTAACCACTTTCCCTGGCAAGCAGCTTTTTGCTGAGCTGTGGGAAGAAGATTGTAAGCCATCTTTCATGAAGGTAGGTCTATAATAACCAGCCAGTATGTGATGAAGTAGCACCAAAAAAATCCTCTTTTTTGCTTATTGTCACTGTAACTTAATAACATAGATCTAGTAAACATTTCTACTTCAGAAACTTGCTCATCTGCACTTAGTGGAAATAGAGACTTTTGTGACTGCCCTCTCAGTGAGACTGGGCTGCTGCGAAGAAGGCAGGGCTGCGACAGGTATCCATTAAAGGGAGTATTATGGCCTCTAGCCCCTCCTCTTCACATGCAATGATGCCATGAAATGGGGTGCAGCGTGCTATCAGTTAAGCATGTCCACATCTAGTCTGTAAACTTCACCCATCCATTTTACAGCTATGTTCAGAGGGCTGCTATGTTGATTCTCTGGGAGGCAGGTTCAAGTCTCTCATCCAAATTAGGTAGTGTATAGATTTGACCCCAGGTCTCCCATATCCCAGGTGAGTGCTCTAATCACAGGCTGTTTAGTTACAAGTGAGAGGTATATCTACGATCATTGCTCTATTTGGCTGTATCTACACTAGGCCAAAACTTCAAAATGGCTATGCAACTGGCCATTTTGAGGTTTACTAATGAAGCGCTGACATACATATTCAGCACCTCGTTAGAATGCCGTCAGCCACGGCACTTTGAAATTGATGCGGCTTGCCGCCCAGCGGCTCATCCAGACAGGGCTCCTTTTCTAAAGGAACCCAGCAACTTCAAAATCCCCTTATTCCTATCAGCAGAGAGGAATAAGGGGATTTTGAAGTTGGCGAGATCTTTTCAAAACGGACCACAGTTTGGATGAGCCGCCTGGCAGGAAGCCATGTCAATTTCGAAGTGCCATGGCTGCCGGCATTCTAATGAGACGCTGAATATGTATTTCAGCACTTCATTAGTAAACTTCGAAATGGCCATTTGCATGGCCATTACGAAGTTTTGGGCTAGTGTAGGTACAGCCTTTGTGAGAAAGGGCTGAGCCTGCAATAGGCACCTTCTGTTTCATTCCTGGCTAGTTTAAGTAGCATCCTGCCCCCTCAACTTGCTGGGTTTTCTGAGTTGGGCCTCTGGCTCTGGCTTCCAGCGGGGAGGAAGATGCTTTGCTATTTTAAGAGTGAGCCGAAGTACTCTGTGTGTGCCTCACTCTTGGTGATTTTAAATACTTTTCAAAACTGGCCCTCGGGGGGCTGTTTTCAAATGTGACTGAGATTTAATTTAGGAGCCTAATCTTAGGCCCCTACTTTTGATAATCTGTGATTTGAGCCTTAAAACAAGTCATCATATGAGCAAGAGGAGCTTGCCACAAGTTCCCCATCAAGGACTATAGGGAAAACGGGTCTGCGTTAGCTATTTGGGTGCATAAAGGAAAATGGAGCAGAATTCCATCTTAATGTTTTCTCTGCTTATCTGCTTGCTCCTGCACAGACAGAACTTCAGGAGAATTGGTGGGCATTAATTCTTCCTAATTAGTCATTTCAACCAGTAGTAGCAACAGCAGAGCCCTTAAGGCTAAAAGAATACTGACATGTCCCAGAACTGACAGCGATATTTTTTTTTATTTTTAAAAAGCCAAATGGTTACTAGACCTTATTACAAATTAATGGGTACTGCCAGGGCATTTGTGACAGCCTGTGAGCTCCAGGAATTGAAAACCAAAGCTAGTGTTCAGGTGTTAAATATTAAACAAATTTCCTATGCATAAATTTTGCTGAAAGACCACTACCTCTAGCAAAATGAATTTAAAAAAAAATATTCCCACCACGTGTAATCTGCACAAAGAAGCTCTCTTTCATGAACCTGGAGTCGGGTGATTTCAGAATAATGAGTTTCACATTGGAGTTAGAAGCTTCTCATGGGACATTCATCAGCTAGTTTGCTCAGTACTTGGAGGTTTACTAAGACTGGTTGATCATACTAAGTGATAGTTTCTGTGGTATCAGACAGATGCTTCAGGGAGTGGTAGGTTTCCCTGGAGAAAGAGACACTAGTATGTTTTGTGGTTCTTTGTTTTAGAACAAATAATTAAGCTGATTGCTCGATTTAAAATATTATCTGTTAGCAGATGCCCTTCTGCAGGTCCTTCCTCCACCCCCATTCTACCTTCATCCAGTTAAACATTAACAGAGGATGTTCATACAGGAATTACGTGGCGGCCCTGCTTACTTCACAGTACAAAAGCACCGAAGCAAAGAAGCAGCAAAACCAACTTAACTCTGCTTCAGTAGCAGAGATGCCAATCCTCTATCAATCCCTTTCCCAATCTGCTCTTTCCCCAACAGCTCCAATGTGCAAGTGTTCAGTGAAGATCTGGTAAAGGTTTTATGCAAACAGGTGTAAACAGACCCAAGGGAAGGCTGTGGGGGCTGGTCTGCAGGGTACAGCAGCCCTGGTACTGATAAGCCACTTAAAATATGAAGCCTGACTACTTGGTTTTACTTCACTGGGGAGGGGAATCAGGCATGGTGGCAACAGCAACTCTTAAGTTGTTAGCCCTAGTATTCCTTGCATACAGGAAGTGGAAGTCCTAATACGATAAGGAGCAGTAGCAGATAGTGCTTGTAAAACATTCAATCCCTAGCTTGTATCTTATTCCACAAGTGAGAGAGAGAGAAGCCCCCTCACTGCTGCTCGGTTACTGCTCAGTGAGTTGTCACCATTGGGAGCTGTCTCGCTTCCAACCCAGGAAAGGTGAGTAATCATTCTATCTAGGCAGCTGTCAGGCTTAAGCAGAGTTGAAGGTCCCTCCCAACTGTGACTAATGCACTGCAGCATCTCATCTGGTTTTCTGTAAGCTCAGAGGGGTGGCAATAGCTGTGTGATAACATATGGATCAGGCAGCTTTGTCTGTTTTACCTACTCTGCCCTCTAATCCAGCTCCCTGTGACTTGCTGTAGAATGACCATTTCCCTTGTCTGAGCTAGGAAACTGGTGAGGAGGTGAAACAAGTCAAATGATCCGGCCAAGGTGAAATTCAAACAAATGACTACCATGTCCTGCGTTGACTCTCCAAAAATGTCATTTCTCTCAAGTCGTATTGAACTGAGGGGCTTTAGAGCACATATTATGCCCCATCCTGTAAGTGAGACCTTCCATATTAAATTGTTTTAAACAGAGATTGTAGGGCATCACGCTGTTAAAAGCAGAGGCAGAATTCAACTAGTATTTAAGTCCTCAAGGATCTAAGCAGAAGCAGGGGCATTTCTAGTGAGGTCCCACAGGGGCTTGTTCTTGACCCAGTGCTATTAAGTGCTTGTCAGTGAATTGGAAGAAGAAAAAGTCATTGTTGGTAAAGTTTGAGGAACACACACAAAGGTGAAGACAAGTCAGTTGTACAGAAAGTGATCTGGCAAATTGCTCATTTGAACAGTGTGTATTTACTATAGTTAAAATGCAAGGTAACAGGATGAGGGAGTGTATTTTGGCTCAAGAAAGAAGGTAGTAAGGTTGATCATGGTAAGTAACCAACTGCATGTGAGCACACAGAGAAATGGAAGCCTTGGATATATAAAGGAGAAGAACAATGAAGTCTGACAGTATTACTGTAGTTATGGGATTTGTAACCTAATTAGACAGTTGTGTCAACACTTAAAGCAATGTGAACAGATTGGAAAGGGTTCAGTGAAGAGCTACAAGAATGATGTAAGGGCTGAAAAACCTCGACTTACAGTGCAATAAAGTATCAGTGTATGTCTCAAAAAAAAGTTCTTCAGACTTTACAATCTGTGGATCTCAGATAACTATACTCCTGCATTTTTTGGAATACAGAAGAGCTATTGTGAAGGTCACACAGCAATGAAGTCACCTGTCACATATGGATACTGAGATTATTCATGGCAGTATTAATTTCAGGAAATAGTTGAGACCATACAAATCAAGCTGACCATACCATTCAGGGCCCCTAACTCCAGTTGGACCCAACTCCATGGACATCAATAAGATTTATATAAGCTCTAACCTCTGATCACACTTGGCTCTAATTGCAGGTTCAGGGCCCATACTTGTTGTCATTTTTTGGATACAAATGCAAGAATGTACTACATGCCTCCAATGTGCATAGCTAACACTGCTGCATATCCATTCAGTACCTCTCCATTAGGAAACTAAGAAAAAGAGAGCGTGGGCTCTTTAGGGCAGGGGCCCAGCCCCATCACTTCTTCATTCCCAAGATGCAATTGTGAGAAGAGATGGTCCGAGGTGCCCTTAAAAAAACAAAAAAAACCAAAAACGTTTTCTAAAACACTTGGAAATGCAGGTGTGTGAGCAAGACAGAGGGGTACCTCACATTGCCCATAAAAGGGATGTTGAGCTGAAGGTCCGTGAGCCCCAAAATGTAGATTCACCTTGGTAGCAGTCTGAGGATTTTTCTAACTGCTGTAAATTCCAGTTCTTCTAGCATGGGCCATAGTTAGTTTAAATCATGCAATTACTTTTGTAAACCAGACAAGTGATGTTTTATTACAAAGCTTTTATTTAAAAAAAATGCTCAGCACATTAACTCAAACTGGAATGACAAAAAAAAAATAAAATCAGTGGATAGTATTTTTGGCAAAGGCTGTGCCTTAATATTAAAAAAAATGGGTACATCGATGCTCATTTCAATAACTGGCATAAAATCCCACTAACAGGCTAACAAAAACAGATACAAATACAGAACAAGTGAAGTAAATTCAAGTGCTGGGCTTTTCTGTTTTTACAAAGGAGGAGGAAGAGGAGCTTGCTGCAGTTGAACTTACTGGATGTATTGCTTATGCTTACAGAGTGTAAATGAAACAGGAGTGACATGTCTACCGACCACCTGACTGCGGTGTTACATTTATTTAAGTTCTCTAGGACACTCTATTACATAGACTGAGAGGCCACTATTTGTTACAAATAGTTTAACAAAAAGCCACATTTTCGATACAGGGTTTATTTTTAACTCTGGCAGAAAAAAAAAAGACAAAAAAAATCAGAGCATTGCAGCTTATTTTAAAGCTCACAGCTAGTAAAATATACACCAATGAAGTTAGAAACTAAAAGTTAAAATATAAAAGCATTCAAGTTTCTTAAAGCTAAAAACAAAATTGATCCTTTTGCACCCTTAAATAAAGTCTGAGCATCTTCCTTGACCAGATAAATTCCACTCTTCAATGTGCTACATGGGGTAGCTGTATTCAGTTGGCTGAAGCAGGCAGCGACAGCTGACCTACCTGTTGCTGACTCAATATGGAGACAGGAGAGAGACAGGCTTAGGAGTGCAAGGTAAAGATGTAAGATGTTCTGCCAGCCTGAGAGATCTGAAATGCTCATTTGCTCCTTTTTAATGAAAATAGGGATCCTGTGGTAGTGAAGGGTTTTGGCAGTGATTGTCTTTATGATTCAGTGTCTTTAGCAGTAACGACATGATGAATTCAACATCCTGGAAAGACCCGTGGGGTGGTCTGTACAGAGGAAGGACACACCAGGGGTATTAACAAGCCTCCATCTCCAGAAGGGGTCCTGGCGTTGCTGCCTTTGTTTTGCATGTTGAGAATGCATTTCTCTTCCCACCTACAGAGGGACAGGGGGAAAATGTGTCAGCTGAAACCACCTTGTTTTAAGCAAAGCAGCAAAAATGTAGCACTTTAAAGACTAACAAAATGATTTATTTGGTGATGAGCTTTCATGGGACAGACCCACATCATCAGATCAAATTAATTTCCAATGCAGTCAAGCCTCAAAATGCACCATAAGCTCTCTTCCTCTGGGGAAGCCCATGCTGATGGTCACGAAAATCCCATGGACAATCTGCACAAGGGGAAGAGTGCTTTTGCAATAGCAGCCTAAGAGTCCAGCTGTGCTTGGGCTCATCGGAAAAGCCTGTAAGAATGTTCAGGGTAGTTGTCATATTAGAGAGTCTTCAAATTATTTTGCCTTAACAGCTTGATTT
Source organism: Carettochelys insculpta (assembly GCF_033958435.1). NCBI lineage: Eukaryota > Metazoa > Chordata > Testudines > Carettochelyidae > Carettochelys > Carettochelys insculpta. The sequence goes on along the minus strand of NC_134140.1, from coordinate 109,663,724 downwards.
AAAACATTTAAGTTGCCCCTATGCTGTGTTATCTTACAAAAAAGCAGCTGTCCCACTGCAGCTGCACCATTGTAAGGTACACTCCTCTCTCTGGGCAACAAAATAAAGCCTTCTCCACTGAGGGGCAGTAATTTCATCTCTGGGATAACAGTTCAGGGTGTGTGTTTTTACACTGAGTGTAAAATTTTAAACAATAAAAGTGCGAGTGTGGACACAGCTTTAGAGAAAAATCCCTTTTGTGTAGGGGCTTTATTTCCTTGCCACAACTGACCTAGAAGTCTGTTAGAGGGTTTGATATCCTCATGCCTCATTAGGACACTAGCACAGGTCAATTATAACGCTAGCTTGGTGCTTCAAGCCCTATTCTATGTAGCAACAAACTGTGTTCTCTTTAAGCACCTAGCAGAAAGGCCAGATAGGAAGCTACTTAGCTGGGTCCTCTGAACCCTGGCCATAGTGTGAAACAGAACAGGTTGGCCTTATTAGTCAGCATATGCCTTCCAAGTCACTCAGTGACTGCAGTCAGACCACAGGGCTCAGTTATGAAAGCTGAGCTTGTGAGGATCTTTAGGAATGGCTAATGATGTGGCATGCAAAAGGTCACCAGTGCAGGCCTTAAGAATTGCTCTTTCCCTCTTTCCACCCTCCAGAAATAAGCAACCCTGACTGCTAGCTAGGTTGATGTAATATAGACTTGTGATACTGCTGATTCAGTAGTTACCCACGCCCTCCTGACCCAGACAGCACAATTATAAAAGGACTCCTCCCAGTGCTTGTCCAGTGAGTCAAGCTTCTGTGCTAGACAGTGAATCAGGTATTTTCAGCACAAAGATCAGCCTTCAGTGGTGGTCTGAGTTTTGCTGCTATGTCAAACTGTAACCCTGCAGATACTGCACAATTGCCACTTCTTTAAACCCTCTCATTAGAAGAGCTTTTCAAATTACTGCAAATTATACTGGTTACAGATTTCAACACTTTATAAATAATTCTAAGATTTCTTCAAGCAGTCAGTGATAAAAAGGACCAGGTAAATATCTTATTGGACCAACTTCTGCTACAGAGAGGGAAATTTTGGAGCTGCCGTGCCCATCTAGGAAAGGGTATTCAGGGTCACTGCAAAATACAAGGTGGAACTCATTGTTCACCATAAACAATTAATGCATAATTTCAGGCAGCCACTGCAGGTCAAGTGGCTAATTAATATTTCACTAGTTGTTTGAGAGTAGAGGAGAGACTGACAAACACCCAGGACTTGTCTACACCAGTGTTTCTTAAACTATGTTTTGCAGAACTAACAACTCACAGGTGTGCTGCCAGCATCTGCCGCTTTTCCGATCTCAAACACTGATGGTACATACTTTTTGTTATTAAAACCAGGTATGTTACTACTTCATTGCTAGGATACGTTTCCCCCCAGCACAGCAAGTTACAGTGCTGTTGCTTCGTCTACACGACACAGCTTTTAGCAACCCAGCTATGTTGACACTGCTGTGTTGCTAGAAGTTGGACAGCATAGCCACTATTTGTCAGCTCTTTGGCCAACAAAATACCTCCACAACCCCCACCCCATGCAGCAACATTCACTTTGTCAGCAGGAGAGCATTCCTGCTGACAATCTGCTGTTCACGCTGATACTTGTCATGGCAAAACTTTTGTCTTTCAGGGTGACTTTATTTTTTTACACTTCTGAATGATAAAAGTTTTGTCCCTCAATTGCCAGTGTGGACACAGCCTAAAGAAAAGGTGGTAGTGATTTACCAAAACACTGCAGCACCTTGAATCAGTTAAGCCAAGAAACCCCACAAAACCTTTTCAAACAAGTGGGTTACATATACATAATACTCCAAAGAGCCTCCTGTTAGTTATATGTCAACTCGGACATCCAGTTAGAGAATCACAAATACAGTGTGGTTGTATCCTACTATCATCAGAGCAGCAACAAAAGTCTGTTAAACTTAGGGTGAAAATATTTATCCAGTATACCTCACTTTAAATTTTAAAAGTAAGGTCCTACGAGCAGTTTAAATAGCAATCTCATAAAAGGTGGTTGTACAATGCATCTTGGCTACTGGTTAGACAGTGGTTGATTTTTATTACTTCAATCGAGTAATTATAAAAGCTAAAGCTCTTTGGGATCTAAATCCAAAAACACACTCAAGTCAAGACGTTTTTTATTTTAGTGTACAGGATCAGCTTCTAAATCTCGACCAATAAGCTGAATTATCAAAATGGTCTGCTACGAACCATTATTTTGCTGGCGGAGAAAAGGGGAGAGGGGGATAAATACTGCTTCAAAAAAATAAAACTGCACAAAAACAAAAATTCTGTTCAATCCATTCAGATCTTTCACTTGAGGCAGAGGTGATATTCTGTATCACTTTCTTCCCCACTTAGCTGATTGAAGCAAATTATTACTTGATGCTGTGGTCGGTAGCCACAAAAAGAGCAAGCAAAGCTGCTGTGCCCTTAAAGAGCAAAGTCAAATGTCCATTGAAAAAAACAAACAAAAAAAGAAGTGTTTCAACAGACGTGGTCTGTATTGACTAATTCAGTTCCTATTTCCTCCCAAAACCATCCCAAACCCCAACTAAAAAAAGCTTCTTCAGTTTCCTGCATTTTTAAAGTAGCACATTGCTCCATAACACATGGGGGATCAAAGAATTATGAAGGGCTCTACCTTTCCAAGGAGCATGAAAGAGGCCAAGCAAACAGCAGAGGAACACTGGTGAGAGCACCCTGCAGATTTATATTTACTTTGTGCCTTTTCATCCCTGATTTTCAAAGGTTTGGTCCAGGTTACTCTTCCTGGGAAGGTTTTCCTCTCAGTCTCACATGAAAACATTCAGCTTCCTGTTGAGGAATGGCCTTGAGGCGCCAGGCCAGTAGTTCACAGCAGTCCGATACAAGTGCTGTGATTCAGAACTACTCCCCATTAGCAGCCACGAATGCCTCCTTCACTGAAGGAAATGAAATGCTCTTCTGTTGAGATGATTCCCTACCTCCTCCCCCTTCCCTTACCAGCAAGCTGTCTTTGAAGTCAGGAGGTTAAAATAACCACCACGGCCTTGCTCTAGCCTTCAGTTTTTAAACTGGGGCCTTTACTGCTTTCTGAGTCAAAGTACAACTGTAGCAGTTTTTCTGGCTCACATTTTCATAACCTCACCCTTCCTCTCCTTATTCCTTTCTCCACCAGTACAGAGAGGCTTCTTACACAATTCCAGTTGTACAAGGGGTGGAAAAAGAGGCCCCAAGTAATTCTTTCCAGGGTAATACTATAGAAAACTGCACAGCAGCTCTCTTGCAAATGAGGGTGAGGATATGGTTTTCTCCAGCAGGCTAAAAAAGTAACTTCTGTTCCTGATAGCCCAAACAGTGCCTTAAATAAAAAACTACTACGGTGTTGCCTTAAAGATATAAAACAGGTCAAATCAGGATTCTTTTCAAGAAACCACAGGCATGTGCTAAGGAGACTGAAGCCTTCCCACATCTGAGCCTTCGCTGGGGGGCTGCAGCTGAAGTCTGGCCAAGCCAGGCATGCCCCAGCAAAGCCCAATCCACAAGCAAAGTCGGCGCAATCAAAGACTGCAATTACAGTTCTCTGCCTGTGGTTAGGCTTCAAAGAAAGAGCTGCAAGTCACATTTGACATATGTGAAGCCTTGAACCTGAGCCACAATCAGAGCCTCTGCCTACCATTTGCACTGTACATCAGACTGCAGAAAATACAAACACACCCCTCTCCATTTTTGGACTAAAACATGAAAAGCTCTCGCATTATTTCTATTTATGAGAAAGCGGAACTTCAGCAACTAGCAATACCAAAGTTGACTCATAACTGGAAGTTCAATGGGGCTGTGTCTACACGAGCCCCAAACTTCAAAATGGCCACGCAAATGGCCATTTCGAAGTTTACTAATGAAGCGCTGAAATGCATATTCAGCACTTCATTAGCATGCGGGCGGCCGTGGCGCTTCGAAATTGACGCGGCTTGCCGCCGCGCGTCTTGTCCAGACGGGGCTCCTTTTCGAAAGGACCCCGCCTACTTCGAAGTCCCCTTATTTCGAAAAGGAGCCCCGTCTGGACGAGACGCATGGCGGCAAGCCGCGTTAATTTCGAAGCGCCGCGGCCGCCCGCATGCTAATGAAGCGCTGAATATGCATTTCAGCGCTTCATTAGTAAACTTCGAAATGGCCATTTGCGTGGCCATTTCGAAGTTTGGGGCTCATGTAGACGTAGCCTGAATGAGAAAATGTGTCCCCTCCCGCCAAAAAAGGCAAAGTTTTGGACCCTATTCCCCTCTCCTCTTTGTAATGGATCAGAGTAAACTCTAGGTGCCTTGATGCCTTACATATCTCAAACATTACAAATAGAGTTACTCATCTTCATCATGCTTAAAGTTTAGAGCGGTGGAACTACTGGAGGATGATGGAGATCACAGTTTCATCCAACTCAGACCAGCTACTGGACACGGGGTGTGTGTCTACACGGGCACAAATCTTCGGAACAGCCATGCTAATGGTCATTTCAAAGATTACTAATAAGGCGCGGAATTGAATATTCAGCGCCTCATTAGCATTAGGATGCTTCTGGCCGCGGTGCTTCGAAAGCACTGCTTTCGAAAGTGTGTGGCTCCACGGGGGTCCTTTTTGAAAGGACCCTGCACCTTTCGAAATCCCCTTATCCTGATCACTGATCGGAATAAGGTGATTTCGAAAGGGGTGGGTCCTTTCCCTGTGTAGCCACGCCAAGCTTTCGAAGCGCCGCAGCCGGAAGTGTCCTAATGCTAATGAGGCGCTGAATATTCAATTCAGCGCCTCATTAGTAATCTTTGAAATATGGCTATTTTGAAGATTTGTGCCCGTGTAGACACAGCCAGGGTGTGTAAATAGCCTTGCAAGAGGAGGTTGGTAGAAGGGAGAGCAAGCCCTCCAGAAAAGCCACTTTGAGCACAAGGGTGCTTTAAAAAGGGCTGTACTTGTCTTGGTTTTCCACCATGCTTTGGGAGGAAAGAAAAGGCAAAATGGGGAAAACCTGCTGTTACAAAACCTGCTGTTCATTAGTGTGATTTGAATGACATGTCAAACTATGTCCTGAGCAAAACTAATCCAAGAGCGTTCTTTTTCTTTTGGAGTTTGCAGAACTACTACTACCGGCCCAATTTCTTGGCCCCCTCTTTCTCAATAGTAAGGACACACAAATGGGAAATTTAAAAAATATTAGTCACTAATATAAGTGTTTCAGTCTACAAATAGGAGTATCACACACTGTCACCTTGAAGCCTCGTACACCCAGGAAATTCTTAGTGTCTTCATCCAGGCTAGCACCAGTTCAGCTCCACTGCCAGCCACTACCATGGGATTACTAGTGTTATGCTGATGCAGCAGCATCTGCTGCTGTCTTACTGGCATGAATCATAGACCTCCTCCGTAATGACAGGGCTGAAATTGCCAGTGGACAGCTAAAGCCAAGTCTATGTGAGGGTTCCAAATGGTGGAGAAGAACCAGAATCAGATTTTGTTGAAGGCATTCTACTTGCAGAGAGACAAAAGATGACCTTTGAACTACCACTATTTGAAGGGATTATACTGCAAACTCTTGACATGTTTGTTTCACTTCAGACAAGAAACATCGTGTAGCTTATAGTAAAAACTTCAGGTTACCTCTAAGCAGCAGAGACTCCAGCAGCTTCTTTGAGAGAAGAATGATCAATATGTTAAGTGACCTGCAAAGGAGGAAAAATGGGTTTGTGCCCTTTTTGCTTCTTTATGATGTATAATGAACATTTGAAGGAATACACCCGTCAAAAGAGGTGTGGAAGATGGGTTTATTTTGTACATGAGAAATTCAGTTCTTGTTTACACTATCCAGCCTGGAAGACTTGCTCTGGTAGAAGAAAACATACAACATCTCATTGCTCAAGGAAGCAAATCCTGAACAACTGAAAGAAGGGAATTAAGGACGGCTCTACACCATTACTGTAAGATATGCAATGTCAGCTACATGAATTGTTATTTGGAGTCGACATCCCTTAGATCGATTTTCTGAGTCAAGCCCACAGTAGGAGGTCAATGGGAGAAACTCTCCTGTCGACGTTCCTTACTCTTTGGGACTGCGAGTCATTCCAGGATCAATGGGAGTGCCCTCTACATTCGATTTAGCAGGTGTTTCCTCAACCCACTAAATCAAACTCTGGAAGATTGACCTCTGGAGTGTCGATTCCTCTGGTAAGTATAAACAAGCATTTTAACACCTGACAAAATGTCAGGAGGAAGGATTCTCTTGTGGCACTATCAAAACCACTGTCCCTTCAGTTGTCATTATTTTCAAAGAAAATTGCTTGCAATGACAAGGGAATGTTTATATTCTTGATATTTTAAAGTAAATAAAGTAACATTTTCTTCATGTAATAAAAGAAGCAAAAATGGCAAACACATTTTTCCCTTTGTAAATCACATTTAAAGTACAGGCAGTAAAACATCTGGTTAGCCTTAACTCTTATATGAAGAACTAACTTCAAAATCAGCCCATGCTCAGGAATCAGAGAAATAATATATTATTAATATCTCAATGTTTACAGCCATCTGTTTTTACATAGCTCCATTGATTCCCTCTTCCCCAAGGCCAAAGCTTCAAATGCAAAATAGCAGTGCATAAAACTATCCTAGAACCATGGAATTCAAAGGCTCAGTAGTTTCCAAACAAGCAACTGTTACAAATAATTAAAAATAACACACCTTATCTCTATTATGATCTCAAGCTGGAGTACTAGAAGGCAAATAACAATATATGTCTCCAATTCTAGCAACTCCTCAAGATGGGATAAGTTTGCAAGGAAAAAAAAATAATTCACAACATTTTAACAAAAAAGCTTTCATGCTTCAGATGAATGCAGATTTTTTCTACAATGAAACCTGTCGCTATATGTGCGCTAAAACTCTACTTTATGATCTCTGAATATACTGAGTGACGCTGTTGCTTCCAACAGCTACATGGTGGGGATCTAATGCCACCTAAGTCAGAGCAGATTTCATAAGCTGCACTTCTGCAGCTCTTCCTAAACATTTTGTGGCTATGGCACATATCCCTATTTTTACAGTTATGAAAAAAAAACAGAAAAATTAAATGCACCTACTCACCAGAGGTGGAAAAAGTACCTCAATAGTTACTTGAGTAAAAGTACAGCTGCTTTTTGGGGTAGAGGAAATGCACTTAAGTATGTCACCAGTGTCACTCTGGAAAACTACTTTAGTAAAAAAAAAAGTAGCACTCGTGCTCACACACATCACATCATTATTGTACTCAAAAGTGAAAGCAGCTGCACTTTTCCTCAAGTAACTTTTTGGGTACTTTTTCTACCTCTTCTGCTCACACAATAGCACAGATCAATTAATTAATAGCCAGGTCACATAGAGGAAGAGCAAGTCCTGATCATTCCCAACCCAGTGAGGACTAGCTGCTAGGAACTCCTGACTAGGAACTTCCAGCAGCACAAGGGCAATGAGACCTGCCTCTACAAATCTCCCTCAGCTGCAGAAAACTTCAAGTCTGTGTAGTGCAGAGCAAGGGGAGCAATTCCTTGGCGCCCCCCACAACTTATTTGGCGCCAGGATCCCCACTCACCCACCCAGTTACACCACTGAAATTTCAAAAGTAAGCATCTGAAAATGTGAAATCGAACAATTTTAAAGCCCTCTGGTTATGAAACCCGCAGCAACTGTGAAAGTTAATCCTGTGTACCTTCAGATTTTTGCTCATGGTAGAAGATGTTAAACTAGGGAGACAATCAAAGACTGAAAAGAACAGACTGGTCTCTGTGGCATTGAGAATGAGTTGTTTAGCCTCCAGATCACATTCAGAAGACTGGTTCAGTTAACAACTAGCAGGGGTCACACTGCCAAGTCAAAACCTTTGAGCCTCAGGTTGCGTTTGTAAAGATTCATGTTTACATACTACATAATCAGCAACAGAGGAGAAATAGAACTCAGGACTAGCACTGATAGGAGAAACATCCGTGGAATCATATTCTATGGGAACATTCAATTCCACTGAAACCAAAACTCTGCATGATTTGGTTGAATTTGCTTTTTACTTCAGGAGGAGAAAAAGGAAAAAAAATCTAACCATCAAACAATTTTAGGATAAAATATTTTGATTTTGAAACTACTTGGCTGCAAAATGTTTATTAAGTACTTTAATAAGTACAACAAACATTTAGATCCACATGATTTTTTTTTCTTCAGAACTTTCTTAGAGGAGAATTCTGAAATTTTCACGTTTCATTCTGATTTGGAATCAATCTACATTTTGAAATCTTAAGATAGTTTGTGAAACAGAAATTCCATCCTCAGCATGAGGCTCTACTCAGAACTTCATAGTTGCCAAACTGGTATTAAATTCACTAAACCAGTGATTCTGATCAAGGGTGGGGTTGGAGTAGCAGTGGCCTTCACCCCCTCCCCATTTTCCCCAAAGGTCAAAATTAGAAAAAATGTTTCCCATTCCCCCTCAACTTCCTGTCCCTATGCGTGTGCACACAAATACTCCAATAGTACTTTGAAAGCTTTAAAAAACAAAACAAAAAAAAACCGGTATTTTCTATGGAGGGGATTGTATGGTTTCAAGATCTTATAAAACAACTCCTACTTCAAACAAGTTTCTTTCAGGCACAGGGGCTTTTTAATTAAAAATATTGGTTCTAAATAGACAACACTGATTTACTTACTTTTTGGACTTCATAAGCTTGGAGCAAAAGAGGGACAAGTCACTTGTGTATAGCTCCTCAGATTTCACTTTCTAGCTCTTGTAGCAGAGTGTGCAGGTTGCAAATATTGCAGATTCAGATTTCAACACCAAATCAACTTAATAGTTTAAATCAAATTAGCCATCTCACCTTAAATTTGTAAAAAAGATGAGAAAATTTGTGTTGACCCTAGCTTCACCTGCCAATGTACCTTAAACAAATGAACAAATCACATACTGTGCCTTACGTAACAGGTGGATACATGGCACAAAACACAAGTTTATTCTGGTACAGGTTGAACCTCTTTCATCCAGCACCCTCGGGACCTGACCGGTGCCGGACAAGAGAATTTGCTCGATCACAGAAGATCAATGTTGTCAAGCACATTACCAACACTTTCACGGCTTACTGGGCTCTCAGAAGACATGTAAGGTTAATTACAGCTAAAGAACAGCACAGAACACAGATCCGGGACTGTTGACACTAAACAAACATCAGGGGATCACAGAAAACTTGGCCACACCCGTGACATGTGGTTGTCTCATTATCATGCAGGACTATGGATGTTGCCGGAAAAGAGTGTTCCAGAGTAGAGAGGTTCAACTTGTATCTACTAAAAATGACAAAAGATAAGTAAAAGCATGTTCTATTCCTCATCTCTCCCAATAGATGTCACCGTATTCTCCATATGTAACCTGAAAGTTTGTCTTTTGCGCTGCTTCTTAACATATTAAACACCTGAAGGAAGGAAGCTTCCCACCCGCACCCCCCGTGTGTCTTTCACCTTAGAAATGTCACTATCTAATCTGATTTCTCCTTGGTTTTTTGTTTTTTGGAGCTTGATACTTTAAATCCAGGTGCACTTTAACACATTCTTTGAAACCTCAACAAAAGACATGTATTTCCCAGAAAGTTAGTCAAAGATAACTCCTGTTTCAACAAAAACACTTCTCATAGCTTGGCAAATTATCTTCTGATCAAGTGTCCAGTTTTCACTCTCAACACTTGATGCCATCACCTAAGTTCTCCAGCCATCAGAGAACTTCCAGGGCAGAGCAGACCTAATTTCTCATGAGATAACAGATCTTTTTTTTTTTTTTCCAAATGAAAATACATTTTAAACCACAAAGCCTGAAAGGTGATCATGTACTTTACTGGTCCCTTTTAAGGCTTAGAATTTAGATTCACTGAAGTAGTCAGTGCCATTTTTAAGGGAAAGTGGTTGGATAATTATTTTCACCCTTTCAGTTTTAACGTTGATCATCGATACTACAGTGAACACCTCTCTTGCTTTCTCTGCCAGATGCCACAGGATTGTAACGTTTACACCTCGTGCAATTAGCTGCCTTGCCTAAATGCGAACACTGTTTACTAGAATGATGTGAGCTACGAAGGAAATTTAGAAGGGTTAACATAAATAAAAGCAGAACTGCTCCCCCCACATCTCCTGACACATTAATAACAGGAGTGGGCCAGATCCAGCCCACCAAACATTTGAATCTGGCCTGACGCAGCAGGACTCTCAGGCCAGCACCCTGTCTGCTGCAGTCTCACATGCTGCGCAGAGCGGCCAGCGGCTGGGGCCACTATGTATCTCTGCACACGCACTCCTCAGGGGGAGAGGGGTCTCCGTGTTTTGCCCCCCAACCCCAGCACAACTTTTGACACTCCCACTGGCCTGAAACTGGCCAATATGAGCCTCGGGGCAGTGCTTGTGAGGGCATGCAGCATGTGGAGACCACAGCCCCTTTCCTCCAAGGGGTGTACCACGTAAAGACATACACCAAACCCAGCTGCTTTGATGAGCGTGTGAACTCACTGGACTGCTGGCTGGGAGCTGCCTACCATAAGGCATCCTAGCCAGAGCCTGCACCTGGCACTCCCTTTCCCGTGCCCTAACTCCCTGCCCCAGTTCACAATCCCTTCCTGCACCCACAACCCTCGGGCACCCTTGCTCCAGGTTACAAACCCATCACCTCCAGCCCAATTCCCTCCCAGACCTCTCCTACAGGCCATCCCCTCCCAGATCCTGAATCCCAGGTCCCCTCCTGCCCTAGGTCTCAGCACAACCCCTACACCCCAGTTCCCTGCCTCCAGATCACAACCCTTTGCACCCAAAAACTTCCTCCCAGGCCCTACCCTCCCTCCATTAATGTGACAGAAAAGTGTAGTCCGTGCCCACTTACCAAATTCTTGGACTGCCCTCCTCCATCAAAAATTATTGCACACAGCTGTGCTAACTCATTCAGGGTCAGATTTCCACAGTACTATAACACTTCAGGTTTGTTCTAATTTACATTCTGCTTGTCAACCTCTCACTCATTTGCACTATGCCTTGGAAATAAATATTCTAGTTTTGGATTCATTACTTACTATCCAAAAAAATTCATCCCTTATTGAACAGAATTTGGCAGAAATATTCACATAAGGAAACAGATACTTAAGTGGGAGAGTACATTATTTTACATTGTTGAAACTGAGTGTCACGTAAAAGATCAAAACAAGCCTCTTTCATGTGTTTTAATTGCAAATAAAAATTATTCACGTTTTCTTCTAATGTTTGATGGTGCTGCTAGTCCTACCAAATTGTTGAAAGCTGCAAATAAGAATATATTTAATTCTCTCAGGTTTACCCCTAATGACTGTAATTCCTTAACTAGCTGAGAACGTGACATATGGCAGGGTGCAAATCATTATGCAATATGGCAGTTGCAGTTTTTATATATGTCAAGTTAAACATTTCCACATTTCAGTGGAACAACCTAGAGCGAGATTTTTTGTTTGCTTGTTATTTAGTTGCACCTTTCCAGCAATTTACCAGTAGTTATTCTCAGTTCCTAATTAAAAAAAACAGCTTGTCTGATTCTTTTAAAAGAATAAAATTCAACAAAAGAACCTGAAATCTCCACTTCCTACATAGAAGCTACTGCCATTTATGGATTTGTGAAGCATGTCTGCATTCAAAATAAACAAGCTACTTCCCCAGTAACACCACTAGCCACCCAAAAGGGATACTTTCATTTTCGGTTGGGAGGGTGGCTTCCATTAATGCCATTTTTGCCACTGGCAAGTCACACGGCATATTTGGACTGATGGTAGTAGTGTTTTCCCAATGAATAAGATCTTTGATGCTGCACTAGGCAATATCTGCTCACAACCACCACCACAAACATATGTTTGGAGACCATTCTGTCATGGTTTGAGATGATTTATATGCATTTGAGGATCACAGAGTAGCTTCCAGACTGAATTGCAAGGCATTGAGCTCACCACTGTAGCATGCCATTTTCAAACAACTTTATTAAACATAATCAAAACCCAATCTCCACGTCTTATGCAGCAGAGTAGTCAGAATGAACCAGGGATTCAAATGCAAACTAACCACAAACCAACAACAGTGGCTCAGTAACAAGTTTGCCCTTTGCTGGTGTGCACAAGGGGGGAAGGTGATCAAATCCAGAAGCGATTTGTTCTCATTAAACAACAGATGAGCAAAAAGACCAAGGCCCTGGCTTCATTTGGATGCACTCAGACACATGGGCATACCTTAACCTGGTGGCTCAAAACCTTTCTAGACTACCTTAACCCTTTCAGAGGTCTGATTTGTCTTGTGCACCCCCAAGCTTCACCTTACCAAGAACTACTTGCTTTCATATCTCAGATATAAAAATACAAAAGAGTGCATACTATTACTGAAAGATGCCAACGTTCTAATTTTTACCATAATTTCCAAAATGGTAAGAGCTAAATTCCAAATTTGGTATGCTGCTTCCTCTTATCGTAACTTAAAGCAAGGTCAGGGGTTGGTAGTGCGCATGGGTGTAGGGCTGAACTACTCCCACCCCAAAATTCATTGCTTGTGGTCATGGAGTTGGGGGGGGAAGTGCACAGTTTTCTGCATTCCTCACTCCGGCTGATGAGGGCAGGGGCAAGTGAGCTGTGCACTGTGCTTTCGCTCTCTCACAGGGAAGAGGAAATGGGCAGGGACTCAGGGCAGAAGGTTGGAGGTTCAGCAGCGTACAGGGTTAGCTTGGGAGCGGGCTGCAGATTTGGAAAAAGAAATTTAAATCTGTACCACAAAGGTAGCCGTGTTAGTCTGTATCTTTAAGAACAACAAAGAGTCCCGTGGCACCTTATAGACTAACAGATATTTTGGAGTGTAAGCTTTCATGGGCAAAGACCCGCTTTGTCAGATGCATGAGTGAACGATGCATGAAGCAGGTCTTTGCCCACGAAAGCTTTTGTTCCAAAAATATCTGTTAGTCTATAAGGTGCCACAGGACTCCTTGTTGTTCTCATTTAAATCAGTGTTTCCCAAACTGTAGCACGTGAAAGTATTTCAAGGAGCTACTTGGCAGAAAATAAATTACTAAACATCAGGAGATAAGCACGGTGAAGGGACTGGGAGAGGGTACACCGGTAAGGCTGAACTTTCAAAAGGGCCATGTGAATGTTTTAAAGTTTGGGAAACGCTGATTTAAATAACGCACATATATTTTCCTTTTATTTCCCAAAAGCCCACCCTTCATCATTACTGACTTCAACAATATAAGGGCAAATTTACTAGTGTAATCATAAAATCACTTGTAATATAAATATTGTACTTATGTTATCAGTGTATAGCATATAGAGCAATATATGCAAGTTACTGTATGAAATTTTAAATTTGTACCAACTTTGGTGCTTTAAAACGAAGTAAGTATCTAGATGAGTGATACTCCCCCCGATGAACACTGCATACTCCTCAAAGAGAGAACCCATGTTAATCCAAGCAGGTCTTCCTCACTTTTCTTCTTCCAAACCCCTTGTCTCTACACCTCTTCTCATCTTTCAGCTGAACTCCCTTTAGTACAGAAGCCTCAGGCTGATCTCCCTTGCTTAAATATACAGATTCTCTCTTTGCTCCCTCCTCCAACTAACATCTGTTCATCCTCCAAGCCCTGATTGCTTGCCCTTTGACCTCCAATGGACTTGTTACATTTGTAGAGATGGTGCATGATCTGCCAATTTAGCACTTTCTGCTTCCTTGCAGTATGGATTGACATAAATAAAGGACAGGCTACATCATTTAATTAATCATGATTTAAAACACACAAAAAACCTCATGGATTTAAGTCAAGTTACCAAAAAAGCTACGACTGTGCTTAGAATGCACTTAATTTTGAAGTAAGCCCCACTAACCTCACTAGCACTTCTGTTTTTTTGATAGAACAAGTATAGAATGGGGTTCCCTTGGAAAAGCTGAATTATGCTGAACTAGAAGAGGGAATAGACTTATGGCATCATCATCATGTCCATGATGTTCCAAAATAAGGAGAATGTGCTATGTGATATAAAGAGAGTGACACTCAGTGGCAACTGGCAGCTCTAGATTTTTCTTGTTGCAGCTTTCTGCACCGTATACTTGAGTGATACATTCCAAACCTAGTTAACTAACTAAACGATCCATAAAGATTAGCTAAGCTAAACCTTTTTCCCCTAGCAACATCCAACACAGCAACCGGCTTGGAAATTAACTTGTCAAATCATGCTTATACTAAAAGACACAGTCTTGCAGAAGGATGCATCGCAAAGTGAATTATTTAAATTACTAACCAGTTGATCCAGTCAGCCATATCCATAGCTTCATCCACATCATTTTCTTCCAATAACTAGTTTTCCTTATGATGCTTCATTCTTATGGATAGGCCCTGCATCTCCTCCTTACACTGCATATACTTGACACATTTTCCCTTTTTTTACCTAGAGGAAGAATTTCTTCAAAATATCCCCTGATAGACTCTCTCTCACACCCAAAAACCAGGACAGTTTTTCTGTGGCAAAAGTGTGGGGAAATATAGGAAGCTGTGTGTGTGCTGAGTAACAATTTTCCCTTTTTCTTTCTAGTCCACTCCACTGTTCCCTTCTATACGGTCTCTGTTCTTTCCTATATATTATCTCTGTCTTAAGACAATGTTTAACTAACTCTTCTGCTGTGCTTGGCCAAGGTCAGCCACCACATAAGCACAGAACAAAACCAATCTTACTGAGCGTGTGTCTGTCTTTTGCACATGTTACTTTTCAGTCTGCCTAGAAACAGAAATTGGAAGCCTAGAATTTTCAAGACACAAGAGCTAATATTTAGGCTGGACTGACTAGAACCATTAATCCATTTTTATGAGACTAAGTGTATGTGCAGCATTTTTTGTGATGAGATTTAATTATAACTTATTTTTAAATGAGATGTAGTATTGCATTGATAATTTAAAAAACTGATTTTAAATTTAAAAGACTATCTTTAAAAAAATCAATTTTTTATCCACCCTACTTCCCTAAACATCATCTTCGGATCAAGACCCTTTAGTGAATCTCATTTTAAGGACACTCCCAAATCAAAGTAATCTCTCATCCCCTCCAGAGCTTGTCTCAGAGACAGATTTCAAAAATCTCTAGCCAGTACAAACTGCAACAGACCTATTGTGGACTGTGTTGTATATTAAGGAAACTGATTCTATCGTTGGCAAAGCACACTCTAGACTAGATTTGGAAAAGATACCTATCATACGTTTCTTTTAGGTTTGGGGAATTTACATTGCTGAATCAGTCTGTCTCTCTCACTGGAACACACACTCTGCCCTTGGATTTATATACAGAATCACTGTCCGTGTTGAACCTCTTTCATCCAGCACCCTCAGAACCTGACTGGTGCTGGGCAAAAGAATTTGCTGGATCAAAGAAGATCAATATTGTCTAGCAGATTACCAACACTTTCTCTGCTTACTTGGCTCTTAGAAGACATTTGGGGTAAATTAGAGCTAAATAACAGCACAGACCACTGAGAGTCAAGTCCGGTGGCTGTAAATAAACTTTATGGGATTACAGGAAACTTGGCTGTACCCAGGATAAGTGGTCATCCAACTAACTAAATGTATGCCTGATTGGTCCAGCAGCATCCACAGAGTGCCAGACTAGAGAGGTTCAACCTGTATCAATAAGTGTCTTTCAAAAAAGCAACCTGTACAGATCAAACAAAACAGCTCTGCTCCAATAGATAAAGTTACCTACCATTCTCAAATCCCATGTTACAAACTGTGTGAGGACAGAGAGACAGGTGTTATAATACTTCCTTCCATGACATTTAGGGAAAAACCAACAACCGCTTCTATTTCAGCTAGTAAGAACATTCTTGTTACAAGCAGAGATCATACAAATATTGCAAACACATAATTCACCTGAGGCACGGCATCTGTTTTGAAAATCAAAGCAATCCAAGAAAAAACTGGAAATTTCCCAATGTTCACAAGTTTAATGGTTTTATCTAGAGTTGGAATATATGTATGTTTGGTAAGTTCTGCACATTAGCTACAGATTGAACCAGTTCAGTATTTTGCCCATCTACAAAAATTTAGAAAGGGTGTTCTTTGGACGTTAAAGATTCAAGTCATGTACATTACATCTGTATTAAGTGTGGTAAGGAGACAGTGTGAGTCAAGCCAGATATTATTCACATTCTGAGACGAATAACTGTTTGTAGTTCCCAATTTTAATACAGGGCTCAATGATGCACTCCAATTGGGCAAATGGTCCCAGGGAAGACTGCAAGAACCTGATACACCTGCATCATAAAAGTAGACTAATACCACATGATTTGCATGCACGCGTGCATACATACATACATACAATCTACAAGTCACCCTTCTTAAGTATTTTCAATTCCAATGCAAATGACAATATTTACTAGAGGCTCTTCATTCTGTTGTATCATTGGGGAATGTTGACACGATCATTGCTGTTAAGGTATTAATCTGTTCCTCCTCCTTGTTTCTTCACTGGCAGTCACAAGCTCTTCACCATATAATCATCTCTACAGATAGTAGTGAAGTCTCAGAGAAGGGTATTTCAGGTGAATAAGCAATGGGGCTTGCTTGCAGAGGGGTTTTTATGAAGGAGACAGTGTGTGTTTTCGCTCAATAATTAGACACACTAGCTACTTCCTGGTATCTCTAACACATTAGTGTCTATCACTGACAAATCTGACTTCAGACATATATTTCCTTTACAGATTCTAATAAAGTCAGTTTTTCTACAGAAAGGGGCCCAGGTCAGATTTCCTGAAATTTTGCTTAAAAAGCAGTGAAACATGAAACCTTACTTGGCTATTTTCCCTGACTCCCCCATTTCAACAAAAACACCATCCCTCACATTTCACTATTGAAAACAACAACAAACAGCTCTCCAACACAACCCAGTTTGGACTGAACAATATAACAACATAACCTACAGAAGGGTCATGTGTTGCACTCTGACTGGACTACGGTACAAGGGAAATAGCAGGGCAGCTCTGCTTGTACTTGGACACCCAGTAGGCAAGTTTTACTGGCTGCTTTCTAAGTGTGAAGGCAGCCATGGAAACAAGCCATAGAAGATTCAGTGGCTACACACTTGCCTTTTTTGGTAGCAAAGAGTTTGTCAAGAGGAGGCAGAAAAAAAAGGGACCAAGAAAATGGAGTTCACACCCCACATTGGCAATGGAATGATTAAATGGAGTTGGAGAGCTCAATTACCAACTAGAGGACGTGCCAAGGTAAATTAAAGCTACTAGGGAGGGGAGAGGTTTTGTGGCTAATATAAAGAGGAGGTTTCAGGGCAGAAGGAGGGGGAAAAATCCCAGGGGAGTAGGCTCTGAAGTTCTCTCCTGAGAAACGAACTCTGAAATGGTCAGGAGACAGATTAAGAAACTACTGGGGTGCATAAAAGGGGCAAGAATAAGCTCTGGGCAGTCCTGGCAGTCCTGTTCACTTCTAGAGCCAGAAAAGAGCTTGATCAGCAGTGTCCAAAAGCAAGACACCTGACCGCCACATGTCGCCCCGCAGCCAGGTGCCCTATTCCCCTGTTTCCAGTGACTCACCGGAGCCATCACTCAGCCCCAAGCTGCGCAGGCCAGAGAGCTGTGCCACCGGAGCCACCCAGTCCCAAGCTAGGCAGCCCTGAGAGCCATGCAGCAGCATCCAAGCCCCCGAGCCAGCCTCATGGCGCCTGACGAGCAGCTGCACCACCGTGTGGTGCCCAAGCTCCCGAGCTGCTGCCCATACTGCCACTCCAGCCTCATGCTACATTTGCCACAATACGCTTCCCCATTCACCAGGTGTGACAAATGAGGATCAGAGTGGACACCGTGCAGCTAGAGAAGAGGGCTTAAGAACAGGCCAATGCAGGAAGAAGCCAGGGAGCAGCAAGAAGTTGGAGGGAGCAGATCTTGGCTGTTCACTACAGTAGCCTAGGACTGGAACTGGGGGGTGGGGGGGAAAACTGTGCTTCTTCCCCTCCTCCAAACTAAGAAAGATGGTGTGAAACCCCTTATATATGGGCTTCTGGAAACCCAAGGAAGTAGGAGGACCACTGGACCCCAGGGTTAAGGGTTAAAAACCTGAAAAGGTCATTGAACTCTGTCAGTTGGCATTTGTTACCCTGATGGGGAGAGACTGTCAGTGACCCGACATATGGCTAAGTCCTGAAAAGAAGCAGACCACTGCAGGGCCAAGCAACAGAAGAGAAGACCCTGCCAAACCCAGACGCGAGGGGGCATGCTGGCTCATGAGTTACTGTTCTGCAGAACCTGTTTGTCTTAGTATTTAACCTTGTTATAGTGCCTAAAGCTCTTGAGGACTTTTATAGGTACCATCTGAGCTAATTAGATAGTTGAACTATTCTATTTGCACAGTATTCCTGTCCTCTACAAATGGATCTCATTACAGCAGAGAAAGCTGGAAGTCCTTCCAACAAAAAGACAGGGAAACAAAATTTCTGCTATAGCAATCTAGGCTGAAAATTGTACCCAGTACCTTTGGTAGACATCCTTTGTGTAAAGTAGTTATCTACCTTGGAAAGTGTGATGAAGAGAGAAGAAGCTCTAAAAATATCTGATATGGGGTACAGATATTGAAATGGTTTTAAAATAAAACCTGCTTTGAGACTTAGCTCAGTCATCGTGGGAGAAAAATTCTTACTAGCTGAAATACACTCTTTTCATAGACCTTGCTTTTTAGTTACCATTTATGAATCATTTCCAGTTAAATTAAGAAGCTATGGGGACCAAAAAAAAAAAAAAAACCTGCACAACCAGCCAACCAGCATCTTGAAGTCAGCAACAAGTTAATTACAGTGCTACAAAGCACAGCTCTAACATGCCCTTTATGAATTGTGTGTGGTGTTCTGGCTGGAAGGGTTTACGTTGCCTTAAAAAGCCAACTTTGTGCTTCACAGGCAGACTTGCAGCTAGTCAGTGAGGTTTGGTCTGTTTGAAAAATATAGATAAGAAAAGGAAGGTGGTGAATCCCTAATACATAGCCGGTATAAAAACCATCAATAACCAAAACAAGGTTTCTTTGGGATATGGTATTTCTATCATTTGTACTAAATTTAGATCTAATTGTAGAATTAAATCTAAGTAGTTTTACAAGAGTCTCTTTTACAACTGAATTTTAGCAGTAAAGCTTTAGAGAAGTTCTTACCATGCTTCAGATGTAGGCAGCTGTCATTCTGGGGCCTGTACCTGTAGAAGATTTGTTGTCCTTTAACAAATTTCCATTGAAGAGTTTTTGCACATTCCAAATAAGTTTTATGCTTCAATATTATACAGATTTGTTTTGTTCTTTTTTTATGGTTCTTATACCAGCCATTTTTTAAAATATATTTTTGATGTAAAAGGAGAAGAAGAGACCTCACTGATGCCTTGAGCCAACCTATAAGGCAGCTATTCGTGTACAAAACCATAATCTAAAACCACAATGGAAATACTACAGTAGTTTGCTAAAGTTACATGAAAGACTAGTGTCAATCACAGGTTTGACACACATTTTTAGTCTAAGTATGACAGGGCAATGGACACGAGGGAAACAGAAGCAAAACCCAACAATAAAGGTGGCAATGGTTACCTTCATCCAAACTAAAAAAACACCATTTGAGTTAATTTTGATCCATTTTAAAATCATTCCCATTTAGAATAATATTTTAAATATTAAAAGACGTAAATCAGAAAGAAGCATTGAAGTGAACATGTACAGAAATAGAACAGTAAGTGCTGTTTGTTTGTGGTGGGTTTTTTTTCCTCCTTAAGATACACAAATAAGTGTGGAAAGTTTTTAAAAAAAAAAAAAAAAAGAAGCCACTCAACATACCTGATGTTGACTCTTGTAGTTTTTCTCTCTTCCTCTTCTTTTTCTTCCCCTGGAAAATAGATGATTTCACCATGACATTTTATAGGTAGAATTATTTTTCTTTCATCACCTCCACCCAATAACCAAAAAATGAATTCCATCTATATTCCCAAATTTGAGGCTATTGTGAAAAAATGGCATTGAAGCAATAGCATTTTCAATGTAGTTAAAACCCAATCTCTGATCTCTTCCTGCTGCTGCAGCTGCGGACAATTTTGCACTTTCATGGTTACGGTGAAACATATGTGAAAAGGTCTTAGAACGTGTCAGCTTCTCAAATGGGACAAGTCTTCTAGCCATGTTGCATTTGCTGGCATTATATGATCACAAACAGACCACAAAATATTTTCGTGAAGATATACAGAAACAATAGGTCAGTACCATGATTAGCAGTCCTTATAAGATGTCTTGGTATGTAATCTTAAAGCCTAATGGGAAACAAACAGTCTGTGACACCAACAGAAAGGTCTTCCAGGTGCAAAAATAGTTGGTAACTAAACTTGTCCTTGTATTATAAATCACTCAATGAAAGTTTGTTACAATATATTAACTGTAAAATCAAGGCCCTTTGCATCTCAAGGCTGAAGAATTTGCCATATAAGCCAATTTTGGAGCAGAGTTGTGTTCCAGAAAAGAAATATTCATTGAAAAAAATGTGCTGGTCCTTGTGCTTGCAAAGATAGCTTTGAAAAACATGAACCACATACAAAATCCATGCAGCAAGATCTCTGAGTTTGCAGAGAGCCTGAAGGAATAGTTGTGAGAGCCATGAACTGCGCAATTCACCTACATGTGGTATTAACTAAGGAACATTACCTCTCAAACAATGACATGCATTTCTAAGCACAATAATAGATTGAGTGATTTGCCAGTAGTATGACATTCTGTCTGGAACAGCTTTTATTACATAACTACATCCAACATTTGCATACTTGGTATAGAGGGAAAGGTTTACTCCTTTGAAGCTCTGCATGATCATGCCAAACTGTGGTGATCAATACTTCTTTTCACCCACTATTGCCATTTCAATTGGCTATAGTACTCGGACTTATTGTTAAACTGTTGGGGATGTGGGCGTTCCATCTCATAGCTACATTTCAGGGATGGACAAAATATTATATAGCTTGCTTTGGCATCCTTCGGAATTCAAGATGCTATACATGCACTGAAGATTAATTACCTTTTACGTAATTGAGGGGAAACTAAAATAAAATAGTTGTCTTCTATCTGAGGTATTATGTTATAAAAACTTGTATTACTTTTTACCAGGGCTAATTTGCGTTCTGCTATCTGATGGATTGACAAGTGGTGGCATAAAAATAAGAAGTAGGTACAGATAGTTCATGTGATCAGAGACATGTTTACATAGGACCCCATCTTGAAAGAATACCACAGCAAAGTAGCACTGCTGCAGTATACACACCCACTACAGGGGTTGTCCTGGTAGAGTAGCTAATCCATTTCCCCAAGAAGCAGTAGCAGAAGAATTATTATTCTGTCGCCGCTGGGGGTTAGGTCAGCTTAATGACACCATTCAGGAGGTGCGTATTTTTACATCCCAGACAACGTAGCTAACTCAACGTAACTTCTTAACACAGACCAGGCCAAGACATTTTTAAAATCAACTACATGATAAGCAGAAGCTTGCTTAGAATATACTGAGTTCAAATGACGTTTATGTTCACCGTATTCCTCATGAGTGGTAGAGTACAGCTCCCATGTGAAGTAACAGGTAACATGGTCAGCCAAAAGGATTGGTAACCCTGATTTGCATTACATCCTTCACACAAATATCTCAAAACCCTTTTGCAGACACTACATTCCAAACACACATGTGGTAGGTAGGTCACATAGAAACAAAGGTACAAATGTTAATTACTTGTCTAGGATCACAACAGTTTTTAGTCAATGGATAAGGCTAGACCATGAAAGACTTTATCCATGGCCAGAATGCCTGCTTTCGTTTGGCACTATGTGTGTGCCTCTGAGACCATAAGGCAGTCATGCTAACTCACACAGTAGAAGAATGTGTCAGGAGCTACCTACTTCCTTCTTCATTTTTGAAGGACAACAGGGCTCCACCTGTGGTCTTCTACAAAGTTTCTAAGTTGGGCTAGGTTCTGTTGTCCTTAGCCCAGTCTAACTGCCATCTCTACATTCTTCAGCAATGTTCCTTTCTTGCACTACACTGCTGTCAAAACTCTGGCCTTCTAAACCCTTTTGGGGGTAACAAGAAAGAACAAGCCTCATCATATGATGACCCAACTAGTATTTGTTAACACACTGTTTCCAAACATTATGCCAGTCTCCACATGGCACTCTGCCAATCCTGGCCTGCATCCCTGCAGATGTTCGTATGCTAGCCCCTCTCCTCAGCATAGCACTGACAGCACCAGATAATTTTGATATGAGTAAACTTTGAGAGGTTCAAAATCAAACATTTCAC
This sequence comes from Carettochelys insculpta, assembly GCF_033958435.1. Lineage (NCBI taxonomy): Eukaryota > Metazoa > Chordata > Testudines > Carettochelyidae > Carettochelys > Carettochelys insculpta. The sequence continues at coordinate 109,641,345 of NC_134140.1, read as the reverse complement.
TCATGAACTAAGCCAAACTTCAAAGACTCCAGAAGTACATCAGCACGCTGTGACACCTAGACCTAGAGCGAGTGACTCTTCATAGGAGCAGCTGTTGAGAAGCAACAGAGAGCAAGGCACTGCCATCTGAAGTGAAGTTATGAATACACTGGAGCATTAAGATAGTTTTCATCTATCTGAAATTAGGTCACGATATTCAGCAAATGCCAGCTGTCAGCATTCCCCCTCCCGCCTCCAAAAAAAAGTATTCAATTCTGGAACCTCTTGAGCCACCTCAGCCATTGCTACGTTAACACTGTTTTCCTGGGTCTCCCACTGTCAAGTGAGAGAAGTATTTTGATAACCATTTTCCCTACTTTACCGATGAGGATCCCAACAGAGTCTGTCTTTTCAAGAATACCATCAGAAAAAAAATTGTGCCAAGGATCTTTTCACCTTAAACAACAATGCCCTCCTGCCAGCTGCGGGAAATGGGGTGCTCCACTGGAGGCTTTTCCCTGCTACTCCTACACTGGCAGTGGGCAGCAAGGAGCCATGTGTGCCCCTGTGAGCACAGCTCGAGGTAAGCACCCTACCTCCATCCCTTTAATGCACCCTCCTGTCCTCCATGGTCCAGACACTTCCTTAATCAAGCATACCCCATTCCCAGGGTTGCTGGATTAAAAGCATTCAGGTGTATTGTTTAGCACTCAGGCTCACCTGTGGGCTATTGCAAGGCTGGTCATTCAACAAAACAGGGAACCTGGTGCAGCTGCAACTTTGAATATGCCATTATGGTGAGTGAAAAGGAGGAGCCACAGTGACAGAGAGATAGCTGTGTTAGTCTGTATTCTAATAAAAGCAACCAGCAGTCCTGTAGCACTTGAAACACTAACAAAATAATTCATTAGGTGATGCGCTTTCATGGGGCAGACCCACTTCCTCAGTTCTGGAGATACAACATTTCCAGCACAGAACTGACAGTTTTATAATACAGAGATCCAAAAAAATTGAAATAAAAACTGAAAATCAGATACAAAGAACTGAAGGGGAGGGGTGAGAAATATTAAGTGTCCTGCCTGAGATCATTATGAATATCAAAGGTAGGGAGACTGTCCTTGTAATGCATGAGGTAACTGCTAGCTCTATTAAGGCCAAGAGTCAATGTATCAAATTGGAGCATGAACTCCAGTTCACAAAGTCTCCCTTCATAATCAGCTGTTAATCTCTTTGTTGTAAGAGGCATATTCTCAATCTTTAACAGAACGGCCCACTCCACTGAAATGCTCACTGACCAGTTTATGTGTATTCAGACTCCTAATGCCTGCTCTGGGCCCATTCATTCTCTGGCAAAGTGCTTTTCCAGTTTGTCCGATATACATAGCAAAAGTGCATTGCTGATACGTGATGGCTTACGTAACATTGGTAGAGGTACAGGAGAATGAGCTCCTGATCTTGGAATTAATGTGGTTAAGTCCGCTGGTGGCATCTCCAGACTAACTATGTGGACAAAGGTGGCACCGGGGTTTGTTGCAAGGAAAAGTTCCAGGATTAGTGTTCTTGTGGTAAGGTCTGTGGTTGCTAGTGAGAAGGTGCATAGGTGACACAGTTCAATCTCTTATTTTGTTACCCTGTCTGCATTAATAAGTGTGGTAACATCGGGAGGGGCAATCTGGTGGGAACAAGTGGTTTATTTTGGTAAAGATAATAGTCAAGTGATGTGAGGGCTAACCCCCTCGCTGTAAAGAATTTGCCCTAGAGTTTAACTTACAAGTAAAATTTAAAAAATACCCCAAGAAAAACTGGCTTATAATAGAAAACTGTAGTTGCCAGAGATTTTCTTAGCTATTTGTATTGAGTCAACTCAAAACTTTTGTAGTCTTTTGATTTGATGCCATCTTCTGGTGTTTTTCAGCCTGTGTAGTTGCTAACAAACTTGCCACATTTTAACCTGAAATGTTTAGAACCAAAAAGTCAAAACATTTTTTTTTTTAAATTTTTTGTTTTTTCTTGGCTTAAATGCCGAGTCAAATTCAACTTGAATTCACAAACTGCTTTTGGAGCAATAAAACCCCCCCTTTTTTTTAAAAAAAAGCTCTATCACAGGGGTTCACAACCTGTGGCTTCAGAGCCACGTGCGGCTCTTTAAGGACTCCTTTGTGGTACCCAAAACTATAATTGCAAAGTAGGAAAAAAAAGAAAAGAAAAACTGATTATTTTCCATAAACAATGAATGTCTATAAGCCCCAAAATGAACAAGTGTTACCTAAAAAGCAAACAATATGTGAGCTTGAAACACTGGATAACTCCTCCTTTAATACGTGCTGAGCATTGTGGGATGTGATACTGTATCTGTGTTTTAATCACATTGCTAACAGAATGTTGATTTTGAAAAGGAAGAGGAATGCCAAGGTATTCCTGCTGTGAAGGGCAACACATATTGTAAGAAAGAACATTGAAATTAAACATGAAATGAAATTGGCATCCTTAAGGTTAGGCTGGAATGTCTTTAAAAAAATTAGGAAAATCGAAGATAAAAAACAGAGAATTTCAAACAGAAAGGACCAAATCCTTCACATTAATATCAAGTTTGTTTGGGCTTCCATTGTCTCATTTGCAATAAGAAATTCGCCAATACAAAAATGCAACCTTGAGAGAATAGGTAATAAGTTTGTGAATGTCGTGCAGTAAACATGTATCGCGTTACAAATCACTGTACGTACACTGATCTTAAAATAGGGGTTACAAAAAGTATGGTTTGACATTATTTATTAAGGACCATGAAGGACCAGTTTTCAGAAAAATCTACAGGGACTTAAGGTGGCCAAACTCCCTTTGTTTCCTTTAAGAAATATAAAGCTGTGATTGTTAAAACATTAACTGTCTACTCCACCCATCCCATTATAACTAATTTGCAATTATGGCCACAAGCAGAGCTAATACAACAAACAAGCAGATTTCCTCAAAGGACAATAAATACAAGACTTAATTTTTATGCCCTTTCTCCACCTTATTTCCCAGAGCCCTTCACAACAAAAGTCTGATAGGAAATACTCATTGAAAAGACCCATCACAAGAATGACTTACATAGTTATCTCTTGCCGACCAGCCCGGGTAAAGCTGCATGTGTAGCTGCCTTTCTTTCCGAGCTAGTTCGTAATATTTAGCTTGCTCTTCTCGGGAGAGAGCATGCCACTGGAAATAAAACAAGCAGCATTAAAATTAGAAAATACACCATACCCAAGAACTTTTCTTATAAACAAGTGTTTCTGTGACCCATTTTTGGTCATTTCCCACTGCCAGAGAAGAAGAAATTCGTTACTGATCACAAGCGCTTGCATTTCCTAGCCAACCTTTTGAACATGTCAGCTTTCTAAAACTCAGCTGCCTGGAGCTAGACAAAATTTGTTTACACAAACAAAAGGATTTGCCATATAATCTATTTATGGAGCCATGGTTGCCCACTGTCACATGAGACGCCCACAAAAAAAAAATTTACTCCATCTTCTCCATTCCACATATCTGAGTGCAAGCATGAGTGATATATCCACAATATTGCATTGAAACTGTGACACTGCAGCATTGTGATGGAGCTGCTTCCTACAAATCACCAGAAGGGGGTTCTCCTTTGGTGTAATCTGCCTTTTATTAGGAAGTAGCTATGTCAGTGGAAGAATTTTTCCATCAACCTAACCGGGATTAGGTCAACCTAACCACAGCAGTTGGTGCAGAATTTTTCATAGCCCCAAGTGACATACTTAGACTGTTCTATTTTTTTTTTTTGATAAGTTAGAGTAGGCCTAAGGCTTGGTCTAAACGTGCATAGTTGGGCAGGGTGAGGGGAAAAACACACTTCTGACAGATGCACCTATACTACTCTAACTGCCCAGTGCAGGTGCAGCAATGAAATATTTCAGGGAGGTAATGTTCCTGAACTTACAGAATACCCCTGCCATCAGGATATATGTCTACAGTACAGGATAGTGCTGGCGTAGCTGTGCCAGTATACAGTCTGCAGTGAAGAGACAGACTAATTTATGTTCCAGGACAAGAGAGCTTCCCGTCTTAGGTTCCTAAACAACTAACATATTCCTTTAGGCTCAATTCTAAAGTGAGTGCTGGTAGATGAAGCTGCAAAAAAATGGCGGACGCTCTTTGGGACTGGGCCTGTCTCTTTGTTTGGCATCTGCAGTGCCTCGCACTGTGGACTCCTAGGCATTATGGTAATAGGGATGATTTACTTTTGCAAGTTTGCACCAGTAAGGCAACCCCACAGCCCAAGTGCACCCAAATAACACTAAAATTCTGCACTGCAGTGGCATCTGCAGCTCTGCCTGTGACTTGTCTCCCTGCAAACTCTACAGCCAGGTCCACACTAGACATTCAAGTCAATTATGGATGCACAAGTCTAGCTATGGCAATTGTGTAGCTAGAATCAACCTACCTGACTGTCCTCACAGAGGGAAGTCGATGGTAGAAACTCTCTCTTCCACCTCCCTTACTCCTTGTGATACAGAGGAGTACAGGGATAGTTCGATTTTGTGTGTCCCTACTATGTGCATGACATTGAACCCTAGAAGATCGACCCTGACTAGGTCAATCTTCCACACAGTGAAGACATACCCTAAACCTGTCTTAACGCTGGCTCCTGGGTGGAGAGAACAGTTTCTAATACTGGAACAATCCTTCCATCTTCCTACCTTAAGTAGTAAATTTCTGAAGACCAAAAGAAGCAGCTTTGCTATTACCCACTTTTAAAGTCGAACCTGCAAGGTCAGAGAGGTACTGCCAGCTGACAGGGTCAGTGTCTGTCCCTTTTCTATTTCAGAACTAAAGAGTTTAGAAGATGACGCTGTGTAAGATTAAAAAGTTAAGTTCACTATTTTCCCCATCTCCCTTGTTTCTTTGGATTCCTCACATAACATGGAAGGTGATTTTGTTTTGTTTTGTTTTTTAAGTGACTGACAAACTAGCAGGGAGATTCAACAGCAAGAGTACTCACCTGAAACTAACTATTTTTAACTAACGAACTATTTTTAACTGCGATTTTAGGTCAAGAGTATCCTATTTATCTTGCGTTTAGACACTTATGCCAAAGAGGCAGAGTAATGGTTTGGTATGTTTTCATTTAAGCTCCAATATATTGCTGAAAGCATCAGTCTGCCTACTTGTGGCTTTCTGCCAGGCTCAATGTGTAGTACCTCAATGCTACTCAAAGAGCACTGACTGTTTCAGAATAAATAACGTTTGTCTTTTGAATCTGAGCTATCAGCCAATTTGGGATACCCAGTTAAAGGAAAGCAACAGCTAGAGAACAAATTCCACACAAAGGACGCCATTCAGGCAGCAGGTAGACAAAACAAAGGCAGCCAGCTTTCAACAGAGGTGTTAGGCTAGACAGGTCCGAGTACCTCAGCTAACTGCCATCTTAGTCATTTCTGCTCCAATGCACCTCAAGTGAAAATGCATAGGAAAGTGTTTAAGAGAACAGACATTTTGGGGAATATCTGCACGGAATATATGCTGCCATACTACCATGAAATTAAAACATCTTTCTAACAAGGGAATCTCAACTTCCTATTCAAAACGGAGTAGAAAGCTTACATGTAATACAAGAAAGGGAAAGTACGGTGGCATGGGGAATTCCTTTTTATTTTCTGGAGTGGGGGTCATCACTGGTTCCTGAAGATCACATAACTGTTTCTAGTAACAGAGAGGGAGCCGTGCTAGTCTATACACGATCAAAACAAAAAAGCAGTCAAGTGGCACTTTAACAAAATAATTTATTAGCTTGCAATTTATTAGCCTGTAATCCCACAAAAGCTCACCTAATAAACTATTCTGTTAGTCTTTAAAGTGCTACTTGTCTGCTTTTTTGTTTTTATGACTGTTTCTAATGTGGCAAAGCACCATGAGTTGCATTTCTCACTGGCTTAATTGTTCATACTCCTGGACTACTCAACAAAGCCTGGACTTCAAAATCAGGGTGATTTATTTGTACAAGTGTAGAGGCCCCTTTGGAGAAAGGAGATGTTCTTCCGCGACATATCTTTTGGAGGTCACTGGTGTACATGTTCACTCCATGGTTTCGTTTAATACTAGCATGTGTAAAGGATTTAAGGTCAGGGTCATTTAAAAAAACAAAAACAAAAAACAACCCCTCAAGCCAGCCAGAGAATTCCAGGTTCAAAAATGCACCTTGGAGCAGCACAGAGACTTCATTCACGAAGTCATTGCCAAGAGCAAAGGGGATGCTGAGAGGGCAGGTATAACCACTCTACTACCAGCTTTAGGGCTCCATTTCCTGGCTTTTATGGACATAAAACAATGCCATATTACTCACATTATCTGATGCTTTTTTTAAAAAAAAAAAGCACAGGCATTTAGAGCCCTCATAATGTTTATGTTCTAAGTCTGATACAGTCTGGACACAAATGACCCATAAAGCTGCATTTTGTCCAACTCTGCAATTTGTCTTCTATGTCTTCTGATATTTGCCAGTGGTGGATGAAACAGTTAATTGCTCTCTCTGATCCCAGAGTGCTGCCAACTTAAAACCTGGACTCCAGAGAGGCTCAAATGGTAGCAACTTTTGCCACTTAACTGCCAGGAGTTTGTCACAGTTCCACAACAGCATCAGAGTGCCCAAAAGTCCACTCAGGTGTTTTTGTGGCAGAGACCATGTTGTTGTGGTTAAGTGGCAAGGGGCAATAAAAGGGGCTGAAGGAGAGACTGCAAATAAGGGCTCATCTACACCTGACATGAAAGAAGTGCTCTCTCATCAGCACAGGGAATCAACCTCTCCCCGAAGCTCTAGCTAGATGGATAGAATAATTCTTCCATCGCCCTAGCACTGTCTACACTAGGGGCTAGTCAGCTTTCTTGTGTTACTCAGGGATGTGGATTTTCAACTCCCTTTGTGATGTAGCTGGGTCAGTTTAAAGTGCAGGCCAGGCCTAGGGTCACAAACACTCCAAAGGTACACAGAGCATCAGTTTTGTGTGTGTGTTTTTTCCACTGAGTGAGATGGGTGGGGAGGGTTAGAGATGGGAAAGTAAGAAAGACTAAATAAAGTGGAAGACACACTATAAAAATCGGCCTTGAGGTACATTACTGAGATCAGAGAGGTAGCAGAGGTTAAAAGATTCTGAGACTTGGAAGACAAAACCATAAATGGAGCCTCAAGGCTGCATTGACAGGGTAGAGAGAAGGTGAGTGAAGATTTGACTCCACTACAGGTTGGAACGAGGGCCACTGACCGGTCCAGCAAGGGTTGATTTATTGTGTCTAACACAGACACAATAAATCAACTGCTGCATGCTCTCCTGTTGACTTCGCCGATCACCAGCATGAGAAGAGTAAGTGGAGTCAACAGAAGAACACCAGGTGTCTACTTACCACTCAGACCTCAGTATGTCTACTTTGGTTAATTATTCACACAGCTGAAGTTGCATAACTTAGGTCAATGCTCCAGTAATGTAGACAAAGCCTGAGTGTCATTAGGCAGGAGGCCATGAAAGGAGCAACAAGAAACTTGAGCTGGAGAAAGGGGAGCCAATTAAGTGATCTGAACAAGAGAGGAGGGGTGTGTGGTCAGATGGCATGGCACAGGATTCAAAGGAATAACATACATGTCAGGGAGGCTAGAGAGCGCGAGTTTGCAACAGCCATGGCAGGAGAAGGGGTGTGATGAAAGACTTTGCTGTTTAAACAGATGTCTCCATTTGGGGGTACAAGTAGCCACATTATAGCAAATGTTATAGCTGTGCTATAGACATAGGGTTGTTTTGTTTTAGGTTGGGTTCTACAGGCTCTAAAACCCATACATGGACTCAGATGGTCTTGAAATTTGCTGTGACTCACAGGACTGCAAGATCATGTTAGTGGTCCAAATTTGGGGTCATGGTTCTCGAGATTCATCCCTGCTAGAAAAATCCATAGTTTTACAAAATCGTATCATTTGTGGAGCAGTAGGGTGGGGAGCGCAGGGAAGCTGGTGGGCAGTGGAGAGTGTGCAGTGATTGGGAGGGGTGTTTAGGTGGTGAAGAGGGATAAATGGGGATCACTAGCAAGAGAAGCTCACGGGGAGAGGGAGATATTGGGTGGAGAGGGATTAGGGACGGCAGCCTGTCAGTCCAATATCTTGCCTTTTCATGTGAAGTGCACCTCCCCCACTTCTTTGTGACGTTCCTCTTTTCCAAGCTGAGCTGGCACGTGGGGGAAGATACTTTCCATCATAGATCCATCACTTGGGCAACATCTGAGGGCCAGAGGAGGAAACACTTGACATGATGGGGCAGGGGGAGTTGAAGGATCCCTTCTCTTCCTGCCCCTGGCATGTGCCAGCACCTGGGAAGGCAGAAGGTACATCCACACTCTAGAGCTTAGAGCAGCATAGCCATGCCACCATAGCCCCGTAGTTTAGATGCAGTCTGAGCCAGTGGAAGGGTGCCTGCTCCTTTCCATCAGTGCAGAAATACCACCTCCCCAATGACAGTGTTTTTCCTTCATCGTAGCTGCACCTGAACTGCTGGTTAGGCTGGCCCACTGTAGTGAGAGCCTGGCTTCCCTCTGAGACAGCCACAGATTACTACACACAGGGACGTCCATCGGGACTTGGGTTTTTCACACCCACCACTGAAGCAGCTGGGTCTTACATGCAAGACCAAGCCTGAGTCCTTCTCCCTGCCCCAGGGAAAAAGGAGGACATCCACAGAGATTAATGGAGCAGTTCACACATCTCTGAGCGATGGCTTCAGGCTGCTTGTGTGTCCATGGTACATTCTCAGTGGGTCACTCCAGGCCTCTCTGACCCTCCCTATGCTACAGGCAGACACATCATCCACGCCAAAAGCCAGGTCTGGAGTAGGGACTGTGCAGTTCCACTCTCCTGCACTTTCCTGCCTCTCTGTCACATGCATTCCTCACTGCCTCACACCAGCTTCCCACCTCCACATGGCCCTACCAAGCTCGCTAGGAGCACGGAGTGGAAATAAGGAGGATGGAAGGAGGTATGAGTGGGCTCCAAGCAACGGACAGGCTGGAGGGCAGGTCTGAGAGCCACGCAGGGATTCCCTGGATGGTCAGGATGTGGGTCAGCGGGTAGGAATGAATACCAAGACTATCAAAATGCCGCTTGTCCCCCTTTCAAAAGCCTGCTCGCTGACTCCATGTGAGTCACTACATCAGCTCCAAGCTCTCAGCAGGTGGGTCCCATTTAGACACCTGCCTCTCCAAAGGGAGAGGACTAAAGCGAGAGAGTTGGCCTAAGCAGGGCAGAAAGAGACACGGTGACCGTACAGGGCAGTGACAGAATTAACATGGAGGCAGTCCATTCTTTCACTAGGTTAATCACGGCCAAGGAGCTGGGGCAGTGCTACATGGGGTGGTTGTTGACACCCACTCTCAAGCCTAGGGAAGGGCCAGGACACCCCTCCTCAACCTCAGGCCCTGCTTCTCCCCAGCCCTATTCCAAGCCTCCCTGCTCCTTCCCCACCTGTGCTCGGGCCCCAACTCACCTTGTCTCCCAATCAATGCAGGCTAGGGGGACTGGCATCAGCAGCAGCGATCCATCCTCCCCTCCATTCACCGGCACCGGTGGGGGAAGCAGAGCAACACAGCCCCAGCTCACATTGCCCCACCTCCCACTGGTGAGTGCAGGGGCAGTCCCGGCCCTCCGGAGATACACAGCAGGGTACAGGGCACAGAGTGAACTTGGGCTGCTTCCCCCAAAGCCCGTGAATGCAAGGGGACCGGGGGCCAGCCCCAGGTGTTCTGGAACTATCAGCTGTTGGCTGGCCTCTTGCTCCTCCCACCCATGGCATTCTGGAGGGCATGGGCCCCCTCATACCGTCCCCCCTACAGTCACCCTGTGCTGAGAAATTGTTTAAAATAAGCCAATTAAATTAAATGCCCCAAGACTTCATTAATCCAACGTAGAGTGTAGGTTACCCATGATGCCTCATGCTCTTCCAAAATCTCCCAGGCTAATCTTAAACCTCTAAACAACAGGGGGTAGCATGTACCTTAATTGGTATCCTCTTTGGGCAGATACACTCAGTATGTTACTCAAGCACCTGGCACATTGGGGCACAGATCAGTCGGCTTCTAGATACCACCACATTACAAATATTGTTCTCTGTCAAGCAGTGTATTTAGAGGAATATTCCAGGGAGAGGATGAAAGTTACATCGGCTGTCTAGAGTCACATAAATGGGGGTTCATAGACGTTCTCACATTTGAAGTGTTAGATAAGGAATGAAGATGATCTGGGTGCAAACAAAATCTAACTTATTCACTGCTTTTTAAAGTAGAGGTGGAAATTTTCAATCTTCTGGCCCCATTAAAAAAAAAACACGTACAATAAAAATTCCTTGATAGAGCCAGGCAACAAACTTTACAACATTCTTTACAAACAGAACCCTAATCATATTGATGCCAAACTCTGCTTAAAAGCTTAGGCCTCTGGGTACCTGGCAAGCACAGTTCAAACTAAAGAAGTTCCAGGAGAGAGAGAGAAACTGATCTTATTGGCAGTCTCAGAACTTGCAAAGAAAGGAGAGAGCAGGGAGGGGGAAGGCTTTTTAATCATAGAATAACAGAAATGAAAGGAACCACAACAGGTCATCAAGTCCAGTCCCCTGCACTAATGGCAGGACCAACTACCATCTAGACCATCTCTGGCAGCTGTTTGTTTAACCCGCTCTTTAAAATCTCCAATCTTCTCTTTTCCAGACTAAACAAATGAAATTATTTCACTCTTTCCTCACTCCCAGGTCCCATTCTCTACACCTTTAATCATGTTTGTTGCTGTTCTCTGGACCTTCTTCAAATGTGTCCACATCCTTCCGGAAATGTGATGCCTGGAAGCGGACACGCTATTCTAGCTGAGGCCTAATCAGTGTGGAGTGAAGCAGAAAAATTACTTTTATAATAATCCCATTGATACTCTCCAGAATGTTCACTGGTCAGTATCACACTGTTCACTCACATTTAGCATATGGGCCACTATGACCCCTAGAGCACTTTCCATAGTATTCCTTCCAAGGAAGTCATTCCCATTTTGTGTGGCTATGTCTCCACTAGCAAATAAAGCCGACTTTATTAAAGTTGACTTTTTATAAAGTCGAAGGCAAGTGGCCAAACGTTTAGAAAGTCAAAGTAGCATGTCCCCATTACTTTTGCTAAGTTTGACTGTCAGCAGTGCATTGTGGGTACCTAGCCCACAGTTTCTGCATCCCTGTTGCATTCTGGGTTTCTGTGCCAGTATGTTATAGGAAAAAAAATGTGCCCAAGGGGTGTCTGATATCATCATCCCAGAGTGCTCTGCCCTCACTACCCACTCCCATTGAAAAAAAGCTGCCAAATACATTTTCACACCATTTTTCCACAACCCCCCCGGCATACACTGTTACAAGGCTAGCGGGCCAGTCTTGAGAAATGTAAAATGCAGAAATAAAAATCTGAAAATTTTCAGTTTGGACTGAGTGAAAAATTGTTTTTTGGTATCGTTGAAATGCTTCATTTTGATAGTTATTTTTAATTTCATTTTGACCCAGCAGCCACATGGTGAGGGGGGTCAAGCCGGAGAGCCTAGCAGTCATGAGGTTCGGAGGGCAGCTGGACAGCCCAAGCTGATTCCAACTTCCTGCTCAGCTGGAGAGCAGTGAGGTGAAAGCGATGGTCAGAATAGACACATTGGGGCCATTGTGGGATACTTCTAGAGGCCAATAAAATCAAACTAAATAATGCTGATTCTACACAAGCATAACGTCAACCTTGTAAATTCAAACCTGGCATTACTCCTCATGAAAAAGCTGGAGTAGAAAAGTTGACCTTACAACCCCTTAAAAATCAACCTAATGATATTTGCACTGAAGACAGGTACATTATAAAATGGACAGAGCATCCTTAAAATTAACTTTATGCTCTAGTGTCAACATAGCCATATTGGGAAACTGTTCCTTCTGAAGTGGAGTATTTTGTATTTGTCTGTCCTGCAGACCATTTCTCCAGTTTGTTTAGATCATTTTGGTTTATAATCCTACCCTCCAAAGCATTTGCAAGCCGTCCGAGCTGAGTATCATCCGCAAATTTTGTAAGTGTATTCTGTCATTACCGAATAACCAATGAAGATATTGAACAAAAACAGATACAGAACTGATCTCTGCAGAACTTCACTCACTGTGCACTTGCAACATGATTACAAACCATTGGTAACTAACCTCTGGGAACAGTTATCCAACCAATTATGTGCCCACCATCTCGTGGCTCAATCTAGCTTGTACTGCCCTTGTGTTGCTAATGAGACAGTCTTGCAAGACTGTATCAAATGCCTTACTAACATCTTACTAGATATACCACATCTTCTGCTTCTCTCTTATGCACAAGGCTTGTTATCCTGTCAAAGAAAGCTAATCGTGTTACTTGACAAGTATTCTCATCTGATAGTCTCTCAAGTAAAGTGAAAATGTAGTGTACCAAGACAACACGGTTTCATTACATCTCTTTGGCTAGTTTACCCATGCTGAGTATGGGTAATACTGAAGTCTGGTCTACAGTAGGAAGTCAGATTGGTATAAGGACATCACGCAGTCATGAGAAAAATCCCCATCAGAAACAATGCAACCTAAGACGGCGTTAACAAAATATTAAGACAGCCCTTGTAACATGCACGCTCGATGCACCTGCAGCTTTTTGGCTGCAGCACTCTACATAAGAAGGCATAAAGTCTAACGTGGCTAATGCTCCTGCATGAAACCAAGATGACAGTTTTTATTTTTAGTTGCATCTTCTTGCTTCTACTAGCTATGTTAATAAGTGTATTCTAGTCAGCACATCAAGACGGAAAGTTTGCCTTTAAAACCTCTATACCCCAATTACTAGTATATACATATTACTATACATACCCTTCTGCCAAGTATCTGGTTGATAGCTGCGCTTTCTTTCAGAGTACACTCTGCTACGACGTTTGCTCTCATTTCTTTCATGTATAACATGAAAGCATTCAGAGGTTTTTTAATGTGAGGTCTTTTCGGCTCTTGCTCTTTTCTCTGTTCATGCTGAGGCTTCCTAAAATGTGGTGGGGGGAAAAGAAATAATATCTAATTTACCTTTAACCTAACAGTTACTGAGAAGAATATTTCCAAGCTTCAATTTCAAATTAAGGGTGTGCTACTTGTATGTGAAGTTTGAGAGTTCATCTTCGATATACTGCTGCAACTTTTGAACTTACAGTAGAATCTCAAAGTTACAAACACCAGAGTTATAAACGGACTGGTCAACCAGGCACGTCGTTTGGAATCAGAAATATGTAATCAGGCAGCGGAAGAGACCAATGAAAAGAACAACTACTAAAAAAAGGGGAAAATTTCAAAAAAGTTTTGACAAGGTAAGGAAACTGCTTCCGTGCTTGTTAAAAATTAAAATGTCTAAAAACAGCACTTTCTTTCTGCTTAGTAAATTTTCAAAATTGTCTTAAATCAATGTTCGGTTATAAACCTTGAAAGAACAACTAAAACGTTTTGTTCAGAGTTACAACACTTTTCAGAGTCATGAACAACTTCCATGGTGTTTGTAACCGAGAGATTCTACTGTATTCTGGCTTTTGGAGTGAATTTAGTGCTCAAGGAAGAGCGTGCTGGATTGGCAAACCTTGACAATGAATGAAACTATACTTGATTTATCCATGAAACAAAACACTCTGCCATCAAGTATGAGAGTGGTCTGGAAGACCATCTCCAGAGATGAAAGAGTAGCTAGCTGAGACATCTTGCCCATTTATTTCTTGAGCCCTTTGTGTTCATCTGCTGAAAAGGATGCCGATTATAATGGTGGCTTTTACTGTCAACACCTCTGCACTAGAAACAGACGGAGCATCAGCTCACAAGCCTAGCTTCAGCACCATTTCAGCTACCAAATGGCAGTGGTGCTTTCAGCAGCTACCACCTTATAACATTCAAGAGTAGCCCAGAAGTAAATGCTTCACATTGATACGCCTCACGACTCATCCACCCTCCGCTTCGGTTATGGTGAACTTTTACAGACTCCTAATACAAAGTGATCATGAAGGATATTAGTTTTGTTTTTAACTTCTCATTTTAACTGTTAGGTCCTGACGTGCTTGAGGATGAATGGCTAGCATAGAAAGGCACACTCACACATGCATTAAGTCGCTGTCAGCGTGTGGATGTTCTTGTTTGACTTGAGGCGTTACAATAGCTGGGTGAGGGATTCCAGTTGTGTGAGGGCCTGGAGGTCCAGGAATCATGTGATGTGAAAACCTAAAAACAAACCAAGTACAGAGTCTGTAACAATAACAAGACCAGGATGCATATCTAAAGCTTGAACACCAGCAGGAAAACACAACAGAGCTTGCAACAAAGAATATGTAAAAATTAGTTAGCTGAGATTCATGCATTTGTATCTAAGCTTATTCAAAATGGGCCAACATTTTCATCTGAAGAAGTTATTTTATTGCTTTTCAGACAAAGAGATGGCAATGCCTACAAGGAAATGTAACATATCTACTGTTGCACTGGATATCCATAAAAATGCACATTCCCTTAACCAAAAAGTGATTTTTCACTGCAGCATATAAATACTGAAAATATCCATCACCAGCCAACAAAGGAAGGAACTGCCATGCAGCAAGGGGGTAGGGGTGGGGTGGAGATGAGGGAAGCAAGAAGAGAAGAGTCCTTTCAAAAATCCCATATTTATGTTTGTATTTAGTTTATAACCTTTTGCAAAGTCATTTTACCTATACCCTTTTCTTCCCCAACACTCTGGACTACATCTCTTAATTTCAAATGCAAATCATGTATTATGGAAGGAAAAACAAACTGCTTCTTCCAAATCTAAATGACTTTTCCTTTCATTGTGTCAGAATGGGGGGGAGTCATCCTCATAATCTGGGTTGTGAGCCTCAAAATCCTGAGTGCTCTCACTCCAATTAAGCAGTACATTTGAGTGCATGCTTATCTTTGAGTCCATGAAATAGTCTCAATGCTTTCAAAGTACACAGATGCTTCAGTAGCTTGTTGGATTGCAGCCCAAGTGACCAATACTTTCAGGATCAAGCCCCCCAAAAAAGCAGTTTGCTGCATTTGTTGGTGTTAAAGCTAATGCTATAGGGATTTGAAGAAAAGAACATAGTAACTCAACAGAATAAGGTGGGAAAGGCCAAAGTTTATTGTGCGAAAGAGTAGCAATTCTCTCCTTGGATACCCTGACTGAAACATGCCTGTAGTTCACCTAAAAAGGAGTAGAGGAACAGTAATGAAACAAGAATACCTATAAAAAGTTGTGTGCAGATCATCACTTAGATGGACAATCCAAATCCCCAGTGTACAAGCCAAACAAAATGCAGAGATGGGACATTGCAACCTTGTGTACGCCAAGCACAGGATGTATAAGCCATCTTTCCAGAGTGCAAAAGCATTACATAGAGAAGATTTGGAGTGTGGCATGGCCAAGTCTCAGTTAGCATTGCTTGCTTGCACTAACATGTAAACATAGTGCTGGATTCCCACACCAGTACAGGCAGACTGTGTGTATTTAGAGCTTGTTGGCATCCCTTTCCTTCTAATAGCTTTGGGCTAAGAAATTCTAACGTGGGAGTAGTTCTGAAGATTGCCTCATAGTAGGGTACTCAATTTAAACTCTTCACATGTGTAATTGCAGAATTCCAGCTAGAATGAGCGGTTTTGCCTTGTTTCACACTTGAAGAAAAAAAAAAATCTGGGCTATCTCCTAATATGTTGCATTTAACAAGCAAGAATGCCCATTTTATGTGAAATAGTTTATTATTGGCTAACATAATTCGTAAGTGTTTCTAATTTTGATACTTCACGGACTGTCAGCGAAATGCTGAATGAGACTAGTGCGAGTTCCAGGCACACTGTACGTACACAAACATTGTAAATAAAAAATTATACATAAATTTTAGCTGACTGAAAAGCAAGCAAAGGCAGACCAGAGATGCAAGCAGGAGAGCAACTTGCCCTCTAATGCCAGCAGTTACTCCCCAGTCAGTCATTCACCTCCTACACCTACCTGGACATGGAAGGGTCGACTGAGAGTGAGGATGGGTAGGGTTGCCTGAATCCACTCGAGATGGGATATACAGGCTGACCTTGCCTGAGGTCACAGAAGAAAGGAACCCATCAATAATATGATATTGTAATAAAAGTTAACCTAGAGTCACAAGCACCTGATGGGAACTCAGCATGGTAGCATAAACAATTATGTGCCATGTATTCTCTTAACTCACTGTGGTCTAAACACAACATTTTTTTTGTCTCCTATTGAAAATATATTTGGCATCTAGAATTTGTTTAAAAAAATTGGCCAGTTTGAAATCATGGGACCAGATTCCAATCCCCTTAACTCCTGTAGAACAGTCATCCCATTGAATCTGGTGCACTGTTAACAGTCTGATTCTCCCAGAACAGTATGGAGAGCTTTCTTTTTTTTTTTTTTTTTTGGGGGGGCGGGGAATCTTTGAGACCCTGGGACTGTCTTTATTTTGCATCTTGTGCAGCATGTCAACTCTTGTAAGCAATTTAAAAAGTTAAAGAAGTTATATTTTATTTAAAAGTGTGCATAAAATAAAAATACAAATACACTTTAGTCACTTGGTTTTAAAGCTCCTTTTTTGCAATCAAGTGACTAAAACCAGCTCATTTGAAATTCTACCATTCTTTAGAATAAAGATACTGTCTATCTATGGAATTCGATCACCAATTGACTGCTTCAAACACTTTGAACTTTTCCTGCTTAGTTCACTTCATCTTTACTTCCAGTTGGCATGGATGCAACTCTTGAATGAGGATTAATGCACTTAAGTAACAAAGTTCAGACAGAATAATTGATCCAGCTTTGAAAGACTAAGCTCAATCAATTCTATTCAAACACTTTATTGACAGCCAGAATTAGTGTTAAAACTGAGATTTCCAAAGCTTCTGGCATTTATACTGCACAGGATGATAGTTTTCACACTTTTAGTATGTGCTTGGGGGAGAAGGGAGAGAATAGTGCTCATATGGAGGAGAAAAGTGGTAAGAATCTCGGTAATGCTGCAGCACAGAATTGAGCTGGAAAGAGGGAGAGCACAACAGATTGTGGAATAGGTTCAGGGATGAGTGAGCATTGCTGAATAGATTTCCTAACTTGACAATTACCTCCTCTCTCCTTTTCATCTTTCTCCTTCCAGTTTCTTTCCTACCTTCCAGCCCCTCCCCACATTTACATGAAGAAACTATGCAGAAATGCTGGTACCTAATCAACACCAGAAGACGAACACGATTAATCAGGGGGTGCTGGTGGAGATAGCACCCTACTTTAGAAACCAGTGAATGTTAAGCTGGAAATCAGCACCTCAGCAACCCCATAACCTCAAACTGTGATTTCAAACATTGCAAGTTTCAGAGAATCCACCATTTAGTCTAGTGAAAAGCACCAAATGTCTTGCATCCCATTTTGCAGAGGAAAAGGAGGAAGGACTCCTCGAATCTCTGTCAGTGTGATCTGTAGGGAAATTCTTTCCCAATTCCAAATATGAGAGTCATCAGACTTCCGCACCACTGAAACACCTGGGAAAGAATTCTCTGTAGTAACTCAGAACCTGCTCCATCTAGTGACCTGTTTCTGGCCATTAAAGATATTTGCTACTGAACGTAACCATCATTCCATTCCCACAGTAGCAACTGTTGAGTGGATGAGGGCGGTGATGGGGAGGCACCGGCCATGTGCCCCACCACTGTTCCACCTCCTTTCTGACCCTGCCCTACCTGTATCCCACCCCACCTCATTTCTGCCGCTGCACTGCCCCATGTCCCACTCCGTCCTTGCAACTGCTCTGCCCCCCTCCTTCCTCCTTTTGAAGTGCCTCCCCCGACATGCTGGAGTGACGTGGCCTGAGAGCAGTGCAAGCTCTGGGGAGGGGGAGAACTGGTCCACACTCACTGGAAGTGGCACAGCACTGAGGGTGAGTGTGGGGTGGATGCTGTGGGGAGGGCACATGTAACACCCCTGTGCTCCCCACACACATCACCCCTGCAGCCCCACCATGAACTTCACTACTCCCCTTGAAAGGCTGTCCCAGAACTTCATTCTTCTGACTGTTACAAATCTAAATTTCTGGTCTAAACGTCTTGAGGGCCTGTTCATACCCATCCGTTCTTGTTCAAACTTTGGACCTCAATTTAAAAAGGTCTTCTCACTCTCCCTGATGTGCATCTCTCTGATGAGCAGATAAAAAGAAGTCATTTGTTCTCCACCTTCATTTGGTTAAGTTAAACAGCCTTCAGACTGCGCGGGTACTCAGCACTTCACAGTCTGCTCTGAAATGTATGTTGTTTTCCCCTCATGTGTAAAACTGAAATGAGAATACTTATGAGTAAAGAGTTTTGGGGGGAGGCAATGGGATTCGTTAGGTAAGGCTGATAATTGAGTCACAAGGTCTGGGATTCTAATTCATTTAACTCCTCTGCATTCAGTTTGTTCTCCTATAACTGCATAAACATTTCTTATCCGTTCTAAAATGCCTCAAGGTTTTCAGGCAGTAAATGTCAAGCATTATTGATCATCCTGTGATGGGAGGTACAATATGTAAAAATTAGCTCCTAAAGGAATCCTTCTCTGAATATGAAAGTTGGATCCTTATACTGGTATTGTTAAAAATTAAACAAAATATAGGACTTCTCCAGTAACTGAGTACCGTTCTCAAATTTTACGGCTTCTTTAAGGAACATGACGAAGTTTGTTCTCTACTTTGCTGCAGTTTCTGGTAAAAAGAGTCTGTACTTGAAAGTTTGTCACAAGTATTTTTCTATTTTGTTTATTGAACAAATTTGTCTTTAGTTTGTTTAGACTTGCTTTTCTCTTCAATCCTAACAAATGCCAAAAGCCAGAAGCATGAGCCACGAGAACTTCTCGCTTCCAAGTGAAATCTATGTACTTCAGTTTCTGCATACATTAACAACAAATCCAGTTCTCTTTGGAGATCAACATTTTTGATCTTTCACACTAAGTCATATCTCACTGCAGTGATGTTTTTATTTCATAAACTCTGCAATAATTCTACTGAGGATGTGTGCGAACATGTGTCTAAGCAGCAGCAAGAAGATCTTACCAGCCAAGAGGTGGTGTTATCTGTCCTACACCTCCAGGAGACAAGGGATAGAAGGTAGGGATATCTGGAGCTGGAGGATGTCTTGACATGCCTGTCAGAGTATGGAGAAGTTTGGAAAATGCTGTAATTAATAATATAATACAAACTAGCATGGTTAATATCACAATAAAAACTTGTTCTATACAAGAAAGTCAAACTTCATTTTTGGTTAGTATGAACAGAAAAATACCCTTAATTCCAGTCTTTAGAATAAGTACTGTAGCTTATATTGTCTACTAGGTGTAGAATATAAAAGGAAAAGGGAAAAACAGAGACCATGAATGAAGCCACCATCAAATCTAAAAATCATATGGAGGTTCTCTGTTAATATTTCATCTCTGAGGTGTTACACTGAAGCTACTGAGAGCCCTATGCAAGTGATCTGAAAGAGCCAAACGAAACGAGGAAAATCTAGCGTTTTCAAACAGGCAGCACCAGAGCTAACAGATTAGGTAAATTGCTACTTGTACATTTTTCACAGGTTCCCTTATGAATTTACAGATTTTGGAAACTTGCTACCACAGAGGATCAGTGGTTAATTAAGAATCATATTCAGGCCTATAATGGTCACACTAGATATGATTCATCTGGCTACTGACTGTCACTCCAGCTCCAATTAAGCTCTTCATCAAGTTGATTCCTATGGGCTCCAAGGTCAATCTGTTTGCACTGGTAGTGTTTCATGGTGGAGGGGCGGGGGGGGGAGCATCCCATGAGAAGTGATCCACCAGTTCACCTTCCCCAGAATATAAAGTCCTACGTCTGTAAAAATCACCTCCAGATTAAAGCTAATCCTAGTCCCAACTGGGTCTGTGGTTTTCATGTTTTACCTAAAACTCATGCCGCAGGGAGAGACAGAATTATGGTGAGAGGCCACAGAGACCGGGGTTTATTTAAAATGTCTTTCAGAAGGAAGGGGGTTTGGAACAGCAGGCGCTGCAACATTTAGATTCGCTTATTAAATCAGTTACTTTACAATTTATATTAACTATCAGGCTCACAGATGTGGGGCAAAGGGGGCAGCTGCCCCCAGGCCCCTGTGAAACACTGCAGCAGCGCTGCTCCAGTTGTGTGCGGCTGTCAGTGGCTGGGAGGGCAGCAGCACCGTCTAGATAGCGCTGAGGGCTGACTGCCCTTGGCCCCGCCCCTTCCACTGTTTGCCCTTGAGGGGTGGAGCTAGGCTCCCCTCCCATGTTGCCCCAGGGTTCATGACACGGCAGCTCTCAGAACTGCCATTAAATGCATATATAGCAACATTCTAAAGACGAAGAACGGAACACTGGGATCTTTACTTTGAGACTTGTAATGTTGGTATTTTGACTATAAATTGATTTTTAAAATATATTTACCTGAAGAGATTTAGATGAAATCTAGGAATCTTAAAATTATAATGTTGTGGGGTGGGGGGGTGAGGATGGCAAAAATACCATTTTAATGGTTTTGCTGCTACTCTGTCAGCTTTCATATTTCAGTAGGACCTGCAATGAGCAATTCAAGACCAGAAATTGAAAGTTAATCTATGGTCAGTTCTCAGTTATCAGCTGAGGGGAAAAAAAGGTGATGACTCACAGAAGAGAACCTTCATTTGGCTTATTCCCTATAACAAACTGCCATGCCAAATTAATACAAACCTAGTGTGTCACCTCTGGCAATAGCTACTCCCCAATGCTCCCAAGGAATAGGAGACCACAGTAAATCCCACAGCCAGATGCCAAGGTCTAGCAGATCTCTGAGTAAAGGATACCCAGAATCTAGGATCTGGAGCAATTCATCTGATCAAGTTCTCAGATCAAAAAGCAACCAGCGTACAAACACCAATGGAAGCATATGGCAACATACTTTTCTTGAAGTTTATTGGGGACATTTTCCCATTCTTCATTTTATTAGGTTCTAGTGCACTGGTCGTATTTAATCGGGAGCCCGTGTTTGATTTTATTAAGGGCACAAGAGCTAATATTCCACTGTGTAGAAATGATAAGAAGTATGGCAAGGGATCACCCTGGATTTACCAAGAGATTTTGAATGATCTCAAAATCAAAAGAGTAAGCCAGCAAAAAGGGGAACACTAGGTAAAATTACATAGCATGAATATAAACAAATAACACAAATACGCAGAGGCAAAATTAGAAAGGCACAGAATGAGCTCAAACTAGCTAGAGACATAAAAGGTAACAAGAAATCATCCTACACGTATATCAGAAGTAAGAGAGAGACCAAGGACAGGGTAGGCCTATTTTTCAATGAACAAGGAAAAACAATAACAGAAAATATGGAAAGGGCAGAGGTGACTAACGGTTTCTTCGTTTTAGTTTTCACCAAGAAGGTTGATGGTAATTGGATGCCTACAATAGCGGATCCTGGAAAAAGTGAGGTAGATTCAGAGGTTAGAGTAGGAAAAGAATGAGTTAAAAGTCACGTCTTCAAGTCACTAAGGCCTGCATCCTAGAACACTCAAGAAACCGATTGAAGTGGTACCTGAACCATTAGCTATCATCTTTCAAAAGTCATGGAAGACAGGGGAGATTCCAGAAGACTGTAAAAAGGCAAATATAATGCCCATCTACAAAAAGGAAATAGGACAACCCAGAAAAGATAATGGAGCAAATGAGGAATCCATCTGTAAACAACTCGATGGTAACAAGGTGGTAAGTAACAGCCAGCATGAATTTGTAAGGAACAAAGCATATCAAACCAACCAGACAACTTTCTTTGATAGGATAACAATCCTTGGCCGTGTCCCATGAGCTGATGGGAATAAGGGGACTTCGAAGTAGGCAGGGCCCTTTCGAAAAGGAGCCCTGTCAGGACGAGACGCGCGGCGGCAAGGCGCATCAATTTCGAAGTGCCGCGGCCGCCTACATGCTAATG
Source organism: Carettochelys insculpta (assembly GCF_033958435.1). Taxonomy (NCBI): domain Eukaryota; kingdom Metazoa; phylum Chordata; order Testudines; family Carettochelyidae; genus Carettochelys; species Carettochelys insculpta. The sequence goes on along the minus strand of NC_134140.1, from coordinate 109,619,324 downwards.
AAGCACTGAATATGCATTTCAGCGCTTCATTAGTAAACTTCGAAATGGCCATTTGCGTGGCCATTTCGAAGTTTGGGGCTAGTGTAGACGTAGCCCTTGTGAATAAGAGGGAAGTGACAGATGTGGTATACCTAGACTTTTGTAAAATATCTGATACAGTCTCACATGACCTTCTTATAAATAAACTAGAGAAATACAACCTAGACTGGGCTACTATAAGGTGTGTGCATGACTTGTTGGATAACCATTCCTAGAGAGTAGCTATCAATGGTTCACAGTCATGCTGGAAGGACATAAGTGTAGTTACACAGAGACCAGTTTGGGGACCAGTTCTGTTCAGTATCTTCAGGCTGAGTAATTTGATTGGAAGTCCCAGAGACGTTAATATATTGATCTCTGGACACAAATACAGAAAATAAAGACGCGAAGATGACATAGCAAGCACTATGTTGTGGGAGTTGGAGCAGTGCCCTGGTCTATAATTCCTTACCACAGTACTTAAGTTCTGAATATCTCACTAGCCAGACTTTTAGGAGTGAAAAAGAAATCATATGGACATGTGATTGGTTCTTCACTATTACCCATGATATTTCTGGCACAGGAAACACAATGAGCACAAAATAGTTTAGAAAACCTCCCTCAGATGGACAATACTGACAAGTACTCAACAGTTCGCTGAGAGATGGGCTTACACCAGGATCCCAATCCAGACAAACCAGAATTCAATGGACTGCCACAATCTATCTGCACAGCTTGTGAGTTCTCCATGCATATACAAAAGTACTGAAACCAAGGAATGCAACAGCTTCGGATTTCAGCCTATATATTATGCACATAGCTAGTACATGTAAGACCTCCTTTCTTCCACTATGCAAGCTGAGCCAGCAGCCACCCATCCCTCCACAAGGCTAAGTCTGCTGCCTTTGTTTCCCCAGTAGAGAGAGTGACCATCACGGGCCTAAGGAAAAGAGCCTGAGAAGGCCCTGTATGGACGTCCATGAGCTTTGCTCTGTCTTCTCCAGGCAGCACTGGCTGACCTAACCTCCGAGAGAATCAAAAGATTTTTTTACAGCCTCCTAGCTACTTGTTTTCATGAGGCATACCATCAGTTATATCTATGCCTCTGTTGTTCCATGTGCGGGGCTACTCTGACTCCTAAATTTCTGTTCTTCCTTTCCTTATCTCCAAATGCCATGCTATGATCTTTTGCCCTGGGTCATTCTCCACTCTCCCTAGCCTCACCTGGTTCATCATTGTCCCCTTAGGTCTGACTTCTACCTATCTCACTTGTTCCTTCCTTGTCCTTGCCCTTCCCCTTCCCATATTACACCATGCTCCCTTCCTTGGGGATCTCATTAGGAGCTTATTTCCTTCCTCTCAAATCCATTGTTCTCTCCATCATGTTCTGTGCATCTTCAGGACCTTTCTGAGCCCCAGTTAATGTTCTTCCATATCAAATTTTAGGTTCAGTTGGATGGTTCTAATCAAAACACCACCACCACACCTGAGCCTATATTCAATCAATGTTTGCGGATGTCAAGTCTTCCAGTGAAGCTCCACAAATTGTATTCAGCAACACTGGGTTTGTGTGTTGCAGGATGAAGTTGCCCAGCCAACTGAAAAATCTGTTCAACAGGAGCTACACCCAGGCAATAAACTGAAAGAAAAACTACTTACGTACACAGAGGAAATAGCTGACATCTAAAGACGCACACCTCTAAAACTCAGGCTTACTGCAAGATTAGAAATCTTACACACTGACACTACGTACCTAAGATTCTGCTCTGCTTACACTGCCTCAAACTGTGTGCTTTGAAAACTACGTATCTGTTTTACAGACCACTACTCAATTAAGATAAAGTGACAACAATGAGAGAAAGGGAACGCAGAACCTTCCTCCTGCACAGCACTACTGTTTGGAACATGGCGAAATATGGGAAGGAAGTAAGGACATGAAATACCAAGCTGCCAAAACACAAAACAATATTTTAAATACTTAATTCAACTCTCCTTCCTGAGTCTCAAATCACTGAGATTTCATGTTATGTCTCTGTGCTGCGATACTCGGAGGCAACAGGGGGCGCCAAAAATTGATTTTTTTTAATGGTTTTAAAATATTTTGATGAGCAAAATAAGGCAAAGTGGTAAAAACGTGTGCTATCCTCCAACTTTAAACTGCTGGTTAAGATATTTATACTACACAAGAATGGCTATTCCATACCAACATAATACATGTCTATTTAGCACATTTATTTTCCTCTGAAGCTTACGAGACCCTCAAAACCAGAATTTATAATAGATATGCTGATATGCTTCAGGGTAGTGGAACTCCAAAACCAGCACTCACAGTTGTCTCTTGTGGTTTCCTTTAGCTGTTAGAAGTTGCCTCACCTTGTTTTGAGTTGACATCTGAGGGGATGTGTGAAGGGTGTGACCCTGGAGAAAAGTGCTCGTCGCTGTAAGTGATAAGTGGAGTAAGAGGATGAACAGCATGTGAAGGCTGCACCACTGGCACCTTATTTGACTGCAAGAGAGTAGGGAAAAAAAAAGAAGCATTAGTATAATAATTCCCAATTCTTCTGTACTTTATTGTGGGCAGGGGAGGGTGAGAAGGGGAGGAGCACTCATGGTAACTAGTATTTAAAAGATTCATATTTGTATTACTAACCATATTTAACCTCCTGAAGACACAAACAAGGAACCTTGCCTGTGGGGGCAGCGTTCCTTTGAAGGGGAAGGAGGCATGACAGTCAGGCTTGTAATGGTAGCCTGCCAACTGTTGGGGTGGACTAGAAAGACAGGGTGTTTAACCCACAGCCAGGAAGTGGCTCAGGTTGGGTAGATATACAGTAGCAGCTGCTTTTGGGACACCTAGTGGAGTGGGGTTATAGGGAGAAGCAAAAGGAGGAGCTGGCTAGCAGGAGGGCAGGCAGAGGTCAAGCTCTCCACATAGTACCAGAATAGGATTAACTACACAGCAGAAATGAAATTATGGGGAAGCACTAAGGGTTTAGTTCACCGCCACTAACTGCAGTTTGCGTTTTTTTGGCCTTGAACAGCGAAGCCAGTCTGATCAGTGTCATTTTTGTTTGAAGTCACAGGCTGGTTCTTATGCATCAATACAGTGCTATATTGCTGAAAATATCCAGCGCAGCTGGCGCTATTGTTAAGATTACTTCTTTCTGCCCCCTCTCCCACCCCCCCCCAAAAAAAAAGTAATCGCATTTTAAACAAATCCAACAGTTCTTAGCACACAGAACAATCCACTATAAAGGGCATTATTTAAGCTGTAAAGAATTGTCTGTACTCCGACAGCTACCCCGTCCCATTCCCCTGCCTCCCCACAAGCCAATTCCATGGCTGGGGCTGCTGAGGTGCCGGTACTCAGTACCGGCAAGTACTGGCACAAAAAAAGCACTGCATATGAACAAAGCACACCCACACCCACTGACCTCTCCTGCTTAGAAACCTAGTACATACCAATCTAGAGAACAGAAAAGTGCTAAAAATACCTGAGAAAAACCAGTCTTGTTCTATTGTGCTCCCACCTGGGTGCTGAAAAAGGTATGGATTGAAACATACATTTGTATTTAATATTTTCTACAAAACAGACACAGCCATTAAAACCAAAAGTGATTGATACATTGAAGAGGGACCTGGAACTAAAGAAGTATCACCAGCAGTAATTCTCACAGTCCAACGCATTATCCCCAGCTCCTATCAACGGAACTAGAAAACCCAACCATGTCATTTGCATGATGCCTGTTTTTCTGTATTTTAATCACTCCTCGTTTTTCACAGCAGGCCTATACTGTAGTAATCCCAGCATGTAACAGATAATATTATTCACCATTTCTACCCCGTCATTCTGCGTGATGCCCCCCAGCAAAAGCAACTATGCCACAAACAGAGGTTTTTAATTAAAAATAAAGAAAGTAGACAAAAATGTTCTCAAAGCCTAACAGGGACCCAGATTGCCAAATATTTGGATTTAAGAGGTGAAAAAATGGTAAGAGCCCATTGAAATGAATTTCATTTGAATCCCAATATGCAACTCCTGTCATAATAGTAGATCTTAGGACTATATATCATGAATTTCCTTCTCACGTCTAAAACTAGAAGCATTAAGAGGATGGCTAATTTAAAAAAAAAATTATAAAAGTGCACGGAGGAGAGTGGCTGGGAGCCAGTACAGTATTTTTCTGCTTTCCTTGTTTTCAGAGCACCACCTTAAGGAACTTGCATTAGCAGGCAGTATCTTCTTAATGTCTGACCTATCCCTCCAGTCATATAGCTCAGAATCTAGTGCCATGATATTTTGCTAAATTATGCTATCCTTGCTCTCCTCTTAATTTTACGGTTTTCAACACAGATTTGCTTTCCTGTAGGAAGGAGATAAGAACCTGAGGGTTTTAATTTAAGCTTTGGCCTTGTCTTATATTTTGCAAGAGGGAGAGAGGAAGCAGCAATAGTAGGTGTTTTAAAGCCAACAAGCAATAGGTCCATTTTTATGACCAAATAATAGAAACAATGTGAATTTTCAATACTACGTGCGAGTTCCATTCTATAGGCGATAGCTGAGACGGCTGTTCCTCACTCCTTTTGGTAAAAATTAATTAAAACAGGTACCAGCAAATTTCAGATGGTTTACAAATCACCTCTCAATCTTTAGCTGCAAGATCTGTGTTCTCCAATCAGTTATTTTAGCTATAATAATCAGTGTACCGTGGGTGGTAGGTGTGTTTAGGTCACACACATCATCACCCGGTATCGATCAAGTGTGGTAACTAACCTTTTGTACCATGTTGAGTTTAATTAGTCTGCATGTTTTATGGCAGCTGGGTTCCTCAAGAATGAGTTTTAGATACTATCTACTTATGCCCGCGGTGTCCAATACACATCCTACTCGCCACATGTGGTGAACTGGACACCATGGTGTGGTGAAATGTGGCTCCTCAGAGTCACACACATGAAGCGCCCTCCGCCCACTCACCCCACCACTTGGTGGGACAAGCACATGGTGTAGCGGTGGCTGCTCCTGCAGCTCTGGACTGGAGCTGTGTGGCCCTGGCAGCTGTGGCCTAGCACGGCCTGAGTCACCAGCCGTTTGGCTAGGGGCAGGGGCGATGATCCTTGAACTTCTATTGGACATCTCTGATTTATGCTTTTAGTTAGTTCTTCCTTCTATCCTCCATCTAGATCTTTAGTATACTGGTGACTTATGTGAACATCTTACTTAACATACCACAGACAGAAGGTTGTCCCGTCGGCATACCAGCTAACGTGGTGCTTTTAAGTGTTGAGAGCAGGTAGAGCATTTTGTTTACCTAGCACCCTCTCTGGAGCAGTGACCCCTCTGCTCTGGCTGGATCATGGACGTTGCTAGAACAGAGTACTCCAGAATCAGAACTCTGGCAGCGAGTAGACCTGCTGCTGGGCCACTGGTGACTGGGAGACAGGCTGGGGTTGGGATCAGGAGCAGAGCAGAAGGCGGGCCAAACCAGTGATCGGATCCGGCAATGGAGCTGTGCCAGGAGCATAGAGCCCAGAAGGGAGACCAGCCTGATCTGCTAACGGACCCTGGGAGAACCCAGAGTCCTACAGTAAAAGGGTCAGAATTGACCTCCTCTTATCTGGCAAACTCTCTCATCTGGGACCAGTCAGGTCTGATGGCTCCAGATCATGAAGGTCCAACCTGTAGTAGTTTCTGAAGGAATGGTGGCATCAGACCACTTCCTACTGAACAGCTGTCTATGCCAACAACCCCTTAGCTGGCATATATGGCAATGGCCCCAAGAACTGAACGATCCCTCTCTTTCTGAGAGACTTGACCTTGCATATGATGGACCAGACATACTGGTTACGGGATGGTGGGGAAGTCATCTTAATTACTATTGCTTGTGCCATTACTGTCCTAAAAAACAGGGAAATTCTCTTTAGGCCTCTCAGTCCAGCTCTCTAATGAACAGAAAATGAGACCCAATGGATATTCTTGGAAGTCTAACGTTCCCAGAGGTACCAGGTCAAAACGTGATCATAATTTGCTGATCCAAGCACAGATTCTCTTTCAAGTCACTGTTTCCCACATGTTGCATTTCTGGTAGTGGCCGTGCATGAGACCATCTAGAGTCAGATTAATTTACTGGAAAGTAGCAAAGACGAACCCTATTCTACCTATCTTTAGGTTCCATTTCAAAGCTGGAGCATGGAATCAAACCCTGCATGGCAAGTTTCATATTTAGTTTCCATTTTGACTTTTAAGAGCATTTTATCCATATTATTCTGATGATCACTGAGGAATGCTCACATCCCCAAGCTCGTTCGGGGAAAGGGATTACATCTGGGCTTGACTTTCATGAAAAGCCTTTTGCAAGTCTGGCACTAAGGAAAAAGTGACAATGCGCTTTACTCACTCATTTCCCTCAATCTTAAGGCCCATCCCTGAGTCCTCTGGGACATGGCCCTTATGGCTGAAAATCTACTCAGAAGGGAGGGGAGGAAAGCAGTGCACATCACTCAAAACCTTCATTCTGCTGAAGAAGACAGAGTCTTCTGCCCCTGCTGATGTAATGGACTGGGCCACGCAGTCAAACAGACCTTGGCTAAATGGGGAGAAAAGATTCAGAACAACATGTACGAGTGTACGCTGATATAGTTATGCCACTACTACCCCCCACATAGATGCTTTCACCAGGATAGGAAAGGGCCTTTTTCAGTTCTGTGTATTTTGCTTGGGATTGGGACATGTCTACACTGTATATTGCGGTAGATTCTTTGGGTATCCCTTGATATGAGTGGGTTCACTGGTGACTTCTGAAGAGGCCAATTCTTGCCCTGCAGATGTTCCCCAAAAGGGTTCTTATGGAGCTCTGATCAATGTCAGAGTTGCCTCCCCTCTGCTGAAATTCCTGAGGGAGGACAACAATAGGTACGGGTTTCTAAGGAGAGGGAAGTGGAGTCAACCAAGCACAGCTTACCCATACACAGAGAGGGTATTTGAAAATTTATTGCAAATATCAGTTATCTTTCATGCCATTTTCTCATTATACGCTGCCCCCCTGCCCCCCACATAACCAATCTAACAGAAGAATACTAGATAAGTTGTTGCCAAGTCAAGCAGGGTTTGCATCGTGTAGTGTTATCACTTAGTTTTGTGGTTAACTGCAATTAATCCTGCTCACATTTTTCACCTAGAAGCTCTCTTTTTCCCAAGTGGGTTTTATTCATGTATCATGTGATGAGACACAGTTAGAGGGAGGGGAATAGAAAGGGGAAACACAGATTCTTTTAAAAGGCTATACAAAAGAGATGACTAGCTAAAACGTGTTGAGTAATGGCACTTTCTAGTCCAGAGCCAATGATAACAGGATGTTGGACTGGTGAGCATCAGAAGCTGTGGTCACAATCTAGGTCATGCAGAGTAGGAGAGGAAAAAAAAAACAAAAACCAAATAATTTGTTTTTCTTTTCTTATACAGCTTGATAAAGGAAACCAATCTCCATTCATTTTAAAGCTTGGTTTCCTGTATCAGTCTGCACTAGAGACTGTGCACATCAGTCTTTCCCCATTATTCTATAATGTAATATATATTTTACTGCAAAAGAGCAATTCAAAGAGATCTGAACTTAGAGCCTCTCACAGTTTCAGTCAGGAACAGTGTAAGCTCCATGAAATACGAACAATAGGCGTTCCATGTTTTGTACATCCTTCAGTATGCATTCACTGACTATTCTTAAAAAAAAAACCCTCTGCCACTACACGCAAGTTTTGAGGTTTACATTTTATATTGGTGTGATATTTATGTTTTTAAATTATTTCGGATGAAAGATATATTGTACAAACTTAAGACTGTACTCCCTTAAATCATTTGATGAGTCCCACTGAAGATAATGGAACTATTTGCATGACTATGGACCACCTTTTCTGGTAAACTAGCAGGACTGTTCCTATAAAAGATTTTGCATTTGAAATGCTATGTTCGGATACAATGCAGGCTGAACCTCTCTAATCTGGCACTTTCGTATCTGGCAACATCTGTAATCTGGTATGATTTTAACTAGCCAGATATCCACTGTCCATGAGTATTGTCAAGTCTCCCATGGTCCCATAAAGTTTGTTCAGAACGACCAGCCCTGGTTCTCACTGTTCTGTGCTTTTGTTAGTTGTAATTTACCCCTGTCTTCTAAGAACCCAGTAAGCACTGGAAGTGTTGGTAAAGCTGCTAGACAATATTGACCTCCTGTGGTTTGACAAATTCTCTCATTCAGCACTGGTCGGGTCCCGAGGGTGCTAGACTAGAGAGGTTCTACCTGTGCCAAAAAGGATGCAGTTCTTCTCAAAAAATTGTCTTTTAATAGAGAGTCATACATATATTGAAGTGGCTCCTCACACAACTCGCACACTTAATATAAACAGACTGAAGCCTATATATTTGGGGAAAAGCAAATAGCTAAGCATGTTGATGTCTGTTTATACAAATACCCATTTCATCACAGTACTGGAAAAATCCGGTTGAACTTAAATTTTTTATGGAATTTGAAGGAAGTTTATTAGCCCCAATTTTTTGTATGTTAATGAGTACCAAAAAACTTACATGCCTGGAATCAGTCCAGATTTACTGAAAAAACAATTCCTACCGACTGGTGTTTAAAAGAATGTTACAGGACCCATACATAACGTCATCTTTGTGCACAACGTGGAGGCTACCCTCCCATATGATGACTCATAATAAAGTCTCAAAGAGGCAAAGATTCACAGATTTGCAAACCTAAAAACCTGTTTTATGCTTTAAACTGCCTTGTCATGGGAATGTCATACCAGATTAACTGCAGGTTAACTACAAAGGAACAGTGAAACCCATTAACCTGTGTGTGCGCCAGTCATGCCCTCCCTAATCAGGCTCAAGAGGACAATCGCATCTGAACAGCTAAAAATTATCCTTGCTCTTTTAGGCTGAAAAGAGTCATGTCACTGGCCCCATCTCTGTTGTTACAGAACAGATAATCTAACACCAGTAGAGCATGGTGCTGGCACACACTGTCTCAGGCACACAGTGTGATTTTTAAGAATGTCATTTGGGAATAGTCATGTATGACTAATAACTGGAATTTACTGAACCCTTTCTGGGCCACTTCCATGCTTCATAGAAGTTTTACCATTACCTGTGACTGCACAGGATGATATACATTATTTGTTACTAGCACACTGCTAATAGAATACCAGATACTTTATAAGCAGGTAAGATACAGTCCCGGCTTCAGAGAGCTTGCAATCTAGACCAAGTGGTCACAGCAGAGCTAGCTGGCCTGACAAATAAAGAAGAAAAAAAAAACATTTAGCTTTAAGTGCATCTGCTGAACTCCTTTCACATCCTGGGACATCTCCTGGACATTTGGAGGCTGCTGGTAAAGTTATTAGTCACCTTTAAGATTGAATATTGCCCTAATGTAATTCAAAGTATTACAATCGCATCTACTAATTTCACAAGTGAAAAAAAAAGCAAATTTAATATAAATAAATAATAAATACAGGCACAAAAGAAGCCAGAATGCAAGCTCAAAAATTATGAAATTATGAGCAAAAGCAGAAAATCTTTTAAAGAGATAACACAACAGCAAACAGGCTTCCTGGCTAATGGCTTTTTCTTTCAGAGACTCCTGGGGGGTTATCTGTGCAAGACATTTTAAGAAATCTAGTGTAGTGACATTACCAAGCACTCCAATGTATACACGACTTTAGGAAAATATATTCTACGTGAGATTTGCAAAAAGAAACTAAGCAGTTTTTAAGAGAGACTAATGATTTAAGGCGTAAACACAATGAGAAGTCCTGACTAAGCTGACTAAGTTCTGATGAAACAGGTCTTTGCCCATGAAAGCTTAGGCTCCAGAAAAAAATCTGTTAGTCTATAAGGTGATATAGGACTTCTCATTGTTTTTGCAGATACGTGCTAACACGGCTCCCTCTCTGATTTTAGGTGCCTTATTTCTTAGGTGCCCAAATTGAGCCATTGTAGAGGAATCTGATTTTCAAGCAGCGAATGCCCAGGACTTTCTGAAGAAAGCATTTAAAAGTGTTTCAAGGTGGGCACCAAATAATTGGGATATCCAAAAGCAGTCAATTTTGAAAAAAAAAAATCAGACATAATTTTAACTTTCTTTATATATCTATATATCTCTTTGGATGAGCACTCCAACACCATTCAAGCATACATTCAAATCAATTAATCTGAGAAGACTGAAGATAACTATGCCATATATTAGATTCAATTTAAACCCTAAGTTTTCACTCTATTTTTAAAGGTCTGCGAAGAAAAAATGATTAATTGAAGCTTCTTTGAGAGCCAGCAGCTGTAAGATATCCTATGTGCAACAAGTGTGCAAAACTATAAAAAGCCCAAGACTGAGCCACAAAAATGTCTCTTGGTTAACACTAGCAATGAGTCAAGCTGTGTCCGAAAGTTGCACTGAGCTGCATGGAAACATTTGTTCCACCGGGTGCTGAGAGAGAGATATTAAATTAATAATATTCCAAAGGGCTCTCGTATCCATGATAATGAGGAGTTAAAAATGTGACAAAAGAGTTTAAGATTCAATATGTGATGCAAACACCGTGATCAAGAAGTGGAGAGTACTGTGGTAGTAAGTGGAGTGACGCCCCTACAGAAGATGAGTAAACTTCAGGCTGTTGTTCCCATTCATTTCAATGGTATTTACGGCAGGTGTTAAATGTATACATACAAACAGAAAGTAGTAGGACTGAGTCAAATCAAGTTACTAGATTACCTTTATCAGAGAGGTAGCCATGTTAGTCTCTATCTTCAAGAACAACAACGAGTCCTGGGGCACCTTATAGATTAACAGATATTTTGGAGCATGAGCTTTTGTGGGCAAAGATCTGCTTCATCAGATGCATGAGATTACCTCTGTTGTTGTGGGCAGTACCTAAACAACTAAGCAGGGTCTATGCTACCAAGTTTTTTCTACAGAAGTCTCTGACCGAGTTTCGCCAACAGAACATGTCCACACCTAATAGGGGCTTCCCCTGCTGACACAGTCTGTTGATGGAGAGCCACCAGACTGACCAGTCCTCTATTGACAGAGCAGCCAACTAGAAGCTCTGCAAAGTGGCAGCCCAGTGAACCAGAAGCCCTCTCTGTTGACAGAGGGCTGCCCGAATCATCTACAGTATTCTTCTGTTGACAGAATTTGTCTACAGCGGTGCTATGTCTCAAAATTTCAAGACATAACTCTGCTGGGAAAAAAGTTGCGTTCTGTTGACAGATTCTAGACAGAACACATTTGTAGTGTGGACGTTCCTTAGTTTTGTTGACAGAATGCCTCTTCTGTCGACAAAACTTTGTAGTGGAGACCCACCTCTAGAATTTTATTGTTTTTGCACACGTGCACACACACACACTTGCAACCTATAGGGACTTTAATCCCAATCTTTGTCTGAAACCATTCCAAAGAATCCTCAAAGCCCTTCATCTGACATGATGCAGGCTGACCTGCTCCATGACCTGATCTCAGCTACACAAGTTTCTGAAGTGCAACCAATTGTAATTACTCTGACTAGTTCCCTGCCTCCAGGCTAAAATAGCTCTAAACCTCAGCCGCTGGATGGATGCAGAGGCATCAGGCAAATGTAACAAGTCTCAACGAATTAGAAGTATAAAAATGATTTAGGAGTACAAGACAGCCTGCCTATGTTACTTTAGAAACCACTATTAAAATACTATCTGCACTCTATTTGTTCCATGCTGCTATTAAGAGAGATGAAGATACTGTTATTTAATACAAACATATGAACTTGCTACAGTGACAGAACATAGTGGTACACCTGTTCTGTTGCCTGCCCTCCGACCCTGTTGCACTGGAACCTTTCAGACCATGCTGCTTTTCACAGCAACTATACACTACTTCATACATCATCTGTTTTCTCTTTTTCCCCCCAAGCAAAGCATGTTATGCAATCTAAGTTATTATTACAGCTGAAACAATAGCCAGTGAAATACTAGTACTATGTTACATGATTTTTGTGAGTGTAATGGGGTGCAGACAGAGGTGCAAAAGGACCTGGAAATCTATTAATTAGATCCCTCACCAAAATTTTTAACGAATTAATCAATGAGAAGTGCCATGACTTGCTAGCAAATTCATGTTCAGTACCATTTTCAGGGGGAAAAAAACATGAATTTTTCCCGGCAACAGAGGTGCTTTTTTTTTTTTTAAAGACAATATTTAACACTAAGGAAGAAGTTTAACTAACAAATATTTTTATTATTTAAAAATATTTTAAAATTTTTATCCTGAGTGCATTGATAACCTAGGAAGTGTTTAACTTTCCAGAGACAGAAGCAAAGATACTGTAGGAGGGGATTGCCCACCTGAGAGATATGGAGGAGGGGGAGAAGATATCTGTCACTCTGTAGGCAATTCCAAGAGCAAATGTTGTGTTCTTCTGACATATTTGAGATTAAACATATTTTTGGCAAGGGGGATTTAGCAGACCAAGACAGGGGCAACTCCAAAGGCAAGGGAAATCCCCATCTCCCCATCAAACACTGATTGAATTGTAAGGGATTAGCAAACTCTTAGGTTTATGCATATGAAGACTGGTTTCTTTGTTTCAATAAATGTAAGAAGCAAGGAGTCTAAACCTTCGGGGGGGTTAGGCTCCCATTGCCATAAAAGGTTTTACAGCCAGAAACAAGACTTTAACAGGTGGGTGAAATGAACAAATGGGCTGTGTGGCCGGTGGAGAGGACTCAGGTAACAAGAATAGCATGTTTTAGCATAAACTAGCTACATGTAAAAACAAAAAACAGTCAAGTAGCACTTTAAAGACTAGCAAAATAGTTTATTAGGTGAGCTTTCGTGGGACAGACCCACTTCTTCAGACCATAGCCAGACCAGAACAAACTCCATATTTAAGACACAGAGAACCAAAAACAGTAAGCAAGGAGGACAAATCAGAAAAAGATAATCAAGGTGAGCAAATCAGAGAGTGGAGAGGTTGTGGGGGAAGATCAAGAATTAGACTGAGCCAAGTATACTGGTCTGGCTATAGTCTGAAGAAGCGGGTCTGTCCCACGAAAGCTCACCTAATAAACTATTTTGCTAGTCTTTAAAGTGCTACTTGACTGCTTTTTGTTTTGATAGTGTATAGACTAGCACGGCTCCCTCTCTGTTACTAGCTACATGTAAGTATAACAGACTGATCAGTAGCACAGAACTGTAATTGTAACTCATCACATTCTGGCAGGTATTAAACAGTAGCTTTTTGAGGATAACCTGGAAGAGGCATAGCAAGCTTGAGATATCTAAAGTTCAAGTTATTTTTCCTCCTCCCACCTAAAAAACCATTTACCGACAGTGGTAATTTTTTTTATGGAATGAACACTAAGTATCCTCCTCTAGGTGCCAGCAGAATAAGGACCCTTCGGCTCACATACAGAGATTATTTTGAAGAGACCCAGTAGAAATTAGTGATATACTCAAAAAGTATGGACAGTCTCTGAATTACTGCATTGGTTTTTGATCCACCTGACCCTAAGTAAGAGGCAGCAAAAATGAAGAGGACCACACAAGGGCAACAAAGATGATTAGTAACACAGCAAGAACTAATGTAAAGGGCAGCCACAAGAAATTAAGTTACGATATCCAGTAAAGGAAGAGTCTCCTGGAGCCCCTGGCAGGTATTGAAAACTGTGGAAGTCATTGTAAAAACTGACCAGAACCTCTTTTTGTTTTGCTTTATAACTAGACCCCTACTGAATTCAAAACCATGAAAAATGTATCAGACTGTGAAAGCTGGTCTACCGCTGTGAAATCTGGCCTTCTGTGTGCTTTTACCCTGTTTACCAGATTTCAGAAGGGCACCAGTGTTTCTTCAATTGGGAGGGGGTCCTGCCCAAAAAAGGGAGTTGTAGGGAGACCAAAGGTTATTTTAGGTGGTTGCGGTACTGCCATAGTTATTTCTGCACTGCCTTCAGAGCTGGGAGGCTGATGGCCATCCACCCAGCGCTGAAGACAGCCGCCCACCAGCAGCAGCACAGAAGTAAGGACGGCAATACCCTATTATGTCATCCTTACTTCTGCACTTCTATTGGCAGTAGCTCTGCCTTCAGAGCTGGGCTCCTGGCTGGCACCCCTAGCTCTGCCAGTAGCACCACCGCCAGGAGCAGCACAGAAGTAAGGGTATCAGTAAACTCCCTTACAATAAACTTGAACCCCTCCCTTGAACCACACACACACTTTTTAGGACTGAACCCCTATATAATTACATCACTATGAAAATTCAGATTTAAACCACCAAAATCATAAATTTACCATTTTTAAAATCCTCTCACTGTAAAATTGACCAAAAATGGAGCATAAACTTGGTAGGGACCTATTTATAAAATGACAAAAAGCCACTTAATGTACGTGTAGAACTAAAGGCATAACTAGAAAGGAAAATGTTTGTGTTTCCGTGTATTTGCTACTACAGGAGAGGAGAGTCAAATACTGCAGTCACTCTGAAATAAGGGGTTGGTTAGTTTTATGACAACTGATAGTAATCAGATCTCATGCTTTAGGGGCTAAACTGATCACCTGTAGATGTCAGAAAGGAATTCCTTCCTTCTCCACCCCCTTGCAGGCAGCTAGGTAAGTTTAGGGGGTGGGGGGGAAGGAGGTGATGTCCTCTGAATTAAGAATTCATTATAAAGGCAGGTACAACTTGGACAAATGAAGTGGTCTGAAATGGTATTATAGCAAATCCTATATTCTTATGCAGAGGAAGTTGTGAGGGTGTTGTAATTCTCTTCATGCAAAAGAGCTAACAGCTCATTTTGTAAATTAAGTGCTGCACGTTCAATATTACTCTCTGTTTGGAGCTTTATGCAAGACAGGATAGGAGCTGCAATGGGATGGGAAACCAAGAGAAACAAGTCGGGGGGGGGCGGGGGCTGGGGAGACCAAACTTCAGAGCCAGAGCCAAAGCCAGAGCAATCCGGGCAGGGAAACATGCTAAAAATCTCTACCTTGCTGCAGAAAACTGTGTTGCTAGGAAGCACAAGAAAGCAGCTGGTAATTAATTTAAAGGAGCTTGTTCTGTCTTCTAGCTGTCCTCCAGCTCCTGAGCAGCTCCGTAGCAGCTGGCCATAGTTGCAACACATGGGACGACAAGCTGGGGCAGCAGCAAGAGCCAAACAGATGCTTTTACCAGTCATCCAATGCACTAAGGGGGCACACAAGAAAGACAGACAGAAATGCTGGGGGCAGGGGGAATACATGTGAATAAAGAGGCTGGGAAAGACCCCCTCCCCCGCCAGAATAATGGGTGTGAGGGGAAGTTAGGGTGGCAAGAAAGGCAGGCTGTGGGACAGTTTGGAGGGAAAAATCCTACGCCTGTATTTTGGAACAATCAGTGTGTACATTTCAAAGCTGGAAGGGACCAGTAAAATCATTTAGTCTCAATTCCAGTATAACGCAGGCTACAACCCATAACTTCTCTTGGAGCTATATCACATATTTCAGAAAGAGAACCTATCCCATCTTTATTTTAAAAGACTTCAAGTTTGAAGACTCCACCATGTTGCAAACTAAACTGTTCAAACGGTTAATTGCCTCCACAGTTAAATAGAGTGCACCTTATTACTAGTCTGAATATGTCTCGCTTCAGTTATCAAGCACTGGATCTTGTTATGTGTTTTGCTGCTAAAAATTACTGTATCACAGAGAGGGTAAGCCCAGCAGAGCCAGTTGAAAAAGGATGAGAAACCACTGGGTGTGCACACAGAGTGACATGAGGTGGGTTAGATAAGAAGCTTTGAACTGGCTTGCTGTTGGTATGCTTCACGGTTAGGTATATTTAAAGTCAGGCTGAATGGAGTTTGTAACGCCTTGGCCATGGGGACAGACCAGCACGCAAATCACAGTTTTAAGCATAAAAATAATGGACTGAAGAACTAGAAAATTAAGACAACAAAAAAGCAGGAGGAGCAAGACTCTGATGTCCAAGCCAGACTGCAAAAAGAGGCTCATTCTCTTTAGTTAGCATACTTCACAGTAAGGGTATGTCTATCCTACATGGATCTTCCAGGGTTCAACTTCACACACCTGGGTTGGCAGTCGACTCCTGTATGCCTTAATAGTGAGAGAAGTAAGGGAGGTCGATAGGAGATATTCTCCCACCAACTTCCCTCTGTGAGGATGGCCAGGTGAGTCAATTGTAGATAAGTCGATTCTATCAACAAATTGACTTTAATGTCCAGGGTAGACTTGGCCTAAATGAAGCATGGGAGCAAGCCTAGGGGCACTAAACAAAGAGTGAAGAGGGGGAAAATGAAAAACCATGAAAAGTGAGTTGATAAAGGCTGAGAATAAACACCATCTAGTAGTCCACTTTAGAATAGCTACTAATTGGTTCATATTGTGTATCACAGAGAAACACCAAAATTACAGAAAGGTGGCCTGTAAAGGATTATTATAAATAAGTTCGTGCCCTTTAGTAATTACCACTGTCCGTCTTTGGTTTTATGGGATGACATCTAGTTGGGAATAGGGCGGAGCAAGACTATTTCAGATATATTTATTTTGAACTGACGTTAAAAAGGCACAGGAGACATGGCTTACACCCTGTTTTCAGTAAGCAGTGGAGTTCAATGAGTGTTTTTAATAATAAAAAGTTTTAAAACACCTTGATTAGACATCTCTTCTCATGTCAACTGTTCTTATGCACTTGAGACACAAAAAATTGACTTGTTCTTCAGTATTCCAGAATAGGCAAAACCTGTCTACTGCAGAACACAAAAGCTTGAACTACAACAGGCACTTCTATCAAAGGCCACAAGACCAACTAACATCACAATTAATAAGCTATGAGCTTACTCACAGAACTTTGGAAGTTCTGATCGTTTTAAAATGAAGTAGTACAAAGGAATGCAATGTTGACAAAGATACAAGGCACTTGAGCAGTGCAATCAATGGGACATTCATTTGCTAGACAAGATATGTATTTAAATGGTCAATACATCACTTATTACAAACAGTCCTGTTGTCTAAGTATTTATCTTTTATTTTCAGCATATAACATTATTTTCCAAGAACTGCGATGCGGCATGAACACATTTATTTAAAAATCAGCATTCTTCACTAGCAATTCCTTTAGTTCTGTCTAGTCTTAACATAGTTTTTGATGTCTTTTGTAATATAACTATGTTAAAAAAATCAAGGTTGCAGAGTCAAGCACTCAAGTCAGGAAATGTCAAAATTAGTGTCCATTCACCCTTAATTCAACCCTTGCATGCATGTTAGAAGAGTCTTCAAGTACATTTCACACACCTCTTTCAAGAGGACTCACTGGGAATCTCAACTTTTTGTCATTTGAGAGATCGAGTTTGACTTTGAAACTTTATTGTTCTGAACAAATTTTACTGTCTTTTCCTTTTAAAAAAAGAAAGCGGAGTTATATGAAATCTTTTTAACCCTCAAGTTGGATTTTCAGCAGTGTCTGTATCCTTAGATCTGCAACATAGTCTTACGACGATTGAGAAAAAGACCAACTGGTAGCAGTAGCAGGGTTTTGACCTCCATATGGAGGAGCCACTATCAGAGGATTTCACAGCTATTTGCTTACAGCAGAGGAATGTGGAAATTTAGGAACCCTGGGCTCAATAGCAAGTTTGGGATGGTAGTGTGCTCTATTGCTTATAGACCCTTTCATATCTGCCCAATCTTTCCAAAGAGGCCTGACGTTCTAGAAGCTGGTACAGCAACAGACAAGTCACGTTAAGACAATAAGAGGACTTCCTATGAAATTCCTAGTGTCTTACAGTGATATGGTATTACAACACTGGGGGGTATAAAGATGAATGTGGCAAGATTCTGCTAATTTGCATTGATGGCTAGGCATTCCTTTGCAGATTACTGGATCATGTGGAACAAGCAAGCAAAAATGTAAAATGACACGTACGTACTTTGGTCATTTATTTTACAAGCTGACATTTAAATTTACAACAGAGGGGCTACGTCTACACTAGCCCCAAACTTCAAAATGGCCATTCAAATGGCCATTTCGAAGTTTATTAATGAAGTGCTGAAATGCATATTCAGCACTTCATTAGCATGCGGGCGGCCACGGCACTTCGAAATTGATGCGGCTCGTCCCAACGGGACTCTTTTGAAAGGACCCTGCCTACTTCGAAGTCCCCTTATTCCTATGAGCAGATGGGAATAAGGGGACTTCAAAGTAGGTGGGGTCCTTTCGAAAAGAGCCCCGTTGGGGCAAGCCGCGTCAATTATGAAGTGCCGCGACCAGCCACATGCTAATGAGGCGCTGAATATGTATTTCAGCACTTCATTAGTAAACTTCGAAATGGCCATTTACATAGCCATTTCGAAGTTTGGAGCTAGTGTAGGCACAGCCAGGATGTTATAAATGCTATGTTACATAAATATTGCTAGAACAGTCAGGACTGGAAATCTGTAATGATGTATTTTCCCCCCTTCTTAACAGCAAATTGTCAAGTTTTTGGATTAACAAGAATGTAAGGATCACAGAAATTAGAAATATTCCCCAATTCTGCCGATTGTCCCAGCTTACACTGCAAAAATTCTTGTGATTCAGAGGGGTGTTTATACAGACTATATTTATATATCTGCAACACCTGAAAGTAATAAATGCGTTCATTACTTTTTTTTTAAAAATCAGAAAACTAAAGAGCACCTAACTTTTTGCCATAAAGAATAGGAAAAACTACACAAGCTATGCTAGTACGTTATTAAGTGTAGTGCGAAGATGCTGTGAAGAGTCCTTGTATTATTTCATGACTGAATCACTTAATCTTAAAGCCCAAGAGATCTCAATAAGCCAAATACGCTTGGGACATGCCTATTTTTACCATTTAAAGAGGGGGGAAAAAGTCCCTTTCTTCCCCTCTGCCCCACACAAACCATGAGAGCGTCTACACCGGTCCTTGACTTTTTGTGGCATAACTCAGACGTTCTCCCACAAAAAGAAAACTACCTCCACAAGACCCATACAGCTCTTACTAGTGGTGCTTAAATGGTGATACACAAGTGAAGACATGTTCCAATTGTTTACAAAGTTTTTAGCCTCCACAGGCTACTCCAAGGGTCAGCAACCCCCTGCACAGGTGCCAAGAGTGGCATGGGAGCTGATTTTCATTGGAACACAAGGCAGGTGCTCAGCCCTGCCCCTTGTCCCGCAGGCAGCTGGGAGCTTGCTCAAAGCCATCCCGCCTATGGATTAACAAAAGACCAGCAAATGCTACCAACACCTAAATTAAGATGCAGAGCTTTACAATTTATTTATTTATGAAGCTGTTGTAAGTATGATTACTAGTGACTTTTAAAAGTATCACTGGCACTTGGACCGTACAGAGAGGTCAAAACGTCAAATTTTGGCACTCCACCTTGGACAGCGTGCTGACCCCTGGGCTATTCCATAGGGCCTAGATGGCCACCCTAACCAACACCTCTGCTGCTTTAAGGTCAGGTAAACAGAAGTCCACCCTTCCCCCCGTAAAGCCCCCTTGGAACTCAAACTACTCTTCCTAATTTATTGGCAAGGGCTCACTTACCTGGCTAGGTGTCAATACCTACTCCAAGGTAAATGATCCCTTGCTTGGAGTAATATTGAACTACTTTCTGGGGAGGAGGGCTGTGCCGGGATTCAGTATACCCTTTTATAACCCCTCCCCCCACAAGAGCTGCACTGTAGGATAGCTGCCTTCAGGGAACTGCTCTGAGCAGAGATGGAAGTGCTGCAAATGTAAACACTCTCGCTGACACCTGGTAGTAAGTGAATACACAAACTAGTGTTTTCCTTTTACCCATTCCCTATTATCCCCATCATTAGTGAAGGTGACAACAGAAAAACTCTGCAAGAGCGGACATAGCCTAATTCTTATATTGGAGGTAATAATGCTTCTAGAGATCAACACACACACACACCAAGACCAAAGGCACAAACTGCTCACGTTAGCAGCTGCTCAGTGATTAGACTTGCTTTTACCAAGTCTGCTTTCCCAGAATGCTATTGAACATTGTATGTTGCAGTAAAACTCCTAGATGACAACCAAGTTTGAGCCCTGTTTTGCTAGGCACTTTATAAACACAGGACAGTCTCTTCCCCAAAGAAACTGAAACATGTAAAAGCTCATGATGTAATAGGAGGGTAGGACCTTTTCCCCCACTCCACACTGTTGCTAACTCCAACAAGGTGCAAGCAGGCAGTGGTCATTTATCTTCTACACCTGCTCTGCCACAAAATCCACATCTGCTTGAAGCAAAGTACACAGAGTCCTGATTATATTGTGCAGTCTCCCAAGTCTCAGGATCACGTTTAATGTAGTGAATAGACAGGTCATGCAATATATGAAGGGAAGAAGGGTATCGGAGAGCCAGCATACTGAAAATCAAGACTTCTCTAGACACTGACCCTGCATAAAACTTAGAGAAAAAGAAAGTTTATTAAACCAACTTTCAGTCTAGTTAAATCTTATTAACAGATTTATCCAATAACATGCAAATTTGGGTTTAAAAAAAACCTATCTTAAGTCTCAGCTCTAAGTGATTTGACTTCTCTGTTGATGGAGTCTGCTAATGACTGAAGATTTAACACATCAAGTCTTAGCATACATCAGTGCAGACAATACCATTTATTGGAGGTTAAAAAGTCACCTCATTAGACATCCATCATAGGATATGGTCAAGATGGCCCAATGGCTTTACATAAAATATTCATTTTAAACTGGAAAAAAAAACACCAAACCCTCTAACAGTATAACACCACCAAAAGCAGAAGCAGTCTGCCTACTAAAGCTTCATTAAGATTGATAATGCAAGTTGCAACAGAACTGGAGGTAACATCTGGAAGTACTTGAAGTTATTGTTGTCTTCTATAGAATCGTTCTACAGAATTTGACATAAATTAACCCAACAGAGGCTTACTGAAGATACTCTATTAAAGAATTCTCTTTTCGATAGGTAATTTCAGTTTTTCTGCAGAATTTTATTGCCAGGATTAATTTGCCACTAAATTATACAAGAATTTACAAAAATTGCAAAAACCCATTGACATTATGTGGCATTTGAGAACAGGACTTTTCTATCAGGGTGCTCAGACATTCAATTTTGCCAGCACAGCGCCATCTGACCTTTTTGGCAAAAGCAGGTAATTTGTCCCATTTGCTCTTGGCAGCTGGACTGAATGGGACAAATACCCACTTTTGCCAAAAATGTCAGATGGCCAAGACAGGGCTTCTAAAAGGGATTGTTCTGGACAAAACAGGATGTCATAAAGCACAAAGAATACCAAGGGAGGAGCCTCGCACAAGTTACTTGTTTCCTGTTTCCTCTTTGGGAAATATGTTAATCCTAAAAAGAGCCCATAATTCAACTGAGACAAGAATAAGATGCAGATTTGTTTTGATCTGTAACTACATCTTAATTATGTTCATAAAGAGAAGAACAAGAATAATTTGGAAGAGTTTAAGCATTTTATATCTAAAGAGAATTCATACTACACGTAGAAGATGATTTGTAAAACACCTCCGCCCAGTAAGTATGGTAACCGACTCTGACTGATAACCTCAGCTGGTGCCAAGTGAAAGAATAACTGAACCCCAAGCTAGGTGGCTATATCCTAGAAACCAATACTTTTACCAGTGTCAACATACCACCTCTCTGCCACAT